>NW_027611680.1:1376906-2065360 GCF_964261635.1 Lissotriton helveticus
AAAGGAGTATTACCCAATTTTTAAAGTTTGTGGTTAAACAACCTACATTAAAAAACCACAGGGTTGCTTACCATTTTTAACCATTTTTTCCTTTTTTGCACAATTTACTTTAACACTTTTTTCACTCATTATTCTCTGGACGCTGCACCCTAGACCAGAGGCGCCTCGGGTTGAGGCAGGCAAATTCACCACTTCAGAGTAACCAATGATAACTGCCATAACTCTAATGTGGGGCGGATGAATCAGATAAACCGCACCTTTTTCCAACCAGTACATAGAGTTTTTTGAGGTCACTCTGATCTTTATTCCTTGTACCAATGGTCATAAGGTGTAACTAGTGTCCGTTTCTCTTGTGATGAATTTATAACTTCCTATGGGGAATGAAACGGAGATTCAGATCCCTTATCCCTCCTTTTGATTAACTATATGCCTTATTATAATTGCCACAGGATATAATGCATTTGTAATGGGGTGGGCAGGATACTTGTCACATTTGTGATGGAATAAAGCATCCTCTGAAATCTAAATCAGGCATTTGGTGTACATTGCGTCCAGTGTAGCTAGCTGGGCTTGAAGGATCTTGTGGTTTGTGGGTCTCTCACTGCTTTGAGGTCACAGCCAGGCAGAACTACTGTCAGCCGTGCCTTGTGCAGATCTTCCTTTCTAGGCAGGACTTCTGTCAGCTGCACCTTGTGAAGAACTTCCTTCCAGATAAGGGCTTCTTTCCTCAATGATTAGTTCAAAGGTCGGGAGAGGTAGAACTGGTCTAGGTCATCTTCTTTATTGGAGTTCAACTGGTCAAGCCACAGACCTCGAGCTCTGAGAGGACAGAGAGTCTGGATTTTCTGAGCTCCGTAGAACATTAAGACAGTTCTACTGCATCTAACACACACTACAAGACTCCAAGAGTCCACGCTACAAGTGCTGCTGCAAGGTTTAATTCAACCAATGTATCTGAACATCCCCTGGCAAATGCCAACTAGAGAATAAACATCCTGCCTGCACCAGCAGAGTGCAGAAAGCTTTTGAAGCACCCCGAGGTACATTTATTTTCTCTATCTGTTGTAACTGAAGATGTTAATTCTTGGTAACATCTATCGCCTTTGGACAAGGTCCTCCATTTTACTATCAGAATGTAACTCATCCTGCGCAGACACAAACCCTCAAGTCTGTATTGCATGAAGCTGGGTGGTTCTCACCCAAAAGAGGGCCCTCCACAAATTGCTGACATTTTCTTACACCCCCTGGACAGCCGTGGCAACACACAGACTAACTACACCCCCTCAGGGACCACCCGTCCATCTGCCAGGATCAAGACTCAGATCTTTCAACCTTCTCTGTTACCGTCTTTGGAACGGCGCGTCTCTGGGATTCGTGGATGCTCCACACTCAGTGAGCTCAGAGTTGCCTTGTAAAACCATCTCATGAGAGTGGAAGAAAAGAACATTAAGTGGCACGCACTGCACAGAAGTGTAAATATATCTACCATTATTGTTCCATGTACCATTGTCCTAATGCTGATGTTTTGACATGAATTTTTTGCTGTCTATCACAGCAGCTTCTTCATTTAAAATGTTACCCAATAGTTTGTTTTCCATCATACCTACTTACCTATGTACTGTTTCTGACCCTACGACATCTCTGGCTGACATGCTTTGCTGTCTGTTGCTACATAATTAGGAAGTAGATTGTTACTGCAGGAAGTGTCCTTGCAGTCAGATGCACTTGATTGGGATAAAAGGTACCTTGTTTGTTAGAAAAGCTGCAACTATTAGAATAATAACATACCAAAAGCCACGCATACAGTGCAATAACACAGACCAGGTACTAGAAAAACGTGATGCAAACAATGCAATAACACAGGCCAGGCATTGCAAGAATATGACACAATCAGTGCAATAACACAGGCCAGGTACTAGGAAAACGGGACTGCAATATCACAGGCCAGGCATTAGGAGAATCCGATGCAAACAATGCAATAACACAGGCCAGGCACAAGGAGAATCTGATGCAAACAATATAATAACACAGGCCGGGCACTAGGAGATTCTGATGCAAACAATGCAATAACACAAGCCAGGCACTAGGTGAATCCGAGGTAAACAATGCAATATCACAGGCCAGGCATTAGGAGAATCTGAGGCAAACAATGCAATAACACAGGCCAGACACTAAGGAAGCAAGCTATCTTATAACCAGCAAGGAACACCACAAGCTCTGCGCAGCACCCTGGTGGCACAGGAGTCCCAGGGTCCACGTCGGAAATGCCGCTAGTGCCATCAGCCCATCCAGGCGCTCAACCTCAGTGTGAGGACTGCCTGCCCCAGCATCCCTTGATGTCACCGCGCTCATACCGCTGCCTCTCCCCCCGCAGTGCGGGACGTGCGCGGGCGAAGCCCGGGCCAAGGGCTGTCCCGTCCTTGCCCTCATTGCCAGGAAGAGGCAGGGCAGGGCTACCCCCCTTTCCACTGGCATTAGGCATCTTGCCTACTCAGATTCGCTGGACATTCAAGAACTGTCGTGGACTAGTCAAGGTACTGTTAACGCGGTTATCTCCCAGCATTGCCCAAACTACTCTCTTTGAATCTAAATAATCACGCTCTGTCTCCTGAGGGGTTTGTGGGGCCGGTATAAGGGTGGCCTGAGGGTTCTCATTGTCCACGGGGCCAAGAGGCCTGTTCATCGCTGATTGTGTAGACAGGTTGCTTTAGACTTAACTTACACTATAGAGGTAGCATGGGGAAAAGGAAAACTATGGAGGGCAGTGGGGGAGGGGCAGGAGGGATAGTAAAGGGAAAAAGGCTAGGAAGATACAGAAACATGCAGGGAGTAATTGTGTACTGGATAGGATAGACACCCGCATTAGTGAGTGCGAGGACATATAAGTGACAGATACAACCACCCATGTAGCAAATACTAAATCCCCACAACGCTCTACCCAACCAGCTAGTTTATACAACCCTACTACGGCCCACCAATCAGCTATTCCAGCTATGTTTCATAACCCCCTAAAACAAGCTTTGTCATAGCCAATGGGTCTCGCCTTTGGGACCTTATGTGTTTAGCCAGAACTTTTGGCTATGTTGTAGAGCGCTGTGGCTGCTGTGAATTTTGTTGAAAAGTTATAACAAAAAGTTTTAAGCATTTTTGTTACGTTTATACAAACGAAGACAACATAATATACAACTGAAAAACCTGATAAAAAAGATTTTAACATAAAAAATGTCTTCTACTTTTTTTGTACTTGCACGGCTGGCAACTTTTTCCTGCCTGTTCTCATGCTTGTTTGTTATAATTTTTTTTGTTATGGGAAAGCGGGACATAAATAAAGGGGGAGTGTAGGTTGGAAAACAGTAATTTAATTAGAACACGAGCAGAGGGGAGAATCAACAGATGCCAGATTCCAAGGGCAGACTGACGTGATGATTAGGTGATGCGCTGATACAAAATGGTGGTGGTGAATGATGATTAGTGCTCAGGTGGTGACAATATATGGTGTGGATTGGAGGTACGTTGTGGATTGTGGAGTTGAAACATGTTGTTTGGTGTGTAATTAAGCAGTGTGTTTTGGAAATGTGGAGTTGAAATGTGTGGCCTGGAACTGTGGTGTTGAGTGAAATTATGCTTAGGAAAATTGTGTCATGGTGTGGAGTGCATTTATGTTGATTGGTGGTATGTGGTATAGAGTGCATTTATGTGGAGTGTATTTATGATGCATTGAGTACAGTGCAATTATATGGCGTGTAATTATCTGGCATTGAGTGGTATTATATGGAGTGTATTTATGTTGCATTGAGTAGAGTGTTATTATGTCATGTAATTATGTGGCACTGAGTGGTATTGTATGGAGTGTATTTATGTTGCATTGAGTAGAGTGTTATTATGTGGCGTGTAATTATGTGGCATGGAGTGGTAATATGTGGAGTGTATTTATGTTGCATTGAGTAGAGTGCAATTATGTGGCTTGTAATTATGTGGTACTGAGTGGTATGTGGAGTGTATTTATGTTGCATTGAGTAGTGTAATTATGGGCCTGTAATTATGTGGCACTGAGTGGTATTATGGGGAGTGTATGTTGTATTCAGTGGAGTGTAATTTTGTGGAATTAATTGGAGTGTATGTTGCATTGAGTGCGATGTAATTATGTAGCATATAATTATGTGGCACTGAGTGGTATTGTTTGGAGTGCATGTTGCATTCACTAGTGTAATTATGTGGTGTGTAATTATGTGGCACTGAGTGGTATTATTTGAAGCATATGTTGCATTGAGTGCAATTTAATTTTGTAGCATATAAGTATGTGGCACTGTGTGGTATTATGTGGAGAGTATTAATGTTGCATTGAGTAGAGTGTAATTATGTGGCTTGTAATTATGTGGCACTGAGAGGTATTATGGGGAGTGTATGTTTTATTCAGTAGAGTGTAATTATGTGGCGTGTAATTATGTGGCACCGAGTGGTATTATTTGGAGTGTATGTTGCATTGAGTGCAGTGTAATTATGTAGCAAATACTTATGTGACACTGAGTGGTATTGTGTGAAGTGTATGTTGCATTCAGTAAAGTGTAATTAGGTGGCGTATTTTTTAGAGCCGTCATCCCTATTAAGTTTGTCAAGGAACAATCTAAAAATCCTATGCATATCACATCTGAGGGAACTTCGCATATCTCAGGAAATCACTAAGATCTCTAATATCCAGATCTTAAGTGTTCAATCTTCCTTAGGCGTCCAACCCTACCTGAAATATCATTTGATCGCTCACGAAAAATATCTCCTGACCCGGTTTCGCTTTAATACATTTTTTCGTATTGTTTCTTTTCCAAAAAACAAGACTGGTCAAAATCCATCACCAAGTGCCCATGTGACGATACTTCGGAACAATCCACAATCCATGTTACCCTTTTTTGCAGATTTTATGATTTGCCTCGAAAGCGTTGGATTATTCCCCTATTCTTATCACTGGGTTTGAGATCTTGTCGTCCCGCTTTTCATGCTTTGCAACTTTTAGATTCTGAATTTGTTGCTAAACGTGTAGCTGGTTTTCTTAAATCTTGTACAAAATATCGGTGTACCTATGATTAACTTGACTTTTAAATGCACTTGCACTTTATTAACATTCTGTCTAATAACTCTGTCTGTTTTTAACTTAAAAATGTATCTTGTTTATGTAAATTCTGTCTTTTGGTAACTCGTTTTGCCGTCCCACTTTTATATACTGTACATTGCAATGTACTTCTATGGTTCCTAAAAATTTTTGGAAACCGAATAAAAGATATTTGACTGACTGACGGAGGTGGCGTGTAATTATGTGGCACTGAGTGGTATTTGGAGTGTATGTTGCATTGAGTGCAGTGTAATTATGTATCAAATAATTATGTGGCACTGTGTGGTATTATGTGGAGTGTAATTATGTGGCAGTGAGTGGTATTATGTGGCGTGTAATTATGTGGCAGTGAGTGGTATTATGGGGAGTGTATGTTGTATTCAGTAGAGTAAATATGTGGCGTGTAATTATGTGGCATTGAGCGGTAATATTTGGAGTGTATGTTGCATTAAGTGCAGTGTAATTATGTAGCATATAATTATGTGGTACTGAGTGGAATTGTGTGGAGTGTATGTTGCATTCAGTAGAGTATAATTATGTGGCACTGAATGGTATTATTTTGAGTGTGTGTTGCATTGAGTACAGTGTAATTATGTAGCAAATCGTTATGTGGCACTGAGTGGTATTGTATATATGTTGCATTTAGTAGAGTGTAATTATGTGGTGTGTAATTATGTGGCACTGAGTGTTATTATTTGGAGTGTATGTTGCATTCAGTAGAGTGTAATTATGTGGTGTGGAATTATGTGGCACTGAGTGGTATTTGGAATGTATGCTGCATTGAGTGCAGTGTAATTATGTAGCATATAATAATGTGGCACTGAGTGGTATTATGTGGAGTGTATTTATGTTGCATTGAGTGGAGTGTAATTATGTAGCATATAATTATGTGGCACTGAGTGGTATTGTGTGGAGTGTATGTTTTATTCAGTAGAGTGTAATTATGTGACGTGTAATTATGTGGCATGTAATCATGTGGCACTAAGTGCTATTATTTAGAGTGTATGTTGCATTTAGTGCAGTGTAATTATGTAGCATATAATTATGTGGTAATTATCGTGACACCCCAAAGCGGACTCCATCTATGCATGCACCCAGGATCTGGGGACAACACCCTTAATTCTGCTCGAGTCTAGCATAGTGCAGAACACAAGTCACCTTAAAAAATAACACTACATCACAATGCAGTAACAATAGACTTCTGTTCCCTGAACCCAGACACCCTCCGATCACTCATGGACTTTCCTTTACCTTTGCCCGTGTATAGTGCTCAGCTGCCTTTAGGGTAGGTTTGCGCTCTACAGATACCACATATGTACATAAATATAGCACCAAAGCCAATCAGGGAGGTTCAGTGCTAAATATGTCAGACAATGAGTGCACTTCACTTGTGCGAGCATTGTGCGCAGCCTCTCGTCGGGTGGATGGGGTGACCAATTCTCTGTGTTGTTGGGTTTATTTCATTTACTGAACTGACTGTGTTCTTACAGAATACTAACTCTGGTGTGTGACTCCTTCTGCGGCACAGTGACTGAATCGAATCATTTGACTCGATTTACAGTGAATTCAAACTAAATGCGTCTAATTAGTAAACAGGAGAACTAGAGAGAGAGGGGGGCTTAGTTCGAATAAAGGACACGAGATGGGAAGAGATAATAGAACATTATAAGGAAGACAGAAGAGCAGGATTAAGGAACAGGGTGGAAGAAAGGGTGAAACCAGGGTAAGAAAGATTGCCCCTTGAGCATCAGTTTCAGGAGCAAACTCAGAACTTTTAGAAGCTGCAGCGTCCCGCGAGTGGTGCGCGCGCTCATGTGAAATCTGACACAAAACAGATGGCACACTGCGCGCCGCTGCTCGTAACCGCAAGCCGTAGGCCTTTTCACACGCTTCCAGAGCGATTCCAAGAGGTCGTTTTCCTAGAGCAGCGCATGCGCACATGGTTTCAAAGGTCAACGCACATCCACTGGTTAATGGTTGACAGGGTACCAGTGGATAGTTTAAAAACCAACAGCGTCAGTCCCAAAACCGGGAGTGATCCAGTAAGATAACTCCTACATTTATTACCCTTTGCCCATCACTGTTTGATACTTTAATTTAAGTAGGGAACAACAGGAGATATCCCTGAACATAATGGTGCATATTACTCTGATGATCAAACAGGCTGTGAAGGCGTGCTTGAAGCAACTTTTTCTGTCACACTCTACTGACTTTGAAAATAGTGAATAAGAAACACCGTAAGTCAAACTCTAGGAAGAAAACAAAGGATGTGACCGGCACCAGACTTTTAGCTAAAAAGAGAAGGGAATGAAGCACATTGGCTGCCACCAGGGCCTGATCTCATTCCATGCTCTTGGCTTATGGGCAACATTAGAGGAAGAAGCTCCCAAAATACTTGATGGCCTAATAATGCCCGGACAATCACTTCCAAGTTTGTCAATCCAGCAAGTAGGACAGGAGGAAAGGGCAAGCAAAAATCACCCTCCACCAGCCAAAGTGATAATCCCCATGTAGGTAAGGGAAAATTTGTAAAAGAATGATTGGCCACCAGAGGATGAAAGCCGACTCACTGTTCTGCCCATTTCCATTCACAGAA
Organism: Lissotriton helveticus; assembly: GCF_964261635.1. NCBI lineage: Eukaryota > Metazoa > Chordata > Amphibia > Caudata > Salamandridae > Lissotriton > Lissotriton helveticus. The sequence goes on from NW_027611680.1 coordinate 1,384,607, forward strand.
GGCTGCGGATAGCCTCTTCCACATCAGCACTTCAGACACTGTCCTGTTGTGTTTGTTTATTTATGAAACTCTGGCTCAGGTTGCCCTTTTAGTGAATTACATTTCAAAAGGTTCAGCTATTTATTTAGCACGCTATAAAAAACCCACTAATAAAGTAAAAATCGGTATCAACCAAATACTCCCTTACAATGTATCCCTACACTTCAAATATACAATTTTAATGGATTTAAAGTACAGAAAAGTGAAAGTTGTAGATGTTGTGGCACTTTCCTTTTTAGGTCTCACTTACCAGACATTACTGTTGCAAGTCTATTGCGAGTGTGCGCGTGCGCTGGTGTGAAAACTGACACAAAACAGATGGCACACTGCACGTCGCCGCTCGTGCCCACAATCCGTAGGCCTTTTCTCACGCACAAGCGGGTGAAAAGTCCACAGCAATTCCAAAAGGTAAGTTTTCCTAGAGCAGCGCATGGGCTGCTCTAGGCTTGACCTAAAAAGTGTGCCCAGACATAGGCGGTGAGGGAAACCTAGATGCTGGAAGTGATAGCCAATCCTCAAATAAGTCATCTGGGAGTGACCTACAGAAGACAGGGTCGGAAATACCGTACACTAATAGGTTTCTACCACTGGTGGAGTTGCTGGAGGAGGACACGGAAACGGGGCCTAGGTGTCACCCCCCTCATCAAACACAGCATTCCGAGACATGTATCCTAGAACCAGATTGTAGATCTACCAATGTTCCCCAAGAAATACTTAGCCTCATTAATACTCTCAGACTAGAGGTCGAGGATATGAGAACCATGCTTGAGGGTCTTACTTCCCTGGTAAATCAGCTATAGAATTAGGAGCCTTCCTGTCCCTCTCGCCCAGTCCCTCTCGCCTTCGTGGGTCAGCTCGTATCTAGCTCCTGGTTGTCGTCGACGCCTCCTGGTCCTTGTGGCTGAAGAGTCAATCTTCACCTCCTTCACCTGAAATCACCCGACATCGATGGGCATCTGCCTATCGTGTCCCTGGTCACTGGCAAGTGACCCAGACTCTGTCCCCTCTTCTTTCAGTTTCTTCTCATCTTCAATCCAGACTTGGATCACTGTGGACACTTTCCACTCTGACAGCAGTAGCACTTTGCAGCAGATCGCCATTGGAAACAGCGATGATTCCCAACACCAAAAGACACCTATGCACCCGGCTTCCCTGGGTGAGGTAACTCGAGTACTATATTGCTTCTGTGGGTGTTGGCTCTAGAACCCCTTAAGTCTAAAGGGGTTTGCTCAAAGTCCTCCTCTAAGTGTCCATTTTCTTTAAATTTCCAACCGCGACATTCCCATTTGAAGTTTAACGGTGATCAGACTTATTTGCCTGCTACGCGCCGCTATTACCTGCTGTTTTAAATATTTTAAATAACTTGTTAGGCTTAAATCTGTTTTTGCACTATTTTGTTTCGCGCTTGCGCTGTTAGCGGTAGAACGCCGTTGCTCTCTTCTTGTGTGTGGGGCTCTTCAGCTAGGACTTACCCGCATATTAATTATTTGGCACCCACACTTGCTGGGATAGAGGGATAGCTGGGGGGCTCATCAGGAACTCGTCGCTTTTGGCCGCAATATTGGGTTGGGCTCACGAAGGTCAATACCATCTTTAGGCGCCTTCTTGTGTGAGGGGCCAGTGGCTTGCCCTCACAGGACTTTTGTATTGGAGGAGGAGCCTACTTAAGCGAGCCGCCTCCCCTTAGTCAGGTAGACTTATTTGCCTGCTACGCGACGCGCGACGCACGCCGCTATTACCTGCTGTTTTAAATATTTTAAATAACTTGTTAGGCTTAAATCTGTTTTTGCACTATTTTGTTTCGCGCTTGCGCTGTTAGCGCTAGAACGTTGTTGCTCTCTTCTTGTGTGTGGGGCTCTTCAGCTAGGACTTACCCGCATATTAATTGTTTGGCACCCACACTTGCTGGGATAGAGGGATAGCTGGGGGGCTCATCAGGAACTCGCCGCTTTTGGCCGCCATATTGGGTTGGGCTCACGAAGGTCAATACCATCTTTAGGCGCCATCTTGTGTGAGGGGCCAGTGGCTTGCCCTCACAGGACTTTTGTATTGGAGGAGGAGCCTACTTAAGCGAGCCGCCTCCCCGTAGTCAGGTAGACTTTTTGCCTGCTACGCGACGCGCGACGCGCGACGCACGCCGCTATTACCTGCTGTTTTAAATATTTTAAATAACTTGTTAGGCTTACATCTGTTTTTGCACTATTTTGTTTCGCGCTTGCGCTGTTAGCGCTAGAACGCCGTTGCTCTCTTCTTGTGTGTGGGGCTCTTCAGCTAGGACTTACCCGCATAATAATTGTTTGGCACCCACACTTGCTGGGATAGAGGGATAGCTGGGGGGCTCATCAGGAACTCGCCGCTTTTGGCCGCCATATTGGGTTGGGCTCACGAAGGTCAATACCATCTTTAGGCGCCATCTTGTGTGAGGGGCCAGTGGCTAGCCCTCACAGGACTTTTGTATTGGAGGAGGAGCCTACTTAAGCGAGCCGCCTCCCCGTAGTCAGGTAGACTTATTTGCCTGCTACGCGACGCGCGAGGCACGCCGCTATTACCTGCTGTTTTAAATATTTTAAATAACTTGTTAGGCTTAAATCTGTTTTTGCACTATTTTGTTTCGCGCTTGCGCTGTTAGCGCTAGAACGCCGTCGCTCTCTTCTTGTGTGTGGGGCTCTTCAGCTAGGACTTACCCGCATATTAATTGTTTGGCACCCTTGCTGGGATAGAGGGATAGCTGGGGGGCTCATCAGGAACTCGCCGCTTTTGGCCGCCATATTGGGTTGGGCTCACGAAGGTCAATACCATCTTTAGGCGCCATCTTGTGTGAGGGGCCAGTGGCTTGCCCTCACAGGAATTTCACGATACTTCGGTACATAAGATGGCCTCCCCCTTAGCGAGCAGCGTTGGCGCGCAAGGGGCGCGACGTAGGCGGCCAGAGGTAAGCCCGTTTGCGCCCGTTCGCGCTACGGGCGCGCCTAGGGCCGAACACTCTGTCTCTTCGACTAGCCCACGTATTCTCCAGGACAGATCTTTTGCAGCTTAGACCCCAGCAGGCTGCTCCTTCGGTCAAACCAGAGCAGCTGTTATGTGAACTACTTAACGTCCGGTCCCTCTGTAAGCACCATATGGAGATTGTTTTTCTTATTGAGTCCTGTGGACTCGATGTGCTTTTCCTCCCGGAAACATGGACTCGGGCGGACTGTGAGGTAGAATTGGGTCTGGTGTGCCCCCAGGGCTATACAATCAGGCACACTCCTCGCTTGAAGAACAGAGGTGGTGGTATAGGCTTCATTTTTCGGGAAACTCTAGCTCTTTCGCAGCTACAGATCAAGGAGGTGCCGGGCTTTGAGCTTATGGGCTTCTCCCTTAAAGGGCAGGAGAAAACGCTATATTCAGGGGTGCTTTGCTATAGACCACCGGGCAATGCCCCTTCTACTCTACCGGATTTTATTGATCTTATTTATGATCTTTCCAACTCCCACAATAGACTGCTAGTTCTGGGAGATTTTAACCTATGGCCAAACGGGCCTTTAGACTCTGCCTACCATGACCTCTGCCAGGCCTGTAATAATATTCAGCTGCAGCAGCTGGTTCTCTCTGCGACCCACCAGAAAGGCCATGCTCTGGACCTGGTGTTTGCTGACGCCCAGCATGTAGTGGTGAATGACATCATGCCTCAATGCTGGACGGATCATGCGCTTGTTTCATTCCATCTTTGCCTACCTGCAGTCCGAGTGATACAGGGCAGAGCAATATCAAAATGGGTAGATCTTGGTCTAGACTTTTAAAATCTTCAGTCCTGCCCACCCTTCTCCCTGAAGGTTTTGCACTTGGAAACAATGTCGATGAAAGCTACGCCAGTTTATGTCGGCAGATTTCCGACTCCCTGGATAAGGTGGCCCCATTGCGCTGCTCAAGGAATAGACAGAACCGCGCCATGCCTTGGTTCACTCCTGACCTCTTGCAGCTGAGGTTGAGATGCAAGCGGGCATAGAGGGTGTGGAGGAGGCACTATCTGGAGGCTGCAAAAACGACTTTTAGATTGACACTACAGGAATACAAAGCACAGATTAAGTGTGCCAAAGCAGTATATTTGGAGGATACGTTAAACCAGGCGACTAATAAGTCTCAGTCCCTATTTAAGATTGTGAATGATCTTTCCCATCCGGCTGGTGCCATGAATACTATTCCAATCTCACAGGCCTTGTGTGATTCCCTGGCAGCCGCCTTTGAGGATAAGATCGCCACGATTCTGAGTGGACTTGCTGGGGAGGCTTTGTCTCTGTCGACCCCTTTGGACAGTCTACCTAGTCAGTCTACCTTGGGAGTTCCGGAAGAACCTTCCAGTCGACCCCGGCCTAGTCGCTTGCATTCCAGCCTGGGAGCTCCGGAAGAATCCTCCAGTCAACCCCGGCCGAGCTGCTTGCACCTCGGCCTGGGAGCTCCGGAGGAGTCCTCCAGTCGACCCCGGCCGAGCCGCTTGCACCTCGGCCTGGGAGCTCCTCCAGCCGACCCCAGCTGAGCCGTCCCTCTTTTAGTCCGGGAGCTCCGGACGAATCTTCCAGTCGATCCCCGCCGAGCTGTTTTTCTCTCGGCGTAGGAGCTCCGAAAGAGCCTTCCAGTCGACCCTGACAGAGCTGTTGGCCTCTCAGCCTGGGAGCTCCGGAGGAACCTTTCAGCTCTTTCCAACTGAATGATTTTCCTCCTGGCCCAGCTGCGCCGGGAGTACCATCCAATGGTCTCCTGCTGAGTTGCCCTCCCTCTAGTTGGGAGGTCTCGGAGGAATCTCCCAGCCATCCCCGGCAGAACTGTCTTCCTCTCAGTCTGGGAACCCTGGACGAACCTCCCAATCATCCTCAGCTGAGTTGTTTCTCTTTGCCATCTTTTGAGGAGTTCTGTAAACTGGCACAGACTGTATCATCAGGCTCGCCGCTGGATCCTCTTCCGCATAAATTCTGGAAATTATTCCAGGACGAACTCTTCCACCCTCTGTACTCCATCTGTCAGCAGTCGCTTGCTACTGCGACTGTCCCGGAGAGCTGGAAGCTGGCGGTGGTTTCCCCCCTCCTGAAAAAACCCACACTTGACCCGACCTGTTTGTCAAATTATAGGCCTATTTCCCTGCTTCCTTTTCCGGTTAAGATCTTGGAGAAGTTGGTTACCCGCTCTCTATCCAGTTTCCTAGAGAATGACACCTGGCTGGATGTGGCCCAGTTTGGGTTTCGGCCAGCGCACGGGACGGAATCGGCGCTGGTGGCCATGTTAGACAATCTTCGTTCGCGGGTCGACACAGGACGGGCAGCCTTTTTAGTGCTGCTCGACATGTCGGCCGCGTTCGACACGGTCAGCCACTCCACCCTCATTAAGAGACTGGAGGAGATCGGAGTTACGGGGTTGGCAAGGGACTGGTTAGTCTCTTACCTTAACAACAGACAGCAGGTAGTGGCTTTGCCGCCTTTTAAGTCGGACGTGCGGAAAGTTGGGCAGGGGGTACCGCAGGGCTCGGCCATCAGCCCCATATTATTCAATCTGTACCTCCACCCTTTGATCCAATTGATAAAATCTTTCGGTATCTCTGTGTTTAATTACGCCGGCGATACCCAACTGGTCTTTTCCTTGGAGGGCAAAGACGCTGTCTCTTTAGAGACTTTCCACCGCTGCCTGACTGCCACATCGAACTGGTTGTGTTCCAACCCCCTCCAGTTTAATGGATCTAAGACGGAGGTACTCCACTGCTCCAATGACCGTGTACCGCGTGCTCTTCCGGATGATTTCTGGCCTCCTTCTTTTTCTGGGACAGTGACTGCTGCACCTGGACCTTTTCGTTAACAAAACCGTAGCCACTTGTATGATGTTGCTTCGGATGTTGCGGAAGGTCCTACCACTACTCCCAGCGCAGGCTAGGCCAGAGGTAGGGCGGGGTTTGATCCTAAGCAGATTGGACTACTGCAAAGCACTGCTCCTGGAGGCGCCTAGAACGCTGGTGGGCAGGCTGCAGCGGGTCCAGAATATGGCAGCCAAGCTGGCACTTTCTCGACCGCGCACTGCCTCATCTACCTTGGCACTACAGGATTTACACTAGCTGCCGGTTCATCAGCGGATCCTTTTTAAAGCATCCTGTCTGGTTTTCAGAGCTATACATGGGCAGGGCCCAGTTTTGTTACAGAATCTTTTCTCCTGGTACTCTACATCTCGGAGCCTTCGCTCCTCTTCTGCGTGTCTGGTGTCGGTCCCCAGAGTCCAGAGGGCAAGGATGGGAGGGCGGTCGTTTAGTTTTGCGGCCACCAGACTCTGGAACTCTCTCCCGGTCTTGTTAAGGAGTCAGGGTGAATTCCCAGCTTTTAAAAAAGGGCTGAAAACTCATTTGTTTCCTAGAGTAGCCTAAGCTCCGCATCGGTGGTTCGGCCTACTGAGTCAAAGCGCCAGGATGCCCTCTGGGTGACAGAACAGCGCTATATAAGTATGCAAAATAAATAAATAAATCCGCTGCTGTGTTCAGACACTTGGGTGGTTCCTGGTGGCCCCAGCACTTCTACAGGCTCTAGTCCTTGTGTCTATCAAAGTCGTGGTTCTTATACGACTTTATTGATATATGGTTTGGTACGCCCCTAGGGCTCAGCATATATTGTGGTAATTTACTGTGTGCTATTACGTTTTCTGTATGTACTTTTGCCTCTAGCCTCATAAAGGGACTAGAGAGATGTGTTTAGAATAAATACATATATTTTATAGATATTCCTTGAGTGGTTCTCCTTTCATTTGGTCATTCACGAGATTATAGACTGGTAAAACAAGCTGCTTCACATTCTTCCAATACATAGCCTGAAGGCTGCTCCATAGTTACCACAAGGATAGCTTTCAATAAAGGTTGCAGGGAACCTATCATCGATAAGGGTTGTTTGGACTGGTGCAAGGTGCCCACTAGAATAGTGGACAGCATATGCCAGGCCAACTTCTCACACATTAATTCAAGTCTTGCTAAAGCAGGCACGACAAAGTGCACAGCATTGGCGCCCTTCTTCTTTGTATTTGCAGCAGCGTGCCATGAGCCCTTCCACTTTAATAACGGCTGTCGCTTATTTGAAATGCAGCCCACACAGCATTCGTGGGACGCCGCTTGTTTGTATTTGCAGCGCCATGCAGGATCTCACTTTGGGAGCGGCTGCCGCCCCACACAGCATGCGTGTCCTGCAAGTGCTGTGTGGGGCGGGGGCTGTTCTTGCAGTGGGAGCGTGCAGGGCCCGATGCAAATGCAAACAAGCGGGCACCATTGCCCAATTAATGGATAACTTATCCCATGGCTTCATCAGGACCTTAAGTATTGCTACTGCTCTCCGTCAGTACCTCTGGCGGTTCCAAAAGCCGTCTGTGGCTTTTGGAACCGCCAGAGGTACTGACGGAGAGAGCGGTGCCTCCTATGTCCTGATCAGTGGCCAGGTGAGGAGAGGTCTTATCCTCTCAAAAAACGGGAAATCGTCATTTACAGAGGAACTGTTATCCTTATTTACAGATAAAGAGGTTGTATCAGTTCCAACTCTTTACACACATTATATATTGTGTATTTATAACACTCACTTGCAGTAGCAATACTTAAGGTCCTGACGAAGGCATAGGACACGTTATCCATTAATTGCTGAAACATGTTGACCCTTCACATCTAGACAGTTACTTGTTTAAGACGGCCGTTTTGCACTGTTTTTATGTCTTGATCTCTGAGAGGCACGAATAAATAATTTTGCTTCCCATTGGTAATTTTAACTCACATCACATACACACTACTGCACTGCATTCACGATTCTCACATAATCGAGTACTTGCATCTAGAGGTCCAAATACAGCGTGTTTTATCAAAATAGGTCAAAACATCTACGAGCTCCCCTTTCCTGAAGCAAGGGTTGCAGGCCTTAGTGCCACTAGTGTGGCATTAGAAGGAGACACAGATGATGAAGCATGTCACCACTAGTGAGTTATGGGAATCCATACTTTTAATAGAATTTTCCTTCACTGAGTTGTAGAAACCAGATTAGTCCTATTGCTAGTTTCTTACATTTATCTTGCTTATCAGACCCATGGATATTTGTGTTGTTTAGACAATAACCCTAGGCCAGACAATGGACGAGGCATGGTCTCTGAAAGGGGGGGCGAACAATAGAGCACAGGGTCTGCATATGATTTTAAACCAACCAAGACTGATTATTAATAACAACAACAAAAACACCCACCCTGCAAACAGCCTCCTCTAACAGGCACCTTCCATTCATTTGATAATTAAAACAACATATAATGCACATGTGTTTAGGTGTTTCCCTTTCTTTATTTCATAATAATACTGAATGGGATTTCTTTTCAATTGGACTTGGGAGTGCAGTGTATTTGTCTCTTGGCTTGGGGAGTCAAGTTAAATAAATAATACCATGGTTATGATTTTTACATTAATTTATTTTGATTTTTTCCTCCATTTTTTGTGATCACTCTGATCACATACAGGATATGTACACAGTATTTTTGAGTATGCTTAGTTATGCATAAGGTCGTTTATTGGCCTTAATCTTAATAATTTAGAATTCAAGATATTCCCAACGGAGCATATAAATATTTAAAAACAGAAGGTGGAATAATTGCGGTCTTCGTTGAGTTTAGTTCAATAAACACACATTGGACTATACTCTTTATCTGAAATTGCACATGTAATACTAGTTGCCTGGATTTTTGTTATGAGTAAATTAAGTCAGAACAATTTACTAATAGATAAATTTGTGCGTTGCAGGGTCACGGTACGTAAGCACTGTTTAAAAAGTGATAGATTATACACATCGATGAGACATAGAAACTCGACCGGATAAACGTGTATTATTTCCGGTGTAAACAATAAACTAAGGCGCGTTTTTGTTAATACTATTCTAAAAGTGAATGGTCAAGACACGACAGTTGTTTTAACCAATATCTGATTACTTGAGACAAACCGGATATATCTTAAAGATTTCCGTTTGTCTATGCCATGGTTTCAGTAAGTATTTCCTGCCATATCGACGTGCGGACCTATGAGGGAACATGGATCAAAAATAGAGGCTGTAGTTGGCGCGCATGCTCATGTGCAGGAACGAACAGTGAATAGTCAACTTACGATATCATGTTTCGGTTCACTAACAATGATTGGCCAATAGACGATTTGCATTTGAACCAATCCCTGAACATTTGAGACTAACCGGAAACACTTCATCGATTTCCGTTTGTGCATACCGTGACCCGTACAGACGCAATACAGATTGAAATAATGGGCTTTATATAACATTTCCGGTTACACCGGTGAGCGGACGTATTAGGGAACACAGACCCTATAATAGAGGCGGTTGTTGGCGCGTTTTTTAAACATTCCGATTGGATAATAGAGCATTTAAATAGAGGCAGGAACTAACTAGGAATTGTCGACTCTTTACCAAGCGAGTCGTCGAGGATGTAAGATGCGGGAGAAGCTGATCATTATTGACGGAGGTAGGTGTATGGCCGACTCGAGCCTTACATGGCAGATATTTTTGCTTAGAATAGAGACGACATGGTTATTTGAAAGGGGACAATTAATTTACTTTGTCTCCTTGTTTGCCTTTGTGATTCTTTTCTTAGGAATTTTTGGAATTGTGAAATATCGTATGGAAGATAACTTTTTGGCATATTGACCGAACAGACAGCACGAGAAAGATTCGAAGGTAGGAGCCATTTAAACTTGAGTTTTTGGTAGAATAGACATAGTGTTTCATAAAGATCCTAGGATTCCTTACCCTGTACTGGATCTTAGGTGACTGTACATTTTCTTTAGGTAGTGATACCATACCTGTATTAAATAGAGCTTGGTGAATTTAAAGGGATTGAGAATAATTCTCTTTTTCCCAAACATTGACTTTTGGGAAGATCAGGACGTATTATATTTTCTAAAATATACAATTTCTTTTCTTATACTAGTGGACCATAAGAGATACCGTGTTCTTAAAATTGGAGACTTCTCAACCGCTTCTGTGAAAACTACTTGATTTAAACGGAAGAATTTTCCCGTTTTCTTTATAAATCTAGGTGAGCAATCATTTACCATTCACTTGTTTACAAGCAGGGGATAATTGTAATTTAAATGGTGCACATAGATGCGAAATGAATCATTCTGTTTTAAAATGTTTTTGTCTCGGAAAAATCTTAAAAAGAAGGGTTAAAGGTTTCATATATTGGTCACACTCAGGAGGAGTTGTTCTGTTTAAAATTCTCAATTAAATGACATTATTTGGCAGAATGGTAAATAGGCAGGCATTGTTTTAAATTGCTTTAGATTGTTATATAGGCAGAATCAAGAGGAATTATTAGTAAATGAACTATGGAATGCAAGATCGATAACGAAAGTATATATGAATGGTTAGTTATATTTTTTCTTTTTTTCTTTACTTCTACAGCCCTGATGATGTCCCTTTGAGGACGAAACGCGTAGGCTGTATTTTGATGTATTTGATCATCAATTGAACTGGATGTATTTGATCATCATTTATTTTGAAGCATCTTTGAAAAATAACACTTGAAGTGGAAAAAGAAAAAGAAAAAACGAAAAGAAGCAAGCCTGCTGTAAAGAGTTTCTTTTACTGTTGAATTAATTATGTCTACATATGACTTTTGATAGATTTCATTTTCAATACAAGATACTCCTTGGTTTTGTATATAATTTCTAGTTGCAGTGGCCTTTGTGGTGGGCCATTCCAAGTTGAGTGTCTAAAACAATTACAATTTGATTGTGTTAAGAACTGGATTTCTCGAAGTGCATTAAATAGGCAACTCTCACCGCATAGTATTGTTGTTTTAAATAAATAATGTAATTCATTCAACGGCTTGTGTTTTGCTTCAGATGAGTAATCAACAGATTGTGCGTTTCCGATACCCCAAAACAAAGTATATTTATCACATAAAAGTTATACCCTCTTATATTAGGGCACAGAATACAAGTTCCCGAATAAAAAAGGCAGGATTTCGTTTTGTTTGGAAGTTACGTTATGAAATCAACAGGTCTGTTTTATTTAGCTGTCAGATGCGTTCTCCCAGTACTTCATTATCTGTGGACATGACCATACTGTATAGACGAACATAGCCCATGCCAATGCATGATTTCGCCACATGTTTGTCTTTCCTGGGTCAGTCCTGTGTATCATTTTGAGTGTGCCATTAATGCAGTGAAATTATAACATGTTTGAGGGCAGTGTCCCACTTGTATCTGTGAATTACAACTATAGTCCCTTCCTCATTTCTGCCTCACCATCAAAATAATTTTTGGCATGTCATCTTGTAGTGTTCTTTAGTGTCTTGTGACCGATCCGCTCGACATAGGCAGATCCAGCATGTCTGTGAGGGTGCTTGTGAACCAGGTGTCCCTCAATGCTTGTGGTTTTTCCTGCCTGTGACTGGAAGCATTTAACCTGTTGAACTGTGGGATTTGCAGTCCAAACTCTGTAGCTTTTCCCTTCATTCCCCGTGACTATCAGTTTTACCCTCCAAATGTCTCCTTTGCTCTGTGCTAAGACCTGTATGTTAAGCAGTGCACCCCCAGTGACCATTTTGTGATAACAAGTAAGTGAAACCAGCCCCCCTTCCCCTGAGACAGCAATCATCTGTTGTAAGCTGTTTAAACTGTGTTTAATAGGGACTGTGCACTTTGTTTTTTGGCCAGTAGAGGGAGTAAAGTTTTATACAAATAGTGTTGTTAGAGGACAAGTTTGTTAGGGCCTTACCTGCAGAAGTACAAAGTGTGGATTGAGCCTGACTGTCTCCTAGGAGATTTCTGAATAGAGGAGCAGCTTCTAACTCCCTGGCCAGCAAACCTGTCTGAGGTATCTGGGACCTAATATAGTCTGATAATGTTTGGTACATGTGTACACTGATTGGTGGTTGTATCTGATGTTTCTATTGGATTAGGGTTAGTGTCTTCATTGGTTGGGTATTTGAGGGTTCTGATTGGTTTCTGGGTCTGTGATTCAATCAATGTAGGGTTGGGGATAGGGTTAGGATTTCTATTGGAAGTAGGGACTAGGGCTTCCTGTGTTATTGGTTGTTGGGACTAGGGTGGGACTAGGGCTAGGGTTAGGCCTTTAATTGGAAGTAGCGATTAGAGCTTCTGGTGTGATTGGTTCCTGGACTAGGTGTGGGACTAAGAGTAGGGTTAGGCTTTCTATTGAAAATAGGAACTAGGGCTTCCTGTCCCATTTGTTGCTTGGACTAGGGTTGAGACTACTGGTAGTGCTAGGGCCTCTACTGGACGTAGAGATCAGGATTTTCTAAACTGATTGGGTGCTTGGACTAGGGTCATGATTGGCTGTAAGGTCCTGGTTCCAATTAGTTCTAGAGTTTAGGGTTAGTGTTGTGATTGGATAGTGTTTGGGCTAGGGTTCCCAATGGCTGAAGGGGTCATCTGACTACTAGGGCTATAAACGGGCAAGGCTCAGGGCATTTCCGCTTGGGAATCGGAGCTAAGGGTGGAGAGGACATGGGTGAGTGCCTGTTTTAACCTGTTAGAGACTGGCCGGGACCAGTGCCAGGAATGCTGGCCATTCATTAATACCCACCCTACGTATTTGTCACTCTGTATATATACACTTATTTTCACTATAGATATGTGCCTATCTTTGTGTATTGCTTTGTATAAACATGTACAATACTTATGTTATAAAACAACAAAAAAGACAAAAATCATCTTTGGTCTACATGTACTTGCTTCCATTGTGCATCTATGTACCTGCACGTACTTGGATCTATGTGTCTGTTACTTTTCTCCTTAAAAAGCATATCCAATGCACTACCCTATTTCTCAACCTGTACCTCTATCAATATCTTTAATCTGCATATACTTACCTCCTTTATGCATCTATATTCTTTCAATGTACTTATGTATCTATATATTTATCACTTTCTTCTAATTTAGCATATCCAATGCACTACCCTATTTCTCAGCCTATACTTCTCTCAATATATCTTCTAGCCTAACATTCTGACTCATCTCAAACTTCTTTCTACTACTCTTTCCAATTCACTACCCTATGTCTCACCCTATACATATGTCAATATATCCTCTACACCCACTCCCTTTTATCCCAAACCCCATACCACTACTATGTTTCACAAAATAATCTTCTCTCCTACTCTATCCCACCTTGTATCAACAGACACCTCTTTTACTATACCGATCCCCCCAAAAGAAACCTTTCTAAACTCTCCCCTCTGACTCTTCCCCTCCAAAAACACTTTTTACTCATCCAAAAGCCTCCTCCTACTGCTATGACCTAAAAAAAGAAATCATTCACTCTTCTATCCCTCCACTATCTTTTTCAATCAAAATAACAGACTAACATGTTCACTTCTCTAATTCCATATTCCACCATATTAATTCACCACTAATCCTTTATGGGTTCCAGAGTAGCGTGCTACTGGCCATCAAAGCATTTCAACACCTCATCAGGCTTACAAGCGCTATATAAATGCAAACCTTTTTTACCTCTCCCCAACCCTTCTCAATCCAAATAACTGACTAACATATCCACCACTCAAATTACTTCATATTTCACTATACTAATTTTCAACACTAATCCTTTATGGGTTCCAGGGTAGCCTGCTACTCGCCAGAAAAGCGATTTTTCCCCATCAGGTGTAACAGGCACTATATGAATGCAACTCTTTCTTTCCCTTCTATCCCTCCGCTATCCTTCGCACTCCAAATAACTGACTAATATCCACCACTCAAAATACTTTCATATTTCACCATACTAATTCACCACTAATCCTTTATGGGTTTCCAGAGTAGCATGCTACCCGCCAAAAAAAGCGCTTCAACACCCCATCAGGGGTTAGAAGAGCTATATAAATACAAACCTTCTTTCCTCTTCTATCCTTCTACTATCCTTCCGAATCCAAATAACTGACTAACATATCCACCACTTAAAAGTTACTTGCATGTTTTACTATACTAATTCAAAACTAATCCTCAATAGGTCCCAGAGTAGATTGCTACTCGCCGAAAAAGCGCTTCGACGCCTCCTCAGGGGTAGTAAGTGCTATACAAATGCAATTACAATACAATACAATACAATATTGTGATTTTATTGCAGATACTGATGAGCAATGGGGGATCTTAAAGTTAGAACTGCCACCAATTAAAAAATGGTCTGACGTGGCAATCCAAATCAATGCCACTTATCTAGAGAAGGGACCACGGGCGGCGAATGTCAGATCCACATCCGATAGGCATGGAGCAAATACTTTCAACAATGGCAATTGTGCTAGTCGCATAGACTACTTATTAATCAATCTGCGACTGTGGCATCCCTTAAGGGATATGGTAGTAAGAGAGCGGCCAGAGAGTGACCACAACCCCCTGTGTGCAACTCTTGATTTGTTACCACAACGGGAACACACGCGATCAGAGAGTAATTTGCTCACAAGTATGTGGTTCCATCAAACGACATGAGACGCCTAAAATGGGCTAATATACTCAAGCACCCCGAAGCTTTAGCTTCAATATCCCTAGACGTTGAAGGGGCGATTTCAGAGTTGGAAGTATGCATGCTAAACTCAGTGGCTCTTGACCCGGTGATCGGTACCCATGTTAGCTTTTTTGCCAAGCTACGCACTTATTTCATTAGATGCCATAAGGCCAAGGGAGTCTATCCTAGGAAAGGCCCACAGTGGTTCAATATGGAATGTAAAGAGGTGCGCAGACAACTAGGAACTGCAATTAAAGAGTGAAATCCCAGTGCTGTACGGCAACTAAGGTATAATTACCAAAGAGCACAAGTTAAGGCAAAAAAATCCTGGGGTGAGGATAGATGGCAGGAACTCAAATTAGCATGCGTAAACAAAAATCCCAAACAGTTTTGGAACATAGCTAAGTGGGACAGGGGTGGTCTGCCAACCCAGCCGCAAAACCACGTTTCACAGGAGCATTGGGTCACTCACTTTAAGCCTCAATATGCACGTAGCTCAGGGGAAGGGACGGAAGAGAAGCCCCTGTGCCGGTATAAACAGGCACAGTTTTTGAAGATGCTGAAGTTAGTGTGGCCTTGGGGGCAGTAACAGGAGGTAAAGCACCAGGCCCAGATGGCATTCTGCCGGACATATTTCTGTATGAAAAATCTAAATGATGCCACTACAACGCGATGGTGGCTAACACAATTGCGCAGGGTGCGCCAGTTACTGATTCATGGAAAGGGGTGGAGATTATCCCCGTTTTTAAAAAGGGGGATAAATCCCTGCCAGGCAACTACGGGCTTATCAGCCTCACTCCAAAAGATAATTCTGCATCTAGTTTTGAACAAACTGCAGGATTGGGTGGGAGAGACAGATAGCTTATCTCCTCTACAGGCAGGCTTTAGGGCGTGTACTAGTACCATTGATCAAGTATTTTGTTTTATTATGCTCTACTGGAAGACTGTGGTCTTGAACAAGGGTAGCCTTTATGCTGCCTTTGTGGATCTTAAATCGGCTGCATGCTGAGGTGCAACGGAGGGCAAGAACAAGAAGGTTGGGCTTGGATGTGTCCCAGAGTAATTACCAGTGGCAAAGATGAATTCAAACGTTCCACCCATCATTTTCCGTATTCATAAATGTGCCAGGTGTGCCCAGATGTGGGTCCCGTGCTCGCTGCAATGCTGGAATCAAGCCGCACCCTACAGTCAGGACCCAGATGTGGGTCCCGTGCTCGCTGCAATGCTGGAATGAAGCCGCACCCTACAGTCAGGACCCAGATGTGGGTTCAGTGCTCGCTGCACCGCTGGAATCAAGCCGCACCCTACAGTCAAGGCCCAAATAGGCTGAAACCGGTCTTGGGTTGGTTGAGTTCCGGTTCAGAAAGGATCTGGATTGGCTCTTCAGGCTGGACTGCTTCTATTGGAAGGAGTCTAAAGCTGATTTGCATATGGTGCTTCCTGTTTGAGGTGGCATTGTGGGCCAACAACCAATTGATCTCCCTCTTCTGCTTGGCCTGGGGAGGACCTGGACGTAAGCCGGAGTCTAGTGAGGATGAGGATGTGATAAGTGCCTGGTGAGGACCAGGACATGAGCAGGGGCTTGTGAGGCTCAGGGTGGGACCCAGGGCATTGTGAGGACCAGGACATGAGCCAGGGCCTTGTGAGGACCAGAACGTGAGCCGGGCCTTGTGAGGACCAGGACGTGAGCCAGGGCCTTGTGTGGACCAGAACGTGAGCCGGGGCCTTGTGAGGACCAGGATGTGAGCCAGGGCCTTGTGAGGACCAGGACGTGAGTCAGGGCCTTGTGAGGACCAGGACATGAGCCAGGGCCTTGTGAGGACCAGGACATGAGCCGGGGGCCTTGTGAAGACCAGGACGTGAGCTGGGGCCTAGTGGGGACCAGGATGTGAGCCAGGGCCTGGTGAGGACCAGGATGTGAGCCTGGGTCTAGTGAGGACCAGGACGTGAGCCAGGGCCTTGTGAGGACCAGGACGTGAGCCAGGGCCTTGTGAGGACCAGGACGTGAGTCAGGGCCTTGTGAGGACCAGGACGTGAGCTGGGGGCCTTGTGAAGACCAGAACGTGAGCCGGGGGCCTTGTGAAGACCAGGACGTGAGCTGGGGCCTTGTGAAGACCAGGACGTGAGCTGGGGCCTTGTGAAGAGGAGGACGTGAGCTCGGGCCTTGTGAGGACCAGGACGTGAGCCAGGGCCTAGTGGGGACCAGGACGTGAACCAGGGCCTGGTGAGGACCAGGACGTGAGCCTGGGTCTAGTGAGGACCAGGACGTGAGCCAGGGCCTTGTGAGGACCAGGACGTGTGCCGGGTCCTGGTTGGGACCAGGATGTGAGCCAGGGCCTTGCGAGGACCAGGACTTGAGCCGGGCCTGGTGGACCAGGGCCTTGTGAGGACCAGGATGTGAACCGTGGCCTGGTGAGGACCTGTTATGTTCCATATAGGTACCCATATATAGGTCCGGGTAATATCATATACTTTCACCTTTCAGGATTGAACCTTTACCTAGTTCTAGTCCTGGGTGCAGCAGGAGGGTTTTTCCCTGAACAATAGCCTCCTATAACTTCATCAATGGACTCATACAGTATGAATGAATATTCATGAGGGTCCTTGGAAACCAGGTAGAAGCTACAGCACCTGCATAATATCTATGTACAAGGTTCATCCCCTACATCATGCTCAAATCCAAAAATGGCTAATACAAGGGACAAGGGACAAAGAAACACTAGATATTTTTTGTATAAATACAGCACATCTTACTGAGTTAAGAGAGAGGAGATCAGGTCTTCCATGCCGACACACTGCAACGAGACGCTGAGGTTCCTGCATGCAGACACTCCAGCTCGCAGTGGTCTGAACATCCCTTGCGGGTTGTCCAGTTCGAGACCAGAACGGGGGTCCCACACTCTCTCAATTCAGGTAATGGGGTTTGACTTATCCTAGGAGAATTCTTGGCTTAACACCTACATACATGCTTGGTACACTTAGGTACATCTAGCTAGGATTACATCGTAGGAGTACGCATTTTACTGTAATGTATTTTATATGCTGGTATGCATTCATTATTTTAGCAGAATGGTAGAAATCTATCATCCGTTTACGTTTCTAGTGCTTCTAGTTATGTATATCCTCTACTGTCTATTGATTGTCTCAGCACATCCATTTTACACTAGAATAACGACTGTTCATAAAAGACATATTGAAAACATCCCAACCGTTTATTCTGTGTATCTATCTGAGAGGATCAGAGTTGTCATGTTTGATAGTTGCCAGGAACTCTTCCCTCCTTGGTAAGAGTAGTTTCCATTGGCACTGTGAGCCAGCTGGTATACACGCCAACATACCAGATAGAGGTGTCCAGAATCAGTCTGACACCAATCCTATAGTCTATGCTGTCTAAACGCACAGAACCCAGATGACAAGCCAGGACAGGCCTCTATGCCTACACCCCTGGACAGACCTCAACTCCTCTGCATCCCTGGACAGGCCTCACCTCCTCTGCACCCCTGGACAGGCCTCCCCTCCTCTGCACCCCTGGACAGACCTCACCTCCTCTGCACCCCTGGACAGGCCTCACCTCCTCTGCAACCCTGGACAGACCTCACCTCCTCTGCACCCCTGGACAGGCTTCACCTCCTCTGCACCCCTGGACAGGCCTCCCCTCCTCTGCACCCCTGGACAGACCTCACCTCCTCTGCACCCCTGGACAGGTCTCTCCTTCTCTGCACCCCTGGACAGGCTTCACCTCCTCTGCACCCCTGGACAGGCCTCACCTCCTCTGCACCCCTGGACAGGCCTCACCTCCTCTGTACCCTTGGACAGACCTCACCTCCTCTGCAACCCTGGACAGGCCTCACCTCCTCTGCACCCCTGGACAGACCTCACCTCCTCTGCACCCCTGGACAGGTCTCCCTTCCTCTGCAGCCCTGGACAGGCCTCTCCTTCTCTGCACCACTGGACAGGCTTCACCTCCTCTGCACCCCTGGACAGGCCTCACCTCCTCTGCACCCCTGGACAGGCCTCACCTCCTCTGTACCCCTGGACAGACCTCACCTCCTCAGCAACCCTGGACAAGCCTCACCTCCTCGGCACCCCTCGACAGGCCTCAGCTCCTCTCCTTCCCCTGGACAAGCCTCACCTCCTCTGCACCCCTGGACAGGCCTCTCATCCTCTGCTCCCCTGGACAGGCCTCCCCTCCTCTGCACTCCTGGACAGGCCTCTCCTCCTCTGACCCATGGACAGGCCTCACCTCCTCTGCACCCCTGGACAGGCCTCTCCTCCTCTGCACCCATGGACAGGCCTCATCTCCTCTGGACCCCTGGACAGACCTCACCTCCTCTGCTCCCATGGACAGGCCTCACCTCCTCTGCACCCCCTGGACAGGCCTCACCTCCTCTGCTCCCATGGACAGGCCTCACCCCCTCTGCTCCCATGGACAGGCCTCACCTCCTCTGCACCCCTGGACAGGTCTCTCCTCCTCTGCATCCCTGGACAGGCCTCGCCTCCTCTGCACCCCTGGACAGGCCTCACCTCCTCTGCACCCCTTGGACAGGCCTCACCTCCTCTGCTCCCATGGACAGGCCTCACCCCCACTGCTCCCATGGAAAGGCCTCACCTCCTCTGCACCCCTGGACAGGCCTCACCTACTCTGCACCCCTGGAGAGGCCTCACCTCCTCTGCACCCCTGGACAGGCCTCACCTCCTCTGCTCCCCTGGACGGGCCTCATCTCCTCCCGACCCCTGGACAGGCCTCACCTTCTCTGCTCCCCTGGACGGGCCTCTCCTCCTCCGCTCCCCTGGACAGGCCTCTCCTCCTCCGCTCCCATGGACAGGCCTCACCTCCTCTGCCCCTCCTCTAGACAGGCCTCTTCTCCTCTGCACCCCTGGACAGGCCTCTCCTCCTCTGCACCCCTGGACAGGCCTCTCCTCCTCCACACCCCTGGACAGGCCTCTCCTCCTCCGCACCCCCTGGACAGACCTCATCTCCTCTGCACCCCTGGACAGGCCTCACCTCCTCTGCACCCCTGGACAGGCCTCCCCTCCTCTGCACTCCTGGACAGGCCTCTCCTCCTCTGACCCATGGACAGGCCTCACCTCCTCTGCACCCCTGGACAGGCCTCTCCTCCTCTGCACCCCTGGACAGGCCTCATCTCCTCTGGACCCCTGGACAGACCTCACCTCCTCTGCTCCCATGGACAGGCCACTCCTCCTCTGCACCTCTGGACAGGCCTCACCTCCTCTGCACCCCTGGACAGGCCTCACCTCCTCTGCAGCCCTGGACAGGCCTCTCCTCCTCTGTACCCCTGGACAGGCCTCTCCTCCTCTGCACCCCAGGACAGGCCTCTCCTCCTCTGTCCCTCCTCTGGAAAGGCCTCTCTTCCTCTGCACCCCTGGACAGGCCTCTCCTTCTCTGCACCCACAGACATGCCTCACCTACTCTGCATCCCCTGGACAGGCCTCACCTCCTCTGCTCCCATGGACAGGCCTCACCCCCTCTGCTCCCATGGACAGGCCTCACCTCCTCTGCACCCCTGGACAGGTCTCTTCTCCTCTGCATCCCTGGACAGGCCTCGCCTCCTCTGCACCCCTGGACAGGCCTCACCTCCTCTGCACCCCCTGGACAGGCCTCACCGCCTCTGCTCCCATGGACAGGCCTCACCCCCTCTGCTCCCTTGGACAGGCCTCACCTCCTCTGCACCCCTGGACAGGCCTCACCTCCTCTGCACCCCTGGACGGGCCTCATCTCCTCCCGACCCCTGGACAGGCCTCGCCTCCTCGACACCCCTGGACAGGCCTCACCTCCTCTGCACCCCTGGACAGGCCTCACCTCCTCTGCACCCCTGGACAGGCCTCGCCTCCTCTGCACTCCTGGACAGGCCTCTCCTCCTCTGACCCATGGACAGGCCTCACCTCCTCTGCACCCCTGGACAGGCCTCTCCTCCTCTGCACCCCTGGACAGGCCTCATCTCCTCTGGACCCCTGGACAGACCTCACCTCCTCTGCTCCCATGGACAGGCCACTCCTCCTCTGCACCTCTGGACAGGCCTCACCTCCTCTGCACCCCTGGACAGGCCTCACCTCCTCTGCAGCCCTGGACAGGCCTCTCCTCCTCTGTACCCCTGGACAGGCCTCTCCTCCTCTGCACCCCAGGACAGGCCTCTCCTCCTCTGTCCCTCCTCTGGAAAGGCCTCTCTTCCTCTGCACCCCTGGACAGGCCTCTCCTTCTCTGCACCCACAGACATGCCTCACCTACTCTGCATCCCCTGGACAGGCCTCACCTCCTCTGCTCCCATGGACAGGCCTCACCCCCTCTGCTCCCATGGACAGGCCTCACCTCCTCTGCACCCCTGGACAGGTCTCTTCTCCTCTGCATCCCTGGACAGGCCTCGCCTCCTCTGCACCCCTGGACAGGCCTCACCTCCTCTGCACCCCCTGGACAGGCCTCACCGCCTCTGCTCCCATGGACAGGCCTCACCCCCTCTGCTCCCTTGGACAGGCCTCACCTCCTCTGCACCCCTGGACAGGCCTCACCTCCTCTGCACCCCTGGACGGGCCTCATCTCCTCCCGACCCCTGGACAGGCCTCGCCTCCTCGACACCCCTGGACAGGCCTCACCTCCTCTGCACCCCTGGACAGGCCTCGCCTCCTCGGCACCCCTGGACAGGCCTCACCTCTGCTCCCCTGGACGGGCCTCTCCTCCTCCGCTCCCATGGACAGGCCTCACCTCCTCTGCCCCTCCTCTGGACAGGCCTCTTTTCCTCTGCACCCCTGGACAGGCCTCTCCTCCTCTGCACCCCTGGACAGGCCTCTCCTCCTCCGCACCCCTGGACAGGCCTCTCCTCCTCCGCACCCCCTGGACAGACCTCATCTCCTCTGCACCCCTGGACAGGCCTCACCTCCTCTGCAACCCTGGACAGGCCTCCCCTCCTCTGCACTCCTGGACAGGCCTCTCCTCCTCTGACCCATGGACAGGCCTCACCTCCTCTGCACCCCTGGACAGGCCTCTCCTCCTCTGCACCCCTGGACAGGCCTCATCTCCTCTGGACCCCTGGACAGACCTCACCTCCTCTGCTCCCATGGACAGGCCACTCCTCCTCTGCACCTCTGGACAGGCCTCACCTCCTCTGCACCCCTGGACAGGCCTCACCTCCTCTGCAGCCCTGGACAGGCCTCTCCTCCTCTGTACCCCTGGACAGGCCTCTCCTCCTCTGCACCCCAGGACAGGCCTCTCCTCCTCTGTCCCTCCTCTGGAAAGGCCTCTCTTCCTCTGCACCCCTGGACAGGCCTCTCCTTCTCTGCACCCACAGACATGCCTCACCTACTCTGCACCCCCTGGACAGGCCTCACCTCCTCTGCTCCCATGGACAGGCCTCACCCCCTCTGCTCCCATGGACAGGCCTCACCTCCTCTGCACCCCTGGACAGGTCTCTTCTCCTCTGCATCCCTGGACAGGCCTCGCCTCCTCTGCACCCCTGGACAGGCCTCACCTCCTCTGCACCCCCTGGACAGGCCTCACCTCCTCTGCTCCCATGGACAGGCCTCACCCCCTCTGCTCCCCTGGACAGGCCTCACCTCCTCTGCACCCCTGGACAGGCCTCACCTCCTCTGCTCCCCTGGACGGGCCTCATCTCCTCCCGACCCCTGGACAGGCCTCGCCTCCTCGACACCCCTGGACAGGCCTCACCTCCTCTGCACCCCTGGACAGGCCTCGCCTCCTCGGCACCCCTGGACATGCCTCACCTCCTCTGCTCCCCTGGACAGGCCTCACCTCCTCTGCACCCCTGGACAGGCCTCACCTCCTCTGCTCCCCTGGACGGGCCTCTCCTCCTCCGCTCCCATGGACAGGCCTCACCTCCTCTGCCCCTCCTCTCGACAGGCCTCTTCTCCTCTGCACCCGTGGACAGGCCTCTCCTCCTCCGCACCCCTGGACAGGCCTCTCCTCCTCTGCACCCCTGGACAGGCCTCTCCTCCTCTGCTCCCCTGGACAGGCCTCTCCTCCTCTGCACCCCTGGACAGGCCTCTCCTCCTCTGTACCCCCTGGACAGGCCTCTCCTCCTCTGCACCTCTGGACAGGCCTCTCCTCCTCTGCACCTCTGGACAGGCCTCACCTCCTCTGCACCCCTGGACAGGCCTCACCTCCTCTGCACCCCTGGACAGGCCTCTCCT
Source organism: Lissotriton helveticus (assembly GCF_964261635.1). Classification (NCBI taxonomy): domain Eukaryota; kingdom Metazoa; phylum Chordata; class Amphibia; order Caudata; family Salamandridae; genus Lissotriton; species Lissotriton helveticus. The sequence continues at coordinate 1,407,295 of NW_027611680.1, forward strand.
CCTCTGCACCCCCTGGACAGGCCTCACCTCCTCTGCACCTCTGGACAGGCCTCTCCTCCTCTGCACCTCTGGACAGGCCTCACCTCCTCTGCACCCCTGGACAGGCCTCACCTCCTCTGCACCCCTGGACAGGCCTCTCCTCCTCTGCACCCCCTGGACAGGCCTCTCCTCCTCCGCTCCCCAGGACAGGCCTCTCCTCCTCTGTCCCTCCTCTGGAAAGGCCTCTCTTCCTCTGCATCCCTGGACAGGCCTCTCCTTCTCTGCACCCACAGACATGCCTCACCTACTCTGCACCCCCTGGACAGGCCTCACCTCCTCTGCTCCCATGGACAGGCCTCACCCCCTCTGCTCCCATGGACAGGCCTCACCTCCTCTGCACCCCTGGACAGGTCTCTTCTCCTCTGCATCCCTGGACAGGCCTCGCCTCCTCTGCACCCCTGGACAGGCCTCACCTCCTCTGCACCCCCTGTACAGGCCTCACCTCCTCTGCTCCCATGGACAGGCCTCACCCCCTCTGCTCCCCTGGACAGGCCTCACCTCCTCTGCACCCCTGGACAGGCCTCACCTCCTCTGCTCCCCTGGACGGGCCTCATCTCCTCCCGACCCCTGGACAGGCCTCGCCTCCTCGACACCCCTGGACAGGCCTCACCTCCTCTGCACCCCTGGACAGGCCTCGCCTCCTCGGCACCCCTGGACAGGCCTCACCTCCTCTGCTCCCCTGGACAGGCCTCACCTCCTCTGCACCCCTGGACAGGCCTCACCTCCTCTGCTCCCCTGGAAGGGCCTCTCCTCCTCCGCTCCCATGGACAGGCCTCACCTCCTCTGCCCCTCCCCTGGACAGGCCTCACCTCCTCTGCACCTCTGGACAGGCCTCTCCTCCTCTGCACCCCCTGGACAGGCCTCTCCTCCTCTGCACCTCTGGACAGGCCTCTCCTCCTCTGCACCTCTGGACAGGCCTCACCTCCTCTGCACCCCTGGACAGGCCTCACCTCCTCTGCTCCCCTTGAAAGGCCTCTCCTCTGCACCCCTGGACAGGCCTCACCTCCTCTGCACCTCTGGACAGGCCTCACCTCCTCTGCACCCCTGGACAGGCCTCTCCTCCTCTGCACCCCTGGACAGGCCTCTCCTCCTCTGCACCCCCTGGACAGGCCTCACCTCCTCTGCACCCCTGGACAGGCCTCTCCTCCTCTGCACCCCTGGACAGGCCTCTCCTCCTCCGCTCCCATGGACAGGCCTCACCTCCTCTGCCCCTCCTCTGGACAGGCCTCTTCTCCTCTGCACCCGTGGACAGGCCTCTCCTCCTCCGCATCCCTGGACAGGCCTCTTCTCCTCTGCACCCCTGGACAGGCCTCTCCTCCTCTGCTCCCCTGGACAGGCCTCACCTCCTCTGCACCCCTGGACAGGCCTCTCCTCCTCTGCACCCCCTGGACAGGCCTCTCCTCCTCTGCACCTCTGGACAGGCCTCTCCTCCTCTGCACCTCTGGACAGGCCTCACCTCCTCTGCACCCCTGGACAGGCCTCACCTCCTCTGCACCCCTGGACAGGTCTCTTCTCCTCTGCATCCCTGGACAGGCCTCGCCTCCTCTGCACCCCTGGACAGGCCTCACCTCCTCTGCACCCCCTGGACAGGCCTCACCGCCTCTGCTCCCATGGACAGGCCTCACCCCCTCTGCTCCCTTGGACAGGCCTCACCTCCTCTGCACCCCTGGACAGGCCTCACCTCCTCTGCACCCCTGGACGGGCCTCATCTCCTCCCGACCCCTGGACAGGCCTCGCCTCCTCGACACCCCTGGACAGGCCTCACCTCCTCTGCACCCCTGGACAGGCCTCACCTCCTCTGCACCCCTGGACAGGCCTCGCCTCCTCTGCACTCCTGGACAGGCCTCTCCTCCTCTGACCCATGGACAGGCCTCACCTCCTCTGCACCCCTGGACAGGCCTCTCCTCCTCTGCACCCCTGGACAGGCCTCATCTCCTCTGGACCCCTGGACAGACCTCACCTCCTCTGCTCCCATGGACAGGCCACTCCTCCTCTGCACCTCTGGACAGGCCTCACCTCCTCTGCACCCCTGGACAGGCCTCACCTCCTCTGCAGCCCTGGACAGGCCTCTCCTCCTCTGTACCCCTGGACAGGCCTCTCCTCCTCTGCATCCCAGGACAGGCCTCTCCTCCTCTGTCCCTCCTCTGGAAAGGCCTCTCTTCCTCTGCACCCCTGGACAGGCCTCTCCTTCTCTGCACCCACAGACATGCCTCACCTACTCTGCATCCCCTGGACAGGCCTCACCTCCTCTGCTCCCATGGACAGGCCTCACCCCCTCTGCTCCCATGGACAGGCCTCACCTCCTCTGCACCCCTGGACAGGTCTCTTCTCCTCTGCATCCCTGGACAGGCCTCGCCTCCTCTGCACCCCTGGACAGGCCTCACCTCCTCTGCACCCCCTGGACAGGCCTCACCGCCTCTGCTCCCATGGACAGGCCTCACCCCCTCTGCTCCCTTGGACAGGCCTCACCTCCTCTGCACCCCTGGACAGGCCTCACCTCCTCTGCACCCCTGGACGGGCCTCATCTCCTCCCGACCCCTGGACAGGCCTCGCCTCCTCGACACCCCTGGACAGGCCTCACCTCCTCTGCACCCCTGGACAGGCCTCGCCTCCTCGGCACCCCTGGACAGGCCTCACCTCTGCTCCCCTGGACGGGCCTCTCCTCCTCCGCTCCCATGGACAGGCCTCACCTCCTCTGCCCCTCCTCTGGACAGGCCTCTTTTCCTCTGCACCCCTGGACAGGCCTCTCCTCCTCTGCACCCCTGGACAGGCCTCTCCTCCTCCGCACCCCTGGACAGGCCTCTCCTCCTCCGCACCCCCTGGACAGACCTCATCTCCTCTGCACCCCTGGACAGGCCTCACCTCCTCTGCAACCCTGGACAGGCCTCCCCTCCTCTGCACTCCTGGACAGGCCTCTCCTCCTCTGACCCATGGACAGGCCTCACCTCCTCTGCACCCCTGGACAGGCCTCTCCTCCTCTGCACCCCTGGACAGGCCTCATCTCCTCTGGACCCCTGGACAGACCTCACCTCCTCTGCTCCCATGGACAGGCCACTCCTCCTCTGCACCTCTGGACAGGCCTCACCTCCTCTGCACCCCTGGACAGGCCTCACCTCCTCTGCAGCCCTGGACAGGCCTCTCCTCCTCTGTACCCCTGGACAGGCCTCTCCTCCTCTGCACCCCAGGACAGGCCTCTCCTCCTCTGTCCCTCCTCTGGAAAGGCCTCTCTTCCTCTGCACCCCTGGACAGGCCTCTCCTTCTCTGCACCCACAGACATGCCTCACCTACTCTGCACCCCCTGGACAGGCCTCACCTCCTCTGCTCCCATGGACAGGCCTCACCCCCTCTGCTCCCATGGACAGGCCTCACCTCCTCTGCACCCCTGGACAGGTCTCTTCTCCTCTGCATCCCTGGACAGGCCTCGCCTCCTCTGCACCCCTGGACAGGCCTCACCTCCTCTGCACCCCCTGGACAGGCCTCACCTCCTCTGCTCCCATGGACAGGCCTCACCCCCTCTGCTCCCCTGGACAGGCCTCACCTCCTCTGCACCCCTGGACAGGCCTCACCTCCTCTGCTCCCCTGGACGGGCCTCATCTCCTCCCGACCCCTGGACAGGCCTCGCCTCCTCGACACCCCTGGACAGGCCTCACCTCCTCTGCACCCCTGGACAGGCCTCGCCTCCTCGGCACCCCTGGACATGCCTCACCTCCTCTGCTCCCCTGGACAGGCCTCACCTCCTCTGCACCCCTGGACAGGCCTCACCTCCTCTGCTCCCCTGGACGGGCCTCTCCTCCTCCGCTCCCATGGACAGGCCTCACCTCCTCTGCCCCTCCTCTGGACAGGCCTCTTCTCCTCTGCACCCGTGGACAGGCCTCTCCTCCTCTGCACCCCTGGACAGGCCTCTCCTCCTCTGCTCCCCTGGACAGGCCTCTCCTCCTCTGCACCCCTGGACAGGCCTCTCCTCCTCTGTACCCCCTGGACAGGCCTCTCCTCCTCTGCACCTCTGGACAGGCCTCTCCTCCTCTGCACCTCTGGACAGGCCTCACCTCCTCTGCACCCCTGGACAGGCCTCACCTCCTCTGCACCACTGGACAGGCCTCTCCTCCTCTGCACCCCCTGGACAGGCCTCACCTTCTCTGCACCTCTGGACAGGCCTCTCCTCCTCTGCACCTCTGGACAGGCCTCACCTCCTCTGCACCCCTGGACAGGCCTCACCTCCTCTGCACCCCTGGACAGGCCTCTCCTCCTCTGCACCCCCTGGACAGGCCTCTCCTCCTCCGCTCCCCAGGACAGGCCTCTCCTCCTCTGTCCCTCCTCTGGAAAGGCCTCTCTTCCTCTGCATCCCTGGACAGGCCTCTCCTTCTCTGCACCCACAGACATGCCTCACCTACTCTGCACCCCCTGGACAGGCCTCACCTCCTCTGCTCCCATGGACAGGCCTCACCCCCTCTGCTCCCATGGACAGGCCTCACCTCCTCTGCACCCCTGGACAGGTCTCTTCTCCTCGGCATCCCTGGACAGGCCTCGCCTCCTCTGCACCCCTGGACAGGCCTCACCTCCTCTGCACCCCCTGTACAGGCCTCACCTCCTCTGCTCCCATGGACAGGCCTCACCCCCTCTGCTCCCCTGGACAGGCCTCACCTCCTCTGCACCCCTGGACAGGCCTCACCTCCTCTGCTCCCCTGGACGGGCCTCATCTCCTCCCGACCCCTGGACAGGCCTCGCCTCCTCGACACCCCTGGACAGGCCTCACCTCCTCTGCACCCCTGGACAGGCCTCGCCTCCTCGGCACCCCTGGACAGGCCTCACCTCCTCTGCTCCCCTGGACAGGCCTCACCTCCTCTGCACCCCTGGACAGGCCTCACCTCCTCTGCTCCCCTGGACGGGCCTCTCCTCCTCCGCTCCCATGGACAGGCCTCACCTCCTCTGCCCCTCCCCTGGACAGGCCTCACCTCCTCTGCACCCCTGGACAGGCCTCTCCTCCTCTGCACCCCCTGGACAGGCCTCTCCTCCTCTGCACCTCTGGACAGGCCTCTCCTCCTCTGCACCTCTGGACAGGCCTCACCTCCTCTGCACCCCTGGACAGGCCTCACCTCCTCTGCTCCCCTTGAAAGGCCTCTCCTCTGCACCCCTGGACAGGCCTCACCTCCTCTGCACCTCTGGACAGGCCTCACCTCCTCTGCACCCCTGGACAGGCCTCACCTCCTCTGCACCCCTGGACAGGCCTCTCCTCCTCTGCACCCCCTGGACAGGCCTCACCTCCTCTGCACCCCTGGACAGGCCTCTCCTCCTCTGCACCCCTGGACAGGCCTCTCCTCCTCCGATCCCATGGACAGGCCTCACCTCCTCTGCCCCTCCTCTGGACAGGCCTCTTCTCCTCTGCACCCGTGGACAGGCCTCTCCTCCTCCGCACCCCTGGACAGGCCTCTTCTCCTCTGCACCCCTGGACAGGCCTCTCCTCCTCTGCTCCCCTGGACAGGCCTCACCTCCTCTGCACCCCTGGACAGGCCTCTCCTCCTCTGCACCCCCTGGACAGGCCTCTCCTCCTCTGCACCTCTGGACAGGCCTCTCCTCCTCTGCACCTCTGGACAGGCCTCACCTCCTCTGCACCCCTGGACAGGCCTCACCTCCTCTGCACCCCTGGACAGGTCTCTTCTCCTCTGCATCCCTGGACAGGCCTCGCCTCCTCTGCACCCCTGGACAGGCCTCACCTCCTCTGCACCCCCTGGACAGGCCTCACCGCCTCTGCTCCCATGGACAGGCCTCACCCCCTCTGCTCCCTTGGACAGGCCTCACCTCCTCTGCACCCCTGGACAGGCCTCACCTCCTCTGCACCCCTGGACGGGCCTCATCTCCTCCCGACCCCTGGACAGGCCTCGCCTCCTCGACACCCCTGGACAGGCCTCACCTCCTCTGCACCCCTGGACAGGCCTCACCTCCTCTGCACCCCTGGACAGGCCTCGCCTCCTCTGCACTCCTGGACAGGCCTCTCCTCCTCTGACCCATGGACAGGCCCCACCTCCTCTGCACCCCTGGACAGGCCTCTCCTCCTCTGCACCCCTGGACAGGCCTCATCTCCTCTGGACCCCTGGACAGACCTCACCTCCTCTGCTCCCATGGACAGGCCACTCCTCCTCTGCACCTCTGGACAGGCCTCACCTCCTCTGCACCCCTGGACAGGCCTCACCTCCTCTGCAGCCCTGGACAGGCCTCTCCTCCTCTGTACCCCTGGACAGGCCTCTCCTCCTCTGCATCCCAGGACAGGCCTCTCCTCCTCTGTCCCTCCTCTGGAAAGGCCTCTCTTCCTCTGCACCCCTGGACAGGCCTCTCCTTCTCTGCACCCACAGACATGCCTCACCTACTCTGCATCCCCTGGACAGGCCTCACCTCCTCTGCTCCCATGGACAGGCCTCACCCCCTCTGCTCCCATGGACAGGCCTCACCTCCTCTGCACCCCTGGACAGGTCTCTTCTCCTCTGCATCCCTGGACAGGCCTCGCCTCCTCTGCACCCCTGGACAGGCCTCACCTCCTCTGCACCCCCTGGACAGGCCTCACCGCCTCTGCTCCCATGGACAGGCCTCACCCCCTCTGCTCCCTTGGACAGGCCTCACCTCCTCTGCACCCCTGGACAGGCCTCACCTCCTCTGCACCCCTGGACGGGCCTCATCTCCTCCCGACCCCTGGACAGGCCTCGCCTCCTCGACACCCCTGGACAGGCCTCACCTCCTCTGCACCCCTGGACAGGCCTCGCCTCCTCGGCACCCCTGGACAGGCCTCACCTCTGCTCCCCTGGACGGGCCTCTCCTCCTCCGCTCCCATGGACAGGCCTCACCTCCTCTGCCCCTCCTCTGGACAGGCCTCTTTTCCTCTGCACCCCTGGACAGGCCTCTCCTCCTCTGCACCCCTGGACAGGCCTCTCCTCCTCCGCACCCCTGGACAGGCCTCTCCTCCTCCGCACCCCCTGGACAGACCTCATCTCCTCTGCACCCCTGGACAGGCCTCACCTCCTCTGCAACCCTGGACATGCCTCCCCTCCTCTGCACTCCTGGACAGGCCTCTCCTCCTCTGACCCATGGACAGGCCTCACCTCCTCTGCACCCCTGGACAGGCCTCTCCTCCTCTGCACCCCTGGACAGGCCTCATCTCCTCTGGACCCCTGGACAGACCTCACCTCCTCTGCTCCCATGGACAGGCCACTCCTCCTCTGCACCTCTGGACAGGCCTCACCTCCTCTGCACCCCTGGACAGGCCTCACCTCCTCTGCAGCCCTGGACAGGCCTCTCCTCCTCTGTACCCCTGGACAGGCCTCTCCTCCTCTGCACCCCAGGACAGGCCTCTCCTCCTCTGTCCCTCCTCTGGAAAGGCCTCTCTTCCTCTGCACCCCTGGACAGGCCTCTCCTTCTCTGCACCCACAGACATGCCTCACCTACTCTGCACCCCCTGGACAGGCCTCACCTCCTCTGCTCCCATGGACAGGCCTCACCCCCTCTGCTCCCATGGACAGGCCTCACCTCCTCTGCACCCCTGGACAGGTCTCTTCTCCTCTGCATCCCTGGACAGGCCTCGCCTCCTCTGCACCCCTGGGCAGGCCTCACCTCCTCTGCACCCCCTGGACAGGCCTCACCTCCTCTGCTCCCATGGACAGGCCTCACCCCCTCTGCTCCCCTGGACAGGCCTCACCTCCTCTGCACCCCTGGACAGGCCTCACCTCCTCTGCTCCCCTGGACGGGCCTCATCTCCTCCCGACCCCTGGACAGGCCTCGCCTCCTCGACACCCCTGGACAGGCCTCACCTCCTCTGCACCCCTGGACAGGCCTCGCCTCCTCGGCACCCCTGGACATGCCTCACCTCCTCTGCTCCCCTGGACAGGCCTCACCTCCTCTGCACCCCTGGACAGGCCTCACCTCCTCTGCTCCCCTGGACGGGCCTCTCCTCCTCCGCTCCCATGGACAGGCCTCACCTCCTCTGCCCCTCCTCTGGACAGGCCTCTTCTCCTCTGCACCCGTGGACAGGCCTCTCCTCCTCCGCACCCCTGGACAGGCCTCTCCTCCTCTGCACCCCTGGACAGGCCTCTCCTCCTCTGCTCCCCTGGACAGGCCTCTCCTCCTCTGCACCCCTGGACTGGCCTCTCCTCCTCTGTACCCCCTGGACAGGCCTCTCCTCCTCTGCACCTCTGGACAGGCCTCTCCTCCTCTGCACCTCTGGACAGGCCTCACCTCCTCTGCACCCCTGGACAGGCCTCACCTCCTCTGCACCCCTGGACAGGCCTCTCCTCCTCTGCACCCCCTGGGCAGGCCTCACCTCCTCTGCACCTCTGGACAGGCCTCTCCTCCTCTGCACCTCTGGACAGGCCTCACCTCCTCTGCACCCCTGGACAGGCCTCACCTCCTCTGCACCCCTGGACAGGCCTCTCCTCCTCTGCACCCCCTGGACAGGCCTCTCCTCCTCCGCTCCCCAGGACAGGCCTCTCCTCCTCTGTCCCTCCTCTGGAAAGGCCTCTCTTCCTCTGCACCCCTGGACAGGCCTCTCCTTCTCTGCACCCACAGACATGCCTCACCTACTCTGCACCCCCTGGACAGGCCTCACCTCCTCTGCTCCCATGGACAGGCCTCACCCCCTCTGCTCCCATGGACAGGCCTCACCTCCTCTGCACCCCTGGACAGGTCTCTTCTCCTCTGCATCCCTGGACAGGCCTCGCCTCCTCTGCACCCCTGGACAGGCCTCACCTCCTCTGCACCCCCTGTACAGGCCTCACCTCCTCTGCTCCCATGGACAGGGCTCACCCCCTCTGCTCTCCTGGACAGGCCTCACCTCCTCTGCACCCCTGGACAGGCCTCACCTCCTCTGCTCCCCTGGACGGGCCTCATCTCCTCCCGACCCCTGGACAGGCCTCGCCTCCTCGACACCCCTGGACAGGCCTCACCTCCTCTGCACCCCTGGACAGGCCTCGCCTCCTCGGCACCCCTGGACAGGCCTCACCTCCTCTGCTCCCCTGGACAGGCCCCACCTCCTCTGCACCCCTGGACAGGCCTCACCTCCTCTGCTCCCCTGGATGGGCCTCTCCTCCTCCGCTCCCATGGACAGGCCTCACCTCCTCTGCCCCTCCTCTGGACAGGCCTCTTCTCCTCTGCACCCGTGGACAGGCCTCTCCTCCTCCGCACCCCTGGACAGGCCTCTTCTCCTCTGCACCCCTGGACAGGCCTCTCCTCCTCTGCTCCCCTGGACAGGCCTCACCTCCTCTGCACCCCTGGACAGGCCTCTCCTCCTCTGCACCCCCTGGACAGGCCTCTCCTCCTCTGCACCTCTGGACAGGCCTCTCCTCCTCTGCACCTCTGGACAGGCCTCACCTCCTCTGCACCCCTGGACAGGCCTCACCTCCTCTGCTCCCCTTGAAAGGCCTCTCCTCTGCACCCCTGGACAGGCCTCACCTCCTCTGCACCTCTGGACAGGCCTCACCTCCTCTGCACCCCTGGACAGGCCTCACCTCCTCTACACCCCTGGACAGGCCTCTCCTCCTCTGCACCCCCTGGACAGGCCTCACCTCCTCTGCACCCCTGGACAGGCCTCTCCTCCTCTGCACCCCTGGACAGGCCTCTCCTCCTCCGCTCCCATGGACAGGCCTCACCTCCTCTGCCCCTCCTCTGGACAGGCCTCTTCTCCTCTGCACCCGTGGACAGGCCTCTCCTCCTCCGCACCCCTGGACAGGCCTCTTCTCCTCTGCACCCCTGGACAGGCCTCTCCTCCTCTGCTCCCCTGGACAGGCCTCACCTCCTCTGCACCCCTGGACAGGCCTCTCCTCCTCTGCACCCCCTGGACAGGCCTCTCCTCCTCTGCACCTCTGGACAGGCCTATCCTCCTCTGCACCTCTGGACAGGCCTCACCTCCTCTGCACCCCTGGACAGGCCTCACCTCTGCACCCCTGGACAGGCCTCACCTCCTCTGCACCCCTGGACAGGCCTCTCCTCCTCTGCACCCCTGGACCCCTGGACAGGCCTCTCCTCCTCTGCTCCCCTGGACAGGCCTCACCTCCTCTGCACCCCTGGACAGGCCTCTCCTCCTCTGCACCCCCTGGACAGGCCTCTCCTCCTCTGCACCTCTGGACAGGCCTATCCTCCTCTGCACCTCTGGACAGGCCTCACCTCCTCTGCACCCGACAGGCCTCACCTCTGCACCCCTGGACAGGCCTCACCTCCTCTGCACCCCTGGACAGGCCTCTCCTCCTCTGCACCCCTGGACCCCTGGACAGGCCTCTCCTCCTCTGCTCCCCTGGACAGGCCTCACCTCCTCTGCACCCCTGGACAGGCCTCTCCTCCTCTGCACCCCCTGGACAGGCCTCTCCTCCTCTGCACCTCTGGACAGGCCTATCCTCCTCTGCACCTCTGGACAGGCCTCACCTCCTCTGCACCCCTGGACAGGCCTCACCTCTGCACCCCTGGACAGGCCTCTCCTCCTCTGCTCCCCTGGACAGGCCTCTCCTCCTCTGCACCCCTGGACAGGCCTCTCCTCCTCTGTACCCCCTGGACAGGCCTCTCCTCCTCTGCACCTCTGGACAGGCCTCTCCTCCTCTGCACCTCTGGACAGGCCTCACCTCCTCTGCACCCCTGGACAGGCCTCACCTCCTCTGCACCCCTGGACAGGCCTCTCCTCCTCTGCACCCCCTGGGCAGGCCTCACCTCCTCTGCACCTCTGGACAGGCCTCTCCTCCTCTGCACCTCTGGACAGGCCTCACCTCCTCTGCACCCCTGGACAGGCCTCACCTCCTCTGCACCCCTGGACAGGCCTCTCCTCCTCTGCACCCCCTGGACAGGCCTCTCCTCCTCCGCTCCCCAGGACAGGCCTCTCCTCCTCTGTCCCTCCTCTGGAAAGGCCTCTCTTCCTCTGCACCCCTGGACAGGCCTCTCCTTCTCTGCACCCACAGACATGCCTCACCTACTCTGCACCCCCTGGACAGGCCTCACCTCCTCTGCTCCCATGGACAGGCCTCACCCCCTCTGCTCCCATGGACAGGCCTCACCTCCTCTGCACCCCTGGACAGGTCTCTTCTCCTCTGCATCCCTGGACAGGCCTCGCCTCCTCTGCACCCCTGGACAGGCCTCACCTCCTCTGCACCCCCTGTACAGGCCTCACCTCCTCTGCTCCCATGGACAGGCCTCACCCCCTCTGCTCTCCTGGACAGGCCTCACCTCCTCTGCACCCCTGGACAGGCCTCACCTCCTCTGCTCCCCTGGACGGGCCTCATCTCCTCCCGACCCCTGGACAGGCCTCGCCTCCTCGACACCCCTGGACAGGCCTCACCTCCTCTGCACCCCTGGACAGGCCTCGCCTCCTCGGCACCCCTGGACAGGCCTCACCTCCTCTGCTCCCCTGGACAGGCCCCACCTCCTCTGCACCCCTGGACAGGCCTCACCTCCTCTGCTCCCCTGGACGGGCCTCTCCTCCTCCGCTCCCATGGACAGGCCTCACCTCCTCTGCCCCTCCTCTGGACAGGCCTCTTCTCCTCTGCACCCGTGGACAGGCCTCTCCTCCTCCGCACCCCTGGACAGGCCTCTTCTCCTCTGCACCCCTGGACAGGCCTCTCCTCCTCTGCTCCCCTGGACAGGCCTCACCTCCTCTGCACCCCTGGACAGGCCTCTCCTCCTCTGCACCCCCTGGACAGGCCTCTCCTCCTCTGCACCTCTGGACAGGCCTCTCCTCCTCTGCACCTCTGGACAGGCCTCACCTCCTCTGCACCCCTGGACAGGCCTCACCTCCTCTGCTCCCCTTGAAAGGCCTCTCCTCTGCACCCCTGGACAGGCCTCACCTCCTCTGCACCTCTGGACAGGCCTCACCTCCTCTGCACCCCTGGACAGGCCTCACCTCCTCTACACCCCTGGACAGGCCTCTCCTCCTCTGCACCCCCTGGACAGGCCTCACCTCCTCTGCACCCCTGGACAGGCCTCTCCTCCTCTGCACCCCTGGACAGGCCTCTCCTCCTCCGCTCCCATGGACAGGCCTCACCTCCTCTGCCCCTCCTCTGGACAGGCCTCTTCTCCTCTGCACCCGTGGACAGGCCTCTCCTCCTCCGCACCCCTGGACAGGCCTCTTCTCCTCTGCACCCCTGGACAGGCCTCTCCTCCTCTGCTCCCCTGGACAGGCCTCACCTCCTCTGCACCCCTGGACAGGCCTCTCCTCCTCTGCACCCCCTGGACAGGCCTCTCCTCCTCTGCACCTCTGGACAGGCCTATCCTCCTCTGCACCTCTGGACAGGCCTCACCTCCTCTGCACCCCTGGACAGGCCTCACCTCTGCACCCCTGGACAGGCCTCACCTCCTCTGCACCCCTGGACAGGCCTCTCCTCCTCTGCACCCCTGGACCCCTGGACAGGCCTCTCCTCCTCTGCTCCCCTGGACAGGCCTCACCTCCTCTGCACCCCTGGACAGGCCTCTCCTCCTCTGCACCCCCTGGACAGGCCTCTCCTCCTCTGCACCTCTGGACAGGCCTATCCTCCTCTGCACCTCTGGACAGGCCTCACCTCCTCTGCACCCCTGGACAGGCCTCACCTCTGCACCCCTGGACAGGCCTCACCTCCTCTGCACCCCTGGACAGGCCTCTCCTCCTCTGCACCCCTGGACCCCTGGACAGGCCTCTCCTCCTCTGCTCCCCTGGACAGGCCTCACCTCCTCTGCACCCCTGGACAGGCCTCTCCTCCTCTGCACCCCCTGGACAGGCCTCTCCTCCTCTGCACCTCTGGACAGGCCTATCCTCCTCTGCACCTCTGGACAGGCCTCATCTCCTCCCGACCCCTGGACAGGCCTCACCTCCTCTGCACCCCCGGAGAGGCCTCACCTCCTCTGCACCCCTGGACAGGCCTCTCCTCCCCTGCACCCCCTGGACAGGCCTCTCCTCCCCTACTCCCCACTCAGCCTCAACAGCAGGAAGAGCTGAGCTCTCCTGAATGCCAGGGGGGGGGGAATCTGATCCATGGATTCATACATTGCAAACCTGTCCAGGCCCTCTCCTCCTCCTGGAGCTGGGGGGCGGAGGAGGTCTGGGGTCTGAAGATGAAGGTCGCTGCGGACAGACAGGGCTCCTTCCTCCTCTGCAGCAGGCTGGACACACCAGGAGAGGCCGGAAGTGATGTCACCACCGCTGCTGCTGGTGCTGTCTCTGCCACCGCTGACCCGGAAGAGGAAACCCTTCTCCCTTCCATACAATGTGCAGCTCAGTGTGTTTCATCAGCAGGCGAGGATCGCCCTCTGGTGGCCACTGACGGAACCGACGCCTCCAGATTCCAGCAGGGAAACAAGCTTTGGTGACTGTAAAGACCTGGGTTTTTAAATGTCACAGAGGTGTGGGGACACACAGTCCATGACAGGGTCTTGTATGGGAAACAAGCATTGGCGCCTGCAAAGGAACAGACATGACATTCATGAGTGAATTTAAATGAGGACTTGTATTTCATTCAATGTGTGCAATGTAGACACAGCTGCTGCAATGAGACTGGGCAGCGTTTCTAATGTTCCTGTTCCTGGGGGTGATTTTTTTATATTTGACAGGGCCGTGAATCCCCAAACTTAATCATAGCTGCCAAGGTTTCAGATTGCTGTGTGTGACATTTTCATCATTTCAGTGAAATTATGAGTGACATTTCAATGACTATGAGTGACACTGTCTTGCGGCGGGCAAAATCAAGTAATGAAGATTAGGGAAACAGATAAATATCAGAAATTACCCCTATTTGAGCAACAGTAAACTCTAACAAGGTCTTAAAACTGCAGCAAAGCAGCAGAAATGGAAGGAAGGGCACTAACCGGAGACAGACTGCATGGCTGCAGCTCTCAGAGACAGAGACATTTTTCCCCCTGAAATAAAACCAAACACATAAGTCCATGGAAAAAGCGAAATATCAGAAATTACTAGGCCCTTTAAAACAGTTATAAGCTTTGGAAAGACGTTCAAGCTTCTACATAGCCCCTGAATTGCAAACTTACTAACCTACAGCCCCTTTCTAAGATGAATGTTACTGGAAGGGGGCCTGCTAGCAAAAGGCATATGTTTTAAAACTCACTATTCACAAAGAAGGGGAGAGGGTCAAAGAAATTATACAACTCCACCACTCCGAACCCCCTAAGGCAAAGTATACACACAAGAAGGGGTGGAGAGATTAGAGTACACGTGTAACAACACGAGACAGAAAAAATAAATCTGTTTTGAAAACTGCCCTCACTCACACACAAAAGTGTGTGACATGCTTCATCATCGGGTCTGCTTACAAAACGCCCTGGTGTAGCCACACTCAGGCCGGAGCATAAGGGAAGGGGAAAAACTAATAATGTTTTGAGAACCTAGTCTTCTCTTCTAACACGACCCATCCTCATTCTTTTTAATCCTGGTTGTGGAACCTTAAATAAAGGTTTCATTGGTATCCACAAACCACTTTTAAAGCACTTTCCCATTTACTGCACTTTGTCTTATCACCATTCCCAGTCACAGGGTGATATTCACTGTTCTATCATTTGGTTTGTTACATTTGTGTTGTGTCTTGTCATTTCTCAATATTTTATTATTTTGTCCCCTTCCCTTATGCTCCGCCCTGAGTGTGGCTACACCAGGGCGTTTTGTGAGCATATGTTTTAAAACTTCATGGGATATAAATTGCACACAGATGATCAATCATGGTAATGAAGAAATCATTTTTAGAAGCATTAAATGTGAACTGTACCTCGTCCAAGCATGTTTTTTTTTTTAAGGGACCACTTCTCCCTTTTCCGTCTTCATACTGCTTTTCAAAAAAGGTTTTTGTTTTGGCGTTTATAAAAACAGAAGAGTTCAGGTCTTAGAAACAATATTCTGCTTAGGCCGCATGTGGAGAGCAGGGCACGTGCACACTCCAGTACGGATGACAGCGCTAGGTCAGGTGTAACATGAAAACGAAGTACAGAACTCCCATGATCGCTTTTAGGTGACCTCGAGACTAACATGCACTAAAGAAACAGCCCATGGAAAATAAAATGCAATAGTTTTGACAAAAACGCAGTCATGTAGCTAAGAACCGGAGTATGTGCTAAACAAGAGTCGTTCGGTATTAAAAACACTCGTATCACTGCTAAACAATTCCCAAGCCAGCCTCTGCAACAGGTTATGAAATAATTGCATAACATTATGATGTGAATGCAGAGCCCGCACACTACCCAGATGAACAGAAGGGCCCTGCACACATTTGTTTTCAGAAGTTGCTGTCACGGAGAGCTACTACATAGATACTGAGCACGTGAGCTGTGCTGAATTAAGTTCGCTAGAAGAAACCAAGAGAACCTGTTTGCTAAATAGATTAATTCAGTCTAAAATCAAAGCTACATTGGCACAACTACGCTGAATAGCTTAGACGATTGTGCCAAATGAGGCTTCTGTCTTTACAACAATGGAATAAGACACCTACAATGTATTTGCATGACTTGTAAAAAAGGTAAAAACTCTGCCACACATGCTAGTTACATGATGATAGAGAGCGCACAACGGGAACGTCGTACCACACATAAATCAAGGAAAATTTGTAATTAAAGAAATGTTTACTTTTTAAGGAACGCTACAAATTGAAGATATTTTCCATTCTTATTGAACGATGCCACTCCAGTAAACAAAAAAATAGCCGGGACTGCATAGAAGAGGGTTTCGCTGTGAATAAGCAGCACAACCTTTTACTATTTAGTACAAACAACTCAGGTCACAAACAGCCACTGAAAGTATTAGGAACGGCAGCACAGGCAGCGCGCAAGCGCTATTAATAAAATGTAAAGTACACTTTGAAGAAAACCGATACCTCTCGAGGAGCAGCAATTGTACGGGCCGGACCTCGCCGCAATGACTACCTCCGACAATCAACACTCTCCCGCTGCTTTGCACCACATCAGGGTTTGCATTTCTCTGCTGCTTTCCTGTCCACCACCCCCTTCAGGAGCTCACTCACAAAACAAGCAAAGAAGCAGGTTGTAGTCACAATAAAGTCATAACACAGACCATTAGGTGTAACCCATATGGGGGTCTCTCACTCAGTGGAGAGGGTCAGAGGATGGAGGGGGTATTTCACCCACACACGGGTCTCTCACTCAGTGGATGGGGTCTGATGCAGGGGATATTTGTACCCACACAGGGGTCTCTCACTCAGTGGACGGGGTCTGAGGATGGAGTGGGGTTTTCACCCACACAGGGGTCTCTCACTTAGTGGATGGGGTCTGAGGACGGAGGGGGTATTTCAACCACACAAGGATCTCTCACTCAGTGGATGGGGTCTGAGGACGGAGGGTGTATTTCACCCACACAGGGGTCTGTCACTCAGTGGATGTGTCTGATGGAGGGGGTATTTCACCCACACAGGGGTCTCTCACTCAGTGGATGGGGTCTGAGGACGGAGGGGGTATTTCACCCACACAGGGACGGTGGCGAGGGCGAGGGCAAGGTCAGCGGAGCGAAGCTGGCAGTTCGGGGTGTAGAAGCTGAGTCGTCTGCAGAGGTACGCTGGTCCGGTGTTGTGGAGTGCCGTGTATGCATGGGTGAGGAGCTTGAAGGTGATCCTCTTGTTGACGGGGAGCCAGTACAGGTCTCTCAGGTGGGATGTGATTTGGCTGTGGCCGGGGATGTCGAGGCTCAGGCATGCAGAGGCATTCTGTATGCGTTGTAGTCGTTTCTGGAGTTTGGCCGAGGTTCCTGCGTAGAGGGCATTGGCGTAGTCCTGCCTGCTGGTGATGAGGGCCTGGGTGACTGTCCTTCTGGTTCCGTGAGGATCCTTCTGTAGATCTTGCGGAGCATGCAGAGGGTGTTGAGGCAGGAGGAGGATACAGTGTTGACTTGCTGGATCCTTGACAGCGATGAGTCCAGAATGGACCCCAGATTGCGTGCGTGGTCGGTGGGAGTCGGTGCAGCTCCCAGTGTGGCATTCAGGAGTCATCCCAGGTGAACGGGGTGCATCCATCGGTTTCAGGCGGCTGTTCTTCATCCATTCGGCGACGGCCTTCATCCCTTCGTGGAGGTTGGTTTTGGCGGTGGTGGGGCATTGGTGAAGGAGAGGATCAGCTGGGTGTCGTTGGCATATGAGATGATGTTGAGGTCATGCGATCGGGCTTTGTGGGTGAGCGGTGCCATGTAGACGTTGAAGAGTGTTGGGCCGAGGGATGATCCTTGGGGAACGCCGCAGATGATCTTGGTAACTTTAGATCGTAACGGAGGGAGGCGGAAGCTCTGTGTTCTGCCAGTGAGGAAGGAGGTGGTCCAGTCCATGGCTTAGCCGCGGATCCCTGCGCTGTGGAGGCGTGTGCGTAGGGTGTAGTGGCAGACGGTGTCAAAGGCGGCCAAAAGGTCCAGGAGGATGAGGGCTGCGGTTTCTCCATTCTCCAGCAGGTTCCTGATGTCATCGGTGGCGGCAATGAGGGCAGTTTTGGTGTTGTGGTTGCTGCGGAATCCGGATGGGGATGTTGTTCTCCTCGAGGAAGAGGGTCTGTTGTCTGTTGACAATCTTCATGATGACTTTCGCCGGTACGGGAGTAGGGAGATGGGCCGAAAGTATTTGAGGTCCTTAGGGTTCGCCTTTGGTTTCTTGAGTAGGGCGTTGATCTCGGCGTGCTTCCAGCTCTCCGGGAAAGTGGCGGTCTCAAAGGAATTATTTATGATCTTGTGGAGATGGGGTGCAATGGTGGAGCTTGCTTTGTTGAATATGTGGTGCTGGCAGGGGTCTGATGGTATGCCGGAGTGGATGGTGTTCATGATTTTATTGGTGTTGTCGTCGGTGACATGGGTACAGGAGAGCAGGGGGTTGGTGTGGCTGGGGGCGGTGAGTCCGAGGTGTCGTTGGCTGTCAGGGGGCCCGGTTGTTGAAGCTGTCACGGATGTCTGCGATCTTACAGTGGAAGAAGGTGGCTAGGGAGTCGCAGAGGTCTTGCGATGGCAGGATGTCGTTGGAGTTGGAGCTGGGGTTGGAGAGTTCCTTCATGATGTTGAAGAGCTCTTTGCTGTTGTGTGTGTTGTTGTAAAGCATTCCTTGAAGGAAGTCCTTTTGACAGTTCGGATGAGTTGGTGGTGTCTGTGGATGGCACTCTTTTGGGCTGCATTACTGTCCGGTGTTGTCTGTTTGTGGTGCCACTTCATCTCGAGCCTTCGACAGGTCTACTCAGATGCCTGGAGGTCGGCGGTGAACCAGATGGATGTTCTGTTGATGCGTCTGTTTGAGGGTTTCTTGATCGGGGTGAGAGTGTTGGCACAGTCGTCGATCCATTGCCTGAGGTTGCGGGCCACAGTGTCGGTGTCGGCGGTGTCAGTTGGTGGATTTCAGGCAAGGGTGGGCATTAGCTGGTTTTCGGTGACTTTGCTCTAGCTGCAGCGTTGAGTCCGTTGTGTGTGGTGGTGCATGGTGGGTTTCTCGAAGGTGAAGTGCATGCAGCAGTGGTCGGTCCAGTGGTGTTTGGTGGTATGGTTGAAGGTGATGTAGTTGCTGGTGGAGAAGATGCTGTTGAGCATGTGTCCGGCGGAGTGGGTGGAAGTTCAGGTCTTTGAGGCGGATGTAGTCCGTGGATGCAAGGGCAAGCGTGCTGTCGAAGTCGAGGATGGAGTTGCTTCACTGTGGCCGGGGGGGTCTATAGACGAGGGTTCCTCTGAGGGTGGTATTGGGGTCGATGTGGATCTGGAAGTGCTGGTGTTCGGTGGAGCTGAGAGTGTCGTTGGTGCTGGTCGAGATTCTGAGGGTGTGGACGATGGTGATTCCTCCTTCTGCTATGTTGGTACGGTCCCTGCGTGTGATCTTGTAGCCGTCCAGGATGGCTATGGCGATGTCGGGTGCAGAGGAGGGGTTAATTCCAGGTCTCCATCAGGAAGGCGTCGTCCGGGGAGGATAAGTCGGGTAGATCCCAGAGTTCGATGCCATGCTTATGGGCAGAGCGGTGGTTGAGTAGTATGCATCTGAGGTGGTGGCATCCTACCCCGATGGGCGAGGTGGCGGCTTGGAGGCTAGTGAAGCTGCAGCTCCGGCAGGTGAAGGGTCCTTGGGTGCGCTTCGGGGTGGCCAGGAAGCAGGTGTATGATCGGCCGGCGTTGAGTGCATGGAGGGTGCTGGTGTGGTAGTGGCGGCAGGCATCGTGGAGTTTGGGGGGTCAGGGTGGCCTGGCGCTGGGCGCGGACCAGGCGTGGACGAGTACAGGCGGGTTTGCATTCGGCACGCTTTTGGCACGGAAGCCATTAGAAGGGGAGGTGGGAGGGAGGAGCAGATGGGAGACGGGAGTGGGACGAATGGGCAAACGGGGGTAGGGGCCGCAGGGGACGCAGCAGCGGGAAGGGGAGAGGTAGGCTGGAATGCTGGAGGGCTACAGAGCAAAAAATGGGCGGAAGCAAAGAAAACAAAGAAAAGGAATACAACAGTGGGCACAAAATAACACAGCAGCAGAATACTAAAAAGTAATACAACAGTGGGTAACAGATACCACAAAAAATAATACAACAGCAGACAAATAACAGGCAAAAAGGAACAGAGCGAGCACACAGATACTTACGGCCTACTCTTGATTTCACCTTGTGTCTCTTTAATCCACCACCAGCCACTCTCTGCTCCTTTATCTCACTCTTGATTCTACCTCATGGCTCTTTAATCCACCCCAGACACTCTCGGCTCCTTTATCTCACTCTTGATCCATGGCTCTTTAATCCACCACCAGCCACTCCCAGCTCCTTTATCTCACGTTGATTCCACCTCATGGCTCTTTAATCCACCACCAGCCACTCCCGGCTCCTTTATCTCACTCTTGATTCTACCTC
Organism: Lissotriton helveticus; assembly: GCF_964261635.1. Lineage (NCBI taxonomy): Eukaryota > Metazoa > Chordata > Amphibia > Caudata > Salamandridae > Lissotriton > Lissotriton helveticus. The sequence continues at coordinate 1,427,108 of NW_027611680.1, forward strand.
ATGGCTCTTTAATCCACCACCAGCCACTCCCAGCTCCTTTATCTCATGTTGATTCCACCTCATGGCTCTTTAATCCACCCCAGACAATCCCGGCTCCTTTATCTCACTCTTGATTCATGGCTCTTTAATCCACCCCCAGACTCTCCCGGCTCCTTTATCTCACTCTTGATTCCACTCGTGGCTCTTTAATCCACCCCAGACACTCCTGGCTCCTTTATCTCACCCTTGATTCCACCTCGTGGCTCTTTAATCCACCCCCAGACACTCTCAGCTCCTTTATCTCACTCTTGATTCTACCTCATGGCTCTTTAATCCACCCCAGACACTCTTGGCTCCTTTATCACACTCTTGATTCCACCTCCTGGCTCTTTAATCCATCCCTGACACTCTCGGCTCCTTTATCACACTCTTGATTCCACCTCCTGGCTCTTTAATCCACCCCCAGACACTCTCTGTTCCTTTATCTCACTCTTCATTCCACCTCATGGCTCTTTAATCCACCACTAGCCACTCCCCGCTCCTTTATCTGACTCTTGATTCCACCTCGTGGCTCTTTAATCCACCTACAGACACTCCCGGCTCCTGAATCTCACTCTTGATTCCACCTCGTGGCTCTTTAATCCACCCCCAGACACTCTCGGCTCCTTTATCCCACTCTTGATTCCACCTCATGGCTCTTTAATCCACCCCAGACACTCTCGGCTCCTTTATCTCACCCTTGATTCTACCTCATGGCTCTTTAATCCACCCCCAGACACTCTCGGCTCCTTTATCCCACTCTTGATTCCACCTCATGGCTCTTTAATCCACCACCAGACACTCCCGCCTCCTTTATCTCACTCTTGATTCCACCACGTGGCTCTTTAATCCCCCCCAGACACTCTCGGCTCCTTTATCTCACTCTTGTTTCTACCTCATGGCTCTTTAATCCACCCCCAGACACTCTCAGCTCCTTTATCTCACTCTTGATTCCACCTCATGGCTCTTTAATCCACCCCCAGACACTCTCAGCTCCTTTATCTCACTCTTGATTCCACCTCATGGCTCTTTAATCCACCCCCAGACACTCCTGGCTCCTTTATCTCACTCTTGATTCCACCTCGAGGCGCTTTAATCCACCCCCAGACACTCCTGGCTCCTTTATCTCACTCTTGATTCCACCTCATGGTTCTTTAATCTACCCCCAGACACTCTCAGCTCCTTTATCTCACTCTTGATTCCACCTCATGGCTCTTTAATCCACCCCAGACACTCTCGGCTCCTTTATCTCACTCTTGATTCCACCTCATGGCTCTTTAATCCACCCCAGACACTCTCTGCTCCTTTATCTCACTCTTGATTCCACCTCATGACTCTTTAATCCACCCCCAGACACTCCCGGCTCCTTTATCTCACTCTTGATTCCACCTCATGGCTCTTTAATCCACCCCCAGACACTCTCAGCTCCTTTATCTCACTCTTGATTCCACCTCGTGGCTCTTTAATCCATCCCCAGACACTCTTGGCTCCTTTATCTCACTCTTGATTCCACCTCATGACTCTTTAATCCACCCCCAGACACTCTCAGCTCCTTTATCTCACTCTTGATTCCACCTCGTGGCTCTTTAATCCATCCCCAGACACTCTTGGCTCCTTTATCTCACTCTTGATTCCACCTCATGGCTCTTTAATCCACCCCCAGACACTCTCGGCTCCTTTATCACACTCTTGATTCCACCTCGTGGCTCTTTAATCCAGCCCCAGACACTCTCGGCTCCTTTATCTCACTCTTGATTCCACCTCATGGCTCTTTAATCCAGCCCCAGACACTCTCGGCTCCTTTATCTCACTCTTGATTCCACCTCATGACTCTTTAATCCACCCCAGACACTCCCGGCTCCTTTATCTCACTCTTGATTCCACCTCATGACTCTTTAATCCACCCCCAGACACTCTCAGCTCCTTTATCTCACTCTTGATTCCACCTCGTGGCTCTTTAATCCATCCCCAGACACTCTCGGCTCCTTTATCTCACTCTTGATTCCACCTCATGACTCTTTAATCCACCCCAGACACTCCCGGCTCCTTTATCTCACTCTTGATTCCACCTCATGACTCTTTAATCCATCCCCAGACACTCTCGGCTCCTTTATCTCACTCTTGATTCCACCTCATGACTCTTTAATCCACCCCAGACACTCCCGGCTCCTTTATCTCACTCTTGATTCCACCTCATGACTCTTTAATCCATCCCCAGACACTCTTGGCTCCTTTATCTCACTTCTGTAGGTCTCATATTTCCCCCTATGTCCCTTGTTTTCATCTTTCTCTTCCTCGTTCTTCCCCCTTGGGTGTTTTTCACACCCTTGTTAAGTGTCAAAGTCTGATGACGAAAAATAAGTGCCGGCCCTCAAAAGGAGAGTGCTGATGGGCCCCACCTGCAACCACCGGCTGAAATTAAGCTTTAATCAACATCTTACCCCTTGGTTGATAGATGAAAGAATTTAGAGAGACCGGCCAGGGTGCAGAAAGAAGAAAAACAGACAGGAAGGAGAAGAATTAAAGGAAAGAAAACACAAAAAAGAGAATGCTAGAGGAAGAGAATATGCACGAGTCACTCCATGACCACATCTCCTCGACCTGCCACTGTGGACTTCTGATACAGCGAATGTCTGCGTCTTAGCTGTTGCTTATTGCTTAAACGCTATGGTGGTCTCATGAGTCTTCAGGAGGGGGGGTGGGGTAATCTGGTCTGGCTCATGGTGGTCTCATAATCCTACAGGTGGTCTGGCTCTTTCTTCCAAACATCTTGTGTCGGTGTAATTGTGGCCAAAGAATGTGATCTCTTCTTTTTCTAGTTCACGCTTGACTGGATTCAGTCGATCGAACACCGTCCTGCTGCAGGTCTCTCCTCCTCCGTCAGGAAGCCCAGAGACTCATTTATGAGGTTTTGGGTAGGGCAGCACCACAAGGAATATTGCTGTACTGCTCTACACCAGAAGAAAAGGGCAGGAATGCGCCGTATCTATGTGATACAGCGCATTCCTGTCCTTGTCCCCAGCGCAGGCGCACAATGGGCTGCCATGCGCCAATGCAGGCAGCCTTTCACCATGGTGCAATGCAAGGGTGCCGGAATTTTGTGAAGGAAGGGAGACCTTCATGCACAAAGTAAATCACAAGAGGCGATTTCCTTTTTCTATGTCTGCTGCAGAATGCAGCACAAAAAGAAAAGGAAAGAACGAGGAGAAGTAAAAATAAATATCCTTGCTGCACCTCCCTAATGATTTAGATTAGATTCTGATGTATTCCCAGGTTCACAATCTCTCGTAAATCTGGAAATGCGTCAGGTTCCATTAGTGTAGTGTGGGAGCACCCTCAGCAACACCCATGGAACACGCCTGTTTCATGCAGTGTTCTGCGTGAAAGGGGCACATATTTATAAGGCCATGAAAAGTCACATAAAGTGGCTTTACGTTGCCTTATAGATATGCAGTGACACATTGCGCCACTGGAACATCAAAAAAGGGAAGTTCCAGCGGCGCAAACGTGCTAGTCTCTGGGTTCTACGTGCACCAGCATGGGTCCTGGCTAGGTGCCATACATCTGGTCAGCTCTGAGTTGGCATCATCTTGCCGACCACGAGCGCCATCTCCTTTTGGATTCTGGTGCAGAACATGTTAGCCCTGTGGGACCCCCCCTCAGGTTGACAAATGTGCAACTTATGAGAACGCCCATTGTCCACAATTGTGTGGCCTGCAGTTTACACTATGGGAAATGTTGGGGGACACATTTCGGTTGAGGTGGAATTTTACGCTACACTACACCTTTCTTCCCATATCATTAATTCCTCCAGTTCTCAGGAATATTCACCATGACTGGTCTGAAGCCATTCTTACCACCCATCACTGGTGAGAAGGGTGTGGTATAGGGACCGTCTGCGCCTCTCCTTGTGCCACCCTCTTCATCTGCCTCTCAGGGGGAACATTATTTTCCAATTGGAAAGTCCGGAGATCGAGAGGGGCAGGAAACGCACCTCGCTTTCCAGAGTCTCCACCTTCATGTCTGGAGATCGAGAGGGGCAGGACCCGTGCTCGCCCCGCAGAGCCTCCACCTTCATGTCTGGAAATCGAGAGGGGCAGGACCCGTGCTCGCCATGCAGTGCCTCCACATTGATGTCTGCAGATTGAGGAGACGGGACCCGCATCTCACCCTGCAGAGACTCCACCTTCATATCGGGAGATTTAGGGGGCGGGACACGTGCCTCACCCTCCAGAGCCTCCACTCTTATGTCCGGAGATTGAGAGGGCCGGGAATCGTGCTTCACCCTCTAGAGCCTCAGCCTTCATGTCTGGAGATTGAGAGAGTGTTTCAAAACAACAAGGGGGCCCAGAGAATTCGACCAGGGACCTCAGGAATCAATATTTTCAACAACAGTGGTTCCTAGAACAAGGATTAATTTCTTAAATGAATATAGACTCAATAGCAACTGTATTTTGGGGACATGTCCAGCTAGACAGAGGTCTAATTTTTACTTGATCAATATTATTAGACAGTTTTAACAAAACAATACATAAAGTGGGACACAAGCCTGTGTCCTAGTTAGCAATATACAAACAGGGAGGCAGGGAACCAACAGGGGGTTCAGGCACAGCTGACGGTTTGTTACACAAGGAAATGCACAATAACACAACAAAGCAACAAATCGTGGGTTACACTGTCAATGAACCATTGTTTTAACATGTATAAGGTGCTTTTTAGGTGTCTACGGCATTTTGATTCATCGATGAGGATATCTGGATCATCATCATCAGGACATGGGATACATGCCTAAAATTGTAGTAGCCTGATTATCCCAAAGATTAAGGGGTTATAGGTATGCTCATGGGCAGAAATTAAGGGGCTATCCAGCCTGCGGGCGGTGTTCAGAGTAGTATACAGGGCCGATTTCCAGGGCGCAATGGTGATGGTTTAATCAACTGTGTTCGAGCTGTAGCCTTGGATGTGGCAGGTGTGGAGGGAGCCGGTGGGATGAGCCGGCGAGAAGCGCTTGAGCGGGGTCTGTATCCAGGCAGAATTGCCGGTATGGATGAGGCATGGACCGTTCAATCGCGGCATCTCATCTGTGTGAATGCACCAAATGAGATCCATGCCTCATCCATAACGGCGATTCTGCCTGGATACAGACCCCACGATCAAGCGTTTCTCGCCGGCTCATCCCACCGGCTCCCTCCACACCTGCCCTATCCAAGCCTACAGCTCGAACACCGTTGATTAAGCTGTGCCTGAACCCCCTGTTGTTTCCCTCCCTCCCTGTTTGTATATTGCTAACTAGGACACAGGCTTGTGTCCCACTTTATGTATTATTTTGTTAAAAGTGTCTAATATTATTGATCAAGTAAAAATTAGACTTCTGTGCGGCTGGACATGTCCCCAAAATATAGTTGCTATTGAGTTTATATTCATTTAAGAAATTAATCCTTGTTCTAGGGACCACTGTTGTTTAAAATGGAGATTGAGAGCGGCAGGATGTGTACCTCAATCTCCAGAGACTCTACCTTCATATCTGGAGATTGAGAGTGGCAGGACCCATAGCTCACCCTCCAGAGCCCCAACCTTCATATACGGAGAATGGAGGGTCAGGACCCGCACCTCACCCTGCAGAGCCTCCGCCTTCTTGTCTGGAGATCGAGAGCGGCAGGACCCATGCTCGTCCTGCAGAGCCTCTACCTTCATGTCTGGAGATCGAGAGGGGCAGGACCCGCGCTTACCCTGCAGAGCCTCCACACTCATGTCTTCAGATTGAGGGGACGGGACCCGCACTCGTCCCGCATAGCCTCCACCTTCATGTCTGGAGATCGAGAGGGGTGGGACCCACGCTCGCCCCTGAGAGCCACCACCTTCTCCTACCTTGCAGCCACGACCTGGAACACCCTCCCTACCCACCTACGGCAGACCCAAGACCTACTCGCCTTCAGAAGACTCCTCAAGACCTGGCTCTTCGAGCAGTAGCGGCACCCCCATCCCCTCAGCACCTCGAGACCCTCATGGGAGATTAGCGCGCTTTATAAGTACTCTGCATGATTGATTGATTCATGTCTGGAGATCGAGAGGGGCGGGACCCACGCTCACCCTGCAGAGCCTACACCTTGATTGATTGATTCATGTCTGGAAATCGAGAGGGGCGGGACCAGCGCTCACCCTGCAGAGCCTACACCTTCATGCCTGGAGATTGGGAGTGGCAAGACCTGTGCCTCACCCTGCCCAGCCTCCACCTTCATGTCTGGAGATTGAGAGGGGCAGGACCCGCGCTTGCCCTGCAGAGCCTCCACCTTCATGTCTGCAGATTGAGGGGCGGGACCCGCACCTCACCCTGCAGAGCCTCCACCTTCATGTCCAGAGATTGAGGGGGCGGGACACATGCCTCACCCTCCAGAGCCTCAACCTTTATGTATGCAGAATTGAGGGGCAGGAACCGCACCCCACTCTGCAGAGCCTCCACCTTCCAGTCTGGAGATCAAGAGGGGCAAGACCCACGCTTGACCTGCAGAGCCTCCAACTTCATGTCCGCAGATTGAGGGGGCAGGATGGTTCCTGCCCCCTCAATCTGCGGACATGCTTGCCCCATAGAGCCTCCACTTTCATGTCTGGAGATCGAGAGGGGTGGAACCCGAGCTCGCCCTGCAGAGCCTCCACCTTAATGTCTGGAGATCAAGAAGGCGGGAACCGCGCTCGCCCTGCAGAGCCTCCACCTTCATGTCTGGACATTGAGAGGGGCAATACCCATACCTCAACCTCCAGAGCCTCCACCTTCATGTCTTGCAATTGAGAAGGGCATGACCCAGGCCTCCACATGCAGAGCCTCCACCTTTATGTCTGGTGATTGAGGGGGGCGGGACTCGCGTCTCACCCTCTAGAGCCTCAGCCTTCATGTCTAGACATCGAGAGAGGCAGGACGTGTACCTCAATCTCCAGAGTCTCTACATTTATATCTAGAGATTTAGAGGGGCAGGACCAGCAGCTCACCCTCCAGAGACTCCACCTTCATGTCCGGAGATTGAGAGGGGCAAGACCTGTGCCTCACCCTGCAGAAACACCACCTTCATGCCTAGAGATTGAGAGGAGCGGCACCCACACCCCACCCTGCAGAGCCTCCACATTCATGTCTGTAGATTGAGAGGGCAAGACCAGTGCCTCACCCTGCAGGGCCACCACCTTCATGTCTGGAGATTGAGAGTGGCGGGAGCCGCACCTCACCCTGCAGAGCCTCCACCTTAATTTCTAGAGAGCTCCTTCCAGTTGCCAATGGAGGTGGTTGATGTAATTTTGTCAGCTTATTGTCCCCCCACCTAGTCAGTCTATTCTGGAAGGTAAAACTCATACATCGTCTGGAGTGTTGATCATAACATGGACCCTTCAAAGGCTCTCCTTTCAGAAACTTTCCATTGTGCTTTGTCACTGGTCCAGCAAAGTTCTGCAGTAGACAAAGGATACATTGCTGCCCTGTCCAGCATGCCTCATACAATCTCCATTCATATCCTCATTTTTTAAGGGCCTGGCACATATTGTTGCACCTATTCCCTTTCTCATGTGTCAATGGTCTTTGTTGGACTTGGCCCTTTTTGCAGGCTCATCCCTAAACTATTTGCCTTTCTCCTAGCCTTTTTGCTGACATGGTGTTGGTGGTTTTAGGACTCTGGGCACTCTAGCACTGCTGTCCAGTGTAAAGTGCGTGTGCTCTCTGTGTTACCTATGGGAAGATTGGTCTACACCGATTTGGCCTATTTAATATACCTGTCAGTCCCTTGTAAAGTGGTATCTCATATACCCAGGGCTAGTAAATTAAATGCTACTGGTGGGCTTGCAGCGCTGATTGCACCACCCACCAAAGTTGCCTTTCAAACCTATCTCAGGCCTCTGCCATTGCAGGGCCTATACGCGCACTGTTACAACCGCTGTGACGTGGCACCTAAAGTGTGTGCCATGTCTGTGAGCCCCCTTTTACTACTTGTCAGTCACCCCAAAGGTAAGCCCTAGTTAGCCCTATGAACAGGGTGCATTGTAGGTAAACGGTAGAACATGTACTTTAAGTGAGTGACATGTGCTGGTAGTGACAAACAGCCATTTTGGTTTCTCACTACTGTGAGGGTGCCCTCCCTTAGGAATGCATTGGAGGCTCCCTAATAAGTGTTTCAGTGGCAATTCCTGATATGAGAGGAGCAGCGTGGTCAAGTTTGGTATATTTGGAATAGGGATAACAAATGCTACGCAATGGTGTGGCCAGATTTATTATAACTATTTTAGAAATGCCACTTTTATAAGTTGCCACTTCTGGGTGCTACGTGTCTGCCAGCCTGATATGAATTGCATGTCAGTTGAGTGACAGGGGCTGGAAGGTGTGTGTGGATCCAAGAGGGGCAGGGTGAGTCAGCGTTGGGCTCAATAGGACATCAGCATTTGAATTAGTGGGAGGAGTAGTCCCCTGACCATGAATAGGATTGTGGCTGCCCTAGTGAATGCTGGCTCGGTCCGCCGTTGGTGCGTCTGATGGCCGAGGCCCCATCTCCCAAAGAAGGGTGTGAGCACTGTAAACAGAGTGCTCCAGAACCAGTTCTTGCTGGTCCCCCAAGCCCTGTGCTTTGCAGACAAAGAGATGTGTAGTATAGGTATAGGGGCTGTGACCCCATGAAAAGTTGTGCTTTTTGTGCTTCTTTGGGACCTGCTGCTGCTGGGCCCCAGGTGGAACCGCCACACGGGACTGCCTCCCTGCTGGAGGGCCCTGTGTCCTGGCCTGTGGGGGCACAGCTTTGTCCCTTGAGGAAATCTTTGTGGGGGCTTAAGCGCCTTGTGAGCGATGTGGCCATCTTCTTCATTCACCCAGGATAGGAGAAACTTTGGTTGCAGGCATCGCTCGGCTGCCTGCAGGAAGAGAGTGGGAGCCCACGCCGCATTTGTGTGTGTCTTGAGGCGGGAGCCCACCCCGCCTTTATGCTGTTTACCGGAGCCTACCCTGCTGATTTATGCTTAAAAACTGTGAGCCCACCCTGCATCAGTGCCATTAGAGCGGGGGCACACCTCGCAATTACCTTTATTATTTACTGTGGGAGCCCATCCCAGTTTTCAGGGGAAGAGCGGGTGACCACCCCACAATGGCTTTATCTGAAGTGGGTGCCCACTCTGCACTTGGCCGAGAGAAGACCAGAACCGCCATGGCATGGAAGCCAGGCAACTTGCCTGGTCAGGGCGGTGTCTTCCAGAGACATCGGCGGCGGCGTCAGTCCGGCGAGAGCCCACCCCGCCTTCTGGAGCCGATCGGCAAAGGTCCCATCAGCAGGAGGGGAGGAGCCCCGAGCGGAGATGGAGCCTCCAAGCCTGCGCCAGTGAGAGGAGACCGGGAGAAGAGGCCTCGAGAGTAGGGCCGATCCCAGCACACTGCCAGTGCCCGTCCCCAACCCAAGTGAAGTCCCGAGAGAGAGCCCGGTTCGAGAGAGAGCCCGGTTAGTGGGGCCGAGTTGAGAGTCCGGAGGGGGAGTGTGTCAGGGCACATTGTCAGTGCCCTCCCCCGTGGTCATTCCTAAGGCACTGTGGTGCCCGTGCCTCTATTTCCCACAGCTGCAACGCCATTGCGGCAGCTGCACCAAGGAGGGCACTTTTATTTTTACAGAGTCCCAGAGTGGTGCTCATGAGGCACGGAGAGTGCCAGTGCTTATTTCTCTCTTGGGCACAATTGTTTCTGAGTCCCAGTGGGGGCTCGGAAGGCACAGTGGTGCCAAGCTTAATTCCCCAGCTGCCCTGCGAGAGCGAGAGCGCCGGCAGCTGCAACCTGGGGCACATTTGTTTTGCCAAATCCCAGTGGGGTCCCAGGAGGCACAGTAGTGCGAGGAGTCAAGCCATCATTTCTTTGGGGGCATTTTGGAGACAGGAGTGAGATACACTCCTGCCACGCCCCAACACAATTGCACACTTTGATTTCGCTGCCTTTGCAGCTAAACACTAACATTCTGGACAAAGGGCCTATTGAGCCCCCCGTGAAAGGCCAATTGGCCTGGGGGTAATTTTTAGAGTGATATGCCCCATGACTAGAATGGGAATGATCTTCTGTATCTTATGAATTAATTTGACTGTTTGTTATCACTTCTGTATTTTTTATTCACAATATTTATGTCATATGTGTTAGAACCTTATCTGCATACATTTTATATTAACTAAAAACTTCCTACAAAAAAGATGAATGAATAATAAATAAAATAAGAGAATATATCAGGAACACACAGAGTGTCAGTTGATTCATTAGCACAACGGTCTTCCTCTTATTGTATAACAGGCATAAAACCCGGTGCAATTGCGCTCCTCTCTTTCTAAAGTATCCCTGCCAGGGTTTATCTCATTAGGCAGGGGCCCCTTCCTTCCAAATTCAATGCCCCATAACTAGGGCATACTGTGTTTATGCATCATTATGAGGTTGGTGCATAATGTGATGCTTATTGCATAATGTGATTTATGTTGCAGGATATAATGCTGAGTACAGTATTTTGCAAGTAATTACTGGTTGTGTTCTACATTTACTATTTGTGCTTCTTGATGGTTCTGGCTTGTTATCTGCTGTTTCATCAAGTTAATGGTCTAACAGTTTGGGCATACCTTTGTCAATAAAGGGTATGGCTCCAATGAAGGAGGTCATAGTTCAGTTTTTTTACCCCCTCCCTCCCCCCCGGGTGCTACGTTTAATATTTCATCACCATGCTTTGACAACAATATTGCCAGAGGACCGTGACGTTGAGAGATGGCTATGTGAGAGTAAATTCCTTGCCAAGGACTTGCATTCTCAGAATGCTCATTTAATTATGCAAATTTTTGTCAGAGCCCCAGATTGGCATGTTAGGTGCTTTCTAGGTGGAGTATTTGTCCCACCCTTTTTTGCACCAAGTAGGTTGAATGTGTATGGTGTTGTATTGAGTGAATGTGTTTTGCAAGTGTGTGAATGCAAATGTATTTATTATTAGATTTTGTGTTGAATTTTACCCACAATGCATTTCTGTTCATCACATTGAGTCATGTGTTCCCTTTTGGAGAAACAAATTGAAAAGATTTTGTGCTATTGAAATAAAAGGCACTAATGTGCTTTCGGGTGTATTGTTTTATGGTTCTTGCACCTTTGGTTGAAATAATCTAAATAGTGGATCAGTATTGGCATTTTTCTTGTTGGTTGTTTGTTGTCTTAATAGCATCACTTTGTTCAGGTGCATCAGTGAGTTACAGGCACTTAGTGTTCGGCCATCCTTCACATTATTCTTCCTGGAGAATTATTCCTCTGAACGACATCGCCTCTCCTTCCAAGGTGGTGACCTCTTTCCATCTGAGGCAATCTGTACCCCTTCCCACCTTCTACCCCCAAAGGAGGCAAGATGATATCAGTTTTTTTTTTGTTTTGAAAATCTTTTTATTGACAGGGTAAAGTTCGGCCATCCTTCACATTATTCTTCCTGGAGAATTATTCCTCCAAACGACATCGCCTCTCCTTCCCAAGGTGGTGACCTCTTTCCGTCTGAGGCAATCTGTACCCCTTCCCACCTTCTACCCCCAAAGGAGGCAAGATGATATCAGTTAGAGCCCCAAAAGGAAGTCTTTTTTTATTCTGACCTTAGATGCGGACTGTGGAGGCTGCAAGAAGGGCACCTCTGCCGAGGAGAGGACCTTATCTCATTGCATCATCTTGTGCATCACAAAGAAACTGACTGAGGGAATCTGCGCTCAGTCCTCCAGAACAGAGTCCTCTGCATCAGCACTTGTCAGGGGTGTTCCTGTGACTGAGATTTACTGTGCAGTGACATGGGCTTCTCTCCTCCACACCTTCACTAAGCGATATTGAATGGATTCAGAGGAGAGGAGGGATGGCCAGTTCAGATGTTCAGGGTCTTTAACTGCGTTATTTAACACCGTAATGACTCTTGGTGTGATTCCAGAATCATGGAAGTCTTCCATAACTGTGCTGATTCACAAGAAAGGGGGGAGAGATGACCCCTCCAACTATCGGCTATTTTCCCAATTAGACAACATTGGAAAAATCTTTGGGAAACTCTTTCGGTCACGACTCGAGATCTGGACAGAGGAAAACAATATTCTCCCTAACCTTCAGGCCGGATCCTGAAAAGGTCAAAGTAGAATCGACCAGGCTCTGAGGTTGTACATGATCTGTATGAAGTACGTGTCCCTGGAAACTCCCCGCTCTTCTTCGTCTTTGGAGACCTAAAAACAGGATTCTATTCTGTCACCACTCCGTCCTTCGGAGTCTTCTGGAGGAAGGAGGTTCCCAAGCAACTATTTGAGTATCCGAAAGGATCTGCCCCGCGGCAAACATTCCAGAGTAAGACTCAGTGTAAAAGAAGAATGAACAGAGAAGTTTGAAATAAACATTGGCGTTGGGCAGGGTTGCGTACTTGCCCCAGCTTTATTCAACATTCAACATCAATGGAACTGATTCTCTCAGGAATCTTGGTCTCCATGTTCCGATATTGGAGATGGAGAATATTCCGATGCCACTTGTTGCAGATGATGCAGTAATATTAGCGCTTACTGAAAAATAAATGCATCAACTTTTGGAAGGCTTCGAAGTATTCTGTAAGGTTCATAACTTAATAATCAATAAAGATACAAATATATGATAATTATTCCTAAATCAATTATGGTAAACCAACTAAGCGACTTAAAACATGACTACCTCTGCATACGAATGGATGACCATTTATATTGGAAAGCTTATGTGGCGAAGTCGGAAACACACTTGATGCCACAATTCTACATTTTGCTAACTCAAGCAGCAAGAGACCAATAAAACAAGCACTGACACATTCAAGACAAATGCACGGGTGGCCTGCTCTTGTGGTGCTAACTGTGGGATTTTACGAAAGTTCAGGCTCTCCATAAACTGGAAGACATCTTCCAATGACGGCTCATCTCCTCGACGCAGCGAGCTGTCTTTGTTTTCGCTTTTCCAAGACTGTTCTTTGCAGGTCTGTTTTGAGTCCGCACCCGAAGCCGCGCACCTCGCGGTCGATGTCGTACTTTGGGATTTCTTTGACCTCGACGATGTGATACCTCCAGTTGGGGTTATCTGTTGCTAAAAACAGCATTTTAGTGAATAACCTATTTTTGAGCTACTTCTACTATCTTATTTCTGATTACGGTATTGTGGATTTTTGTCGTTTGAGTCTTGTGTTAAGTCTATATAAAGAATACCTATTTTTATAAAACTTGTGTGTTGTCCGTATATTTTTTGTATTGCAATGGTTTTAATTAACTATGCAAATAAATTAAATTTGAACTTGTGTGGTGTCCATCTGTAGTGTTTTCACTGTATTACTGTATGTGTTCACAAATGCTTTACACACTGCCTCTGAGATAAACCTTCCTGCTGTGGAAGTGATATGGTGCAGCGGCCAGGCTGTCTAACTTCGGTCTACGGGGTTCACGGTTCGATCCCAGGTGCCGGCAGTAGGTTAGCCAAGCACCATGTGACTCTAGGCAATAGCTCACTTAATCTTCCAGAGAACCCCCAGCGCTGGTACACCACTTCGAAGGTAGCTGTGCGCTTTACAAATACTGGTATTTCATTTCATTTCGTGCCAAGCTACCACAGGGATGAGCAGGGGTTATTTTAGGAGTGTAGCCCCTTACTCTGACTAGAAGCAAAGGTCCCTATTTGGACAAAGGTGCAAGCCATTGTCAACTAGAGGCCCCCAGTTCTAAAACCCACCTTTTCATCCACTAAGTTTCTTTTGGCCGTTACCCACAACGGAGTGACCTCCATGTTGGGGACCCTTCCTTTAAATAAACAAAAGGGAGTTTCGCCAGTGTACGAACAAGAAGTGAACCTATACTCGCGAACCTTCTTCCTCATGGTCAACTCCCAACTTTCACCGCAGGCAATAGCTTGTTGCAGAGTCTCTTTAACAAACTTGACAAACCTTTCCACCACACCATTGCTTTGTGGATGGTACAGGGATGCCTTCTTATGCTTGATCCCCCTGGAACTCAGAAACTCTTCCATGACTAAGGACGTGAACTGAACACAATTGTCTGACAAGAGTGTTAACTGGAAACCCTCACGTTCAAATAACTCTTCTAGAAACTCAATCACTTCACCAGACTCAACGGAATTAACCACCTTGATATCAGGCCAATGGGAAAACAACAATACACACGATCAAATAGCGATCCAGAGTCTTCCAGTTCACAGGTCCCAAAATATCTATAGAAATGTTCGTCCACGGACCAGTAGCCTGTTCCCTAATAACCATGGGTTGCATCCTGCACTTCAATATTGTGTCACAACACGCACATTCAGCACATTCACGCACCAACATCTCTACATGTACATCCATGGCAGGCCACCAATATGCTTACTTGATCCTTTCCTTTGTCATGGCAATGCCCAAGTGCGAGGTGTGAGCAGTCTTTACTGGCTTATCCCTTACAGCAAGGGGTGCAACCAACTTACTACCGCGCATGAGGAGACCATCCTCCACTGCCAGATCTTCCCTAACTCGCCAAAAGCCTTCGAGGACCTCTTCACAGTCCTTCTTCTCACACCAACCACCTGTAACCATGGTTAGGACTTTCCGCAAGTCTAAATCGGTGATGTGATGTTCCCTCCACTCTCTCTCGGAAATCAACCCTTCACTAATCACACACACGTTAATTTCTTCCTCCAGTTCTTCACCTCCAAACTACTCAACATCATCTGTCGTTTCACATTCCTCACCGCAAGTCTTAACAGACATTCTGCCAGAACTGTAGAGCCACAACCCACTTCAATATCCTATGGGAGACAAAGTCAATGCCTTTCTTGGAGAAGACCTCCTTAAGAGGTTTGTGGTCTGTAAGAATTCTAAACCTTTTCCCCCTCAAAACATTTCTCAGCTTGCGCACCACCCAGAAAACACCCAGAGCTTCTTTCTCTACAACATTACAGTTGCATTCAGCACCCCTCAAGGGCCAAGAGACAAAAATAATAATTTTAACCTCCACATCAGCCTTCTGCAAAAGAACTGCTCCTAATCCCTTCAAGCTGGCATCAGTCATGAGATAAGATACCTTTGTGAGGTCAAAACTTCCTATAAAAGAGTGTTTCATTCAGGTGTTTCTTAATGCACTCAAACTCTTCCTCACAGCACTTGGACCAAACAAATGTGCTTCCCTTCTAGAGGAGAGACCTCAAACAAGAGGTTTTCCCTGCAAAGTTAGGAACAAACTTGTGATAAAATTCAGCCATGCTTAGAAACTTTACAAACTCTTCTTTGTTCAAAGGGGTGCGCAAATTACAAAAGGTGCTTACCAATGACTCTTTGGATTTGATGCCTGCAGCGGACTCAAAATGCCCTAGGTCGTATTTTTTTTAACCTCATATTTGCACTGGTCATCCCTAAGGGTGAGGTCAGCATTGCGTAACTTCTTCAATACTGACCTCAGCCCCCCGTCATGCTCCTCAAGATCCACACCACAGATGAGCACATCATCTGGGTACACCTTGACACTTTGAAGGCCTCCAAGAATGCCCTTCATCGCCCTCTGAAAAAATGAGGCTGCAGAAATCAGTCCAAAAGGCCTTCTTAGAATTCTAAAGGTACCACAGGGTGTTACGCAGGAGGTAAGGTCCTGGGAAGAGGAGTGAATATTCTGAAGAGGAGTATAGGCTGGCCTGGTGATAGGCAGAGGTCAAGTCCAAGGAAGAAAAATGCCTTGCCCCCTCAACAAAACACAGCATTTTAGTTATGTTAGGTAAAGGGTAATGCTCAACAATAACTGCTTTGTTGAGCTCCCTCGAGCTGACACAGAGACTGGCGCCCCATTGGCTTTGGGGGCTATAACAACAGGAGAGACCCACTCCATTGCTTCAACTTCTTGAATAATGCACTTGGCTAAGAGATTGTCTAATTCAACTTTCATGCTCTCCCTTACTTACAGAGGTGCATTTCTGACCTTAGCTGTTTTTGGAACAGAGTTAGATTTGACCTTTATCCAATGTACATAGTTTTTGAAACAAACCCAGATCACCAGCAAAGACCTCTGCAGATTACGCTCATAAAATGTTTTTGGGACTAGAGTTATCTTGGCCCCAGAGTCGAACAGCATGCTCACTGGAGCATCATTGATCAAAACTAGCTCCTGAGGGCCATCACTAGCATTCCCTGTGACCGGGAGAATATTGATTCCTTCCAATTCTTCTTAATATAGATCTACTTCCCTTATTTTTTTATGCTCATTGCCCGTTCTGCAGCTTTTTGAGATGTGACCTTTTCTCTCACAAGTTTTGCACATGGCCTTCCAGCCTGGGTAGTCTTTAACCTGTTGACTGAGGCACGAATTTCGCCGAGGTGCGGGCATATTAATGAGTGGGCGTTGTAGGAAGGGGGAGTCTCTAGTTGGCGCAGTGCAGCACTGGCGACAAGCAGGGACTCTCCTTTCCTCGTCAGGGCTGAGGGTTACCTTCAAGACAACCTCTGCTTACCCTCTAGGTAGTGTGGCTTAAGCAGTCTTAGGCTAATCTCTGGGGCACATAGGGTTAAACATTTGCAATATTATACCATCACAACCAACCCACCACACAATGACACCAAACTGTATTTTGTAAAAATATATCTCTTTATATATTGTAAAAAGCAGGCTTGTAAATACAGTCTTCAAACTCTCAATAGCGGTTCCAGTTTACTTAGTTTCAAGTTGCCACAGTTCTTTCTTAGCAATAAGCAATCTTTTGGGCCTTCTGCCCAGGTTTCAGCAAGGTTCAGTGTCTTGTAGCGCCTAAATGCGCGTTCCGCTGTCTCCGCTCGCTTCAGAGAGGAGATCGGGCCCGGCCGGCCAAAGCTCACGCTTCCCGCGTGGGCCTCGCGGACCAGGAGCAGTGCGAGCCTCGGTTTCAGGGGCGGCTCGCGCTGTGAAGCAGGCAGCGCGGTGCGAGCTCAGGTCGTAGGACGCTCGCACCGCAAGGACAAAGAACACAGTACCTTGGATTTCTCGCAGATCTTGGAGCGGACGGCTGTCCGTGGAGCTGTCCCACGTCGCGTTGTCTTCCTGGAGGGTGCGGCGGCCTGCGAGTCTCAGCGCAGGTCACAGGGCACCCGGGATGACGGTGCAGATGCGGGGCAGGATTCTCCGGGGTCAGGTTCGCTCACACTGAAGGGGGAAGCTGCAGGCAGGCGGGGCTGAGGGGGGTGCACTCCACGGAGCGCGGGGCACAATTCAGGCACGGCTCAGCAGCGAGTCACTTCCAGCTGCGGGGGCCAGGGGGTCTCGGCGCCCAAGTCCCGAGGGGCACAATCTTGGCAGTGCCGGTCTTTGCGGAGCAGCCTGTACCTCGGGGGTCACACAGGCGGCGATGCTTGGACCGGGCAGGTCCTCCCTTTCCTTTGCAAGGGTGGCTCAGCGCGGACAGTCACGGCGCTCAAACCAGCGTGGGGCTGGTCCTTACTTTGCGGCTGGCACACGATCAGGCCACAGTCACGGTGGTCAGGGGAGGGGCACAGCTGCACAAATTGTCAGAGAGCGTGGCGGAAGGCACAGCGCTCTCAACTCTCTTTTCCTTGGCGCTGTAGAGACACACAGCACACGCCAGCAGCAGCTTTTCTTCAGAGGGATAGCGCCCACTGTTCCTGGGGCGCTGGTCAGGGGGCAAGTTCACAGGCAAGCCCTTGGAGCTCTTTCAGCAGAGTTTGGCACAAAGTTTCAATAAAGCAAAAGTCTCTTGTAGTCTTTTCTTTCCTCTCCTTTGGCAGCAAGGCACCAGACACAGGCCAGAGACAGCACACCTCCTTGTAGTCCTTCCAGGTCCTTCTCTTCGGGCAGAGTTTCTTCTGTAGCGCAAACAGGATCTAATTTACAAGGAGCAGGGCTCCTTCTTTTATACCCAGTTTCTTTTGTTCTAGCAAGCCAGGGGGGCCTCTGCATAACTGCTCCAGTCTCTGAGCACTTGTTGTGGGTACTTCTGGCTTCTGCATTCAGTGTGAGGGCAGGCACATCAGCCGCTCCCCAGGGGGGCGGAGCCGGCATTGTGAGGACAGGAGTAGCCTGAGCACTTTGTTGACAAGCTTCGGTCCTTCCTGGGCCAGGTGCAGGCTGAGTCATCAGTCACTCCCCAGGAGGGCGGAGCCAGCATTGTGGAGGCAGAGCACAGCCTGATGCATCATTCAGGGGAAACTCCCACCACCCACTAAGGTGTCATATGGCTATTCACTACCTGTCAACTCCCAGTCCTGTCACTCACACACACCAGACAGTCAGATCCACATCCAAGCAGAGGCGGGCTGAAATGGTTAGGTAAGCAAATGCTAACTTTCTAAAAGTAGCATTTGCAAACACAGGATATTAAAATAAACTTTACTAAAAGAAGTGTTTTATTATTCTGAGTTCAGGCATACTAAACATTAATTTCTACCATGTTCCCTGAGCCTGCTGGGATTATAGAGTGTAATAATTCCAGCAGCCCATCTGGCCTAGAAGGGAACTGGTAGCCTTACAATAGTGAAAAACGAATTTGGCAGTAATTCACTATTAGAACATGCCACACACATCAGGGCATGTTCTACCTTACACTTACAATGCACCCTGCCCTCAGGCCTACCATAGGGGTGACTAATATGAAGTTAAGGGAAGGTTTAGGGGCTGGCAAGTGTGTGCACTTGCCCAGCCAGGGTGACAGTACCAGACTGCACGCAGGTTCTGCAATGGCAGACCCTAGACACATTTTTAGGCTGCTTCTGTGGGTGGCGCAACCAGCGCTGCAGGCCCACTAGCAGTATTGGCATTCACAAGCCCTGGCACTCCTGGTGCACTTTACTAGGGACTAACAGTAAATCCAATGAACCAATCATGGACATCAATCACATGTACACTTTACAGTAGGGAGCACTTGCACTGCGGCACGGGTTGGCCGTGGCGCAGTGCCCTGAGTAGCAGACACCAGCAAAACATTTGAGGCACAACAGCAAAAAGTGGAAGGGAAACTCACGCCAAGGTGCCAGGTCTAACACGTGTCCCCTCCAGCTGAAATGTGGGGGGAACTACCCTTCCCCAGGGAGTTCCTCATCAGTAAGGCGGAAAAATCTGGACAGACCATCAGCGTTGGCGTGATCTGTGCCAGGGCGGTGTTCCACCGTGAAGTCCATACCCTGTAGGGAGATGGACCACCTCAACAGTTTTGGGTTCTCACCCCTCATTTGCATCAACCATCTGAGGGGCCTGTGGTCTGTCTGAACCCGGAAGTGAGACCCAAACAAGTAGGGTCTTAGCTTCTTCAGCGCCCAGACCACAGCAAATGCTTCTCGCTCTATTGCACTCCACCTACTTTCCCGTGGAAGTAACCTCCTACTGATGAAGGCTACGGGTTGATCCCAGCCCTCCTCAGTCATCTGTGAGAGAACAGCCCCTACACCATGCTCTGAAGCGTCTGTTTGCACTATGAATTCCTTGGAGAAATCAGGAGCCAGGAGCACGGGCGCCGTGCACATGGCAGTCTTCAGGGTGTCAAAAGCCTTCTGACAGGTGTCAGTCCAAATCACATTCCTGGGCTGCTTCTTAGAAGTCAGCTCTGTCAAGGGGGTCACAATAGTGCCATAGCCCTTGACAAACCTCCTGTAATACCCAGTGAGCCCCAGGAAGGCTCTCACTGCAGTCTGGGTCTTGGGGGTTCCCAAGCCAGGATGGTTGCAATTTTGGGTTGCAAGGGTGCCACCTTGCTACTCCCCACTTGGTGTCCCAAGTACACCACTGAACCCTGCCCAATCTGGCACTTGCTTGCCTTGATTGTGAGGCCTGCCTTGCGCAGCGCCATCAACACTTCCCAGAGGTGCCGCAGGTGTTCTGGCCAGGTACCACTGAACACTGCGATGTCATCCAGGTAGGCGGCACTGAACTCATCCAGCCCGACCAACACCTGGTTGACCAACCTCTGAAAGGTGGCAGGGGCATTCTTCATCCCAAATGGCATAACCCGGAACTGGAAATGCCCATCTGGTGTGGAGAATGCGGACCTCTCCTTTGCCCCATCGGTCAAGGCGATCTGCCAGTACCCAGACGTTAAATCAAACGTGCTGAGGAACCGAGCATCCCCTAGCCGATCAATGAGCTCATCAGCTCTGGGGATAGGGTGCGCGTCAGACTTGGTGACTGAATTGAGTCCTCTGTAGTCCACACAGAACCGGAGTTCAGGTGTGGCTCCCGGCGCAGCAGCCTTTGGGACCAAGACCACGGGGCTGGACCAAGGACTGCTGGAAGACTCAACCACCCTAAGAGCAAGCATCTTGGAGACCTCCTCCTTGATGCAGGCCCTGACCCTGTCAGTCACTCTGTAAGCTTTATGCTTCACAGGTAAGCTGTCTCCTGTGTCCACATCATGGACGCACCAATCTGTGACACTAGGAACCAGGGAGAACAGATCTGGAAACTGCCCCAGCAATTGGCGGCAGTCTTCCTGTTGCTCAGGGGTCAGGGTGGGTGAGAGGTTAACTCCATCCACTGACCCATCTTTCTCACAGGCCACTAAGAGGTCAGGAAGAGGCTCAGACTCCTCTTCCATTCCATCATCAGTGGCCAACAGCATGCCCACTTCGGACCGTTTCAAGTGGGGCTTGAGGCGGTTGACATGTAGGACCCTTAAAGGATTCCTGGGCGTCTTCATGTCCACCAAGTATGTCACTGAGCTCTTGCGCTCCACAACCTCAAATGGGCCTGTCCACTTATCCTGAAGGGCACAGGGTTCCACTGGGGCCAAGACATACACCTCTTGTCCAGGCTGAAGCTCTACCAGAGTGGCATTCTGGTCGTACCACCGCTTCATCTCCTCCTGGCTAGCTTCCAGATTTGCCTCAGCAAGTTGTCTGAAGCGCCTGGTTTGGTTTCTGAAGGCCAGCATGTAGCTATATACATTCTGGGGAGGTTTCCTGGGAGATTGCTCCCAGCCTTCCTTTACCAAACTCAGTGGTCCTCTCACGGGGTGACCATACAGCAGTTCAAAGGGGCTGAACCCTAGGGACTTCTGTGGCACCTCGCGGTATGCAAAGAGCAGGCATGGTAAGAGGACGTCCCACTTACGCCTCAATGGACCTTCCAGGCCCATGATCATGCCCTTCAGGGTTCGGTTGAATCTTTCAACCAACCCATTTCCTTCGGGATGGTAAGGTGTGGTGAACTTGTAGGTTACACCACACTCTTGCCACAGGGACTTCATATACTTGGATATAAAGTTGGTCCCCCTGTCGCTCACCACCTCTAGAGGGAACCCCACTCTGGAGAAAATTCCCATCAGTGCACGCCCCACCACGGGGGCCGTCACTGTCCTCAGAGGGATGGCTTCAGGGTACCGGGTGGCATGATCCACCAAGACCAGGATGAACCTGTTGCCCATGGCTGTCTTGGGGTCCAGAGGCCCAACAATGTCAATACCCACTCGTTGGAATGGAGTACTGACCACAGGGAAGGGTTGGAGGGGAGCCTTGTTCTTCCCTCCGCTCTTCCCACTTGCCTGGCAAGTTGGACAGGTCCTACAATGAGCATCTGAGCTCTTGTGCATTTGGGGCCAGTAGAAGTGGGTGACAAGCCTGTCATAGGTCTTGTCCATCCCCAAATGTCCTGCTAAAGGCACATCATGAGCCAGTCCCAGTAGGAAGGCTCTGAACTTCTGGGGTACCACCAGCACACGGGCTGACCCAGGTTCAGCAGCCTTAGGCTCTGAATACAGGAGGTCATTCTCCCAGTACACATAATGTGTTTTGGCCTGAACACCATTGGCCTGGTCTGCAGCCTGCTGCCGCATACCCACGAGAGAAGGGCATTCTTTCTGCTCCCTGCAGAATTCCTCCCTGGAGGGGCCTCCTTCTTGCTGCCAATGGGTCAGCTCAGGCAGGTCCCCCAGTTCAGCAATCTGTTCCCCAGTAGGCTCCAGGGCATCCCCCTCAAGGTCTGCTTCCTCCTGGACCGTGGGAACTTCAGGGGCCGGTTTCCCGCGCACCCTGTGCCTTCTCCCTAAGGCCGGTTCCTGGGCCTCTCCTTCAGGCCCCAGGACCTCTTGATCACCCCTACTGGCTGCCATTGACCGGGTGGTCACGCACGCCCAGTCAGGTAGACCCACCATCTTCAGGTGAGTCGTTTTCTCCACCTTTTCCCAAGGGGAGTCCTCCAAGTCATTCCCTAGCAAACAGTCAACAGGTATGGCTTTCCTCACACAGACCTGCAGAGTACCAGAGACCCCCCCCCACTCGAAGGGAACTTGAGCCATTGGACATTGGCTCTCAGAGTTGTCAGCATTGACAACTCTACAATAGGCATGGGGTACAACCTGCTCTTGAGACACCAGGTGATGCCTCACTGCAGTCACACTGGCTCCTGTGTCTCTAAGAGCCTCAGCTTTCCTACCATTGATGGTAACCACCTGCCCATATTTTTTAGTGTTAGAGGGCAGGTAGTTTGTAGGGACCATCTCACTGTCTCCTAGTGAGACTAGGGTCATCTGAACAGGATCTCCACCCCCCGGGGCCATCACTTCTTCTCCTAAGTGAACACTGGTCACTTGTCGGGGCGGAGCACCAGTGGGTGCTGGTTTTCCAAACAGGCGACACTTGGGGTCACTGGCTATGTGCCCCGGGTCACCACATTTGAAACAATTGAAGGGCCCCTTTGGAACAGTTCTACCTGTCGGGGCCCCATTCTGCTTTGGGGGTGGGGGAGGCTGAGAACCTTTCTGCTGGTCCCCTTGGGGATTACTTTGGGGGCCCTTTTTGGAACCCTTTCTGTTTTCCCTTGTTCCCCCCACTCTTCTGCTGGGGACCCTGCCCACCCTTGGCGGAGTCTCCCATTGGACCCTTGTGGACCCTGGTGCTGAGCCAGCGGTCCGCCTCTTCAGCAAGCTTCCTCGGGTTGGACAGCTTGCTATCAATCAGGTGCTGGCGTAACTCAGGAAAACATTGTTCAGACAAGTGCTCCCATGCAATTAAATCAAAGAGACCTTGAAAATCATTCACTTTGTTACCCTTCACTCAACCATCCAGTGCTCTGCAAAAAAAAGTCACAAACTCCACATATGTATTCCCACGCCGCTTATTACACCCCCTAAACTTCTGTCTATACATTTCAGGGGTAAGCCCATACCTGGTCATTAAAGCTTCTTTCATATGGGGATAGGATCTCTGGTCTTCAGTGGGCAAATCTAGCAGGGTGTCCCGCCCTTCGCTAAGGAACCTTCCCCATAACCCCGCTCCCCAATCCTTCTCAGGGACCCGGCGGGAAAACATGGCTACCTCATATGCCCTAAACCACTGTCCTATGTCATCCCCCTTAAAGAACTCCTTAACTACATCTTTGGGGATGTGCACTCTTGACTCTACCTGCACCGGCGTTGCGCTGCCACCAGAGGGAGGATGATCCAAGGTTTTCTCTTTTAGACTCATCTCCCTCATTTTCAAATCATACTCCAATTGGAGTTTTCGCTCTTCCAGAGCCATTCTTTTGCTTTCAAGCTCCATTTGGCCCTTTAAATTCAATTCTGCCAGCTTTATCTCATGATCCCTGGTTGCCTGTCTATCTGCCAGCTCCTCTGGCGACAGGCCTCTGCCAAAGCTAAGAACGCTGTCTGGTTTTTCCAGACTCACAGGATCCACAGGTGCACCCTGATCCTCAGGTGCCTTCCTAGATTCAATCCAGGCTCTCATGGCCTTGTGGGGCCAGGGGGTCTCGGCACCCAAGTCCCGAGGGGCACAATCTTGGCAGTGCCGGTCTTTGCGGAGCAGCCTGTACCTCGGGGGTCACACAGGCGGCGATGCTTGGACCGGGCAGGTCCTCCCTTTCCTTTGCAAGGGCGGCTCAGCGCGGACAGTCACGGCGCTCAAACCAGCGTGGGGCTGGTCCTTACTTTGCGGCTGGCACACGATCAGGCCACAGTCACGGTGGTCGGGGGAGGGGCACAGCTGCACAAATTGTCAGAGAGCGTGGCGGAAGGCACAGCGCTCTCAACTCTCGTTTCCTTGGCGCTGTAGAGACACACAGCACACGCCAGCAGCAGATTTTCTTCAGAGGGGTAGCGCCCACTGTTCCTGGGGCGCTGGTCAGGGGGCAAGTTCACAGGCAAGCCCTTGGAGATCTTTCAGCAGAGTTTGGCACAAAGTTTCAATAAAGCAAAAGTCTCTTGTAGTCTTTTCTTTCCTCTCCTTTGGCAGCAAGGCACCAGACACAGGCCAGAGACAGCACTCCTCCTTGTAGTCCTTCCAGGTCCTTCTCTTCGGGCAGAGTTTCTTCTGTAGCGCAAACAGGATCTAATTTACAAGGAGCAGGGCTCCTTCTTTTATACCCAGTTTCTTTTGTTCTAGCAAGCCAGGGGGGCCTCTGCATAACTGCTCCAGTCTCTGAGCACTTGTTGTGGGTACTTCTGGCTTCTGCATTCAGTGTGAGGGCAGGCACATCAGCCGCTCCCCAGGGGGGCGGAGCCGGCATTGTGAGGACAGGAGTAGCCTGAGCACTTTGTTGACAAGCTTCGGTCCTTCCTGGGCCAGGTGCAGGCTGAGTCATCAGTCGCTCCCCAGGAGGGCGGAGCCAGCATTGTGGAGGCATAGCACAGCCTGATGCATCATTCAGGGGAAACTCCCACCACCCACTAAGGTGTTGTGAGAAGTTGGCCTGATAGGTGATGTTTCCAATTCTGGAACCACCTGTTATCAGACCAAACAATCCCTTATGGTGTCTGGTGTCTGGTTGTAAGTCAACCTTATTAGACAAGCTATCCTAGGGGTAGCATGGACTAAGCAGCCTAAAGGCTTAACTTAAGAGGTCGTGTTAAGCGAGCTGTTTTACCACATACAATCCTGTAGTACCAAATGAAAGGACACCACACAAGTATATATTATAAAAATATATGTATTTATTACTAAAAACAATCCCCAGTATTCTTTATGAATAAAGGGGCACAAGCGTTAAATCAAAAGCACTGTTTAAACATACAAAGTTGCACAATTATGGATGAGGGCAGGGGGCCACTCAAACCATATACTAAACAAGTGGTATAAGAGATGCCACTCGAGCAGTGGTTAGGCCTAGGGCCTAGGGAATCGCTGGGAGCAGTCAGGACAAGCAATGCTGAAGTCGGGAATGGCCCTCGGGATTCGGGAGATGTGCGGAAAGCGCACGCACGCACCAATGTTAACCAATGGTGCGTAAAAGTTGTAAAGTTAAAGTTTAAGGACACTTCCGCTGAACCTAGAGGAACAAAACTTAACACACAGACCCTAGAGGTGTGCACCAGTGTGGGAACACCGGCGGAGCAAAGTTACCTCACCCACAGGAAGTGGGTGCACAGGGTCGAAGATGCGTCGGGTTTTGACACGCAGGCTCTTGGTGCTTGAAGCTGAAAGGGCTGCAGGCGGGTTAAAGATGAAGTGTCCGGTGGAGTCCAAGGGTGGACTCAAGTCGAAGGGTACCTGAAAGCAGAGGGGACAGAGTCTGGGTCACTCAGCAGTGACCAGGGTGGAACCAGGACGGAACCAGGCAATGTCGGGCGCAATCAGGTGGTCGTCGAGGAGCTTCTCTCCGCTGTCACGTGGGCTCTGGGGCATCTGCGACGTCCAGGAGCAGGTCACGATCTGTCCCACGCAGGCTCTCACCGTCGGTGCAGTCGGCTTCAAGTTTGGAGCAAACAAGCCTTGGCAAGAGCAATCCACGCGGGATCGGAAGATTGCTTCTCACTCGGACCAGGAAGGTCAGAGTCGGGGCTCCTTTTCAGGGGAGCTGGTGTGGATCTAGAGCAACCAGATTCACGAGTCTTCTTAGTCGTTTCGTCGGCACAGGGACCACTAGCCAGCTGGCAAGTGACCGGGCCAACGCGTTGAGCCAAATAGAGCAGAAGGGCCCCACGCAGCACTCGTCGAGTGTGGAGGGCTGAACTTCGGCTCAGGAGTAGCTCAGGGTGGGGGCTTCTCAAACCCCGGTGCACAGCTTCGAGGATCACTCGTGGGCTGCACGGTCAGCGTCTCGTGGTCAATTCAAGATGGCGTGCCCCACGCTTCCGGTCGCCTCCACGGGTCTCAGCTTTGCAGGGACTGTGGATCGGGCTGTTAGAAGGCAGGCAGGCTTGATCTCGTTGATCTCAGTCGCTCGAGTTCCGGCGGGAACTGCAACTAAGTAGACGTCGAGGGCTGGATGGTGCCTGCTGCTGCAGGGTGGTCACTCCTTGACCACAAGGGAGATTCTTCGGGCTTCCACGTTGAGATGGAGGGCGAAGGGTCCAGAATTTCGTTTCAAATGTTTCTTCCAGGAAATCTGATGTGCATTGGCACTGCTCCCACTCTTATTCGAATCTGGGGGGCGTGATTACCTGCTAGGTCCTCCCCTATGGGTGGGACCCAGGAAGTGGGTGGATACACCCCCTTCCTTTGATCCAGGCCGCCCTGGCACGAGGGCTGGAGTGCCCCAGAACCGGTTTGGCCGGATTATGCAAGGGGCAGCCTTGTGCGCCCCAAGCAGTGTCTGGTTTCTTTCAAACCTCCCTGCTACAATCCACTATCTCCTGTCTGGAGGGCGGTGACACCCTCCTGTGACAGGAAACCCTTTGTCCAGGACCCATTTGGTTGAGTTTCGGTCAACTGCAGGGGTCCAGACATTTGTCTGTGGCAGAGGCATCCATTTTGTGGATCTAAGGTCTTTGGAGAAATTAACCGCATTTAAGTAAAGCAACATGTCTTACCCCTCTAGAGGGGTGGAATGCCATCCCCGTCGCCAGAACTGGCGAGGGGATGGTATTCCAAATCGTATGACACCTTACACGACATGTTTTGATAAAGCCAAACCAAAGTTGCTATTTAACCGCGAGGATTATAAGGCACTTAAGAGTATATGGTATGGCATTATCCTGAAACAGCTTAGGGAGTTGTTCCCGACAGCTGCAGACAGGCTCAGCTCATGCTAGAGCTCCATCTCACATAAAACCACGCACTCTGCCTCCAGGATTGATGAGGCCTTCCATAGGAGTGACTCACAGGTTTACATGTGTCCAGATATAGGTTTAGATATAGGTATACTATATCTAAGCAAGGGGTGTTTACACCACCTTACCCCAGCTGAGTGATCAGCCAGTTGTGTCAATTTAAGAACCAGCCAGGGGTGGCAAAAGATATGCTGCAGCCCCTGGTAGGCCTTGGTGGCCCCTATGCCCTGGGCACCTATAGTGCATTATACAGGGGCTGACAAGGAGTCCATTTCCAATTGGTATGTGCCTATAGCACATGTGTCAGTAATTTAGTGAGAGAACAGCAGGCTGGGGGTCTGATTAGCAGGCCCACAGCCTCAGTAGTCGAAAACCAGTGAAGCAAAAAGAAAAAATTTGGGGTGACCATAGGATAGCAGACCCTACTCTCCTACACAACCCCCCCCAAACGCAGGGACATTAAACTAACCTTGACCAGATAAGTCTTCATGTTCTAAGTGGAAGTACCGGGAGAGACCATCTGCATTACCATGGTCAGTCCCTGGGCGGTGCTCCACTGTAAAGTCCATCCCCTGTAGGGAAATGGACCACCTGAGCAGTTTGGGATTTTCACCCTTCATCTGATTTAACAATAAGAGGGGCTTATGGTCTGTTTGCACCAGGAAGTGAGTTCCAAACAAGTAGGACCTCAACTTCTTTAATGCCCAAACCACAGCAAAGGCCTCCCTCTCAATGGCTGACCAACGTTTTTCTCTTGGGGTCAGCCTCCTGCTAATGAAAGCAATAGGCTGGTCTTGACCATCTTGATTAAGTTGTGAGAGCACAGCTCCCACCCCCAACTCAGAAGCATATGTCTGTACAATGAACTGTTTGGAGTAGTCAGGACTCTTCAGGATAGGTGCAGAGCACATGGCCTTCTTCAGGTCATCAAATGCCTTCTGACAGCTAACTGTCCACTGAACCTTTTTTGGCATCTTCTTGGATGTCAAGTCATTTAATGGTGTCACTATAGACCCATAGTTCTTCACAAACTTCCTGTAATACCCAGTCAGGCTCAAGAAGGCTCTGACTTGTGTCTGGGTAACTGGAGGAGCCCAGTCCTGTATGGCCTGGATTTTGCTCTCCAGTGGCTGAACCTGGCCTCCACCTACTAGATGGCCCAGGTATACAACCTTACTCTGCCCTATCTGGCACTTAGTGGCCTTGATAGTTAGGCCTGCCTTCTGCAGGGCCTCCAAAACTCTCTTCAGGTGGATCAGGTGATCCTCCCAGGTGGAGCTAAAGACAGCAATATCATCCAGATAAGCTGCACAAAAGTCATCCAACCCAGTAAGGACTTGGTTCACCAACCTTTGGAAAGTGGCAGGTGCATTCTTCAAACCAAAGGGCATTACCACAAACTGATAATGTCCACTAGGGGTAGAGAATGCTGTCTTGGCTTTTGACTCCTCAGCTAGTCTGATTTGCCAGTAGCCAGCTGTCAGATCGAATGTGCTCAGAAACTTGGCAGAAGCCAATCTGTCAATGAGCTCATCTGCTCTTGGAATGGAGTGAGCATCTGTCCTAGTGACAGCATTGAGACCCCTGTAATCCACGCAAAACCTCATTTCTCTCTTTCCATCTTGGGTATGAGGTTTTGGCACCAGGACTACTGGGCTGGCCCATGGGCTCTCTGATGGCTCAATCACTCCAAGCTCTAACATCTTTTGCACCTCAGCCTTGATGCAATCCCTGACATGGTCAGGTTGCCTGTAGATCTTATTCTTGACAGGCAGACTGTCACCAGTGTCCACTACATGGGTACACCAGTCAGTCTGGCTGGGTGTGAGTGAAAAAAAATGCCTGTGGGCCTCCAAAACTTGTCTGCAGTCCATCTGTTGCTGGTCAGTGAGGCTGCCTGCCAAGGCTACTCCATCAACTGAACCATCATCAGGGTTCTGAGAAAGCAGGTCTGGGAGAGGGTCACTCTCTTCCTCCTGTTCCCCATCTGTGGCCATGAGCAAGCTCATGTCCTCCCTGTCCACAAATGCTTTCAAGCGATTCACATGGATTACCCTGTGAGGGCTCCTGGGTGTTCCAAAGTCCACCAAGTAGGTGACTTCTCCCTTCTTTGCAATAATAGGATAGGGTCCACTCCATTTGTCTTGGAGTGCTGCTGGAGCCACTGGCTCCAGTACCCATACCTTCTGTCCTGGTTGGAACTCTACCAGCACAGCCTTTTGGTCATGCCAAGCTTTCTGTAATTCTTGGCTGGCCTCCAGGTTTTTAGATGCTCTTTCCATGTACTCAGCCATCCTGGAGCGGAGACCAAGTACATAGTCCACTATGTCTAGTTTGTGTTGTTTGAGAGGTAACTCCCATCCTTCTTTCACCAAACACAATGGACCTCTCACAGGGTGGCCAAACAAAAGTTCAAAAGGGCTGTAGCCAACCCCCTTCTGTGGGACCTCTCTGTTAGCAAAGAGCAGGCAGGGTAAAAGAATGTCCCATTTCCGCCTGAGCTTCTCTGGTAATCCTTTTATCATGCCTTTAAGGGTCTTGTTAAATCTCTCCACAAGCCCATTGCACTGTGGATGATATGGGGTGGTAAACTTATAGTTTACTCCACATTCCTTCCACATTGCTTTCAGATAGCTAGACATAAAATTCGTGCCTCTATCTGATAGTACCTCCTTAGGAAAGCCCACTCTTGAGAAAACTGCAATGAGGGCCTTTGCCACCACAGGTGCTGTGGTGGTCCTTAGGGGAATAGCCTCTGGATACCTGGTGGCATGATCCACTACCACCAGTATGAATCTGTTCCCAGATGCTGTTTGGGGGTCCATTGGACCCACAATATCAATTCCAACTGTCTCAAAGGGGACCCCCACCACAGGTAGTGGTATTAGGGGGGCCTTTGTTGTGCCACCTGACTTACCACTGGCTTGGCAAGTGACACAGGAGCGACAAAACTCCTTGACATTCTCTGACATGTGAGGCCAGTGAAAGTGTGAGACAAGCCTGTCCCACGTCTTGTTCTGGCCTAAGTGTCCTGCAAGGGGAATATCATGGGCCAAGGTAAGAAGGAACCCCCTAAACTGCAGAGGTATAACCAACCTCCTGGTCATGCCAGGCTTGGGGTCTCTAGCCTCTGAGTAAAGGAGTCCATCATCCCAATACACAGTATGGGTACCTTGGGCATCCCCAGCAGCCTCAGCAGCAGCCTGCTGTCTGAGGGGTTCAAGGGAAGGGCAATCTAATTGAGCCTGCCTCAGGTCTGCCCTTGAGGGTCCCCCTGTCCCCAGAAACTCAACCTGGTCAGGTTCGAGCTCCTCAGAGACAGTCTCCTCTTGGACTGCAGAATCAGTTTCCTCTGAAACTTGATCCTCAACCTGGGGCAAGGTGGAAGGCTCAGCCTTTCCTCTCTTGCTCCTTCTCTTGGGTTGTGGATGGTCTATTGTTCCAAGATCCACCACTGGTTCAGGAAGGCACTTCTTAGCCTGAGCCCTTGTCATGGCAAGGACATGCTCTGAAATCCCTAGCATTTCTGCATGAGTCCTGTACTCCACTTCTGACCATGCTGAGCTTTCAAGGCCATTGCCTAACAGACAGTCTACTGGTAGGTCTGCACTCACCACAACTTTCTTTAGGCCATCAACTCCTCCCCAGGAGAAGTTCACAACTGCCACACTATGGGAAGTAGTGGAGTTGCTTGCATTGGTTACTAGGTAGCTCTCTCCTAGTACAATCTGTCCAGGGTCCACAAAGTCAGGTGTCACCATTGTGACACTGGCACATGTGTCCCTGTAGGCTTGAGCCAGTTTCTCATTAATTAAGGGAGTCTGCCTGTATTTGCCCAGGTTACTGGGGCTCACTGCAGTGGGCAACTCAATGTCCACATCATACAGGAGAACTGCCTGTGTAGGGATTCTGACTAGGCCAGATCCTACTTCAATACCCAGGGTCAACCCAGCTACACCCTTGGACTGTGTTCCACCACTGCTTACTGTACTTGGGGTTGCAGTTGCTTTAGGAGCTGTAGTGGTGGGAACTGGATTTGCCTTGGTGCACTCACTGCCCCAGTGTGAAACTGATTTGCAGGTATTACACCAAGGTGTCTTTGGACCTTTGTTCTTCTTCTTCTTGTTTCCATTTTGGGAACCACCCTCCTTACTATTAGTTTGGGGGCCTGAAGACTTCTGGTCTTTTTCTTTATCTTTCTGATTCTGATTACCACCCTTCTGGTCTGTTTTCTTCTGGTCACCACCTTGGTTCTGGGGTTTCTGCTTAATCCTTGTTCTGACCCATTTGTCTGCCTTCTTTCCCAATTCTTGGGGAGAGGTCAGATCAGAGTCAATAAGGTATTGATGCAACAGCTGGTTTGTGCAGTTATTAAGGATCTGTTCTCTCATCATAAGATTGTACAATCCTGTATAGTCTGAAACTTTACTTCCCTGCAACCAACCCTCCAAAGCCTTAGTGGCACACTCAACAAAATCAGTCCAGTCTTGAGTCTGTGCTTTTTGGGTGTCTCTGAACAACAACCTGTATTGCTCAGTGGTTAGGCCAAACCCATCAATAAGAGCACTCTTCAAAACAGAGTAGTTTTTGGCATCCTCAGGTCTAACTGTGAGGAGCCTGTCCCTCCCTTTCTCAGAAAAGGAGTACCACAAAATTGCAGCCCACTGTTCCTCAGGAACCTGCTGTACCATGCAGGCTCTCTCAAGAGCAGTCATCCATTTGTGGATGTCATCCCCTTCTTTGAAGGGGGCCACAATTTTAGTCAGGTTTCTATTGTCATAGCCCCTGTCTTTTTCTCTTGGAAAATTGCTGCCACCAGTGACATCTAAGCCACTTAATTTCTGCTCTCTTGCCAAGGCAAGTCTAGCTTGAGCCAAGGCTACCTCCTCCCTCTCTATCTGGAGTTTGACAGCCCTCATTCTGGCCCTATGCTCTAGCTTTTGAGAAGCACTCATGCCTCTCTGTGATTCTCTGGAGACACTAGAAACATGAGAGTCCCCTGAGGGAGATCTCACTCTTCTGTTGCCTGGGAGAATAACATGGTGGGATCTGGGGAGGTGCTGGCCCTCTCCATTCCCCAGTAGGTCCAAGTTGGCCTGGCTAAGCCTGGCAACTGGAACCTGGCTACCCCTCTGATCCTGATCTTCTAAGTCCTCAACTTCTGAGTCCTCCTCCTCCTCTTCTTCATCATCATCCTCCTCCTGAGGGGGGTCAGTTACAGGGGGGTTCCCTCCATTTCCTGTTTCTAGGGAAGCTTGCTTCGCCTTTTCTAAGTCATCCTGTTCTAGGATTTCTACCAGGATTAGGCAGGTGGGGCTTCTGCCCCTTTTTAACCCTCTTGCTTTGCACAAGGCAATCAAGTCTCTACGGGTTAATTTGTCATATCCAAAAGTTGCCTGGGTAAGGTCAACTGTCACAGGAGTAGACCCTGAGGCTTTTCCTGTGTCAGACATGGTTACTAGTGAGGTGTAAGTGGTGCACTTACCTACACTAAGTGTTTTCCTACTGTACCTTGCTAGTGAGTTGTAGTCAGGGTGTGCTAATCCCTTTAATCTACAACTACTAAGTTCAGTAGAACTTAATATGCTAAGCTTTTGATTTATATGTACCTAGAGGTACTTGATGTGATCTTTCAATTTGATACAAAGATTGCAATGGTAAAACAACAGCAAGCTCAAATCCGCACCGCTGCTCACCAATGTGAGAAGTTGGCCTGATAGGTGATGTTTCCAATTCTGGAACCACCTGTTATCAGACCAAACAATCCCTTATGGTGTCTGGTTGTAAGTCAACCTTATTAGACAAGCTATCCTAGGGGTAGCATGGACTAAGCAGCCTAAAGGCTTAACTTAAGAGGTCGTGTTAAGCGAGCTGTTTTACCACATACAATCCTGTAGTACCAAATGAAAGGACACCACACAAGTATATATTATAAAAATATATGTATTTATTACTAAAAACAATCCCCAGTATTCTTTATGAATAAAGGGGCACAAGCGTTAAATCAAAAGCACTGTTTAAACATACAAAGTTGCACAATTATGGATGAGGGCAGGGGGCCACTCAAACCATATACTAAACAAGTGGTATAAGAGATGCCACTCGAGCAGTGGTTAGGCCTAGGGCCTAGGGAATCGCTGGGAGCAGTCAGGACAAGCAATGCTGAAGTCGGGAATGGCCCTCGGGATTCGGGAGATGTGCGGAAAGCGCACGCACGCACCAATGTTAACCAATGGTGCGTAAAAGTTGTAAAGTTAAAGTTTAAGGACACTTCCGCTGAACCTAGAGGAACAAAACTTAACACACAGACCCTAGAGGTGTGCACCAGTGTGGGAACACCGGCGGAGCAAAGTTACCTCACCCACAGGAAGTGGGTGCACAGGGTCGAAGATGCGTCGGGTTTTGACACGCAGGCTCTTGGTGCTTGAAGCTGAAAGGGCTGCAGGCGGGTTAAAGATGAAGTGTCCGGTGGAGTCCAAGGGTGGACTCAAGTCGAAGGGTACCTGAAAGCAGAGGGGACAGAGTCTGGGTCACTCAGCAGTGACCAGGGTGGAACCAGGACGGAACCAGGCAATGTCGGGCGCAATCAGGTGGTCGTCGAGGAGCTTCTCTCCGCTGTCACGTGGGCTCTGGGGCATCTGCGATGTCCAGGAGCAGGTCACGATCTGTCCCACGCAGGCTCTCACCGTCGGTGCAGTCGGCTTCAAGTTTGGAGCAAACAAGCCTTGGCAAGAGCAATCCACGCGGGATCGGAAGATTGCTTCTCACTCGGACCAGGAAGGTCAGAGTCGGGGCTCCTTTTCAGGGGAGCTGGTGTGGATCTGGAGCAACCAGATTCACGAGTCTTCTTAGTCGTTTCGTCGGCACAGGGACCACTAGCCAGCTGGCAAGTGACCGGGCCAACGCGTTGAGCCAAATAGAGCAGAAGGGCCCCACGCAGCACTCGTCGAGTGTCGAGGGCTGAACTTTGGCTCAGGAGTAGCTCAGGGTGGGGGCTTCTCAAACCCCGGTGCACAGCTTCGAGGATCACTCGTGGGCTGCACGGTCAGCGTCTCGTGGTCAATTCAAGATGGCGTGCCCCACGCTTCCGGTCGCCTCCACGGGTCTCAGCTTTGCAGGGACTGTGGATCGGGCTGTTAGAAGGCAGGCAGGCTTGATCTCGTCGATCTCAGTTGCTCGAGTTCCGGCGGGAACTGCAACTAAGTAGACGTCGAGGGCTGGATGGTGCCTGCTGCTGCAGGGTGGTCACTCCTTGACCACAAGGGAGATTCTTCGGGCTTCCACGTTGAGATGGAGGGCGAAGGGTCCAGAATTTCGTTTCAAATGTTTCTTCCAGGAAATCTGATGTGCATTGGCACTGCTCCCACTCTTATTCGAATCTGGGGGGCGTGATTACCTGCTAGGTCCTCCCCTATGGGTGGGACCCAGGAAGTGGGTGGATACACCCCCTTCCTTTGATCCAGGCCGCCCTGGCACGAGGGCTGGAGTGCCCCAGAACCGGTTTGGCCGGATTATGCAAGGGGCAGCCTTGTGCGCCCCAAGCAGTGTCTGATTTCTTTCAAACCTCCCTGCTACAATCCACTATCTCCTGTCTGGAGGGCGGTGACACCCTCCTGTGACAGGAAACCCTTTGTCCAGGACCCATTTGGTTGAGTTTCGGTCAACTGCAGGGGTCCAGACATTTGTCTGTGGCAGAGGCATCCATTTTGTGGATCTAAGGTCTTTGGAGAAATTAACCGCATTTAAGTAAAGCAACATGTCTTACCCCTCTAGAGGGGTGGAATGCCATCCCCGTCGCCAGAACTGGCGAGGGGATGGTATTCCAAATCGTATGACACCTTACACGACATGTTTTGATAAAGCCAAACCAAAGTTGCTATTTAACCGCGAGGATTATAAGGCACTTAAGAGTATATGGTATGGCATTATCCTGAAACAGCTTAGGGAGTTGTTCCCGACAGCTGCAGACAGGCTCAGCTCATGCTAGAGCTCCATCTCACATAAAACCACGCACTCTGCCTCCAGGATTGATGAGGCCTTCCATAGGAGTGACTCACAGGTTTACATGTGTCCAGATATAGGTTTAGATATAGGTATACTATATCTAAGCAAGGGGTGTTTACACCACCTTACCCCAGCTGAGTGATCAGCCAGTTGTGTCAATTTAAGAACCAGCCAGGGGTGGCAAAAGATATGCTGCAGCCCCTGGTAGGCCTTGGTGGCCCCTATGCCCTGGGCACCTATAGTGCATTATACAGGGGCTGACAAGGAGTCAATTTCCAATTGGTATGTGCCTATAGCACATGTGTCAGTAATTTAGTGAGAGAACAGCAGGCTGGGGGTCTGATCAGCAGGCCCACAGCCTCAGTAGTCGAAAACCAGTGAAGCAAAAAGCAAAAATTTGGGGTGACCATAGGATAGCAGACCCTACTCTCCTACAGGTGTCATCTGGCTATTCACTACCTGTCAACTCCCAGCCCTGTCACTCACACACACCAGACAGTCAGATCCACATCCAAGCAGAGGCGGGCTGAAATGGTTAGGCAAGCAAATGCTAACTTTCTAAAAGTAGCATTTGCAAACACAGGATATTAAAATAAACTTTACTAAAAGAAGTATTTTATTATTCTGAGTTCAGGCATACTAAACATTAATTTCTACCATGTTCCCATAGCCTGCTGGGATTATAGAGTGTAATAATTCCAGCAGCCCATCTGGCCTAGAAGGGAACTGGTAGCCTTACAATAGTGAAAAACAAATTTGGCAGTAATTCACTATTAGAACATGCCACACACATCAGGGCATGTTCTACCTTACACTTACAATGCACCCTGCCCTCAGGCCTACCATAGGGGTGACTAATATGAAGTTAAGGGAAGGTTTAGGGGCTGGCAAGTGTGTGCACTTGCCCAGCCAGGGTGACAGTACCAGACTGCACGCAGGTTCTGCAATGGCAGACCCTAGACACATTTTTAGGCTGCTTCTGTGGGTGGCGCAACCAGCGCTGCAGGCCCACTAGCAGTATTGGCATTCACAAGCCCTGATACTCCTGGTGCACTTTACTAGGGACTAACAGTAAATCCAATGAACCAATCATGGACATCAATCACATGTACACTTTACAGTAGGGAGCACTTGCACTGCGGCACGGGTTGGCCGTGGCGCAGTGCCCTGAGTAGCAGACACCAGCAAAACATTTGAGGCACAACAGCAAAAAGTGGAAGGGAAACTCACGCCAAGGTGCCAGGTCTAACAGGCGTGGTTCGGACACCCCCGGCCATCCTCCGCACATGCTCACTCCGGGGGCCGTCCGACGCACGCAACGGGTTAAAGTTGGCCATAAGGCCAGAGTTGCCACACCTGAAGCACTTCCCCTGAAAATTCTTTGTGTTAAAGGGCTTTGTAGTGGTGCTCAATTTGGGTTTAACAAATCTATCCACTAGCACTTTGACATTAATGTTCTCCTTTTTATCACCTGAACTGTCTTTGCGTATAATATCAACACACGCTTTTGAATGCTCATGACTTTTGGCTATGGTCTAAACTAAACACAATGATGCCTATGGTATTATTTTTACAAACTTCCTAATTTAGGACCGATACCAAAAATTATCAATCCTCTGTTTTTTTAATTACTTATTGACTAAATCTCTATTTTCACTTAATTTTTATTCATCTAGTAGCTATCAGAACTCTTCAATGAATCAACAAAACAAAAAAAGGTGGTTTGCATAACTTTTTTTAGTAAACCAAGTCTTTTTTATAAGGACAAATTATTTTTCTCTCACTTATTCCACTTTTTTCATTTTATACATATATATACACATTTATATACATTTGGCATGTATCTTTTCACAATATTTACAATGTGCAGACAAACATAAGCATGAACAAAATAACAAAACTTTCTCCAGAACCCTTTTTATGGTTCAAATGCCCAACAATTTGAACGAGGAAATCATGGTATTTTGTTATATGACCCTAATTCCTTCATCTGGATCACCACATTCAATAATGGAGCCTAGGCAGCTGAAAATAGTTTATGCTTCTTTTTTCAAAGCTCTCGTCAAGTTTTTCGAATTCTATTTCAACGTTTTTTTAGGTCTCAGATTACAATAACAGTCGACTCGTTTCAGCCTATAAACTATTTAGGCCTCTTCAGGACTTTGGGCAAGGATTACACATTTACCTGCATATGAATGCAGCCAGGATCGGTGTGCATAAGTGGCAAAGCGGCAACGCAACAACCCAATAATTGGCGCTTTCAATACCGGGAAGACGGCACGTAATCCTGTATTTCTTGAAATCACTGCGTGTGGCTTAGAATCGTCCCGGAAAGGTCCAATCCATTCTCCCAACTGTAACAACCTACACGCAATAACCGGGGCAGCACTGCATATAATTCAACACGAACGGGAAGGATCCAGTAGTTAAAAAGGATTCCCTCTCTGCCAGCAAACTCCGTACAGCACTTCTTGAAGCGATGGCATGTCTTTTTGCCACAGGGCGTTTCTCGTTTTGTATATGGCGCATCCTAACATAAACTGATCTCTTAAGCGATCCTCTAAAGCTGCACTAACATTGCACGTGGAAGCCAATTTGCGCAAGGTAGTTATGTATTGTTCCACCGACTCATCCTACCTTTGCATTCTTCTCCCGAAGTGATATCGTTCAAGGACAGTACTCACTTTGGGGAGGTAGTGCAAGTCTATCTTTTTGATGCAGATCTCGTATTCATTAGGAGTGTCAGAGTCACTATTCAATGTTCAAAGAATTCTTGTCCCTCAGAGCCCAAACAATGCATTAACCATGAGGCTTTCCTCTCTGCACTTAAGGAAGTGCCACAGACATGAGCATAATATGTGAAAACCTTCTTACACATGAGAGAAGGAACTCCTGGAGATGTCAAGCGCTGGGATGCCTAATAGGTAACCAGGCGCTATACAAAACTCAGAATAATAATATAATAATAATAACAAGAAGGGAGGGGCAGTGACATTTTGCGTTATGTATGTACTATGTTTTGACCTAGTTACTACTTAAGGGTGATCTTGAGTGATCTGCTTACAGTGCGCAATATCCACAAACCTTATAAGCTGTGCGCATCAGCGAAACTGCGTGAATTTTCAGCAATAAAAATTTAGGCCAATGCGCACAATCCCAGAAATTTTATTTGTTTTGCGCATCAGCGGAACCATCAGCCTGATTACTGATGGCACATATTTATACAGGGAGAATTCACTTTAGTCTGGTGCTCAATTACATGTGAGTAATGGTGAGTACACGTGAGTCTGGTGGTGCCTGATAACTGAAAGGCACATATTTGTTTACATACAATTTCATATATGTGAGTAATTTCATGTGAGTAATTTCATGTGAGAATTTCATGTGAGTAATGGTGAGTACACGTGAGTCTGGTGGTGCCTGATAACTGAAATAATTAACAACAAGGGGTGGTGATGGACAGAGTCTCTGAATTAAGCAGAAAACTCTCACCCAGTCAAGAGATCAGGACTAGATCCAACACCGTTTTTTAGCTCACTGCATCATCCCAGTTTCAGAACCTGGCTGTATGCAAATTAGTCTGTTCCTGTCCCAGTGCATGATGGGAACAGGGCAAACCAAACTACAAAGCCAATTCTTACACTGGAAAGGAAACAAGCTACCGGGGACCGGTTTCTGGCATTTCAGCCTCTTCGGCCCGGCTTGCTTGAATCCTGATGGTGCAGTGAGCAAGGGACTCATGTCTGAGCATACCCTTCCACGCTTAAGGTGGACAAAATAATTAACAACAAGGGGTGGTGATGGACAGAGTCTCTGAATTAAGCAGAAAACTCTCACCCAGTCAAGAGATCAGGACTAGATCCAACACCGTTTTTTAGCTCACTGCATCATCCCAGTTTCAGAACCTGGCTGTATGCAAATTAGTCTGTTCCTGTCCCAGTGCATGATGGGAACAGGGCAAACCAAACTACAAAGCCAATTCTTACACTGGAAAGGAAACAAGCTACCGGGGACCGGTTTCTGGCATTTCAGCCTCTTCGGCCCGGCTTGCTTGAATCCTGATGGTGCAGTGAGCAAGGGACTCATGTCTGAGCATACCCTTCCACGCTTAAGGTGGACAAAATAATTAACAACAAGGGGTGGTGATGGACAGAGTCTCTGAATTAAGCAGAAAACTCTCACCCAGTCAAGAGATCAGGACTAGATCCAACACCGTTTTTTAGCTCACTGCATCATCCCAGTTTCAGAACCTGGCTGTATGCAAATTAGTCTGTTCCTGTCCCAGTGCATGATGGGAACAGGGCAAACCAAACTACAAAGCCAATTCTTACACTGGAAAGGAAACAAGCTACCGGGGACCGGTTTCTGGCATTTCAGCCTCTTCGGCCCGGCTTGCTTGAATCCTGATGGTGCAGTGAGCAAGGGACTCATGTCTGAGCATACCCTTCCACGCTTAAGGTGGACAAAATAATTAACAACAAGGGGTGGTGATGGACAGAGTCTCTGAATTAAGCAGAAAACTCTCACCCAGTCAAGAGATCAGGACTAGATCCAACACCGTTTTTTAGCTCACTGCATCATCCCAGTTTCAGAACCTGGCTGTATGCAAATTAGTCTGTTCCTGTCCCAGTGCATGATGGGAACAGGGCAAACCAAACTACAAAGCCAATTCTTACACTGGAAAGGAAACAAGCTACCGGGGACCGGTTTCTGGCATTTCAGCCTCTTCGGCCCGGCTTGCTTGAATCCTGATGGTGCAGTG
This sequence comes from Lissotriton helveticus, assembly GCF_964261635.1. Lineage (NCBI taxonomy): Eukaryota > Metazoa > Chordata > Amphibia > Caudata > Salamandridae > Lissotriton > Lissotriton helveticus. The sequence continues at coordinate 1,466,806 of NW_027611680.1, forward strand.
AGCAAGGGACTCATGTCTGAGCATACCCTTCCACGCTTAAGGTGGACAAAATAATTAACAACAAGGGGTGGTGATGGACAGAGTCTCTGAATTAAGCAGAAAACTCTCACCCAGTCAAGAGATCAGGACTAGATCCAACACCGTTTTTTAGCTCACTGCATCATCCCAGTTTCAGAACCTGGCTGTATGCAAATTAGTCTGCTTTATTCAGAGACTCTGTCCATCACCACCCCTTGTTGTTAATTATTTTGTCCACCCTATGCGTGGAAGGGTATACTCAGATGTGAGTCCCTTGCTCATTGCACCATCAGGATTCAAGCAAGCCGGGCCGAAGACGCCTGAAATGGCAGAAACCGGTCCCCGGAAGCTTGTTTCCTTCCCAGTGTAAGAATTGGCTATTGTAGTCTGGTCTGCCCTGTTCCCATGATGCACTGGGCCAGGGACAGACTAATTTGCATACAGCCAGGTTCTGAAACTGGGATGGTGCAATGAGCTAAAAAACGGTGTTGGATCTAGCCCTGATCTTTTGACTGGGTGAGAGTACTCTGCTTTATTCAGAGACTCTGTCCATCACCACCCCTTGTTGTTAATTATTTTGTCCACCCTATGCGTGGAAGGGTATACTCAGATGTGAGTCCCTTGCTCATTGCACCATCAGGATTCAAGCAAGCCGGGCCGAAGACGCCTGAAATGGCAGAAACCGGTCCCCGGAAGCTTGTTTCCTTCCCAGTGTAAGAATTGGCTATTGTAGTCTGGTCTGCCCTGTTCCCATGATGCACTGGGCCAGGGACAGACTAATTTGCATACAGCCAGGTTCTGAAACTGGGATGGTGCAATGAGCTAAAAAACGGTGTTGGATCTAGCCCTGATCTTTTGACTGGGTGAGAGTACTCTGCTTTATTCAGAGACTCTGTCCATCACCACCCCTTGTTGTTAATTATTTTGTCCACCCTATGCGTGGAAGGGTATACTCAGATGTGAGTCCCTTGCTCATTGCACCATCAGGATTCAAGCAAGCCGGTCCGAAGACGCCTGAAATGGCAGAAACCGGTCCCCGGAAGCTTGTTTCCTTCCCAGTGTAAGAATTGGCTATTGTAGTCTGGTCTGCCCTGTTCCCATGATGCACTGGGCCAGGGACAGACTAATTTGCATACAGCCAGGTTCTGAAACTGGGATGGTGCAATGAGCTAAAAAACGGTGTTGGATCTAGCCCTGATCTTTTGACTGGGTGAGAGTACTCTGCTTTATTCAGAGACTCTGTCCATCACCACCCCTTGTTGTTAATTATTTTGTCCACCCTATGCGTGGAAGGGTATACTCAGATGTGAGTCCCTTGCTCATTGCACCATCAGGATTCAAGCAAGCCGGGCCGAAGACGCCTGAAATGGCAGAAACCGGTCCCCGGAAGCTTGTTTCCTTCCCAGTGTAAGAATTGGCTATTGTAGTCTGGTCTGCCCTGTTCCCATGATGCACTGGGCCAGGGACAGACTAATTTGCATACAGCCAGGTTCTGAAACTGGGATGGTGCAATGAGCTAAAAAACGGTGTTGGATCTAGCCCTGATCTTTTGACTGGGTGAGAGTACTCTGCTTTATTCAGAGACTCTGTCCATCACCACCCCTTGTTGTTAATTATTTTGTCCACCCTATGCGTGGAAGGGTATACTCAGATGTGAGTCCCTTGCTCATTGCACCATCAGGATTCAAGCAAGCCGGGCCGAAGACGCCTGAAATGGCAGAAACCGGTCCCCGGAAGCTTGTTTCCTTCCCAGTGTAAGAATTGGCTATTGTAGTCTGGTCTGCCCTGTTCCCATGATGCACTGGGCCAGGGACAGACTAATTTGCATACAGCCAGGTTCTGAAACTGGGATGGTGCAATGAGCTAAAAAACGGTGTTGGATCTAGCCCTGATCTTTTGACTGGGTGAGAGTACTCTGCTTTATTCAGAGACTCTGTCCATCACCACCCCTTGTTGTTAATTATTTTGTCCACCCTATGCGTGGAAGGGTATACTCAGATGTGAGTCCCTTGCTCATTGCACCATCAGGATTCAAGCAAGCCGGGCCGAAGACGCCTGAAATGGCAGAAACCGGTCCCCGGAAGCTTGTTTCCTTCCCAGTGTAAGAATTGGCTATTGTAGTCTGGTCTGCCCTGTTCCCATGATGCACTGGGCCAGGGACAGACTAATTTGCATACAGCCAGGTTCTGAAACTGGGATGGTGCAATGAGCTAAAAAACGGTGTTGGATCTAGCCCTGATCTTTTGACTGGGTGAGAGTACTCTGCTTTATTCAGAGACTCTGTCCATCACCACCCCTTGTTGTTAATTATTTTGTCCACCCTATGCGTGGAAGGGTATACTCAGATGTGAGTCCCTTGCTCATTGCACCATCAGGATTCAAGCAAGCCGGGCCGAAGACGCCTGAAATGGCAGAAACCGGTCCCCGGAAGCTTGTTTCCTTCCCAGTGTAAGAATTGGCTATTGTAGTCTGGTCTGCCCTGTTCCCATGATGCACTGGGCCAGGGACAGACTAATTTGCATACAGCCAGGTTCTGAAACTGGGATGGTGCAATGAGCTAAAAAACGGTGTTGGATCTAGCCCTGATCTTTTGACTGGGTGAGAGTACTCTGCTTTATTCAGAGACTCTGTCCATCACCACCCCTTGTTGTTAATTATTTTGTCCACCCTATGCGTGGAAGGGTATACTCAGATGTGAGTCCCTTGCTCATTGCACCATCAGGATTCAAGCAAGCCGGGCCGAAGACGCCTGAAATGGCAGAAACCGGTCCCCGGAAGCTTGTTTCCTTCCCAGTGTAAGAATTGGCTATTGTAGTCTGGTCTGCCCTGTTCCCATGATGCACTGGGCCAGGGACAGACTAATTTGCATACAGCCAGGTTCTGAAACTGGGATGGTGCAATGAGCTAAAAAACGGTGTTGGATCTAGCCCTGATCTTTTGACTGGGTGAGAGTACTCTGCTTTATTCAGAGACTCTGTCCATCACCACCCCTTGTTGTTAATTATTTTGTCCACCCTATGCGTGGAAGGGTATACTCAGATGTGAGTCCCTTGCTCATTGCACCATCAGGATTCAAGCAAGCCGGGCCGAAGACGCCTGAAATGGCAGAAACCGGTCCCCGGAAGCTTGTTTCCTTCCCAGTGTAAGAATTGGCTATTGTAGTCTGGTCTGCCCTGTTCCCATGATGCACTGGGCCAGGGACAGACTAATTTGCATACAGCCAGGTTCTGAAACTGGGATGGTGCAATGAGCTAAAAAACGGTGTTGGATCTAGCCCTGATCTTTTGACTGGGTGAGAGTACTCTGCTTTATTCAGAGACTCTGTCCATCACCACCCCTTGTTGTTAATTATTTTGTCCACCCTATGCGTGGAAGGGTATACTCAGATGTGAGTCCCTTGCTCATTGCACCATCAGGATTCAAGCAAGCCGGGCCGAAGACGCCTGAAATGGCAGAAACCGGTCCCCGGAAGCTTGTTTCCTTCCCAGTGTAAGAATTGGCTATTGTAGTCTGGTCTGCCCTGTTCCCATGATGCACTGGGCCAGGGACAGACTAATTTGCATACAGCCAGGTTCTGAAACTGGGATGGTGCAATGAGCTAAAAAACGGTGTTGGATCTAGCCCTGATCTTTTGACTGGGTGAGAGTACTCTGCTTTATTCAGAGACTCTGTCCATCACCACCCCTTGTTGATAACTGAAAGGCACATATTTGTTTACATACAATTTCATATATGTCTGATTTATTATTCCTATTACAGCTCCTTCTACTTTGAGAAGGCCTGTCCTAGACCAGTGTGTGGACAAAACCCATGCCGACAAATCAAGGACAAAGGGATTGGGACATGGTCTAGGCACACTAACAACAAATCCTACATCAAACCTCACGTTTAACTGATGGAGAGCTATGAGCGACCTGAATCGCAATACTGAGAAAAAGTAACCAGGAGAATTGCTGCAAATTAAAGTACATTTAAAAAAAACTAATAATGAACTACATAACCACAGATGTGTGACCTGGAAGCCGATTGTTTCTTAATATAGCCCTTGTGTGTGATAACCTTGCAGTGCTCACATTATCATCCGCGCTAGAAGAGATGGGAGCCTGGGGTGTCTGGTTACAGAAGCTCATTTACATACAAAGGGGGTGACAGCCTGTTCACTTCACACAGCACAACTTGTTTACGTAAAATGCTTGTACACAGAACAAGGTAAAGTCTTGTGTCTATTTTTTTCATTTTATTTAATATATCCCGCACCTCTCTCTCTTCTTCTCTTCCTCGCATTTCAATTCATCGTAAATTACACAAATATACTATTGCTTTATCAGCACGGCACAAGTAGGGGGTGGACACAGTTTGATGGGGTCCAGTTCCACCTAGCTACTTAGCCTGCGAATGGGAATTGTTACTTTGTTTCTTGCATCTACAGACACAGGCCTCAGAGTGTTTGTAACTATCCGCCCCAATAGCAGTGTCACCTTTATTTATTTGTATGAGTGGCACAAGAGAGGAACAAAGAACTAGACAAAATTAGCCCTTCTATTGCCTAATACACTGTAAATGTGAAACACTTTGGGGCTTGGGGGCTGGATAAAGAACGTCAGGAAACAAACGCAAATTAAAAGTACATTGTATTTATTCGCTGAAAATTGTTTAAAAATGTAATTTCCAAGTTCCGCATAGCACTTTAAAAATATTTCGCCTTTCAGTCCTTTCCGAGTTTAGTTAAAAACTGATAGTGGGAAAATCACATGATGTATAAAAACTGAGAACAAAAACGTATTTTTACATTATTTAATGTTTCTTGTTTTTTGTTTTTAAAACAGGCCGTCGACATTTCACATGAACATTATTATAAGGGCCCGACATCACTTCTTGTGACGTCACTACATGTAACGTCATTGTGATTTGCATTTGATAATGGGCTCTTTCACTATTTTCCTTATTTGTGCCCTGTTTATTCCATGACATCAGTCTATAGCAGTGGTTCCCAAACTTTTTCAACCCATGGCTCCCTTGGCTTATTGATCGTTGCCCGCGACTCCCTATTATTATGTGACATTTTTTAGTGACCGGGCAGAGGCCCTTCAGGAGCGCTGAAGAGTTTCTAAGGCGTGTCTAGACCATCACAGTGATCTAGACACTGCCTTATTAAAACTGGCTTTATAAAATTAAATAGTTAAATATAGCATAGCTGCTAAGTTTTCTGTAAATGTAGGAGACATTTCGATGTTTTTAGGGTACTCCTTAAGTGTGACACTACAAATGTGCCACACTTTATAGTGAGTAGAATGAAGCAGTTATGATAACCTACTAAAGCTTTTTACACATTCATTGCACTTGAATAGTTTTTCCCCTGTGTGTATTCGCTGATGTGTTTGTAGGTTTGACAGGTGACTAAAACACTTTGCACATTCACTGCACTTGAATGGTTTTTCCCCCGTGTGTGTTCGAATATATTTTTAAGGTTTGATAACTGACTAAAGCACTTTGCACATTCATTGCACTTGTATAGTTTTTCCCCTGAGTGTGTTCGCTGATGCGTTTGTAGGTTTGACAGGTGACTAAAGCTTTTTCCACATTAACTGCACTTGAATAGTTTTTCCCCTATGTGTGTTCGCTGGTGTCTTCGTAGGTATAATAACCTACTAAAGCTTTTTACACATTCACTGCACTTGAATCGTTTTTCCCGTGTGTATTCGCTGATGACTTTGTAGGTTTGACAGGTGACTTTTCCCCCGTGTGTGTTCGCTGATGACATTAAAGTCTTGATAAGTGGCTAAAGCACTTTGCACATTCACTGCACATAAATGGCGTTTCCCCTGTGTGTGTTTTCTGATGACGTTGAAGGCTTGATAACCTACTAAAGCACTTTGCACATTCAGTGCACTTGAATGGCTTTTCCCCCGTGTGTTCTCGCTGATGACGTTGAAGGCTTGATAACTGACTAAAGCCAGGGGAATGGCTTTTCCCTTGTGTGTTTTCGCTGGTGTCTTCGTAGTTCTGATAACCGACTAAAGCTTTTTACACATTCATTGCACTTGAATGGCTTTTCCCCTGTGTGTGTTTGCTGATGACTTTGTAGTTCTGATAATTGACTAAAGCTCTTCCCACATTCATTGCAATGGGATGGCTTTTCTCCTGTGTGTGTTCGCAGATGACTTTGAAGTTGTGATAACCGACTAAAGCACTTGGCACATTCACTGCACTCGAATGGCTTTTCCCCAGTGTGTATTCGCAGATGTGTTTGGAGGCCTGATAAATAACTAAAGCTCTTTAGACATTCAATGCACTTGAATGGCTTTTCCCCAGTGTGTGTTCGCAGATGTCTTCGTAGTTCTGATAACCGACTAAAGCTCTTCCCACATTCACTGCACTTGAATGGTTTTTCCCCTGTGTGTTTTCGCTGGTGTATTTGTAGTTCTGATAACCTACTAAAGCTCTCTACACATTCATTGCACTTGAACGGCTTTTCCCCTGTGTGTGTTTGCTGATGACTTTGTAGTTCTGATAATTGACTAAAGCTCTTCCCACATTCATTGCAATGATATGGCTTTTCTCCTGTGTGTGTTCGCAGATGACTTTGAAGGTTTGATAACTGACTAAAGCACTTTGCACATTCACTGCACTTGAATGGCTTTTCCCCCGTGTGTGTTCGCTGATGAATTTGAAGGTTTGATAACTGACTAAAGCACTTTGCACATTCACTGCACTTGAATGGCTTTTCCCCCGTGTGTGTTCGCTGATGAATTTGTAGCACTGATAATCGACTAAAGCTCTTCCCACATTCACTGCAGTTGAATGCTTTTTCCCCTGTGTGTGTTTTCTGATGACGTTGAAGGCTTGATAACCTACTAAAGCACTTTGCACATTCAGTGCACTTGAATGGCTTTTCCCCTGTGTGTGTTCGCTGATGAGTTTGGAGGACTAATAAGTGTCTAAAGCACTTTGCACATTCACTGCAATGGTATGTATATGTTCGCTGGTGTATTTGTAGTTCTGATAACCTACTAAAGCTCTTTACACATTCATTGCACTTGAATGGCTTTTCCCCTGTGTGTGTTTGCTGATGACTTTGTAGTTCTGATAATTGACTAAAGCTCTTCCCACATTCATTGCAATGATATGGCTTTTCTCCTGTGTGTGTTCGCAGATGACTTTGAAGGTTTGATAACTGACTAAAGCACTTTGCACATTCACTGCACTTGAATGGCTTTTCCCCCGTGTGTGTTCGCTGATGAATTTGAAGGTTTGATAACTGACTAAAGCACTTTGCACATTCACTGCACTTGAATGGCTTTTCCCCCGTGTGTGTTCGCTGATGAATTTGTAGCACTGATAATCGACTAAAGCTCTTCCCACATTCACTGCAGTTGAATGCTTTTTCCCCTGTGTGTGTTTTCTGATGACGTTGAAGGCTTGATAACCTACTAAAGCACTTTGCACATTCAGTGCACTTGAATGGCTTTTCCCCTGTGTGTGTTCGCTGATGTGTTTGGAGGACTAATAAGTGTCTAAAGCACTTTGCACATTCACTGCATTGGTATGTATATGTTCGCTGGTGTATTTGTAGTTCTGATAACCTACTAAAGCTCTTTACACATTCATTGCACTTGAATGGCTTTTCCCCTGTGTGTGTTTGCTGATGACTTTGTAGTTTTGATAATTGACTAAAGCTCTTCCCACATTCATTGCAATGATATGGCTTTTCTCCTGTGTGTGTTCGCAGATGACTTTGAAGGTTTGATAACTGACTAAAGCACTTTGCACATTCACTGCACTTGAATGGCTTTTCCCCCGTGTGTGTTCGCTGATGAATTTGTAGGACTGATAATCGACTAAAGCTCTTCCCACATTCACTGCAGTTGAATGCTTTTTCCCCTGTGTGTGTTTTCTGATGACGTTGAAGGCTTGATAACCTACTAAAGCACTTTGCACATTCAGTGCACTTGAATGGCTTTTCCCCTGTGTGTGTTCGCTGATGTGTTTGGAGGACTGATAAGTGTCTAAAGCACTTTGCACATTCACTGCAATGGTATGTATATGTTCGCTGGTGTCTTTGTAGTTCTGATAACCTACTAAAGCTCTTTACACATTCACTGCACTTGAATGGTTTTTGTCCTGTGTACGTGTGCTGATGAAGCTTGAGTAGTGATGACAAACTAAAGCTCTCGCTGCATGTGTATGATTCTTCTTTCTTGGTTAGTGTCTGCGGGTCAGGTTTATATTTGTCTACATCCCATGTCTGTATTTCCTGATGGGCCAACATGGCTGATAAAGCACTCGTGGTTTTCTCACACACTTTATATGTGTGCAGTATTTTGCATGTTAGATTTCTGCTTTAACAATAAAATGCAATTGCCACCAAACATTTGCCACACTCCGAATACGTAGAAGCTGTCTTTGTAGGCGATTGTGCCTTTAGATTGGATTATGGCTATGCACGCTTGCAGAAAAAGATGTATCTTCTTTCTGCCCGGTGCAAATTTGGAACAGTCTGTTGTAGTGTAGCTAGAAGAACTCCTCTTTCCTTTACCCGTCAGTTGTCCGGCTCCGCTCTGTTGTGCTTTTCTCTGGTTACTGTGGTTTGGCCAGAAAGAGTTTACAATTCACCTAGAGCATGGAATGAGGGCTTGTCATCATATTATAAAACAGAGCACTGCTGTAATCACATCATACCGATCCGATGATCAAAGCTGGTGTTGGACACTTGTTTATACAGGACGCGGTTTGTAATTGGTGTTGCCTTAATTTTCCTATGGTCATTTCTTCGTCTTGTGGCGTGGAGGTGCTCAGCTCAGCCTCTTACAATCACTGAACTGCCCTTGATGCTTGATCCGGGATCTGTCAGTTTGTGTGCAGGTTCCTCTGTCGCTGACTGCGCTGATGTTTTCCTGAACACTGTAGCTCATTATTTCTGCTATTATTGAAGATTTACAGCATTCGCTTCATTATTGATGGTCATTTCATACATTCAAGGATGGTTTTCTGTTGGATGTAAAGATATTTAACATTACTAAATTGAAACATAATGGAATGAGAATTCACAATGTTTAACTGGTTGTAAAAGACATTTCGGAGGAGATTTACCAAATCTCACGCAATGCAGCGCAGCCCCCCCCCCCTGCGAGGCTGCGCTGCGTTGCACGACAGGGGGGGAGCAGGAGAGCACCATATTTTCAAAGATATAGCTCTCTCCTTCCCTTTCCCTTGCGCTGGCACTGATTACAGTGGACTACTTGAAGGAAAGAACAAGTGCACAGCGGATAATACTTTAGTTGAACTAGTTTAGGATTTGTAAGTAGGTGTTCCCACGGTATCGTCTCCTGTCCACGTGACGATTAAAGCATAAAAGTATTAGAAGTGCATTCAATTAGAAATTGGTTGCATCCCATGGGGCACTCTGGAAATAATGTTCAGTGAAGTTGTAAATAAGTTTCTTGTACTCAATTTGAAATGATCAAATTAATTTTATTTCTTCTCTTTTTAGATAGTCATTCCATATTCATCAATGTCAATGTTAGTTACACATCTGATTAATGAAGGCTCCAATGCATTTCGGGCAATAGCCCTTCGTCTCGGAGCATATCTAGAAATGAAAACAATAGAGCTCATTCAGTCTATTAAATTCATAGTTTCTGCATCAAAAAATAGTATCTACAGTGGTAATTTAAACGTGAAACTTGAGCGAACAAAATAAACGTGCATGAAGTGCAACAAACATGCGGTGAAAAAGTGAAATAAAAATCCGATCAGGAAAACTTACTGGTTCGGCGAGTGCGCCGTGTCAGAGTATCAAGGTGTCCGTCAATATACGCAGTGCCTAAAATTCATAAGCATCCAACGGACTCGCCCATTAGACCCATTGTATCCACTCAAGGCAGCATCCATGAACCAGTTGGACAATTTCTAGACAGACATTTACAACCTATTGTTCAAGGCCTGAAAAGTTACATGAAAGATACCACTGACTTTTTACGCAAATTGGAGACAATCAATATCAGTCCCAATGAAAGCTTATAGTCATGCACTGCAGATGTCAGATCTTCCTCATCAGGAGGGTATTGAAGCCACGGAACAAGCAATCCTTAACCTCTTGCATGCTCATGACAAGGTGAGCTCGTCATGAGGCACACTGGAGCTGTGCTCATGACAAGGTGAGCTCGTCATGTATAATGGGATTATCAATCAATCAGCACAGGAGGGGAAAAGCCTTGGCAGCCAAGTGGTTAAACTAAATGTGGAAGAACCCATGCAACTATTCCTAATGGAATTAGTAATCTTTACTCTATATCAAAGCTATTTTAAGCATGAGAATGATTGGTACCTTCAGCTTGTAGGTACTTCGTTGGGCAACTGTGCAGCCCCAGTCTATGCGAACCTATTCATGGGTGAATTTGAACAAATGAATATCTTTATGAATCCCAATTGGTCGAACAACTTAAAAATGTATGCTCGATACATAGATGATCTCTTCATTGTATGGACCAATACTAAAGAAAGGTTGGAACAAGCACTCAACACCTTAAACACAGTTGACAAACGCATTCAATTCACGTGGGTCATCGATACCCAATCAGTAACCTTTCTAGATGTTTCTGTCAAACTACATGACAACCAGATTTCTACAGACAGTTACCGGAAATCCACTGACCGGAATAATGTACTACATTATTCCAGCTTTCACCAAGGGTCATTAAAACGACACCTCCCAAAATCTCAAATGTTAAGAGTGAAACGAATAACCTCGGATCCCATGAAAGCAAAGCAGCGTGTTAACGAAATGGGTGAGAGATTTAGACAAAGAGGATACCCGCAGCAAATTATAGAAACTGCCAAAACAGAAACCAGTGTTCTCAATCGCAAGGATTTACTAAAGCCTGCTCCAAAACAACAAAGTGAAAGTACAGTTATCGTGTCCAAATATTCCAATGTTAGTACAGCCTACAAAAAGGTCATATTGAAGCACTGGGCCATGTTAATGGCTGAACCGGATTTTGATGGAATCTTTAACCATCAACCAATATTTGCTTACACAAGGGGGAAAAATCTTGGTGAAATCCTTAAACAACGTGATCAAACTGAAATCACCTTCAAAGGAACAAGACCATGTGCAAATTGCAATAATTGCCACAACATAATACTCGGCAATAAAGCCATGCATCCTATAAAGGGTCAACAAATTGCATTAAAGGTTACATCCACTTGTGACACAATGAATGTTGTGTCTCTACTGAAATGCCCTTGCGGCAAAGCGTACATAGGAAAGACTGAACGAAAATTAAAAGTACGCCTCAATGAACACAAGTCCAACATAAGAACCAAAAACCTGAAATCATCAGTAGCAGCGCATTTCTTAGAGATGAACCATAACATTTCTCAACTGAAATTCATGGTGTTAGAAACAGTACAAAAGATTGAAGGAAGAGACAACAGCAAGTATTTGCTTCGCCACGAAAACTACTGGATTTACAGATTGAACACGATGAAGCCCCATGGATTAAATGATCGAACTGAATTTTCTTGTTACATATAATTTTGAGCCCACAGGGGTGTTTATGTTCTGTACAATTGACCTGATGAAGTTCAGCCTATCTTTTACCTTATTTACTTTTCTCTAGTTTGGTGATTTTATATTTCCCCATTGAACGCATCTTACTTACTTATCCGTATTATTTTTTAGAGTCACCGTACATTATTATTTTTTATCGTCACCGTACACTTTTTACGTCACTGCCGTCTTTCCTTTTTCACTTTTGTTTCCAAATAGTCTATCTTTCATGGTTCCACATGATCGACATTTAGGAGTCCGTTTTTTAGCTTTATGCATCACAGTGCCTTCACGTGACTCTCACGTTGTACGTGAAATTACCCAATAGACTCTCGGATACGCCGACTATCTGGATGCTCCGCTAACCGCGAGCCACCAAATTAGACAACCAGCGTTTTACCTTTTCATTTTCTTCACCCTTGAGTATTATATTTTGAAAGCTCTCGTAGCAATTCCACAACTTGTTAGGACGTTAGACTTACCCTGTTTTTTCCCTACGTTTAGATATTCTGATACTCTGACACGGCGCATTCGCCGAACCAGTAAGTTTTCCTGATTGGAACCCGTCTTTTTTATTTCACTTTTTTACCGCATGTTTGTTGCACTTCATGCACGTTTATTTCGTTCTCTCGCGTTTCACGTTTAAATTACCACTGTAGATACTATTTTTTGATGCAGATACTATGAATTTAATAGACTGAATGAGCTCTATTGTTTTCATTTGTGGATATGCTCCCAGACGAAGGGCTATTGCCCGAAATGCATTGGAGCCTACATTTATCAGATGTTTAACTATCATTGACATTGATGAATATGGAATGACTATCTAAAAAGAGAAGAAATAAAATGAATTTGATCATTTCAAATTGAGTACAAGAAACTTAGTTACAACTTCACTGAACATTATTTCCACTGATTACAGTGGCCCTGCGCCATGCACACACCTTAGAACCAGAGCGCCAAGTTGTGTGTGTGTGAGTCCAGCATAGGTTCTGTACAGGAAGGACACCCTTCCTGTACAAAATACGATGCCTAGACATAAGGGAAAGTTTTTTCCATTTTGTATACGTGTTGCAAAGTGCAGCATGCATGCAAAGTTAGAAAAGGAAGGAGAAATGAAAGCATTTCTCCTTCCTTGTACCTAGTTTAAAAGGGTGCACTTTTCTCATGCTAAACCCAATCTACTGTATTTGTTAAATTGGGTTTAGCGTGAGAAACCTTGGGTGGTTGCATGGGAACGCCCATGCACCCCCCCCTTGCCAGGCCCCCATGGCGCGAAGTAATGCGACGCAGTGCTATGTGCCGCTTCACATTAATTTTACGTTATTTGCTTGAAATTAAATTAGGAAAAATGTTTTTTGCGTTGTTTTGTGACACTTTTGTGACGAAAACACGGCACACAATGTTAGTAAATCTCCCCCTTCTTCTTTACCGCCTTTGAAACTTAGCAAGGAATATTTCATCATACACAGATATTTAACTAACCATTCTGTTGATCAGGTGACATCTTATTAATGTCTGAAAAGAAGGTGATAAACCAGTGTTTACAGAGTAACTTAGCAAAGTAAGGGTGCTCCCGGAGCACCCAAGTGGTTAGCGGTATAGCTTAAGATAGACGCATATGGTCAAAATTTCATTTAAACAACAATAGATTTTAGAAAAAGAGATGGATCAGGCTGGGCTGCAAAATGTCCAGTAAATCTTTACGAATTATACAACAAAAGTAACTCTATTCACACACTTCTTCTCTTCCCTTTCCTATTCACTTAAGATCATCGCAGATACCAACTCCAGTCTTTACCTTGCTGTTCATAAGTCACCTTTGACACTTTCAACAGCTCTCTTGGTTCAAGCATTTCTGGTTTCTTCCAACCTGGAAGATCGGAACATTATTGTGAGTTCAGGGGGTTTCCTATCGCCATAATATCTGTCCTTCTCCCTGAAACTAATGCAGCTTACAACACCCTGAAAGTCTTTAAAAAGCAAGTCTTTAGTTCTTCATAAAGCAGATAAAGTTCTGTAAGATGCAACTCCTTCCGGGGCTTTTAGGTGAAACAGAGCGAGGGATTCACTGTAAGGCCCATCCTATACACTATAAGCATAGATAAGGTAAACAAACGTTGATTCATATCTTTAATATTCGACAATAGAAGTCATTTAGTACTTATAGAGAATCCATCACAACCAATAATTTACCTGACTTATCCCCGCAGCAGATGTGTGCATATTACTCTTTTTCCCCCTTTTTTCACCATTACATGGCATCTGGCATAATGTCCATTTGGGGCCCAGGATGCCACTTTGTGACCGGATGGGCATTTGGTAGAGCGGGAGGAGGTGTAAGTTTGCCACGGGTGATGCAGCATTTCTACCTTTCCATATTTCTCATATTCAAATTTACCTAATTTCCTGTCTGTTGACCGCCCTACTGCCTTCTGGCTGCACACTCACTCTGTGGGGATCATCAGAAGTCAGATAACGGCCCAATAGTCACAAGGCCATGGAACTCACTTCTTCTACAACACTTATTGCAGACATAGAGCCTAGTTAGGAATTTGTTCAACAGATTATTGCCTCAAAACTAGGGCTGGGTGAAGAATTCCGCTCTGCCGCAGACCTCGTAAAGTTTTGCCCACTCTGTTCCAAAAAACTCCACAAAGTGATGCAGAACAGAGTTTTTTTTCTCAAGCGGTTCGCCAAAGGTAAGGTGACGAGCGCTTGTGAGAAAATACAACGCGCTAGACCTCCTACTGGTGAGATTTATCATTGCGGGAGGTCGCAGCAGGTTGCGACTACTCGAGTGTAGAAATATGCCATTCTTGTTGATGCAGCTGCCACTTGATTAGAATGTCAATTTGAGCGGCAGAAAGCAGCAGCGCCCTCTGGCACGATGTGTAGTGCAGTTCGTGCTGATTTTACAGTGCGTGACAAAATCCTGGCACAAAAAATCTGTGAGAGCAGCGCAACTTAAGAAACTCTGCCACTAGCGGAAGTCCGCAGAGTGCGGCGGAGTTTCCCTGGCACTTCGTGGAGTTCAGCGGAGTAAAACTCTGCGAACTACACAAAGGCATTACCAAAACGTGACAGATATCCTGTCTGCCTTATTATAATTGCCACAGGTTGTAATGCATTTTTAATGGGGTGGGCAGGATACCTGTCACATTTGTGATGGAATAAACCATCCGCTGAAATCTAAATCAGACCTTTGGTGTACATTGTGTCCAGTGTGGCTAGCTGGACTTGAAGGATCTTGTGGTTTGAGGGTCTCTCACTGCTTTGAGGTCACCACAAAGCCTAACATCTGTCAGCTGTGCCCTGTGCAGAACTTCCTTCCAGGCAGGATCTCCGTCAGTGGCGCCTTGTGCAGATCTTCCTTTCTAGACAAGACTTCTGTCAGCGGCACCTTGTGTAGACCTTCCTTCCAGGCATGGCTTGTGTCGGTTGCACCTAATTTTGATGTTCCTTCCAGGCAGGACTTATGTCAGCTGTGCCCTGTGCAGATCTTTCTTCCAGACAGGACTTCTGTCAGCAGCGCCTTGTGCAGATTTTTGATTGCCCTGTATTACACAATTATGTAGTTTTGGGAGGTATCTGGCTCCCCTAACGCCACTCTGGAATGGTGGATTGTTATGACTTTTGTTTTATGTGTTGCTAGCGTTGGACACCATTTCCTTTCTTTGTCTCTGTTACCAGTAGCTGATACTTCACCAGGGAGCGTGTGAAGGTCGCAGGGGTTGCTGGACCCTAATTAGGTTTATATTTTTCCCTCACATTATCTTTTAAACTTGCTAATATTGTGATGAGTAGTACTTTCGTTTTGTATATGCCTCTCTGGCTCACCCCCGGAGGTTGTGCTACAAAGACAGATCTACGGCGCGCCGAAGTGGCGCCTATGGCAAGCTCTTCTAAGCTCGTACGGGCTTAGACTGTGCTCAGCGCCGGTCCTCCTGTTGGTTTCACCCCCCCATCTGGCAGTTCATATCCGCTACTCACGGGATGAGCTGCTCACTTTTGAACCTTTAGGTAAGCCTTGTTTAGGCCCTACTTTATTCCGAATGATACTATCGTCGAGAATATTTGCCCAGATTGTAAGCTCACTCTGAGCACCTCCAGGATTGTCGCACTTATCTCTCCTACACCGCATGTCTTCAGGTTACCCACTCCTCAGAGAGAAATCAGAGGCATGTTTATTAATGCATGGTCTCTAACAGAGAGTGCATCCTATTTTGCGGACTTTCTAGAAGTTTGTGCACTGGATTTTGCTTTCATCACTGAGACCTGAGCAGATGCTTCATCCCACCCAGATCTAATTGTTGTGCAATTTCAGGCTTGATCATTTGTGGAAAGGGGCGGTGGGTTAACAATCATTTACAGGGACAACCTCAAAGCCTCCTTTGAGACATCACCAGCCGCATCTGATTATGGAGCGCCTGCATATAAAATTGCTCTTTCTAATAGTGACTCCTTCAATGGGGTACTATTTACCGACCCCCAGACCCTAGGACAGCCTTCTTAAATAGTAACAATCAGCTCTAGGACATTAAACCCAACTCCCTCGATTTCACTCTATTCGGTGACTTCAATTTCCATCTTGAAAATTGTGCAGATAAAGATAGGATCGATCTCTCAGACCATGGGGCAAGTCTCGGTCACACCCGTTAGTGACGGCTCTCACACACTCAGCCGGCCACTTATTAGATGGTATTTTCTCAGACAATCCCTCTCTTCAAGTCACTGCTGCACGTCCACTTCTCTGGTCAGACCATCATGCAGTTATGCTTCAACTGAATTTGGAAGCTCATGTTCTCACTGTTCATCCTCAGCCGCTGTGGTTCTTATGCCGCTCCTGGTATAAAATGACCCTTGAACTATTGATGGCACAGCTCACTCAATCTATGCCTGAGATTACTGCAGATTTAGATGCAGTCACGGATGTATATCATCAGTGGATTGACTCCAGTGTCCATTCGCTTGTTCCATTTAAAAATCTGAAAAATAAAAGATTTTTTCCCTCCGAAACCTTGGTTTGACAAGAACCTTAGAGCTCACAAACAAGCCTGCAGAAGGCTAGAAAGGAAACTGCACATCCACTATGATCCCTGTGATCAGATCCCATACAAGCAGGCCATTCGGGCCTACCAGGATATGATTTTAAAGCAAAATCCAGTCACTATGTCGTCAAAATTAAATCTTCTTTAAACATCCCCAAAGAACTCTTTGTGACAGTGATAGAACCGAGCAAGCTTCCTGAACGTAAAAACATTACTGCCGACGAATCCTTCTGCAATTTCTTAGCAACTTTTTTTTTCAAAATAAGGTCAAAGCTACCTATAATACGTGTTCGCACAAGCATCCTCCCTGTGGTGTAACCAATAAGAAGGACACAGGCATTGAACTGGTAATGATGGCTACCACCCCCTCAGACCTCATCAGAACAACAGGAAATAGGTCAGCAAAGGAGTTGGGATCGGGTAGTGTCGGGTACTGGCAGATGCCACCTCCCTGACTCGATCAGTACAACAGAAAATACGGCTGTCCCTCACTCTATGACACGGGGAGCCTGTCCCTCAGTCGGAGATACGTTTCTGCTATCTTTTAATCTTCTATCGGAAGATCAAGTTCAAACATTATTTAGCCAAATTAAATGTAGCTCTCCCAAGGATCCCGGCCCTCCCAGAATTCTTCACTTGCCACCTGATGCCGTCTCCAGGCACCTCGGGGGCATCCTCAACAGGATGCTCACGTCTATTTATTTTCCTGAGAAATATAGGACGGCCTCCATTCTGCCTCTCCTCAAAAGCCCAACGTAGCAGGAGCGATAGAAATAATTACAGGCCTATCTTGCGTCTTCCCTTCCCTGCATAGGTTGTGGAGAAGGCTGAGAACTCTGAGCTTTCACATTTTATTAATTATAATTCACTTCTGGATGCCACCCAATTTGACTTTAGAAGCCAACAGATGGGCTATCTCTGAATATTGCCTCAGAAGAGATACGGCAAACCCTTGACACAGGTGGAAATGCTGCCCTGACCTTGTGGAACTCTCTGCAGCTTTTAACAGTTAACCAAAGCCTTCTTATTGACTGTCTCTTCACTTTAGGGATCAGGGACAAGGCCCTTAAGCTCGTTAAATATTTCCTTTCAGATAGAGAGCAATTTGTTGAGCTCAATGGCTTCAAGTCGCCCTCTTTCTGTCAACCGTGTGCAGTTCCTCAGGGCTCTGCCCTTAGTCCGACCCTTTTTTCCTTAAACATAACCTCTTTGGCTAACCTTATAAAATCATTTGGCTTTGCAATGGTATCCCCTGCTGATGACACCCACATTGTGGGGTTTGTGGCCAGCAACCCTGATGACACTGCAGCTCGCTTCCATGAGTGTATACTACAAGTCGGTAGTTGGGTGTCAAAAAACTGTCTAAAACTGAGCTCGGGGAAAATCAAGGTTCTGCTTTTTAGGCAGGAACATATTGTTCTGGGCCCCCACCTGTGGCCACAGGAGTTGGGGTGTTCCCTACCCCGATTACCAGAGTCAAAAATCTTGGTGTATACGTTGACAACAAACTCTTTTGAAGGACACGTAAATTTTGTCACTTCCTCCTGTTTTTTCATACTCCAAATACTCAGTAAAATCTTTACCTTTATCCCTTCTGACTTACAGAAATCTCTGATCTCTGCACTTATTCTTGCTAAAATAGATTATTATAGCGGATTTATTCACCAACATTCAGAAAAAAATCTAAAATAAAGTTCAGGTCGTCCAAAATGCAGCCACTCTGCTGCTTATGGCAATACCCAAACGCCAATCAGTTTCTCATGTTCTTCCTTTAGTTCATTGGCTTCCTATAAAAAAAGGATTGAGTTCAAATCTTCATGCATTGCATTCAAGGCACTGCGTAACTCCAGTCCAGAATACCTTAATCAACGCTTCCAGTGGTACGTCACTAAAAGATCACTGCTCATATCTTATACATCGAATCTCATTATACCTAAGGTCAGAAGGGCTCCTTGGGGAGACAGAAACTTAGTAGCCTGCACAGCTAGGCTGTGGAATTCTATGCCACCTGATCTCAACAAAGACGTCGGACCTGCTCTTGTTCCGTAAATCATTAAAAACCTGCCTTTCCAACCAGAAGCTCTTCTTGACTGAAGCTTACAGTTCATTCTATCTTGTGGCTTGTTTCCTTCTTCTTAATCTGAGTATCCAGCACCTAGACACCTTTGGGTAGCAGAGTGCTCTACAAATCTAACTTTCATTTAATTTCATTTCATCTTACATTTCATCCTTCCAGGCAGGACGTCTGTTAGCTGTGCCTTGTGCAGATCTTCCTTCCAGGCAGGACGTCTGTCACCTGAAGTTTGTGCAGATCTTCCTTTCAGACTGCGGCTTCTGTCAGCTGTGCCTTGTGCAGATCTTACTTCCAGGCAGGGCTTCTGTCAGCTGTGCCTTGTGCAGATCTTACTTCCAGGGTGGGCTTCTGTCGGCGGTGCCTTGTGCAGATCTTCCTTCCATGGTGGGCTTCTGTCAACGCTACAAGTGCTGCTCCAAGGTTTTATTCAACCACTGTATCTGAACATCCCCTGGTAAATACCAACTAGAGAAATAACATCCAGCCTGCACCAGCAGAGTGCAGAAAGCTTTTCAAGAATATCGAGGTACCTTGACTTTCTCTGTCTGTCGTAACTGAAGATGTTAATCCTTGGTAACATCAATCCCCTTTGGACAAGGTCCTCCATTTTGCTATCAGAATGTAACTCAAGTCCACATTGCATGAAGCTGGGTGGTTCTCACCCAAAAGAGGGCCCTCCACAAATTGCTGACATTTTCTTACAGACGCTGGACAGCCGTGGCAACACACAGACCAACTACACCCTCTCAGGGATTACCAGTCCATCTGCCAGGATGAAGACTCAGATCTTTCAACCTTCTCTGTTACCGTCTTTGGAACGGCCTGTCTCTGGGATTCGTGGAAGCTCCACACTCAGTGCGCTCTGAGTTGCCTTGTAAAACCATCTCATGAGAGTGGAAGAAAAGAACAATAAGTGACACGCACTGCACAGAAGTGTGAATAAATCTACCATTAGAATTCCATGTACCATTGTCGTACTGCTGATGTATCCACATGGACAACATCTCTGGCAGACATGTTGTGCTGTCTGTTGCTACATAAATAGGAAGTAGATTCCAACTGCAGTAAGAGTGCAGTTTCTTGCAGTCAGAGTCCAGGCACAAGGACAATCTGACACAAACAATGCAATAACACAGGCCAGGCACGAGGAGAATCTGACACAAACAATGCAATAACACAGGCCAAGCACAAGGAGAATCTGAAGCAAATAATGCAATAACACAGGCCAGGCACAAGGAGAATCTGGCGCAAACAATGCAATAACACAGGCCAAGCACAAGGAGAATCTGAAGCAAATAATGCAATAACACAGGCCAGGCACAAGGAGAATCTGGCGCAAACAATGCAATAACACAGGCCGGCCACAAGGAGAATCTGATGTAAACAATGCAATAATACAGGCCAGGCGTTGGGAGAATCTGATGCAAACAATGCAATAACACAGGCCAGGCACGAGGACAATCTGGCGCAAACAGTGCAATAACACAGGCCAAGCACGAGGAGAATCTGATGTAAACAATGCAATAACACAGGCCAGGCATGAGGAGAATCTGGTGCAAACAATGCAATAACACAGGCCAGGCATGAGGAGAATCTGATGTAAACAATGCAATAATACAGGCCAGGTACTAGAACAATGTGACACAAACAATGCAATAACACAGGCCAGGCGTTGGGAGAATCTGACGCAAACAATGCAATAACACAGGCCAGGCACAAGGACAATCTGGCGCAAACAGTGCAATAACACAGGCCAAGCACGAGGAGAATCTGATGTAAACAATGCAATAACACAGGCCAGGCATGAGGAGAATCTGGTGCAAACAATGCAATAACACAGGCCAGGCATGAGGAGAATCTGGTGCAAACAATGCAATAACACAGGCCAGGCATGAGGAGAATCTGACGCAAACAATGCAATAAAATGTGACAAGCACTAGAATAAACTGATGCAAACAATGCAATAACACACGCCAGGCACTAGGATTGACGCAAACAATGCAATAATACAGGCCAGGCACTAGGAGAATCTTATGCAAACAATGCAATAACAAAGGCCAGTGACGAGGAGAATCTGATGCAAACAATTCAATGACACAGCAGGTAGTAGGAGAATCTGATGCAAAGAATGCATTAATTCAGGCGAGGCATTAGGAGAATCTGATGCAAACAATGCAATACCACTGGCCAGGCACTACAAGAATCTGATGCAAACAATGCACTAACACAGGCCAGGCACCAAGGAATCTCATGCATTCAATTCAATGACACAGCAGGCACTAGGAGAATCTGGTGCAAACAATGCATTAACACAAGCCAGGAACTAGGGTTTATGCACAAATTGCAATAACACAGACCAGGCACTAGGAGAATCTGATGCAAACAATGCAATAACACAAGCCAGGAACTAGGGATGATGCAAACAATGCAATAACACAGGCCAGGCACTTGGTGAATCTTATGCAAACAATGCAATAACACAGGCCAAGCACTAGGATTGATGCAAACAATGCAATAACATGGGCCTGGCATTAGTATTGATGTAAACAATGCAATAACATGGGCCTGGCATTAGTATTGATGTAAACAATGCAATAACAAGGGTCAGGCACTAGAAGAATCTGATGCAAACAATGCAATAACACAGGCCAGGCAGTAGGATTGATGCAAACAATGCAATAACACAGGCCAAGCACTAGGATTGATGCAAACAATGCAATAACAGCCAGGCACTAGGAAAATGTGACACAAACAATGAAATATCACAGGCCAGGCACTAGGAGAATCTGATGCAAACAATGCAATATCACAGGCCAGTCACTAGGGTTGATGCAAACAATGCAATAACAGAGGCCAGGCACTAGGCAAACATGATGCAAACAATGCAATAACACAGGCCAGGCACTAGGAAAATGTGACACAAACAATGAAATATCACAGGCCAGGCACTAGGGTTGATGCAAACAATGCAATAACAAATGCCAGGCACTAGGATTGATGCAAACAATGCAATAACAGAGGCAAGGCACTAGGAAAATGTGACGCAAACAATGCAATAACACAGGCCAGGTATGTGAGAAGTTGGCCTGATAGGTGATGTTTCCAATTCTGGAACCACCTATTATCAGACCAAACAATCCCTTATGGTGTCTGGTTGTAAGTCAACCTTATTAGACAAGCTATCCTAGGGGTAGCATGGACTAAGCAGCCTAAAGGCTTAACTTAAGAGGTCGTGTTAAGCGAGCTGTTTTACCACATACAATCCTGTAATACCAAATGAAAGGACACCACACAAGTATATATTATAAAAATATATGTATTTATTACTAAAAACAATCCCCAGTATTCTTTATGAATAAAGGGGCACAAGCGTTAAATCAAAAGCACTGTTTAAACATACAAAGTTGCACAATTATGGATGAGGGCAGGGGGCCACTCAAACCATATACTAAACAAGTGGTATAAGAGATGCCACTCGAGCAGTGGTTAGGCCTAGGGCCTAGGGAATCGCTGGGAGCAGTCAGGACAAGCAATGCTGAAGTCGGGAATGGCCCTCGGGATTCGGGAGATGTGCGGAAAGCGCACGCACGCACCAATGTTAACCAATGGTGCGTAAAAGTTGTAAAGTTAAAATTAAAGGACACTTCCGCTGAACCTAGAGGAACAAAACTTAACACACAGACCCTAGAGGTGTGCACCAGTGTGGGAACACTGGCGGAGCAAAGTTACCTCACCCACAGGAAGTGGGTGCACAGGGTCGAAGTGGCGTCGGGTTCTGACTCGCAGGCTCTTGGTGCTTGAAGCTGAAAGGGCTGCAGGCGGGTTAAAGATGAAGTGTCCGGTGGAGTCCAAGGGGGGACTCAAGTTGTAGAGTACCTGAAAGCAGAGGGGACAGAGTCTGGGTCACTCAGCAGTGACCAGGGTGGAACCAGGACGGAACCAGGCAATGTCGGGCGCAATCAGGTGGTCGTCGAGGAGCTTCTCTCCGCTGTCACGTGGGCTCTGGGGCATCTGCGACGTCCAGGAGCAGGTCACGATCTGTCCCACGCAGGCTCTCACCGTCGGTGCAGTCGGCTTCAAGTTTGGAGCAAACAAGCCTTGGCAAGAGCAATCCACGCGGGATCGGAAGATTGCTTCTCACTCGGACCAGGAAGGTCAGAGTCGGGGCTCCTTTTCAGGGGAGCTGATGTGGATCTGGAGCAACCAGATTCACGAGTCTTCTTAGTCGTTTCGTCGGCACAGGGACCACTAGCCAGCTGGCAAGTGACCGGGCCAACGCGTTGAGCCAAATAGAGCAGAAGGGCCCCACGCAGCACTCGTCGAGTGTGGAGGGCTGAACTTCGGCTCAGGAGTAGCTCAGGGTGGGGGCTTCTCAAACCCCGGTGCACAGCTTCGAGGATCACTCGTGGGCTGCACGATCAGCGTCTCGTGGTCAATTCAAGATGGCGTGCCCCACGCTTCCGGTCGCCTCCACGGGTCTCAGCTTTGCAGGGACTGTGGATCGGGCTGTTAGAAGGCAGGCAGGCTTGATCTCGTCGATCTCAGTCGCTCGAGTTCCGGCGGGAACTGCAACTAAGTAGACGTCGAGGGCTGGATGGTGCCTGCTGCTGCAGGGTGGTCACTCCTTGACCACAAGGGAGATTCTTCGGGCTTCCACGTTGAGATGGAGGGCGAAGGGTCCAGAATTTCGTTTCAAATGTTTCTTCCAGGAAATCTGATGTGCATTGGCACTGCTCCCACTCTTATTCGAATCTGGGGGGCGTGATTACCTGCTAGGTCCTCCCCTATGGGTGGGACCCAGGAAGTGGGTGGATACACCCCCTTCCTTTGATCCAGGCCGCCCTGGCACGAGGGCTGGAGTGCCCCAGAACCGGTTTGGCCGGATTATGCAAGGGGCAGCCTTGTGCGCCCCAAGCAGTGTCTGGTTTCTTTCAAACCTCCCTGCTACAATCCACTATCTCCTGTCTGGAGGGCGGTGACACCCTCCTGTGACAGGAAACCCTTTGTCCAGGACCCATTTGGTTGAGTTTCGGTCAACTGCAGGGGTCCAGACATTTGTCTGTGGCAGAGGCATCCATTTTGTGGATCTAAGGTCTTTGGAGAAATTAACCGCGTTTCAGTAAAGCAACATGTCTTACCCCTCTAGAGGGGTGGAATGCCATCCCCGTCGCCAGAACTGGCGAGGGGATGGTATTCCAAATCGTATGACACCTTACACGACATGTTTTGATAAAGCCAAACCAAAGTTGCTATTTAACCGCGAGGATTATAAGGCACTTAAGAGTATATGGTATGGCATTATCCTGAAACAGCTTAGGGAGTTGTTCCCGACAGCTGCAGACAGGCTCAGCTCATGCTAGAGCTCCATCTCACATAAAACCACGCACTCTGCCTCCAGGATTGATGAGGCCTTCCATAGGAGTGGCTCACAGGTTTACATGTGTCCAGATATAGGTTTAGATATAGGTATACTATATCTAAGCAAGGGGTGTTTACACCACCTTACCCCAGCTGAGTGATCAGCCAGTTGTGTCAATTTAAGAACCAGCCAGGGGTGGCAAAAGATATGCTGCAGCCCCTGGTAGGCCTTGGTGGCCCCTATGCCCTGTGCACCTATAGTGCATTATACAGGGGCTGACAAGGAGTCCATTTCCAATTGGTATGTGCCTATAGCACATGTGTCAGTAATTTAGTGAGAGAACAGCAGGCTGGGGGTCTGATCAGCAGGCCCACAGCCTCAGTAGTCGAAAACCAGTGAAGCAAAAAGCAAAAATTTGGGGTGACCATAGGATAGCAGACCCTACTCTCCTACACAACCCCCCCCCAAACGCAGGGACATTAAACTAACCTTGACCAGATAAGTCTTCATGTTCTAAGTGGAAGTACCGGGAGAGACCATCTGCATTACCATGGTCAGTCCCTGGGCGGTGCTCCACTGTAAAGTCCATCCCCTGTAGGGAAATGGACCACCTGAGCAGTTTGGGATTTTCACCCTTCATCTGATTAAGCCATAAGAGGGGCTTATGGTCTGTTTGCACCAGGAAGTGAGTTCCAAACAAGTAGGACCTCAACTTCTTTAATGCCCAAACCACAGCAAAGGCCTCCCTCTCAATGGCTGACCAACGTTTTTCTCTTGGGGTCAGCCTCCTGCTAATGAAAGCAATAGGCTGGTCTTGACCATCTTGATTAAGTTGTGAGAGCACAGCTCCCACCCCCAACTCAGAAGCATCTGTCTGTACAATGAACTGTTTGGAGTAGTCAGGACTCTTTAGGATAGGTGCAGAGCACATGGCCTTCTTCAGGTCATCAAATGCCTTCTGACAGCTAACTGTCCACTGAACCTTTTTTGGCATCTTCTTGGATGTCAAGTCATTTAATGGTGTCACTATAGACCCATAGTTCTTCACAAACTTCCTGTAATACCCAGTCAGGCCCAAGAAGGCTCTGACTTGTGTCTGGGTAACTGGAGGAGCCCAGTCCTGTATGGCCTGGATTTTGCTCTCCAGTGGCTGAACCTGGCCTCCACCTACTAGATGGCCCAGGTATACAACCTTACTCTGCCCTATCTGGCACTTAGTGGCCTTGATAGTTAGGCCTGCTTTCTGCAGGGCCTCCAAAACTCTCTTCAGGCGGATCAGGTGATCCTCCCAGGTGGAGCTAAAGACAGCAATATCATCCAGATAAGCTGCACAAAAGTCATCCAACCCAGTAAGGACTTGGTTCACCAACCTTTGGAAAGTGGCAGGTGCATTCTTCAAACCAAAGGGCCTTATCACAAACTGATAATGTCCACTAGGGGTAGAGAATGCTGTTTTGGCTTTTGACTCCTCAGCTAGTCTGATTTGCCAGTAGCCAGCTGTCAGATCGAATGTGCTCAGAAACTTGGCAGAAGCCAATCTGTCAATGAGCTCATCTGCTCTTGGAATGGGGTGAGCATCTGTCCTAGTGACAGCATTGAGACCCCTGTAATCCACGCAAAACCTCATTTCTCTCTTTCCATCTTGGGTATGAGGTTTTGGCACCAGGACTACTGGGCTGGCCCATGGGCTCTCTGATGGCTCAATCACTCCAAGCTCCAACATCTTTTGCACCTCAGCCTTGATGCAATCCCTGACATGGTCAGGTTGCCTGTAGATCTTATTCTTGACAGGCAGATTGTCACCAGTGTCCACTACATGGGTACACCAGTCAGTCTGGCTGGGTGTGAGTGAAAACAAATGCCTGTGAGCCTGCAAAACTTGTCTGCAGTCCATCTGTTGCTGGTCAGTGAGGCTGCCTGCCAAGGCTACTCCATCAACTGAACCATCATCAGGGTTCTGAGAAAGCAGGTCTGGGAGAGGGTCACTCTCTTCCTCCTGTTCCCCATCTGTGGCCATGAGCAAGCTCATGTCCTCCCTGTCCACAAATGCTTTCAAGCGATTCACATGGATTACCCTGTGAGGGCTCCTGGGTGTTCCAAAGTCCACCAAGTAGGTGACTTCTCCCTTCCTTGCAATAATAGGATAGGGTCCACTCCATTTGTCTTGGAGTGCTGCTGGAGCCACTGGCTCCAGTACCCATACCTTCTGTCCTGGTTGGAACTCTACCAGCACAGCCTTTTGGTCATGCCAAGCTTTCTGTAATTCTTGGCTGGCCTCCAGGTTTTTAGATGCTCTTTCCATGTACTCAGCCATCCTGGAGCGGAGACCAAGTACATAGTCCACTATGTCTAGTTTGGGTTGTTTGAGAGGTAACTCCCATCCTTCTTTCACCAAACACAATGGACCTCTCACAGGGTGGCCAAACACAAGTTCAAAAGGGCTGTAACCAACCCCCTTCTGTGGGACCTCTCTGTAAGCAAAGAGCAGGCAGGGTAAAAGAATGTCCCATTTCCGCCTGAGCTTCTCTGGTAATCCTTTTATCATGCCTTTAAGGGTCTTGTTAAATCTCTCCACAAGCCCATTGCACTGTGGATGATATGGGGTGGTAAACTTATAGTTTACTCCACATTCCTTCCACATTGCTCTCAGATAGCTAGACATAAAATTCGTGCCTCTATCTGATAGTACCTCCTTAGGAAAGCCCACTCTTGAGAAAACTGCAATGAGGGCCTTTGCCACCACAGGTGCTGTGGTGGTCCTTAGGGGAATAGCCTCTGGATACCTGGTGGCATGATCCACTACCACCAGTATGAATCTGTTCCCAGATGCTGTTTGGGGGTCCATTGGACCCACAATATCAATTCCAACTCTCTCAAAGGGGACCCCCACCACAGGTAGTGGTATTAGGGGGGCCTTTGTTGTGCCACCTGACTTACCACTGGCTTGGCAAGTGACACAGGAGCGACAAAACTCCTTGACATTCTCTGACATGTGAGGCCAGTGAAAGTGTGAGACAAGCCTGTCCCACGTCTTGTTCTGGCCTAAGTGTCCTGCAAGGGGAATATCATGGGCCAAGGTAAGAAGGAACCCCCTAAACTGCAGAGGTATAACCAACCTCCTGGTCATGCCAGGCTTGGGGTCTCTAGCCTCTGAGTAAAGGAGTCCATCATCCCAATACACAGTATGGGTACCTTGGGCATCCCCAGCAGCCTCAGCAGCAGCCTGCTGTCTGAGGGGTTCAAGGGAAGGGCAATCTAATTGAGCCTGCCTCAGGTCTGCCCTTGAGGGTCCCCCTGTCCCCAGAAACTCAACCTGGTCAGGTTCAAGCTCCTCAGAGACAGTCTCCTCTTGGACTGCAGAATCAGTTTCCTCTGAAACTTGATCCTCAACCTGGGGCAAGGTGGAAGGCTCAGCCTTTCCTCTCTTGCTCCTTCTCTTGGGTTGTGGATGGTCTATTGTTCCAAGATCCACCACTGGTTCAGGAAGGCACTTCTTAGCCTGAGCCCTTGTCATGGCAAGGACATGCTCTGAAATCCCTAGCATTTCTGCATGAGTCCTGTACTCCACTTCTGACCATGCTGAGCTTTCAAGGTCATTGCCTAACAGACAGTCTACTGGTAGGTCTGCACTCACCACAACTTTCTTTAGGCCATCAACTCCTCCCCAGGAGAAGTTCACAACTGCCACACTATGGGAAGCAGTGGAGTTGCTTGCATTGGTTACTAGGTAGCTCTCTGCTAGTACAATCTGTCCAGGGTCCACAAAGTCAGGTGTCACCATTGTGACACTGGCACATGTGTCCCTGTAGGCTTGAGCCAGTTTCTCATTAATTAAGGGAGTCTGCCTGTATTTGCCCAGGTTAGTGGGGCTTACTGCAGTGGGCAACTCAATGTCCACATCATACAGGAGAACTGCCTGTGTAGGGATTCTGACTAGGCCAGATCCTACTTCAATACCCAGGGTCAACCCAGCTACACCCTTGGACTGTGTTCCACCACTGCTTACTGTACTTGGGGTTGCAGTTGCTTTAGGAGCTGTAGTGGTGGGAACTGGATTTGCCTTGGTGCACTCACTGCCCCAGTGTGAAACTGATTTGCAGGTATTACACCAAGGTGTCTTTGGACCTTTGTTCTTCTTCTTCTTGTTACCATTTTGGGAACCACCCTTCTTACTATTAGTTTGGGGGCCTGAAGACTTCTGGTCTTTTTCTTTATCTTTCTGATTCTGATTACCACCCTTCTGGTCTGTTTTCTTCTGGTCACCACCTTGGTTCTGGGGTTTCTGCTTAATCCTTGTTCTGACCCATTTGTCTGCCTTCTTTCCCAATTCTTGGGGAGAGGTCAGATCAGAGTCAATAAGGTATTGATGCAACAGCTGGTTTGTACAGTTATTAAGGATCTGTTCTCTCATTATAAGATTGTACAATCCTGTATAGTCTGAAACTTTACTTCCCTGCAACCAACCCTCCAAAGCCTTAGTGGCACACTCAACGAAATCAGTCCAGTCTTGAGTCTGTGCTTTTTGGGTGTCTCTGAACAACAACCTGTATTGCTCAGTGGTTAGGCCAAACCCTTCAATAAGAGCACTCTTCAAAACAGAGTAGTTTTTGGCATCCTCAGGTCTAACTGTGAGGAGCCTGTCCCTCCCTTTCTCAGAAAAGGAGTACCATAAAATTGCAGCCCACTGATCTTGAGGAACCTGCTGTACCATGCAGGCTCTCGCCAGAGCAGTCATCCATTTGTGGATGTCATCCCCTTCTTTAAAGGGGGGCACAATTTTTGTCAGGTTTCTATTGTCATAGCCCCTGTCTTTTTCTCTTGGAAAATTGCTGCCACCAGTGGCATCTAAGCCACTTAATTTCTGCTCTCTTGCCAAGGTAAGTCTAGCTTGAGCCAAGGTAAGTTTAGCTTGAGCCAGGGCTACCTCCTCCCTCTCTATTTGGAGTCTGACAGCCCTCATTCTGGCCCTATGCTCAGTCTTTTGAGAGGCAGTCATACCTCTCTCAGATTCTCTGGAGGCACTAGAAATATGAGAGTCCCCTGAGGCAGATCTCACTCTTCTGTTGCCTGGGAGAATAAGACTGTGGGATCTGGGGAGGTGCTGGCCCTCTCCATTTCCCAGTAGGTTTAAATTGGCCTGGCTAAGCCTGGCAAATCCAACCTGGCTACCCTCCTGACCCTGGCCTTCTGTGTCCTCAATCTCTGAGTCCTCATCCACCTCTTCTCCTTCTTCCTCCTGAGGGGTACCAGTTACAGGGGGTTTCTCTCCACTTCCTGACTGTAAGGGAATTCCATTCACCTTGTCTAAGTCATCCTGTTCTAGGATGTCTATCAGGATTTGGCAGGTGGGACTTCTGCCCCTTTTTAACCCTCTTGATTTGCACAAGGCAATCAAGTCCCTTCGGGTTAGTTTGTCATAGCTGGAAGTTGCCTGGGTAAGGTCAACTGTCACAGGAGCAGACCCTGAGGCTTTTCCTGTGTCAGACATGACTCTAGTGAGGTGTAAGTGATGCACCTACCTACACTAAGTGTTTTCCTACTGTACCTTACTAGTGAGTTGTAGTCAGGGTGTGCTAATCCCTTCAACCTACAACTACTAAGTTCAGTAGAACTTAATATGCTAAGCTTTTGATTTTATATGTACCTAGAGGTACTTGATGTGATCTTTCAATTTGATACAAAGATTGCAATGGTAAAACAACAGCAAGCTCAAATCCGCACCGCTGCTCACCAATGTGAGAAGTTGGCCTGATAGGTGATGTTTCCAATTCTGGAACCACCTATTATCAGACCAAACAATCCCTTATGGTGTCTGGTTGTAAGTCAACCTTATTAGACAAGCTATCCTAGGGGTAGCATGGACTAAGCAGCCTAAAGGCTTAACTTAAGAGGTCGTGTTAAGCGAGCTGTTTTACCACATACAATCCTGTAATACCAAATGAAAGGACACCACACAAGTATATATTATAAAAATATATGTATTTATTACTAAAAACAATCCCCAGTATTCTTTATGAATAAAGGGGCACAAGCGTTAAATCAAAAGCACTGTTTAAACATACAAAGTTGCACAATTATGGATGAGGGCAGGGGGCCACTCAAACCATATACTAAACAAGTGGTATAAGAGATGCCACTCGAGCAGTGGTTAGGCCTAGGGCCTAGGGAATCGCTGGGAGCAGTCAGGACAAGCAATGCTGAAGTCGGGAATGGCCCTCGGGATTCGGGAGATGTGCGGAAAGCGCACGCACGCACCAATGTTAACCAATGGTGCGTAAAAGTTGTAAAGTTAAAATTAAAGGACACTTCCGCTGAACCTAGAGGAACAAAACTTAACACACAGACCCTAGAGGTGTGCACCAGTGTGGGAACACCGGCGGAGCAAAGTTACCTCACCCACAGGAAGTGGGTGCACAGGGTCGAAGTGGCGTCGGGTTCTGACTCGCAGGCTCTTGGTGCTTGAAGCTGAAAGGGCTGCAGGCGGGTTAAAGATGAAGTGTCCGGTGGAGTCCAAGGGGGGACTCAAGTTGTAGAGTACCTGAAAGCAGAGGGGACAGAGTCTGGGTCACTCAGCAGTGACCAGGGTGGAACCAGGACGGAACCAGGCAATGTCGGGCGCAATCAGGTGGTCATCGAGGAGCTTCTCTCCGCTGTCACGTGGGCTCTGGGGCATCTGCGACGTCCAGGAGCAGGTCACGATCTGTCCCACGCAGGCTCTCACCGTCGGTGCAGTCGGCTTCAAGTTTGGAGCAAACAAGCCTTGGCAAGAGCAATCCACGCGGGATCGGAAGATTGCTTCTCACTCGGACCAGGAAGGTCAGAGTCGGGGCTCCTTTTCAGGGGAGCTGATGTGGATCTGGAGCAACCAGATTCACGAGTCTTCTTAGTCGTTTCTTCGGCACAGGGACCACTAGCTAGCTGGCAAGTGACCGGGCCAACGCGTTGAGCCAAATAGAGCAGAAGGGCCCCACGCAGCACTCGTCGAGTGTGGAGGGCTGAACTTCGGCTCAGGAGTAGCTCAGGGTGGGGGCTTCTCAAACCCCGGTGCACAGCTTCGAGGATCACTCGTGGGCTGCACGGTCAGCGTCTCGTGGTCAATTCAAGATGGCGTGCCCCACGCTTCCGGTCGCCTCCACGGGTCTCAGCTTTGCAGGGACTGTGGATCGGGCTGTTAGAAGGCAGGCAGGCTTGATCTCGTCGATCTCAGTCGCTCGAGTTCCGGCGGGAACTGCAACTAAGTAGACGTCGAGGGCTGGATGGTGCCTGCTGCTGCAGGGTGGTCACTCCTTGACCACAAGGGAGATTCTTTGGGCTTCCACGTTGAGATGGAGGGCGAAGGGTCCAGAATTTCGTTTCAAATGTTTCTTCCAGGAAATCTGATGTGCATTGGCACTGCTCCCACTCTTATTCGAATCTGGGGGGCGTGATTACCTGCTAGGTCCTCCCCTATGGGTGGGACCCAGGAAGTGGGTGGATACACCCCTTCCTTTGATCCAGGCCGCCCTGGCACGAGGGCTGGAGTGCCCCAGAACCAGTTTGGCCGGATTATGCAAGGGGCAGCCTTGTGCGCCCCAAGCAGTGTCTGGTTTCTTTCAAACCTCCCTGCTACAATCCACTATCTCCTGTCTGGAGGGCGGTGACACCCTCCTGTGACAGGAAACCCTTTGTCCAGGACCCATTTGGTTGAGTTTCGGTCAACTGCAGGGGTCCAGACATTTGTCTGTGGCAGAGGCATCCATTTTGTGGATCTAAGGTCTTTGGAGAAATTAACCGCGTTTCAGTAAAGCAACATGTCTTACCCCTCTAGAGGGGTGGAATGCCATCCCCGTCGCCAGAACTGGCGAGGGGATGGTATTCCAAATCGTATGACACCTTACACGACATGTTTTGATAAAGCCAAACCAAAGTTGCTATTTAACCGCGAGGATTATAAGGCACTTAAGAGTATATGGTATGGCATTATCCTGAAACAGCTTAGGGAGTTGTTCCCGACAGCTGCAGACAGGCTCAGCTCATGCTAGAGCTCCATCTCACATAAAACCACGCACTCTGCCTCCAGGATTGATGAGGCCTTCCATAGGAGTGGCTCACAGGTTTACATGTGTCCAGATATAGGTTTAGATATAGGTATACTATATCTAAGCAAGGGGTGTTTACACCACCTTACCCCAGCTGAGTGATCAGCCAGTTGTGTCAATTTAAGAACCAGCCAGGGGTGGCAAAAGATATGCTGCAGCCCCTGGTAGGCCTTGGTGGCCCCTATGCCCTGTGCACCTATAGTGCATTATACAGGGGCTGACAAGGAGTCCATTTCCAATTGGTATGTGCCTATAGCACATGTGTCAGTAATTTAGTGAGAGAACAGCAGGCTGGGGGTCTGATCAGCAGGCCCACAGCCTCAGTAGTCGAAAACCAGTGAAGCAAAAAGCAAAAATTTGGGGTGACCATAGGATAGCAGACCCTACTCTCCTACAAGGTACTAGAAAAACGTGATGCAAACAATGCAATAACACAGGCCAGGTACTAGAAAAACGTGATGCAAACAATGCAACATTACAGGCGAGGTACTAGTAAAACGTGATGCAAACAATGCAATAACACAGGCCAGGTACAAGGAGAATCTTATGCAAACAATGCAATAACACAGGCAAGGCACGAGGAGAATCTGATGTAAACAATGCAATAACACAGGCCAGGCACTAGGAGAATCTGATGCAAACAATGCAATAACACAGGCACTAGGAGAATCTGATATAAACAATGCAATAACACAGGCCAGGCACAAGGAGAATCTGACGCAAACAATGCAATAACACAAGCCATGCAAAAGGAGAATCTGATGCAAACACTGCAATAACACAGGCCAGGCACGAGGAGAATCTGATGTAAACAATGCATTAACACAAGCCAGGCACTAGGAGAATCTGATGCAAACAATGCAATAACAGAGGCACTAGGAGAATCTGATGTAAACAATGCAATAACACAGGCCAGGCATGAGGAGAATCTGACGCAAACAATGCAATAACACAGGCCAGGCACGAGGAGAATCTGATGTAAACAATGCAATAACACAGGCCAGGCACTAGGAGAATCTGATGCAAACAATGCAATAACACAGGCACTAGGAGAATCTGATGTAAACAATGCAATAACACAGGCCAGGCACAAGGAGAATCTGACACAAACAATGCAATAACACAAGCCATGCATATTGATTCATTGCACCACCTTCCCTAACACTCTCCCCCGCACTGCCTGGGCTCGATATTGCAGCCTGCCCGCCCCGGTCCGACTCGGCAATTATTGCCGTAGAGCGGAGGGCGGACAGGCAAGAGCAAGGCACACGAAGATTCCACTTCCGCCAGAGCGGAGGTCAGCGCTCTAGTTGCCAACGCCCTCAGGGCTATTTAGACTGGATCAAACGCCGAGCGGTTGCGGTAAGGAGGCGGTGGCAGTGTCTCCTAGACCCGCTGTGTACTCGACGGTAGTGTAAGACCTCAGTCTGTCTATCTGGCCTGAATGCGAGGGCTGCGAGGAGCTAGGGAATAATTTTAAAAATTTGGTATTTTAAACTTGCGATTGATTTTAAAAATCGTTTTGTACTTTGAGATTGATTTACTAATCTATATTGATTCATTGCACCACATTCCCTAACACTCTCCCCCGCACTGCCTGGGCTCGATATTGCAGCCTGCCCGCCCCGGTCCGACTCGGCAATTATTGCCGTAGAGCGGAGGGCGGACAGGCAAGAGCAAGGCACACGAAGATTCCACTTCCGCCAGAGCGGAGGTCAGCGCTCTAGTTGCCAACGCCCTCAGGGCTATTTAGACTGGATCAAACGCCGAGCGGTTGCGGTAAGGAGGCGGTGGCAGTGTCTCCTAGACCCGCTGTGTACTCGACGGTAGTGTAAGATCTCAGTCTGTCTATCTGGCCTGAATGCGAGGGCTGCGAGGAGCTAGGGAATAATTTTAAAAATTTGGTATTTTAAACTTGCGATTGATTTTAAAAATCGTTTTGTACTTTGAGATTGATTTACTAATCTATATTGATTCATTGCACCACATTCCCTAACACTCTCCCCCGCACTGCCTGGGCTCGATATTGCAGCCTGCCCGCCCCGGTCCGACTCGGCAATTATTGCCGTAGAGCGGAGGGCGGACAGGCAAGAGCAAGGCACACGAAGATTCCACTTCCGCCAGAGCGGAGGTCAGCGCTCTAGTTGCCAACGCCCTCAGGGCTATTTAGACTGGATCAAACGCCGAGCGGTTGCGGTAAGGAGGCGGTGGCAGTGTCTCCTAGACCCGCTGTGTACTCGACGGTAGTGTAAGACCTCAGTCTGTCTATCTGGCCTGAATGCGAGGGCTGCGAGGAGCTAGGGAATAATTTTTAAAATTTGGTATTTTAAACTTGCGATTGATTTTAAAAATCGTTTTGTACTTTGAGATTGATTTACTAATCTATATTGATTCATTGCACCACATTCCCTAACACTCTCCTCCGCACTGCCTGGGCTCGATATTGCAGCCTGCCCGCCCCGGTCCGACTCGGCAATTATTGCCGTAGAGCGGAGGGCGGACAGGCAAGAGCAAGGCACACGAAGATTCCACTTCCGCCAGAGCGGAGGTCAGCGCTCTAGTTGCCAACGCCCTCAGGGCTATTTAGACTGGATCAAACGCCGAGCGGTTGCGGTAAGGAGGCGGTGGCAGTGTCTCCTAGACCCGCTGTGTACTCGACGGTAGTGTAAGACCTCAGTCTGTCTATCTGGCCTGAATGCGAGGGCTGCGAGGAGCTAGGGAATAATTTGAAAAATTTGGTATTTTAAACTTGCGATTGATTTTAAAAATCGTTTTGTACTTTGAGATTGATTTACTAATCTATATTGATTCATTGCACCACATTCCCTAACACTCTCCCCCGCACTGCCTGGGCTCGATATTGCAGCCTGCCCGCCCCGGTCCAACTCGGCAATTATTGCCGTAGAGCGGAGGGCGGACAGGCAAGAGCAAGGCACACGAAGATTCCACTTCCGCCAGAGCGGAGTTCAGCGCTCTAGTTTCCAACGCCCTCAGGGCTATTTAGCCACGCCTCCCCTTTAAGCGCGCAGCGGTTGCGCGCAGGGTGGCGCCTTTCGAGCGCGCCTAAGAAGCGCCGAAGAAAAGCCCGTCTGCGCCCGTCCGCGACAGGACGGGGCGTAGGGGCTAGGTCCCTGGGGCATGGCCAACGCATCGGTGGGTACACATTTCATTTCGTATTCTGCTAGATCTCTGCGCCAGTATCAACCCATCAGTTCCTGTGCTATACGTGTACCGGGTGAGCAACTTGAAGGCTGTTTCCCTTGCCGGCAATGTCGCTATCAATCAATGGTGCTAACTGGCAGCTCTCATGTTAAAGCTACCAGATCCACTTCCCCCATAGAACTGAAGTGTTTCCTCCTTAATGTCCGGTCCCTTCCCAAACACCAAGTCCAGATTTGGGACTTGATTCATTCTAAGCAACCTGACATATGTTTCCTCACGGAAACATGGATGAAACCCCATACTACCACCGCAATAACATTAGGGGTTCCAGTGGGCTATATAATTATACACGTGGATAGGCCTATTAAAACTGGCGGAGGATTAGCTATTATTTTTAAAGATACGGTCAAGATAGTAATGATAGAACAAAGCTTTACCCCTCTTTTGGAAATCATGATATTCAAAATTAATCTGACTAGTAATGTCTCATGGAAGGGTGCACTAGTATATCGCCCACCGGGACAGAATCAAGACTTTGCACTGTCTCTTCTAGAATTACTGGCCCCCCATGTAAGAGCTAAGGAGGACTTTCTTCTCCTTGGAGATTTTAATATACATATGGATAATCCTGAAGATCATGAATCCATACAGTTAACAGCAGACTTGTCTAATCTTGGATTAGAGATAAAAAATAGGGGAGCAACGCATACAGCTGGTCATACCCTTGACTGTATTTTTTCCAATTGCACCAAAATAAGGTGCCTCCCTGCTACAGAAATTTTCTGGACCGATCACTCCTTGATTGAGTTTTACTTGGCAAGACCCAGTAAACAACAATCTAGAATACCACCTCCCCCTATTCTACGACGCCAATGGTATAAAATATCAGCTGAAAATCTGCGCCAACATTGGCAACAACCCCAATTTTCCGAAGGTGATTCTGCTGAAGAAGCACTAGGAAAATATAATGAATCCCTTAAGTCTGCTATTGACTCTCTTGCCCCGCTAAAACTTCATAGACAGTTTCCTCCCACTAAACAAGAAAAGTGGTATACTCTTGACCTCAGGAAGGAAAAACAAAAATGTAGGAGGCTAGAAAAAACTTGGAGGAAATCAAAAAATGAGCAGGAAAGGAAAATGTTTTTAGTGGCCCAGGCAAATTATTATAAAAATATAAAGCTTGCAAGAAAAAATAATCTATCCTTACAGTTGGAAGAGGCAGGTAATTGCCCTAGGGAATTATTTAAAATCTTGCTAAGCTTTGTAAAGCCATCAGCTAGTGAGAGCCCTTATGAAGCCTCACAGACATTGTGTGAGGAGATCTCCAAGTTCTTTGAGGACAAAATAAACCTGATTTATGATAAAATCTTGGCCTCACAAGGTGCAGTAACAGTGTCCCCCCCCCCATGTACATCTCCGGCACTGTCCAAAAACACCTTTCTTGCTATTCCACCAGTTAGTGATTTGGATCTTCCCCTCCTCATTAACCATATGAAAACTGGCTCCCCAAGCGATCACCTTCCTGCTAAAATGGTGGCCCCTCTTATTTCCATCTTGGGGCCTTCCATTCAGTCAGTTATGAACACCTCGCTGACGAAAGGACAAGTTCCGAGAGAATGGAAGATAGCGGTGGTAAACCCTATCAGGAAGAAGGCCGCCTCCCCCTGGACAGATCTGTCCAACCTTCGGCCTATTTCCCTCCTACCCTACATCGGAAAGATGACGGAGAAGCACGTAAACACCCACCTATCGAGCCATCTTGAAGCAGTAGAAGGCCTGGACCCCTCCCAATCTGGGTTCAGGCCAAATCACAGCACCGAATCAGCCCTACTGGAGGTCACCAATAACATCAGGTTGACACTAGATAGTGGGGGCTCTATGATTCTGGTGCTGTTGGATTTGTCTGCTGCTTTCGATACGGTGTCCCATGAAGTGCTTCTCGGTCGTCTGAGGGGTGTAGGGTTGGGAGGGACGGCCCTGTCTTTCCTGCCGATCTCAAGAAGTCAGGCTGGGCTCCCACAAATCCATCTCCAGGGAGCTCACCAGGGGTGTGCCACAGGGCTCATGTCTTAGCCCCACATTATTTAATGTGTATGTGGCCCCCCTGGCCGACTTAGTGAGGCCATATGGGTTTACCCCGATATCCTACGCTGATGACACCCAGCTGATGTTCCCCTTCAAAATCTTCTCACCTGCCCTGCAAAAATCCTTCGCGGAGGGCATGAGGGCTGTGTCATGCTGGATGGCTGAGAATTGCCTGCAATGCAATGTGGGCAAAACAGAGGTGTTACTGTTTGGGGAGGCAGCAACACTCTGGTCTGGGGATTGGTGGCCCACAGAATTGGGCCCTGTTCCGGTCCCAAAGCAGACTGTCAAAAACTTGGGGGTGTTATTCGATCAAGCCTTGACTTTTAAACATCATGTCGACCAAGTTGCTGGCACCTGCTTTAGAGCCATTGGACTTCTGAAAAGGGTGTTGTCTCTTATACCGGATGGTCACAGGAAAACCCTTGTGCAGGCACTGGTGATCAGTAGATTGGACTACTGTAATGGCCTTCTTTTGTCAACCAATGAAGGCCAATTAAAAAAACTACAAGTAGTCCAAAATACGGCGGCGAGGCTTGTTCTCAGCCTTCCATCTAGAACTCCCTCCCGCCCTTTACTAGCTAAACTTCACTGGCTACCAGTGCGGCAACGCACAAGGTTCAAAATTCTGTGCACCATTCATAGGTCTTTGATAGGAAAGGGTCCTAAATACTTGACAAAAGCTTTTTTACCTTACGTCCCAGCCCGATCACTTCGATCGAGTAATTTGTACCTTTTACAGGTCCCTAAAATAAAAAAATCCCGTCAGGGAGGCCGTGCTCTGGCATACGCAGGTCCCACCCTTTGGAATTCCCTTCCCCTCCAACTCAAACTCATCACTAACCATCTATCATTTCGTAAAAACCTCAAAACCCATCTTTTCACCACCATTTAATCAGTTTGTGTCTTACCTTTCTGTTTATGATTGGCCCGGGGTTAAGCACGCTCGTTCCATCTTAAGCGCAGAGATATCCCTTCGGGGATCTATTCAGGCGCTATAGAAGCACATAAATAAATAAATAAATAAAGGAGAATCTGATGCAAACACTGCAATAACACAGGCCAGGCACGAGGAGAATCTGATGTAAACAATGCATTAACACAAGCCAGGCACTAGGAGAATCTGATGCAAACAATGCAATAACAGAGGCACTAGGAGAATCTGATGTAAACAATGCAATAACACAGGCCAGGCATGAGGAGAATCTGGCGCAAACAATGCAATAACACAGGCCAGGCATGAGGAGAATCTGATGCAAACAATTCAAAAACACAGGCCAGGCACTAGGAGATTCTGATGCAAACAATGCATTAACACAAGCCAGGCACTAGGAGAATCTGATGCAAACAATGCAATAACGGAGGCACTAGGAGAATCTGATGTAAACAATGCAATAACACAGGCCAGGCACGAGGAGAATCAAGGGCAAACAATGCAATAACACAGGCCAGGCATGAGGAGAATCTGATGCAAACAATGAAATAACATAGGCCAGGCATGAGGAGAATCTGATGCAAACAATGCAATAACACAGGCCAGGCACTAGTAGGATCTTATGCAAACAATGCAATGCAGCAATGCAATACAATAGAGAGAGGAGTTGGCGTAATGGCTAGCGCGGTCGACCTCAACTCTGGGGAACCAGGTTCGAGTCTCGGCAAGGACGCACAACATCCTGTGGTTCTGGGCAAATAACGTCATCTCCCAGTGCCTAACAAAAATGAATGTGTCCTCATGTAAAGCAATTGGTGGTCGTGTAAAGCACTCTGATACCTGATACCTTTGTGTTAAGTTTGCGCTATATAAAACTCTGTTAAAAACAAAAATACAATAACATTGGCCAGGCACTCGGAGAATCTGACGCAAACAATGCAATAAAACGGGCCAAGCACTAGAATAAACTGATGCTAACAATGCAATAACACACGCCAGGCACAAGGATTGGCGCAAACAATGCAATAAATCAGGCCAGGCACTAGGAGAATCTTATGCAAACAATACAATAACAAAGGCCAGGCACGAGGAGAATCTGATGCAAACAATGCAATATACCAGGCCAGGCACCAGGGTTGGTGGAAACAATGCAATAACACAGGCCAGACACTAGTATTGATGCAAACAATGCAGAAATACAGCCAGGCACTAGGAAATTGTGATACAAACAATGCAATAACACAGGCCAGGCACTAGGAGAATCTGATGCAAACAATGCAATATCACAGGCCAGGCACTAGGGTTGATGCAAACAATGCAATAACACAGGCCGGGCACTAGGCAAACGTGATGCAAACAATGCAATAACACAGGCCAGGCACTAGGAAAACGTGACGCAAACAATGAAATAACACAGGCCAGGCACTAGGGTTGATGCAAACAATGCAATAACAAATTCCAGGCACTAGGATTGATGCAAACAATGCAATAACAGAGGCAAGGCACTAGGAAAATGTGACGCAAACAATGCAATAACACAGGCCAGGCACTAGGAGAATCTGATGCAAACAATGCAATAATACCGGCCAGGTACTAGAAAAACGTGATGCAAACAATGCAATATTACAGGCGAGGTACTAGAAAAACGTGATGCAAACAATGCAATAACACTGGCCAGGTACAAGGAAAATCTGAGGCAAACAATGCAATAACACAAGCCATGCAAAAGGAGAATCTGATGCAAACACTGCAATAACACAGGCCAGGCACGAGGAGAATCTGATGTAAACAATGCAATAACACAGGCCAGGCACTAGGAGAATCTGATGCAAACAATGCAATAACACAGGCACTAGGAGAATCTGAGGTAAACAATGCAATAACACAGGCCAGGCACAAGGAGAATCATATGCAAACAATGCAATAACACAAGCCATGCAAAAGGAGAATCTGATGCAAACACTGCAATAACAGAGGCCAGGCACAAGGAGAATC
Organism: Lissotriton helveticus; assembly: GCF_964261635.1. Lineage (NCBI taxonomy): Eukaryota > Metazoa > Chordata > Amphibia > Caudata > Salamandridae > Lissotriton > Lissotriton helveticus. The sequence goes on from NW_027611680.1 coordinate 1,507,113, forward strand.
TGACGCAAACAATGCAATAACACAGGCCAGGCATGAGGAGAATCTGGCGCAAACAATGCAATAACACAGGCCAGGCATGAGGAGAATCTGATGCAAACAATGCAATAACAGAGGCACTAGGAGAATCTGATGTAAACAATGCATTAACACGAGCCAGGCACTTGGAGAATCTCATGCAAACAATGCAATAACAGAGGCCAGGCACAAGGAGAATCTGACGCAAACAATGCAATAACACAGGCCAGGCATGAGGAGAATCTGGCGCAAACAATGCAATAACACAGGCCAGGCATGAGGAGAATCTGATGCAAACAATGCAATAACAGAGGCACTAGGAGAATCTGATGTAAACAATGCAATAACACAGGCCAGGCATGAGGAGAATCTGATGCAAACAATGCAATAACACAGACCAGTCACTAGTAGGATCTTATGCAAACAATGCAATGCAGCAATGCAATACAATAGAGAGAGGAGTTGGCGTAATGTCTAGCGCGGTCGACCTCAACTCTGGGGAACCAGGTTCGAGTCTCGGCAAGGACGCCCAACATCCTGTGGTTCTGGGCAAATAACGTCATCTCAAAGTGCCTAACAAAAATGAATGTGTCCTCATGTAAAGCAATTGGTGCTCGTGTAAAGCACTCTGAAACCTGATACCTTTGTGTCAAGTTTGCGCTATATAAAACTCTGTTAAAAACAAAAATTCAATAACATTGGCCAGGCACTCGGAGAATCTGACGCAAACAATGTAATAAAACGGGCCAAGCACTAGAATAAACTGATGCAAACAATGCAATAACACACGCCAGGCACAAGGATTGGCGCAAACAATGCAATAACACAGGCCAGGCACTAGGAGAATCTTATGCAAACAATACAATAACAAAGGCCAGGCACGAGGAGAATCTGATGCAAACAATGCAATAACACAGGCCAGGCACCAGGGTTGGTGGAAACAATGCAATTACACAGGCCAGACACTAGGATTGATGCAAACAATGCAAAAATACAGCCAGGCACTAGGAAAATGTGATACAAACAATGCAATAACACAGGCAAGGCACTAGGAGAATCTGATGCAACCAATGCAATATCACAGGCCAGGCACTAGGGTTGAAGCAAACAATGCAATAACACAGGCCGGGCACTAGGCAAACGTGATGCAAACAATGCAATAACACAGGCCAGGCACTAGGAAAACGTGACGCAAACAATGAAATAACACAGGCCAGGCACTAGGGTTGATGCAAACAATGCAATAACAAATGTCAGGCACTAGGATTGATGCAAACAATGCAATACCAGAGGCAAGGCACTAGGAAAATGTGACGCAAACAATGCAATAACACAGGCCAGGCACTAGGAGAATCTGATGCAAACAATGCAATAATACCGGCCAGGTACTAGAAAAACGTGATGCAAACAATGCAATATTACAGGCGAGGTACTAGAAAAACGTAATGCAAACAATGCAATAACACTGGTCAGGTACAAGGAGAATCTGAGGCAAACAATGCAATAACACAAGCCATGCAAAAGGAGAATCTGATGCAAACAGTGCAATAACACAGGCCAGGCACGAGGAGAATCTGATGTAAACAATGCAATAACACAGGCCAGGCACTAGGAGAATCTGATGCAAACAATGCAATAACACAGGCACTAGGGGAATCTGATGTAAACAATGCAATAACACAGGCCAGGCACAAGGAGAATCTGACGCAAACAATGCAATAACACAAGCCATGCAAAAGGAGAATCTGATGCAAACACTGCAATAACACAGGCCAGGCACGAGGAGAATCTGATGTAAACAATGCATTAACACAAGCCAGGCACTAGGAGAATCTGATGCAAACAATGCAATAACGGAGGCACTAGGAGAATCTGATGTAAACAATGCAATAACACAGGCCAGGCACGAGGAGAATCAGGGGCAAACAATGCAATAACACAGGCCAGGCATGAGGAGAATCTGATGCAAACAATGCAATAACACAGGCCAGGCACTAGAAGGATCGTATGCAAACAATGCAATAACACAGGCCAGGCACCAGAAGGATCTTATGCAAATAATGCAATGCAACAATGCAATACAATAGAGAGAGGAGTTGGCGTAATGGCTAGTGCGGTCGACATCAACTCTGAGGAACCAGGTTCGAGTCTCGGCGAGGACGCGCAACATCCTGTGGTTCTGGGCAAATAACGTCATCTCCCAGTGCCTAACAAAAATGAATGTGTCCTCATGTAAAGCAATTGGTGGTCGTGTAAAGCACTCTGATACCTGATACCTTTGTGTCAAGTTTGCGCTATATAAAACTCTGTTAAAAACAAAAAGACAATAACATTGGCCAGGCACTCGGAGAATCTGACGCAAACAATGCAATAAAACGGGCCAAGCACTAGAATAAACTGATGCCAACAATGCAATAACACACGCCAGGCACAAGGATTGGCGCAAACAATGCAATAACACAGGCCAGGCACTAGGAGAATCTTATGCAAACAATACAATAACAAAGGCCAGGCACGAGGAGAATCTGATGCAAACAATGCAATAACACAGGCCAGGCACTAAGGAATCTGATGCAAACAATTCAATGACACAGCAGGCACTAGTAGAATCTGATGCAAACAATGCAATAGCAAAGCCAAGGCACGAGGAGAATCTGATGCAAACAATGCAATAACACAGGCCAGGCACTAAGGAATCTGATGCAAACAATTCAATGACACAGCAGGCACTAGGAGAATCTGATGCAAACAATGCAATAACGCAGGCCAGGCACTAGGAGTATCTGATGCAAACAATGCAATAACACAGGCCAGGCACTAGGAGAATCTTATGCAAACAATACAATAACAAAGGCCAGGCACGAGGAGAATCTGATGCAAACAATGCAATAACACAGGCCAGGCACTAGGGTTGATGCAAACAATGCAATAACACAGGCCAGGCACTAGGTGAATTTTATGCAAACAATGAAATAACACAGGCCAAGCACTAGGATTGATGTAAACAATGCAATAACACGGGCCAGGCACTAGAAGAATCTGATGCAAACAATGCAATAACACAGGCCAGGCACTAGGAGAATCTTATGCAAACAATGCAATAACACAGGCTAGGCACTAGGGTTGATGCATACAATGCAATAACACAGGTCAGGTACTTGGGTTGATGCAAACAATGCAATAACACAGGCCAGGCACTATGAGAATCTTATGCAAACAATACAATAACAAAGGCCAGGCACGAGGAGAATCTGATGCAAACAATGCAATAACACAGGCCAGGCACTAGGAGAATCTGATGCAAACAATGCAATAACACAGGCCTGGCACTAGGAGAATGTGATGCAAACAATGCAATAACACAGGTCGGGCACAAGGAGAATCATATGCAAACAATGCAATAACACAGGTCAGGCACTAGGGTTGATGCAAACAATGCAATAACACAGGCCAAGAACTAGGTGAATCTTATGCAAACAATGAAATAACACAGGCCAAGCACTAGGATTGATGTAAACAATGCAATAACACGGGCCAGCCACTAGAAGAATCTGATGCAAAAAAAGCAAAAACACAGGCCAGGCACTAGTCGAATCTTATGCAAACAATGCAATAACACAGGTCAGGCACTAGGGTTGATGCATATACTTGAAATAACACAGACCAGGCAGTAGGATTGATGCAAACAATGCAATAACACAGGTCAGGTACTAGGAAAACGTGACGCAAACAATGCAATAACACAGGCCAGACACTAGGATTGATGCAAACAATGCAATAACACAGGCCAGGCACTAGGATTGATACAAATAATGCAATAACACAGGCCAGGCACTGGGATTGATGCAAACTGTTGGACCCGGCCTCGTGGCGTGGTCCCGCTCCTCCCCGCATGGCGGGCCCGGGACAGCAGTGACCCCTGTCCTCCCCGACGAAGCTACCTCTCCAACCCTCAATGAGAGCCGCCACTCCTGACGACCCTCGGCTCTCCCCCTCAGGAACACGGCGACCCCTGTTCGCCCCACTCTACTGGTCCAGGCCCTACCCGGGCCACCATCTCAGACCCCGACTCCATCTTGGACCCTCCGCGTCCTGACCACGTGGCCTCGGCCCGTCCTCGGCCGCAACCCCAGCGAAGCCCCGACATCGAGGCACCAAGATCCGACCAGGTGGTAAAACGGCCACTTGACGGATCAAGGAGAAGGGGAGTTTCGATGGCCCTCCAGCCGTCCCCGGATGCCTGGTTTCGATCGCCCTCTGGCCTCCCTGGGTGCTGGCTCCACCCCCCTGCTGGGTGTCTGGACACTCTCATCCCGGCCCCTCTGACCCCCAGGCGCGAGGGCCTGGACATCAAAGGACTCCAGACCGATATCTGGGGCAGCTCTGGAATGGGTCGGCAGTTGTATCCTGGAGTCGAGAGCCCTGCTGACGTTGTCGCGGCTGACCCAGAGAAGAACTCACTACCTTGAACCCTGAAACCATCTTCGGAGCCTGCTGGCGCTGCTGCGGCCCAACCTCGCTGAAACCATCTTCGGAGCCTGCTGGCGCTGCCGCGGCCCAACCTCGCTGAAACCATCTTCGGAGCCTGCTGGTGCTGCCGCGGCCCAACCTCGCTGAAACCATCTTCGGAGCCTGCTGGCGCTGCCGCGACCCAACCTCGCTGAAACCATCTTCGAAGCCTGCTGGCACTGCCGCGGCCCAACCTCGCTGAAACCATCTTTGAAGCCTGCTTGCGCTGCCGCGGCCCAACCTCGCTGAAACCATCTTTGAAGCCTGCTGGCGCTGCCGCGGCCCAACCTCGTTGAAACCATCTTCGGAGCCTGCTGGCGCTGCCGCGACCCAATCTCGCTGAAACCATCTTCGAAGCCTGCTGGCTCTGCCGCAGCCCGACCTTGTTGGTCCTAAGACTGTCCCGCTACCCCTTACCCTCAGTTACCGAGACTTTAAGGATCCCTCGATCCATTTGTACATATTGCCGAGAGAACCAATCGTTATTACTGATAAAGATTCTAAGAAGTCATCCTCTTGTAAGGTGTCCCTTTGTAGTGGTGTGATTGCTCTGCTGTTACGATTCTAGGAGAGGAGCCTCACCCAGGAGGCCTCTCGACGGCGCTCGGCCAACTCCATACGGAGAGGTAGGTCTCGGGTGGTCAGTCAGACATCTTCTGCCTCCCCAGGGACCGCCTTTCTAACACAAACAATGCAATAACAAAGGCCAGGCACTAGGAGAATCTGTTGCAAACTATGCAATAACACAGGCCAGGCACGAGGAGAATCTGATGCAAACAATGCAATAACACAGGACAGACACTAAGGAATCAGATGCAAACAATTCAATGACACAGCAGGCACTAGGAGAATCTGATGCAAACAATGCAATAACAAAGGCCAGGCACTAGGAGAATCTGTTGCAAACAATGCAATAACACAGGCCAGGAACTAAGGAATCTGATGCAAACAATTCAATGACACAGCAGGCACTAGGAGAATCTGATGCAAATAATGCAATAACACAGGTCGGGCACAAGGAGAATCTTATGCAAACAATGCAGTAACACAGGTCAGGTACTAGGCTTGATGCAAACAATGCAATAACACAAGCCAGGCACTAGGTGAATCTTATGCAAACAATGCAATAACACAGGCCAAGCACTAGGATTGATGTAAACAATGCAATAACACGGGCCAGGCACTAGAAGAATCTGATGCAAAAAAAGCAAAAACACAGGGCAGGCACTAGGTGAATCTTATGCAAACAATGCAATAACACAGGCAAGGCACTAAGGAATCTGATACAAACAATTCAATGACAAGGCAGGCACTAGGAGAATCTGATGCAAACATTGGAATAACACAGGCCAGGCACTAGGAGAATCTGATGCAAACAATGCAATAACACAATCCAGGCAGTAGGAGAATCTGATGCAAACAATGCAATAATACAGGCCAGGCACTAGGAGAATCTAATGGAAACGAAGCGATAACACAGGTCGGGCACAAGGAGAATCTTATGCAAACAATGCAATAACACAGGTCAGGCACTAGGGTTGAAGCATACAATGAAATAACACAGGCCAGGCAGTAGGATTGATGCAAACAATGCAATAACACAGGTCAGGTACTTGGGTTGATGCAAACAATGCAATAACACAGGCCAGGCACTAGGAGAATCTGATGCAAACAATGCAATAACACAGGTCAGGCACTAGGAGAATCTTATGCAAACAATGCAATAACACAGGCCAGGCACTAGGGTTGATGCATACAATGCAATAACACAGGTCAGGTACTTGGGTTGATGCAAACAATGCAACAACACAGGCCAGGCACTATGAGAATCTTATGCAAACAATACAATAACAAAGGCCAGGCACGAGGAGAATCGGATGCAAACAATGCAATAACACAGGCCAGGCACTAAGGACTCTGATGCAAACAATTCAATGACACAGCAGGCACTAGGAGAATCTGATGCAAACAATGCAATAACACAGGCCAGGCACTAGGAGAATCTGATGCAAACAATGCAATATCACAGGCCAGGCACTAGGGTTGAAACAATGCTATAACATAGCCGGGCACTAGGCAAACGTGATGCAAACAATGCAATAACACAGGCCAGGCACTAGGAAAACGTGACGCAAACAATGAAAAAACACAGACCAGGCACTAGGGTTGATGCAAAAAATGCAATAACACATGCCAGGCACTAGGATTGATGCAAACAATGCAATAACAGAGGCCAGGCACTTGGAAAATGTGACGCAAACAATGCAATAACACAGGCAAGGCACTAGGAGAATCTTATGCAAACAATACAATAACAAAGGCCAGGCACTTGGATTGATGCAAACAATGCAATAACAGAGGCCAGGCACTAGGATTGATGCAAACAATACAATAACACAGGCCAGGCACTAGGATTGATACAAATAATGCAATAACACAGGCCAGGCACTGGGATTGATGCAAACAATGCAATAACAGAGGCCAGGCACTAGAGGGGCGTGGCCAGGAGGGCAACATGGTGGACGCAACTCACTAGAGCTCCGCCAGTGAGGCTCTAACTTATCCTGCATTTCCCCGGATAGTGTGAAGTGAACTTACCAACACAGGGTGGAGTGGTTGCGGGATCGCCTGGGGACCTCGCCGGTGTATCCAGAGTCGTGAGGCAAGGCCACGGCGCCGAGAATAAGCCGCTGTGAGGGAGTCCCTGGCGGAAGCGGTAAAGGCGTGAAGCCTGGCCGGGTCTCAGAGAGGAGGGGGGCCCTGACCCCGACAACGCGGAAGTAGCGGAGGAAGCCTGATCGTGACTGAGGGCTACGGAGAGTGCCAGGGAGGTGCAGTGGAGGCTCCAGAGTGGGCGGCCGGATAGCCCGCAAAGGCGCCGGCAGGTTGGGACGAGGAGTCCTGAGGCGCCCGTACGAGGGACCGGAAGGTGAGCCGCCATTTGGCAACTTTGCGGCAGGCCAAATCGAGTAGCGGGAGTGAGGACTCTGCCACTGACGGGTCCCGGAGACAGACGCCGGGAAGAGAGAAACCCGCTCCTCTGCTGGTTGTGAGGAGCGGGGACAGTCCAAAGCGAACGGCAGCCGGAGGTCACCGAAGCCCCTGGGGTGAGCTGCGGAGCCCCGGAGGCGGGAGACCGAGAGGAGGTCCAGCCCTGGCGAGAGGAAGTGGCCTGCAGAAGCTGCGAGGCACCTAGAACTGCGGGAACGACAGAGGGGCACGGCAGAGTGGAGGAAGGCAGAGACAGGCGGCACGAGGGTGAGGCTGGCAATAGACTGAGCTACCGAGGTGACATTTTCATTCAGGCGCCATTTTTGAGCGTTCGTGCAGCGAGAAGCCCCAGACCCCCCTAAAACTCAGCGCTAGGCCCTCTGACTCCAAGCGCCGCCAGCCACAGACACTGCGCAATTACTGCAAAAGCGGAGGGGCCCGCCTGAACTGCTGACTCAGGGCCCTTCTGGCGGGACGTTGCTGATTGCGGCCGCAATCGGTCAGAATACAGGGACAAATGCCGAGAGCTTGGAGCCGGACAGTGCACAGCCCCTGATTGCCCCACCACAGCTGCCCACAAGCGGAGGCCTTCTGCGGCTCGCACGCAGTTGCCAGCACATGGCCCTACCTGCTGGGATGTAGACCGCACGCCTGCCACTAGTCTGGCCGTGAAATACCTGAAAGTGGATTGCTGTCAGCACCTGCTTGTCCTGCCTAATTGAGCAAGAATGAAAACCCCACTTGAAGCAGCAGTCAGAGGCCGAGCTATTCGGGAAACGCTTGGGGGAAGGTTTGCTGTCAGCACACACGGACCCTGACAGGAGGGTGCACATACAGGAGTCCGGGAGCAAGGTTGCAGGGTGGACTGCCCTTGGACGCACGGGAGATGACTCCTGCTGATAGATTGGCTGGTAGGAGTGAGGGCCCTATTCCCTGGGGAACGAACCCGTTGCGCAGCAAATTGCTATGGGCAGGCTCAGGGACAAAGCGCAGTTGAGGAAGCAGGAGGCGAGCGGACCCGACACGCTGCAGGAACAGAGGCGGATAGCCATGGACCCCGCAGCTGCTCTAGCGGCCAAAATGGACACGGTTCTGGCGGCGGTGGAGCGTATCGGATCGACCCTAGAGCAAACCAAGTCGTCATTAGAGGGGCGGATTGATAAAGTAACGTCTGACTTCACATTGCTGCATGCAGACTACCGCAAACTGGCGGAGACCGTCACAGAACAGCGTCAGGCGGTTCAGGAACTACAACCTGTGGTGCGCAGTCACTCTGCGGCCCTGCAAGACCTGATTGATAAAGTCCACAAGCTAGAAGACCATGCTGAGGACGCAGAAGGACGCTCTTGGCGCAACAACGTCCGAGTAGTAGGCCTGCCAGAAGGAGAAGAAGGGACAGCACCTGAACGGTAAACTGAGACGTGGCTGAGGACAATCCTGCCGACTGGAGTGCTATCCCCGCAGTTCATGGTGGAAAGGGCGCACAGGGTGCTGGCGCAAGCCCAGAAGCCGGGAGCTAGACCCCGCCCGTTTCTCTTCAAGCTCCTCAACTACAGAGACCGGGACACGGTGCCCCGGGAAACCCAGAAGATCAGGACCTGCAGGTGGGCAACAGTTGTGTAATGCTTTTCCCGGACCACACAGCAGCAACACAAAAGAGGCGGGGCTCCTACATAGCAGTAAAGAAACAGCTCAGGGACCTAGAACTACCCTACTCGCTGCTCTTCCCCTCACGGCTGAGCGTGGTCACAAAAGAGGGCACACGCTTCTTCGAAACCCCATCGGAAGTCTGGGATTGGCTGGAGGAGACCGGGCAGTGGACGGGGACGCGACCGGTGGGTCCGGAGGGCGGCGGATAGCAAGATCCGCGCTCCAGGAAGAAGAGGAGGAAGAGAGGGGCCAGACGAGGGACAGGCCTGGGGCAGACGGCACCCAGCCTGGAGAAGATACGGCAGGAGCGGCAAGAGGCACTGGAGGCGGTCGCATCGCTGGGAGCGGTGGCAGGGCATGGAGGCCCGGAACATAGACAGCAGCGAGGAGCCGGGGCTAGCGGATCTTCCTTGCCATTCACTGTAATGTCAGACGACATTATACCGCTGGTAGTAACACCCCAGACAGCGGACTATATCGTGTGACAGTTGGCGAACCTACGATGGACCACTACATGACTTGTGTTTTGTGCAAAGATCCATTGTATCCTTTGTATGACTGATGTAACACACTGGTAGGCAACATTGCTGGCCTGGAGTCACGCAACCGTGCAGGCATAGTAATAGGACTTGCCAAAATAACGCAGATGCACAGTCACGCTTTCCACTAGGGCACGAGTTCATGCACTAACACGCGGGGTGACATTTGTAGGTGGCTCGCTCCAGCCGGTACGCTCTACTGTCAGCGGCAAGCCAAACACACCTCAACAGAGCTGAGGGCCTTGTCGAGGGAGTACCCTGATAACACCACTGACTGCGCGTTCCCCAAACGCACAAACATTGCGATCACGATACACTAAGCAGTAGCTTGGTTGCCCAGTCTGGACGCATTCCCCGTTGGAAGTATGCCCATAAAGTTACACAGTTAGTTTTAGTTCACATATTTCAGATGCAGCAATTAGTGATTCCCGTCCGAGGGCCCACCCCTAGGCCTCACAAGCTACGCCCCCTGATCCCCCGGGCGGCCACACCACAGCACCACCCATGGCATGCACTAACATCATGACCTGGAACATCCGAGGCATGCACACCCCGTCGCGCCGGTACTCTGTTTTCGCGTATATGCAGCGCCACTAAACGGGGATCGCGCTCCTCCAAGAAACGCACATGTTCCGAGTGGAATTAGAGAGACTCCTCAGGCGCTGGAGGGGACAACTTCATGGCACGACCTACGCAGCGCACGCGCGAGGCACACTGATATGGGTGAGGGCAGGTGTTCCCTTCGCATGCACTGACACTCAGGTAGACCCGGAGGGGCGGTACACTTTCGCGAGGGGGAGGCTTAATGGGCAGGAGATATTGTTGGGTTCTATTTACGCCCCCAATACAGAGCAACCTGCCTTCCTGGCATCTTTAAACCACATCCTTCAGCAGTATGCGGGCCTACCCTGGCTGCTAGGCAGCAATTACAATATGGTGCTGGACACACAGTTAGACCGCTCCTACTCGGCCCTGCGTGCAGTGGCAGCGACCTCAGCGGCGAAAGCCCTTAGAAGACTGGCTAACACACTGGGGCATTCAAGATCTCTGGCGTACACAACACCCCACAGACAAAATATACTCCTATTACTCGCCGGTGCAGGGCCTTCATATTAGGCTAGACAGAATAGTAGGCTCCCAGTCCCTGCTCCCGCTCTTGACCAAGTCGGAATACCTAGGCAGGACGCACTCGGATCATAACCCCCTGTGGTTCCAGATTAGCTGGACGGCGGATAGACCTCCGGTGCCCACTTGGCGACTGTAGCCGGCCGCGCTGGAGGACGCTGAGTTCAGGTCATCGCTGGGTACCGCCATCCTCTCCTACTTTGAGGAGAATGAGGACACAGCGAGCAATCCTATGGTGGAGTGGGACGCCCATAAGGCAACTCTCCGGGGGCATTGCATAGGGACAACGTGGAACATCCGGCGCAGGTATCCACATCCCTGACCCGCATAGAATCCGAGCTACAGCAATATGAGCGAGAGGGGGAGGGAGCGGGTAGGCATGCGCTTAAGTTGGGGGAGCTACGAGGTGAGCATGCGGTCCTAATTGAGAGACTTCGGTGTCACAACTATGCAGCGCACACGGCCAAGGTGCATGCGAAGGCGGACAGAGCAGGTCGCTTGTTAGCCTGGCTGATACAGGCCACGGAGCGCAAGGCACCGATCAGTGCCATTCTCTTAGGAGAAGAAACAGTGGTGTATACGCAGCGCGAAATATACCAGGCGTTCACCGAGCACTATCGGGACCTGTACAAAGCTCGAGGCACTGGCTGGGAACGCGCGTTGGCTGACTTCCTAGCATTGGTTACGCTGCCCACAGTCACTGACGTGCAGAAGGCAGAACTGGGTGCCCCGCTCGCACTAGAGGAAGTGGGCCAACGATCCAGGCGCTGGTGACGGGGAAAACACCGGGGCCGGACGGCCTGCCAGGCGAATACTACAAAGCGAATAGAGACATCCTGGCGCCACAGCTGCTTCAGATGTATAAGGCATCGATAGATGAGGGCCGTCTTCCATCCTCCCTGCGAGAAGCGTTTTTGGTGTCCTTACCTAAACCTGACAGAGACCCAATGTCCCTGAGCTCGTATCGCCCGTTGGCGATGCTCAATACGGACTATAAGATACTAGCCAAGATGCTCGCTGAGGGTCTGGCGCCAATAGTCCCGCTTCTGGTCCACCCCGACCAGAATGGTTTTGTGCCGGCGAGGTCCACATCACTGAACCTCAGGAGGTATTTCCGAGTGGCGGCAGAAGCAGCGACGGTCTGGCCCAGAGCGGGGTGCCTGATACTGGATCTAGAAAGGGCCTTCGATAGCCTTGAGTGGGGCTATCTTCTGGCGCTGTTGGAGGCGTATGAGCTGGAAGGGGAATTCCTAGAGATGGTGGGGCTTCTGTATAGGAAGTCCGTGGTCTGCGTCCGGCTGGGGCCATACATCTCGGAGGAGGTAGAGGTGGGCAGAGGCACCAGGCAGGGGTGCCCTCTGTCGCCGCTGCTCTTTGCGCTCGCCATCGAACCTTTGGCGGCAGCCATGAGGCAACTACTAGCTGACGGAATTCAACTAGGGGATGGTATTCATCAAGTGTCCCTATATGCTGATGATCTATTGGTCTTTGTCAGGGATGTAAATAGTATGCCGGAACAGCTTGCCCCACTGCTAAGCCGCTTTGCCGGTCTCTCGGGGCTCCGAGTTAATGCGGGTAAGTTCTGCCTCTATGCCTTTAATAGTGAGGTCAATGATCCGGAGTATAGCCTACAGGGGACGAGAGTACAGGGGCGAGCGGACACATTTAAATACCTGGGGATCTAGATCTACCGACAGCCGGCTGACCTGATGGACGGGAACCTAGGTAGAGCAGTTGCAGCGCTCAAGTCACAGATAAGCTTCTGGTCCATGCTCCCCCTGACGCCCACCTCGCCTTCTATACTATTTCGCGGATCTGCCTCTGTTCGTGCCTGCATCTTTCTTCTCCAAGCTCAACGGGACCCTGCGCCACTTTATCTGGGGCGCATCTAAGCACCACCTGGCCCTTGGGAAGCTGTTTCTTCCCACAGACAAAAGTGGCCTAGCCGCCCCCTGCTTTGAGCACTACTATCTGGCAGCGCAGCTCCAATGGATTGCCCGCTGGATGGCGGACAGGGGGAAAGAGGACACCGCCACAAGTGAGCCGCCCTACACCATGGAAAGGATCGCCGTGCTGTTTCACCCGCTGGCAGCCAGGGCCCGTCCTGCCCCGCTTCTGCTAGGGGTGGCGTACAAATGCTTACGTAGGGCACTATACCTCACAAGGAAAGTGCTCCCATACGTGCCTGCGGTGCCGTTGGAGGGCACGCCGGGGGGTGAGAGTGTTCTCACACGCCACATGCTAGAGCAGTGGCAGGGGGCGGATGTGCAGACGCTAGGCGATCTATACCAGGATCGAGTCCTGATCCCCTTCAAAACGCTGGTCACAAAGGGTGGGCTCCCCCCTGGGGGATTCCTCATGCACAGGTCCCTCACGGCCCGAAGGCGATGAGGTGGGGCGACATCGCGGAGGAGCAGGCGCAGCACTTGACGATGCAGTACCTACATGTCATGGACAGGGCCAGGCATCTCATTAAATGGTTTGCAGTGTCCCTACGAATGCACACGGAGCTGGACTTGACCCCCCTCTGTGGAAAGTGGGAACAAGATATCGGACGACCGCTGGCGGACAAAGAATTGGAAAGGATGCTCAAAAGCCCGGTGTGCATCCCCAGAAACATGCGCCTACCTCACCCCCGCCTCAATAAATAAATATTTCAACAGGGCGGATGCATCTTGCCCCCGATGTGACGAGCTAGATGCAGACCTCCTTCACCTTTTGTGGCGCTGTCCAGGACTTGGCACTTATTGGAGGGAAATCAATGCCCGGCTCGCGCAATGCACTGGTCGCACAATCCCTTGTAATTGGCCTGAATACCTCCTGCACCACTTCAAACGGTCGCCTGCTACTAAGGCGTCGTCCTGATTTCTAGACCTGGGAATGGTCACGGCGGTGAGGCTCCTCACAAAGCGATGGAAGGCAAGAGACCCGCCCAGTGTGCAGGTGTGGACCTTGTCTCTCCTGTCGTGGGCCCAAGCGGAGTGGACCGCCATTAGGAGAGAGGAAACAGTGGGGCTCCGCAGAGAGCCCATGGCGGAAAGCTGGGAGGGCATGCTCAACGCGCTGCAGGCGACAGGGACTGGCACAGCTGAGGGGGCGGAGGGGGACACGGAGGGCGGAATGGATAACAGAGGGGAGGGGTGCGTGGCGAACAACAACAACAATACCGACACTAGCACACAGGCTGGGGCCCGCCACCGGAAGGTTGTGAGGGTGCAATAGACATGGGGATGCATGTACGCAATGAGGGGAGAGTGCGGGGCCGGTAAGACAGAATAAGGGAACAAATACACATTCTTTGGAAGAAGGAGGGGGAGGTGGGCCTCGGGGAGGGGAATGAGGGAACGTTTTGTATTGAACCCTGGCGATAATGCCGTATCTCGTTGTTATTGTTTTCTTGCAAATGTTATGGTTTCAACTGAGTTACATATATATGATTTGTCTCACCAAGCAGAAAAGGGACGCAACGACTCTCACAAGCTATGGACATGTATGAATGCCCGAGACTCCGTCGCCTGACACATAGGTGAAACTACATTAGCGCTTTAATAGCATAATGCATTGTCGGAGCGCTGATAGCAGAAAACTGGTGATAATGTATTTGATGTACATGGTGCACGAACTGAGATGTTGAGAATGAAATAGAAATGATAATAAAAAAGAGTTGACAAAAAAAAAACAGAGGCCAGGCACTAGGAATATGTGACGCAAACAATGCAATAACACAGGCCAGGCACTAGGAGAATCTTATCCAAACAATGCAATAACACAGGCCAGGCACTAGGGTTGATGATTACAATGCAATAACACAGGCCAGGCAGTAGGATTGATGCAAACAATGCAATAACACAGGTCAGGTACTAGGAAAACGTGACACAAACAATGCAATAACACAGGCTAGACACTAGGAGAGTCTGATGCAAACAATGCAACATCACAGGCCAGGCACTAGGGTTGATGCAAACAATGCAATAACACAGGCCGGGCACGAGGAAAACGTGATGCAAACAATGAAACAACACAGGCCAGGCACGAGGGCTTATGCAAACAAAGCAATTACACAGGCCAGTCACTAGGAAAATGTGACACAAGCAATGCAATGACACAGGCCAGGCACTAGGGTTGATGTAAACAATGCAATAAAACATGCCAAGCACTAGGAAAATGTGATGCAAACAATGAAATAACACAGGCCAGGCACTAGGAAAATGTGACGCAAACAATGAAATAACACAGGCCAGGCACTAGGGTTGATGCAAATAATGCAATAACACAATGCAGGCACTAGGGTTGATGCAAACAATGCAATAACGCATGCCAAGCACTAGGAAAATGTGATGCAAACAATGCAATAACACATGCCAGGCACTAGGGTTGATATAAACAATGCAATAACGCATGCCAAGCACTAGGAAAATGTGATGCAAACAATGCAATAACACAGGCCAGGCACTAGGGTTGATGCAAACAATGCAACAATGCAATAACACAGGCCAGGCACGAGGAGAATCTGATGCAAACAATGCAATAACACTGGCCAGGCATTAGGAGAATCTGATGCAAACAATGCAATAACACTGGCCAGGCACTAGGAAAACGTGACGCAAACAATGCAATAACACTGGCCAGGCACTAGGAGTGATGCAGACAATACAATAACACAGGCCAGGCACTAGGATTGAGGCAAACAATGCAATAACACAGGTCAGGCACTAGGGTTGATGCAAACAATGCAATAACACAGGTCAGGTACTAGGAAAACATGACGCAAACAATGCAATAAAACATGCCAGGCCCTTGGATTGAAGGAAATAATGCAATAACACAGGCCAGACACTAGGAGATTCTGATGCAAACAATGCAATATCACAGGTCAGGCACTAGGGTTGATGCAAACAATGCAATAACACAGGCCAGGCACGAGGAGAATCTGATGCAAACAATGCAATAACACAGGCCAGGCACTAGGATTGAGGCAAACAATGCACTAACACAGGTCAGGCACTAGGGTTGATGCAAACAATGCAATAACACAGGCCAGGCACGAGAAGATTCTGATGCAAACAATGCAATAACACAGGCCAGGCACGAGGAGAATCTGATGCAAACAATGTAATAACACAGGCCAGGCACTAGGATTGAGGCAAACAATGCACTAACACAGGCCAGCACTAGGGTTGATGTATACAATGCAATAACACAGGCCAGGCACTAGGATTGATACAAACAATGCAATAACACAGGCCAGGCACTAGGAAAACGTGACACAAACAATGCAATAAAACAGGCCAGACACTAGGAGATTCTGATGCAAACAATGCAATATCACAGGCCAGGCACTAGGATTGGTGCAAACAATGCAATAACACATGCCGGGCACTAGGAAAACGTGACGCAAACAATGAAATAACACAGGCCAGGTACGAGGGTTTATGCAAACAATGCAATTACACAGGCCAGGCACTAGAAAAATGTGACGCAAGCAATGCAATAACACAAGCCAGGCACTAGGGTTGATGCAAACAATGCAATAACACAGGTCAGGCACTAGGGTTGTTGCAAACAATGCAATAACACAGGCCAGGCACTAAGGAATCTGATGCAAACAATTCAATGACAAAGGCCAGGCACGAGGAGAATCTGATACAGACAATGCAATAACACAGGTCGGGCACAAGGAGAATCGTATGCAAACAATCCACTAACACAGGTTAGGCACTAGGATTGATGCAAACAATGCAATAACATGGGCCAGGCACTAGGATTGATGTAAACAATGCAATAACACGGGCCAGGCACTAGAAGAATCTGATGCAAACAATGCAATAACACAGGCCAGGCACTAGAAAAACGTGACGCAAACAATGCAATAACACAGGCCAGACACGAGGAGAATCTGAGGCAAATAATGCAATAACACAGGCCAGGTTCTATAGTATATGGACACAATGTAATTACACAGGCCAGGCACTAGGAAAATGTGACGCAAGCAATGTAATAACACAAGCCGGGCACTAGGGTTGATGCAAACAATGCAATAACACATGCCAGGCACTAGGAAAACGTGACACAAACAAAGCAATAACACAGGCCAGGCACTAGGATTGACGCAAACAATGCAACAACACAGGCCAGGCACAAGGAGAATCTTTCACAAACAATGTGATACCATGTGCGAGGCACTAGGAGAATCTATTGCAAACAATGCAATAACACAGTCCAGGCACTAGGAGGATCTGATGCAAACTTTGCAATAACACAGGCCATGCACAAGGAGAATCTGATGGAAACAATGCAATAACAAAGGCCAGGCACTAGGAGAATCTGATGCAAATGTCGAGAATCTGATGCAAACAATGCAGTAACCCAGGTCGGGCACAAGAAGAATCTTATGCAAACAATGCACTAACACAGGTTAGGCACTAGGGTTGATGCAAGAAATGCAATAACATGGGCCAGGCACTAGGATTGATGTAAACAATGCAATAACACGGGCCAGGCACTAGAAGTATCTGATGCAAACAATGCAATAACACAGGCCAGACACTAGGAGAATCTAATGCAAACAATGTAATAACAAAGGCCAGGCACTAGGAGAATCTGATGCATGTGTCGCAATAACACAGGCCAGGCACGAGGAAAATCTGATGCAAACAATGCAATAACACAGGCCAGGCACGAGGAGAATCTGATGCAAACAATGCAATAACACTGGCACCAATGGGGTTTCACCCAGTGGAGTTACTAACAGAAAGTGTTTAGTGTCCACCAGCAGGAAAACTTCTATTCTGTTGGCAAGTTCTCTTGACAGGTGAGCATGTAATAGCTGGTGGGATCCAGGGAACTTTGAGGTCAAGAGGGTGGGAGGACAAAGACTAGTTTCATATGGACTGAAGCCTGGGCAAAATGAGCAATATTTCAAGGAAGTATTTACCATATAGTAAATCATGCAGAGTCAATTTTTTAGGTATGGGATATTACGTACCAAGTGGTGTCAGGGAGATTATAATCTTCCCTACAAGGGTAATCTGCTTTACAAAGAATTTCAATACAAGGAGTGACTCTAAAAAGCAGCGATGGGACATGCAGTGAGAAGAGAGAATGCAAATTGTCACTAACGTTATGGAACAGCACACAACTTTAGAGGCTACGTAGATACAAGGGAGACACCTGAAATGGGCTCTGCACCTCACATAAATCCAGTACACGAAAGCGCCTTATCACACAGACCCAACATCCTTGGTGGGTCCGAGGGGAGAAGGAGGGGCTCAGAACACAAACATTTAAACTCGAGGTGTGGTATTATTTCTAGGGTGTTAGCGTTTCTTGGTGGAGTTCACACATGGATATTAGGTAAAGAAAGATCCCTATTTGGGACGGTGCTGCAAGGTATAGAGAACACTAAACTCTATAAACCTGAGCCTGTGCTCAAAGCTACAAATTAATACACTCCCCAGCACACGTGAAATTCGCATCAAGGTTTGCCTATTATGGTTTGTAGACAGTTCACATGTCAATGTTCAAGCAAGTAAATTAAACTTTGATGAAAACAAAAGGTTGTTTGTTGTTTATTCCATCATATCTCATCTTTAATGTATTCACCACATCCAACACGTGTTTCGTCACATTGGGGGGCTCTCCCGCGACTTCCTCAAGGCTAATGCTTCTCATCCGCGATCTTTGATATGTGGTGATAATTCCGACCCACATAGGGGTTCAAGTTTTTTGCGACGCGCCCACTCTTATATCAAGTAAGTATCTCCCTCGTGTCTATCGGTTGCAGGTATCTCTACACAGTCTCTCCTGGTATCCGGCGCGTCGCTCACGTTTCTCTCGTGTGCGATAAGCAACTGGAGTTGCTGTGTTTTTATAAAGGAGATATTTAGATATGCCTTCGTATTAAGAGATGCAGAAATTCATTCTTGATAGAATCAGGACTAGAATCAGGTTTTTCCTAGATGAAGCTGGAATTTCAGCATTTGGGAGCTTGTAGAACAGTTGATTTTCAGCTCCTTTGCAACCCGACCTCGAAAAGGACAGGCCTCACCTCGTCTGCACCCCTCCACCCCAGGACAGGCCTCACCTACTCCGCACTCCTGGAAAGGCCTCACCTCCTCTGAATCCCTGGACAGGGCTCACCTCCTCTGCACTAACCCTGGGCGTAGTGGGGCGTAGTGGGGCTCCGCGGAGCTACGCGGAGAGGGCGAGAAGCTACGCCCACTCCCGCACTCCGCGTAGCCCCACTACGCACCTCCCTCCCGCTCTCCCCTACATACATTATTTAAGGAATTACAGTGATTAAAACAATATTAAAGCACTTACATTGTCCGGGGCTCGTCCGGGGCTCCCTCTTTGAATAGCGTCCTTTCCTGGATACCAATGCGCATGCGCGGGCGGCCGCGCATGCGCATTTCTCCCGAGAAATGCGCATGCGCGGGCTGCCGCGCATGCGCATTTGTTTCCAGGAAAAGGACGCTATTCAAAGAGGGAGCCCCGGACGAGCCCCGGACAAGGTAAGTGCTTTAATATTGTTTTAATCACTGTAATAGCTTAAATAATGTATCTAGGGGAGGGCGGGAGGGAGGCGGGTGGCGGCCGACTCGGCTATGCCCACGGAGTGGGCGTAGTGTTGCCGGCTACGCTGTCTACGCAAAATGCGTAGAAGGCAACACTACGCCTACTCCGTGGGCGTAGCCGAATCGGGCGCCCACCCTTACTCTGCACCCCTAGACAGGCCTCACCTCCTCTGCACCACTGGACAGGCCTCACCACCTCTGCACCCCTGGACAGGCCTCACCTCCTCTGTACCCCTGGACAGGCCTCATCTCCTCTTCCCGCTAAACAGGCCTCTCCTCCTCTGTCCACTGGACATGCCTCACCACCTCTGCCCCACTGGACAGGCCTCGCCTCCTCTATACCTCTGGACAGGCCTCACCTCCTCTACACTCCTGGACAGGCCCCTCTTCCTCTGCACCCCTGGACAGGCCTCACCTCCTCTGCACCCCTGGAAAGCCTCACCTTCTCTGCACCCCTGGACATGCCTCTCCTCCTTTGCACACCTGGGCAGGCCTCTCCGCTTCTGTACCCCTGGACAGGCTTCACCTCCTCTGCACCCCTGGACAGGCCTCCCCTCCTCTGCACCCCAGGACAGGCCTCACCTCCTCTGCCCCTCCCCTGGACAGGCCTCTCTTCCTCTGCCCCTCCCCTGGACAGGCCTCTCCTCCTCTGCACCCCTGGACAGGCCTCACCTCCTCTGCCCCTCCCCTGGACAGGCCTCTCCTCCTCTGCACCCCTGGACAGGCCTCGCCTCCTCTGCATCCCTGGACAGGCCTCTCCTCCTCTGCACCCCTGGACAGCCCTTTCCTCCTCTGCACCTCTGGACAGGCCTCATCTCCTCTGCCCCTCCCCTGGACAGGCCTCTCCTCCTCTGCACCCCTGGACAGGCCTCACCTCCTCTGCCCCTCCCCTGGACAGGCCTCTCCTCCTCTGCACCACTGGACAGACCTCTCCTCCTCTGCACCTCTGGACAGGCCCCACCTCCTCTGCACCCCTGCACAGGCCTCACCTCATCTGCACTCCTGGACAGGCCTCTCCTCCTCTGCACCACTGGACAGACCTCTCCTCCTCTGCACCTCTGGATAGGCCTCACCTCTACTGCACCCCTGGACAGGCCTCATCTCCTCTGGACCCCTGGACAGGCCTCTCCTCCTCTGCCCCTCCTCTGGACAGGCCTCACCTCCTCCGCACCCCTGGACAGGCCTCACCTCCTCCGCACCCCTGGACAGACCTCACCTCCTTTGCACCCCTTGGACAGACCTCTCCTCCTCTGCACCTCTGGACAGGTCTCTCCTCCTCTGTCCCTGGACAGGTGTCTCCTCCTCTGCCCCCCTGGACAGGCCTCTCCTCCTCTGCCCCCCCTGGACAGGCCTCACCTCCCTGGACAGGCCTCTCCTCCTCTGCACCCCTGGACAGGCCTCAGCTCCTCTGCACCCCTGGACAGGCCTCCCCTCCTCTGCATCCCTGGACAGGCCTACCCTTCTCTGCACCCCTGGACAGACCTCTCCTGCTCTGCACCTCTGGACAGGCCCCACCTCCTCTGCACCCCTGCACAGGCCTCTCCTCCTCTGCACCACTGGACAGACCTCTCCTCCTCTACACCTCTGGACAGGCCTCACCTCTACTGCACCCCTGGACAGGCCTCACCTCCTCTGCACCCCTGGACAGGCCTCTCCTCCTCTGCCCCTCCTCTGGACAGGCCTCACCTCCTCCGCACCCCTGGACAGACCTCTCCTCCTCCGCACCCCTCGACAGGCCTCACCGCCTCTGCACCCCATGGACAGGCCTCTCCTTCTCTGCACCTCTGGACAGGCCTCTCCTACTCTGCACCCCTGGACAGGCCTCACCTCCTCTGTCCCCCTGGACAGGCCTCTCCTCCTCTGCCCCCCTCGACAGGCCTCACCCCCCTGGACAGGCCTCCCCTCCTCTGCACCCCTGGACAGGCCTCACCTCCTCTGCACCCCTGGACATGCCTTATCACCTCAACTCCCCACTCAGGCTCCTGACCTCACCATGAATGCCAGGCAGGGGGGGGGGGGCATCTGATCCATGGATTAATAGATTGCAGCCAAGTGAGTTAGCAGCTCTCCTACCTGAGCAGAAACCTGTCCAGGCTCTCTCCTCCTCCTGGGGCTGGGGGGGAGCAGATCTGGGGTCTGTGAGGGTCTGAAGATGGAGGTATCTGCCCACCGGACAGGGCTCCTTCCTCCTCTGCAGCAGGCTGGACACACCAGGAGAAGGAGGAAGTGATGTCACCACCGCTGCTAGTGCTGTCTCTGCCACCTCTGACCCGGAAGAGGAAACTCTTCTTTCATCCAATGTGCAGCTCTGTGGGTTTCATCAGCAGGCGAGGAGCGCCCTCTGATGGCTGCTGACGGAACCACCGCCTCCAGGCTCACACAAACAAGCATTGGTGCCTGTAAAGACCTGGGATTTCAGATGTCACAGATGTAAATGTTTTAAGGGTCAGACAGTTCAAGTACAGGGCCTCACACTTTGCTGCTGTAAAAAAGTATTTATAGCTACACTTCAGATGAGCATCTTCCAAACACTAATGTAAAGGACCTAAGAGTATTTACAGAAAGGCGACAACTGGAAGCAGGCGCGCAACACCCATTGGAATGAAAGGGCTTCAGTCCCACCCCCCGTTGTGTGTGGCAGCCCGGGCTCAGACAGCTCCCAGGCACACACGCACCCGAGCACTTCACAGGTCTTTAAAAGACCATGTGCATGTTAAAGAGGCTTTGTTGATGTTTCACCCCTTTTAAGAGCCCCTGCAGTGCCACTCTACCTACTGCTTAATGTTTCAGCCCCCCATGAAATTTTTTCTTAGCCCCCCCCCCCCGAAATGTGGCTCTAGTTGCGCCTCTGACTGGAAGTGGCAGTCTGTATTTCAAAGAATATATCTGTATTTCAAAGAATATATCTGTATTTCAATGAATATATCAGAATATCAGTCAGTTTTCCCATTAAACTGGGCAGCTTATTTATTCTTTAAAAAAATTTATTTGCAGTTGTTCAAATCCACAACGTCCTAGATAGCAAAGTAAACAGAGGTAAATATCATGGAGTTTTAAACACCAGATCAGTGACAATGCGGCATAGGTCATGTGTCAAAGCGACAATTGAAGGAACAGCGTATTTATAATTTTCCTATGTCTGTGGCTTATTCCTTATATTTACTTCGGTTTTATATCCTCGAACAAGACTGAATTGTAGGTTCTAATTAGGTTTTGAGTTTCTGATTTAAGAGCACAACTGCCTCCTAAAATATTAAGATAGCGCCCTCTTCCAGGCTTTGTTTTTTTGTTTACAGTAACCACCATCCTCTCTCAAGATTCACTGACAAAAATAAAGCAATATATCTTTGAAACAATTAATTCCTATGATAGGGCAACCAAGTATGAACCAGAAATTTCTTACACAGTTTACATTGTATCATAAAAATGAGTGAGTGTTACTGGTCTGAAGAAAAGGGGAGGGGCATTTCTTTACTCTAAAATATTCTACTCCTTCACATAGGCTCCTATATAAAAGTACGTCGTCATCAATACACCGCTGATTAGTGAGCACGTCAACTCTTTGTAGCATTGTCATGCAAGCAACCTTGAGTGCCTCGACAGCGACATTAATTTGGACGTGCATTTATCAGAGCCTTCAAACCTCACTCATCACGAGTGACACTAACACATTTGGAGGTCGTGCTGAGGTTTCACACAAACCTGGCCCATTCTTCCAAAACTATGGGGATTAACTAGAACTTCACACATGACTATTCATCAGAGAGCAGACCCTCTGTCCCACATTTTGGTGCAAAACTTTTCTCATATTTCACCATGAGTACTGCACACAGTGCAGTCGAATGTTACATTGAATGTCTATTTTAGTGATACTTGGTTGTCAATCTTATCACTTTACATGTGTGCTGATCATGTCTATAAATTCAGTAATAACTATGAGTGATTTTGTTTTTTCATTTATCACTCTCTGAGTGATTTTGTTTTTTCATTAAGAAACCTGACCTATAAATTCAGTAATGTCTCTTCCTTTGGTATTGTCAAAGTCAAATGTTAAGTGACACCACTCCCTGTGTCTTTTTTAAATACCTCAATTCTCTATTGATTTTTCATATACAATGAGCATATTACAGGGATGGAAGTTTATCGATCCAGCAGAGTCCAAGATACTGTGTAAACTAGAACTTGTGTGAAGACATTGAAAACAGGAAAAACAATAAATGAAATAACCCCTCTAGATAGAGGTGATGTGGCCCAGAAAATCCCGCAGATGATCCGGGAAGGAGGATGAGGGAGAACACGAGGGGAAGGGACATGGGAACAGGAAAAGAAAATGTCAGGGTGCCAAGCCCCATGGTCGCCCACAAAAAGCCAACTCCCACTATGAAGGCCATAGCCAGCTAACTCTTACAGTGGTGGGTTAAATCCTGGAATGCTGACATTTTGTGAAGCAAGGTCAGACGGGCCATCAATTGCGGTGCCACCTCTAGGTTGGTCATCAAGATATCCCAAACATGACAGGCACCGCGCGGTGCCTGCCATGTTGTAACCCCCAACCCCCCACGCCCTTTTACCCTGGGGGCCCACAACGGGCCACCAAAGCAAGAACCGTATGCCTTTTTGTGGTGGCATTTCGGCCATGGAAAGGCATTACCCTCAGCCCATCCTAATATGGCTGGCGGTGTCTGATAGACACCGCCACCATATTATACCTTTTCAGCCGCGGTCGCAAGGTGACCGCAGCAGTAAAGAGGCGTACGGTCTTCCCGTCTGCCACAGTCCCCCCCGCCATTGTAATATGGCGGGGGGAAATAGGTGGCAGATGGGCAAGGATGGCGGACGGATCGCCACCGCCTGCATGGCGGTGGCAATCCGTCCGCCATCCTAATCGTCCCCTAAGTTAGCGGCCTCTGTCAGGCATTGATACTTGGGATTGTCTCTTTGTTTGTTGCTTTGTTGACCACCTCCCTCTCTCTATCAATTCAATACTTTATTTTGCATAAAAGTGTCTAAAACATTTACAATAATTTAATTAAAAAAACATTAAATATGAAATAGCGCCAGTATAGGGATAAAAATATCTTACAACACTACCAAGCTTGTTTTAGATCAGTTAGTTATCCCACAACGAATTGACTTAAAAAAATTCATAAAAAGGCAATGCGTCATAAGTAAACTGAATAATCTATTGTGTTTCCCTCCAGATGGTCAATAATCCTCTATTTCCACCATAACCACTCCATCTATCACTGGACACTCATCAACACCAATAATAGTCGACCAAAATAAAAAACTCCCTCTCTCAAGTATGATTCAATTACAAAAAATAATCAAGCAATGGCGTAGCCAATAGGTCTCGCCGACGGGACCTAATACGTGTTTAGCCATGCAGGAGAATAGGGTTTAGGCGCAGGGGGGGTTTGCTTAGAATAGCACTAATCTTTGAAGCTACTGTTTGTGGGGTCATGCCGCTGCAACACAAATCAACCACCAACAGAACCAAGCAGATCCAGGCACACGTACAAGCATACACACTCGTGCAAGCAGGCAATGAAGAGGGAGCATGCGGGCACCTGATCTGCCAGCCAGAGTCTGTGCCCAGCTCCTCGTGCTGCCAAAGCAGAGCCCCCCGCACACTGCGCCAGATGCCTTAGGCATGTCTCTTTTATTAACCGGATTGACTAAATCGATATCATGGATAATGAGACAGCAAGCACTGAGGCACTGTTAATTGTTAATTGGCAGCTCGCCTTTTTTTTTTTTTTTTTAAATGAATGTCGCCATTGCTAAACTGGCAGCAAGTGCCCATGCCTGGGAGAGGTCGCCATGCCAGGCACACCATGGGAAGTCTTTTACAGCAAAGGTGACAAATCTCCCTTAAGGGAAGAAAGAGAGAGATGGGTCCTGCAGAAGAGGCAGCGATTTCAGACATCCCTTTTCCCAGTCCTTCTCCTCCCCCTCCTTCTCCTCACCGGATCCGTTACCCCAACACTGATGCACCTCGTGTACCGGCTTGGCAGACAAGCATTGGCAAAGCCAATAGGTCACACCTTTTGGCTTTGCCATTGGTTTTTGCTGACTCTGTTCAACCTTTTAATAAACAGTGGTGTGCCGCGGGCGGGCAAGGGCGGGGGAGCACCTCATGGGCCGCCGCAGGTGAAGAGGCGGAAACAAAAAAGAAATGCAGACAACGGGAGGAGGGCGGGAGCATGTTCAACACGGACAAAGGTGGGGGGCGGGAGCAAAGGGTATGCGGACAGCGGGGGACGATAGCCTGGTGAACACGGACAAAGGGTGGGGGGTGGGAGCAAAGTAACAGGAAATTTAACAAGCGCGCCGCTAACGTGAAAGTGACTACACTGTGTTTAATTAGTAACCTAATCCAAAATGAGGAATGCAGCTGCCACCCTGCACGCTGCTACTCGCTCCCGAGATCAAAACAAGGTGGGAGTGAACCTTTGAGAAGAGGTGGGGCATGCACCCGCCTTTGGCCGTTTGCGCGCTTCCATTATTGAAAGACACATGCAAAGGCCAATCCAATGTGTGGGAGGAGTCAGACCCATACAGAGAAGTTTAGAGTGCTCACAAGAAGCCTCCCATAGAGCTAGGCTCGACCTAAAAAAGATATTGTTGAAACAAGAATCCCTAAGAGAGAGCAAAAGTAAGAGACACCGCTTGCCTTCCGCACCGCGTTTTTAAGCTCTTTAAAACACTTTACATTTTCCCTTTCTCATTTTAAAAATACCTTACTCATTTGTACATTGCTTATTTGTACTTACATGTCACGGGGCGATGTTTTCATACAAGTTTGGGGTAGCTTTTAGTTTTTAACTTTACTGGGGGGTATACAATTCAAATTTGCTTGAATACGATTTGGATTTGCTTGAATTTGAATCTGCTTGAATCACTTTTACCTGCATTCAAATGGCGGCGGTGTAACTCCACTGCAAAGCCTTCGCTTCCCCACTCCAGTGTTTGGCAGTGGGCGGGGCAGCTTACTTTTTTCTCTTCTAACGCTTTTTAAGATGTTCAAAGTACAGATGTGCCACTGGTGTACTGAAGGCGAGCCTAAGGCAAGCCCATCTGCTCCCGTCATGATCCCGGAAGTAACCAGATTCTAGCACATCAGAAAACGTCAATGGGAATAGCAATTGCTCCTGCTGCAGATAATGTCTTACCAATGCCCAGTGCTTCAGGGGCAAAGAAATGCATGTGACAAGAGAGATCACTTATGAAAGGTCTGCAGGTTAAACCTTTCAGCACAATCGAAAGCACCTGAAAGAGAAAGGAATCCAGACTCGTCGTGAAATACACATCAACGACAAGCGAAATAACGACTGAGAAGAGTTCCTCCACCAGACCCCATGCATGGTCAGGGCCGCATATTTTCTATTCACTACAGATTTGTTACTAAAGATGACTGCATCA
The DNA here is from genome assembly GCF_964261635.1 of Lissotriton helveticus. Classification (NCBI taxonomy): domain Eukaryota; kingdom Metazoa; phylum Chordata; class Amphibia; order Caudata; family Salamandridae; genus Lissotriton; species Lissotriton helveticus. Next base: position 1,533,943 of record NW_027611680.1, read on the forward strand.
AAGAGCTGGTACTGGACGTCATTACTGATACAATTGTTTTTCTAGGTTGATACAGTCCCCATGTTTTGTCTGCAGCCCACCGTAGTCCAGTTTGATATCGCTGTTTGCCGATTACCTGGTCTTCTGAAGTACTTCCTTTGCCCGTTATTGCTGCCGCCTAGAGCCTCTTGAGATTTGTGGTCTCAATCCTTACATCAAGCCATCCACGTGCTTTCCTCGCAGACCGCGGACTGCCGGGGAACTACATCCCCCAGAAGGCAGTGCGGTCTCACCGGAAGAGGCGCAAGAGGACCCGTGTCACCACCACATAAATCTGCCAGGGAGACCCCGCGGCGCGGGACGCTGTTTGCCGATTACCTGGTCTTCTCAAGTACTTCCTTTGCCCGTTGTTGCTGCCGCCTAGAGCCTCCTGAGATTTGCGGGCTCAATCCTTACATCAAGCCATCCACGCGCTTTCCTCGCAGACTGCGGACTGCCGGGGAACTACATACCCCATAAGGCAGTGCGGTCTCGCGGGAAGAGCCCGAGAGGACCCGCGTCACCACCACATAAATCTGCCAGGGAGACCCCGCGGGACGCTGTTTGCCGATTACCTGGTCTTCTGAAGTACTTCCTTTGCCCGTTATTGCTGCCGCCTAGAGCCTCTTAAGATTTGCAGGCTCAATCCTTACATCAAGCCATCCACGCGCTTTCCTCGTGTACCACGGACTGCCGGGGAACTACATCCCCCAGAAGGCAGTGCGGTCTCGCGGGAAGAGGCGCGAGAGGACCCGTGTCACCACCACATAAATCTGCCAGGGAGACCCCGCGGGACGCTGTTTGCAGATTACCTGGTCTTCTGAAGTACTTCCTTTGCCCGTTATTGCTGCCGCCTAGAGCCTCTTGAGATTTGCGGGCTCAATCCTTACATCAAGCCATCCACGCGCTTTCCTCGCGGACCGCTGACTGCCGGGGAACTACATCCCCCAGAAGGCAGTGCGGTCTCGCGGGAAGAGGCACGAGAGGACCTGCGTCACCACCACATAAATCTGCCAGGGAGACCGTGCGGGACGTGAGTGGGCTCGCCCAGGCCAAGGGCGGGCCTGTCTGTGCCCGTCCGGGATCGTTCGAGGCCGGGCAGGGCCACCCCCCCTGATATTGCCATTCCAAGGACAGCTGGACCCTGCAGCAGTGAGTGGGGTGTATTTTTTTAAAGTACCTATTGAATGTCTGGGGTAAAACACACCATGGGCAAAAGAAATCCAACCGCCACAGCTCGTAATGCTACGTCTATAGATACTATGTTGGAAAGGGCAAAGGACATAGTCAGTACCGAGATCGAACTGACAGAGAGACGTTTATCCCTGGGTCTCACAAAACCCCAACCTGCAGTACAAGTTGAGAACACTGATATAAGTGACCCTCAAATAATGGTATACAATGAGGCTGACCACTGTCCACACCCATTAATTGGAGATAACTTACTGAACGTGGAAGGCTCTGACCATATAGGTGCAATAGTGGACTCTTTATCTAGGAGCTGCCCAATTGACATTACAGTTTTGGTTAATTCGGACATATCCCCTAACCCTGAGGTATGCGGAGCGAAAAGGAAGAGGAGGGCGGCGAAACCAGTTTGCTCCAAACGGAAACAACCTCCACGCTTGAACTCAAAATGCACAACATTGAATACATGGATTAAGGGGCTGAAGGCAATAGTAGACCCAATCCCTAGTAGTGACTCAATTGATTTAGTTTCATTGGATGTTTTAAGTAACTCTGTATACACACAGACGGAGTCCACACAGACTGCTTTTTCGAATTTTACACTTGGGGACACTGCCATAGATATTATTATAGACACACTGTATGAACGTCTTGAAGGGATTGTGGCTAAAAGCTTTGAAAAACTATGGGAGCGTCTAGATCGCCTGGAATCCTTAACCACTCAGGCAAAATCTCCCTGTAGGGAACCTAATCAGCAGCCTGAAAGAGTGGGCAATATGTACCCCAAACTGCAAAGTCGTTATCTGCCCCCTGTGATATTAACAGTAAAACTAATGATTCTGCAGCTTTAAAAACACGCATTGCACCTGCTAATATTCAAAACATGAGTGTCATTTGTGCTCACGACGGCCCGACAGTCCGCTCGAATACTGTTGATATTAATATCGGCAAACATGTTGAGCCAAATAAGGATGTTTTAAATCTTTTTAAATCTACCTCCAGCATCTTGCCCGTATGCTTTGGTTCTTGCAGGGGTACCTCCATTAGAGAAAAACAAATTAGAGTCCTGGGAACAACTTTGGAACAAAAGTGTGGATTGGCTGGCTAAATACAAAGGGTACAGGAGGTGGGATATACATGATATTCTAATGGTACGAAGGGAAGGCTGGGTGGGACCAGCAGAAAAAACTATTAGGGGTGATTGTATTGTCCTCAACTTTCGCCGACCAGGTATTGTTCGATCTATACTAGTTGTTAGAGAGACTAATTGCCCCCTACCCACAAACATATGTACACTACCCCTCAGCTTCTTTTATAGACCACCACCGACACAGTGCTCATTCATTAGCCCATTTTCCCAATCGGTAAATAGGTTCTCCCCCATCTCTGACCTAGACACTCTTGATTGACCTTTTTGTAAATCTCAACCGACTGTTTCTGTATTCGCGGCACCCTTTGAGACTCCTAAAATTAATATTGACACTGAGGTGGAAACTGTTTCTCCAAATGATCATTCTGACTCATTACTACTGGTGCTGAGCTGGAATGTGGCTGGTCTGGCTCCTAAACTAGACATTGAAGAATCGGTTAATATGGTAAATAAATTTGATATCCTTATGTTCCAGGAGACATGGGCAACTAAAGAATTATACCTAGAAGGATATGAGTGCTGTAATATTATACCCCCTCACTCCAAACACGGTAGACCCTCTTGTGGTTTATCAATATGGGTCAGTATCGCATCAGGTGGCAGACCGAAATGAATTCCCATTAGAAACGCTAACTTTCAAGTACTGATTAATACACCGGGGTTTCTATTTGTTTTATTAATTTTTATAATAATGACTTCTTAACCACACCTAACGTTAATTTTGTTAATCTTTTTAGCTTTATTTCAGACATGGAAAATCTACTGGGAAAGCATAAACCGGTAGGGATATGTTTGGGAGGTGACTTTAATGCGAAGATAGCAGGGGGAAATACTTCGAGTCCCACCCAGCATATCTCAGTTAATCCATGTAAGAGAGGACACGAATTAATAAACCACCTATCAAATAGCAGCCTTTTAAATGTTATGCATATTGTTTCTGTAAATAAAGGGGAAAATTCAACACCGACTTATAGAGGTTTTGGTCGAGCCTCAACTATAGACTATGTTTTTATATCTGCACCATTAGAAGATCTGGTTTTGGCAGAGGTTTTGGCATCGACTTTTGGGGATCGCAATCCCATCTTAGTCTCTTTCTGGGCAGCCCGAGACCCAAAACTAGAAAGGAGCCAGGGGCTGGAAATTTAGACATTTCCACTGATAACCTAAGAGTTAAATGGAAGGGCATGGACTGCAGGAAGGTGTTCCAAAATATGGTATAAAACTATCCATCGCTCTGTGAGACTTGTCTCACACTGGCTAACCCTAACCCAGAGGCAGTCTCTGCTTTTATCTTACTATGCGCAGGTATTAAATAACTAATCTCCAGACCCGCAGCTACACCTATACCCGACCCTAGGTGGTTTGATAATATTTGCTCCAGCGCTAACAGAGAACTCAGAGCTGCCCTATCAGCTTCCCCTAGAGATCCTAACCTCATTAGAGTACTAAGGCACACTTATAAAAGTGCAGTAAAGCACAGGCGAGATGTGGTTTTAAAAGAGCTCCGCCCAGGGGCCCCTGGATAGAAGAGCCCAGCTCAGCTCAGGGGCCCCAGGATAGAAGAGCCCAGCTCAGCCCCAGGGGCACCCGGATAGAAGAGCCCAGTGTGGTATCTTCCATCTTCTCGCCCCCGGCGCCTCCGCATGTAATGGTGCTGCTCGCGGTGACATCACTTCGAATGTCACCGCGACCAGCATTCCAAGGCGAGCGCCCGGAGGTCAGAGCGGGGTTGCTTCTGTTGAAGCCTGTTGTGGCTGAGGTCGTGATTGATATTCTTTACTTAAATAAACACCTCCTGTTTATAGTAACTTATCGTCCTGGTATAATTGGCTAACTTCACACTGGCGACGAGGGTTATCGGAGATCTACGACCTCAACACGCAGAGAAGTACGGAAGGTGCAGCGGGCATCATTGAAGATTTTGACGCGCTCATGACAGACTGTGGTATGGAAATGAAGAGCGACTGTATGTAAACTATCCCGTGCTGACTGAAGTGCAGAGTGGAGATCGTGAAGAGAACAATTGCGCCCCTGACAGTTGAAAGGTACCAGTCTCCGCTTCATGGAAAAAAGGTAACGCTCGCCAGCTGCCTTTTAGCGTGTTGTGTCTGCCTATCAGCGATCCCCCGACTTTGATAAATTGTCACCGGAGGACAAGAGGAACGTGTGCGGCGTCTGTGCTTGTGGGTTGCTGTTTTATTTCACACGGTAGTGCGAGAAAGGAGCGTGAGGAGGAGTGGCAGCAGTTCAGAGAGGGTTAAATCATCCGTCCTGCCCAAAGAAGAAAGAAAGAAACGCCTGCCGGCTGTCCGCATCACACTTTGGGGAACACGCAAGTAACGAACTGTCTGTGAGGGACCTGTTTCAGGGTATTTGTGAGCAAGCGAGGCGGTTGCTGCAGCGGGTGCCTGTCTTATAATTCTTGACGCGCAAGCTGAGTCGGTTCCCCAACCAGCGTGTGACTGTCAGGCGGCAGGCAGTGTTTGGCGCGCTATGTCTACACCCTCGAGGGAAGGCTGGTGTGGGCTCGTGACAGACAGTCACGGAAGCGTGGTGAGTGTACTGTGTGCAGCCACGTCCTGCTAACAGGCAGTGTAGCGCCATCGTCAGAGGAGAGTAAGAGGTACACAGGATGGCTTGAAGCTTCTGCATTGTGCGAAGTATATTGGAATTAGTGACTTTGCCTAACCTACCCCTACCCTCTTCAGCGGTCATTGTTCTCTCCAGCAAGCTGTCAGAGTGCCTGGACGATTTCCTTTCAACCTCCACCTCTCTCCATAATACACATTTAAGAGACTGGCAGAGTTGCAGTGCTCCTTCCCCTGGTGGTTACTCGTCCTGGAAGGAGAACGGTTGCGCCCACCCTGCTTTGAATTTCATTTTGGGGCATGGCTTCCTGAATTTTCAGCCTGTGTACAATTTTGAAAACAGCCTGTGGCATTCTACCTTTTAAGGGTGCAGGCTGTGTTTTACATCGTGGCGAGACTGGAACTTTTTATTTTGGCCTTCCACTGTGGTTTCAGAATGTACTGTGTAATTTAAAAAAAAAAAGTAATAGAAGAAAATAATACTGTCATTTTGTGTACGTAACTGACATCCACACTTACTGGCTTACTCACCACTGTTGCTCCTATTGATGTTATACTCACCACATACAAAAGTAGTATTTAGTACAAATGTTTGAGATGCATTTTTGTTATATTTGGTGTTTGAGCATATCCTGCCATACGTGTACACTGTAGACCAGTTTATCCCACTCTTATTGTTATTTGGTTTTTTTTCATTCTGCCAATTCGTTCAGTGACAATACACCATGCAGAGTGTGACTCCTCCACCCTTTTTCCTGACTTACCCAGGTGATCCCGCTATTCAATGGAAGAAATGGAAAAAAGTGTTTCTGAATTATGCCACTGTGTGTGGGCCAAACCTTGGCCTGGAAAGGAAGGTAGCGTTATTGGCATATTACCTAGGCGCAGAAGGAGAAGAGGTTTTAGATCACCTCCCAGAGTTAGGGACGCAAGAAGCGAGAGGTCTTAATGAGCTAGAAGTAAGTCTTAAGAAGTTGGATTTACACTACCTCCCCAAGACGAGCACCATTATGGAGAGGTACCACTTTGGGAAAAGAGCACAGAAGGAAGGGGAATCTATTGAAGATTTTGTCTCCGAATTGGGGAAACTAGCAGCTACATGCAAGTTCGGTGGGGCAAGTGAGGAAAGGATCAGGGATCAGTTTGTATTAGCTTGCAGGATGGAGCGTGTACGTGAGGAGTTATGGCTTAAGGATGACCCACCATTGAGGGAAGTTCTAATTATAGCAAAACAGGTTGCGCACATGTTACAGTGCATCAAGGAAATAAAGCAAGACACTGGGGAGAAAAGAGGCAAAGATAAACCCAATGTCAGTGAGGTGGTGACCGAACCTGAGGCTGTGTCTGTGATCAAAGGCCAGAAGGTAGCGGGTAGAGAGCAGAAGGAGAACAGATTGGGAGGATCATTCAAGGGCACCTGCTATAGATGTGGCAAGCAGGGGCATCTAGCTAATGACAAAGAGTGCCCCCCCCTCAGGTTTACATGTAACAAGTGCAGCAAGAAAGGTCACTTCAAGCAGTATTGCAAGAGTGGGCAAGGGCTCAGTAGGCAGAGTAGAGACAGGACGAATGTAGTGTGTGATGAAATTGTAGTGCAGGTAAAAGAGAGTCAGGTTCATAGTCTTAATGACACTACGTGTGAAGAAATTGTGGTGCAGGTTGATGGGGGTCAAGTCAGCAGCCCTAAAGACACCATAAAAGTGGGGAGCACTGAGTTAGAAGCATTGTTCGATTCCTGTTCTAGGATAACAATTATAAATGCAAAGGAATTCTCTCGTGTGTCCAAGGGGAAGATAATTTTGAGGAAAATGGATTTGAGGCCTGGAGGGTATGCTGGTCGCCCTATCTCAATGAAAGGCTACTTTTTAGGAAAAATTGAATACAGGGAAAGAACAATCGTGTCTAAGGTGTATGTGTCTACTGTCGGGGATAACATCTTGGGGTGGCAAGCACAGAAGGAGTTGGGAGTCTATCTCAATCCCAACAGTAATCCCCAGATCCTGATACAAGAGATACAGGAACAGGAGGCAGACGTAGTGGCTGAGTTCAAAGAAGTGTTCAGGGGGGAGCTAGGATGCTTAAAAAACTACTGTCACAAGATAAAATTGAAAGAGAACGCAAAGCCGGTCGTGGCCAAAGTCAGGAAGCTTCCCATCGCCATCCAAGAAGAGGTGAGATCTGAATTAGAGAAATTGTGCAAGGCTGGAGTCATCGAACCGGTGGAAGCGACGGAATGGTTAGCACCCATCGTGGCCGCAAAGAAGAAAGATGGCTCAGTTCGGCTGTGCATCGATCTAAGGGCATTGAATAAAGAGGTCGTGGTCGATCGTTATCCTCTGCCGAACATCACTCAAATGATGAGCATGCTTGAGGGGGCAAAGGTGTTTTCCACACTCGATCTCACCTCGGCCTACTTTCAGATCAAACTACACGAAGAGTCGCAGGAACTCACTGCGTTTGTGACACCTATGGGCACGTTCAAGTTCAAAAGGATGCCCTTCGGGTTGGTCTCGGCGGCCGCCGTGTTTCAGAGGCTCATGGGGAACATCTTGAAAGACATCCCAGGTGTCATGTGCTACCAGGATGACGTACTTATATTTGCAAAAAACCATGAAGAGCATGATGAGAGGCTGAGGCGCGTGCTGAGAAGGTTCAGGTCGCAAGGACTAACAGTAAAAAAGGAGAAATGTGTGTTTGGCTGCGCAGAACTGGATTTTTTGGGACACAAGGTGACAGCTGAAGGAATATGTCCCAAAGCTGAGCTTCAAAACACCATTGTGAATTTAGCGCCCCCCACAAGCAAGGACGAAATCAAGTCATTTATGGGAATGCTGGAGTTCTACGGAAAATTCATAAGGAACCTGGCAGGAAGGACATACGCCATCAGGCTGCTGCTGAAGAGAGAGACGGAGTTCAACTGGAGTCAGGAGTGTCAGAGGGAGTTTAAAGATGTAAAGAGGGCACTTGCAGAAGCCCCCAGCCTGAAGTCGTACATACCCAACCGTGCGACTGTCGTCACCACCGACGCAAGCGCTAAGGGCCTGGGAGCAGTCCTCACTCAAGTAGGCAAGGACGGAGAAGAAACGATAGCTTTCGCCTCCAGGTCACTCCAGAAATCTGAAAACAACTACTCAGTGATCAAAAAGGAGGCCCTGGCAGTATCCTGGGCATTGGGGAAGTTCAGAGATTTTCTATGGGGCACACAGTTCACTCTTCGCACTGACCACAAGCCGTTGGTGGAAGTCTTTGGGAAAAAAGGCCTGGATACCATCTCCAGTAGGATCAGACGCTGGGTGGTCGGCCTCCAAGAATACACCTTCGGTGTCGAGTACGTCCCGGGAACGCGTAATTTTGCAGCAGACTGTCTGTCAAGACTCGTAAATGAAAATGAGGCGAAAGAGACGCAAGGGATGGTGGAAGTTGAAGCGGATGAACATCAGATGGAAAATGTCTGCGCTATCCAGAGAGCATTAGGAGAGGAAACATGAAAAAACGCATTGAAGGAAGATGAGATCTTGGAGGAGGTGTGCAAAACAATAAAAGACAAGTGGAAACACGAAGACTAACAGGAAGTAAATCTGCGGCCATACTGGGTTGTCAAAGACGAGCTGTCCATAGTAGATGAATGCCTGTTCAGGGGGACGAGACTAGTGCCACCCGCGTCGGTGAGAGACAACCTTGTTGAGATAGCCCACGAAGGACACATGGGTATCACCAAGACCAAACAAAGACTCAGAGAGAACTATTGGAGGCCAAGCATGGACCTTGCCACTGAAAGGAGAATCCGAGACTGCATTCCGTGCAGCAACAGCGACAAAGTCTTGAAGCATCTGACGCCCCCAATGGTGTGCAGGCCGCCGCCGTCAGGACCCTGGGAGGAGTTGGCACGGGACATTGTAGGCCCGTTGTCTGGAGAGCTGCGCACGCCGTATATCCTGGTGCTCATGGATTTGTATTCTAGGTGGCCCGAAATGAAATTAGTAAGTGAAGTCACAACTAAGACAGTCATTGGGTTCCTGGAAGAGGTGTTCATCAGGGAAGGGTTACCCAGCAGCATACTCACGGATAATGGGGTGCAATTTTGTTCAAAAGAAATGGAAGATTTCCTTGGAGAGAGAGACATCAAACACAAACATTGCGCTTTGCATCACCCCGAAACTAATGGCATGGTCGAGCGATTTAACAAAACTCTCAAGGAGAGTATCCAGTTAGCCAAGGCCAGTGGCATAAGCTGGAAAGAAGAAGCATGGAGGCGGTTAGAAGCGTACAGGTTCACACCGCACCAAACGACGGGAGTCACACCGTTCGAGTTGCTCCGCGCAAGGACACCCAACACCAAGTTATCCCCAGGGTGGATGGGGTGGCACAAGGGATGGTCAGATCACTCCAAAGAAGCGAATAGTTTGGTGAAACAAGAGGGGGCCATGGTGGGAAGAAAAGAAAGATACGACAGACTCAACTGTACACGGGAGGCCGGATTCAAAGTAGGGGACGATATTAAGATCAAGACCCCCACTGGCAGAGCAAGTTGGTCAGGATATAGTAGCCCCACCAAGATCACAAAATTGTTCAGGAATGCTGTAAAGACTCAGGAGGGGAAGATCTGGAACCTAGGCAGAGTAGTAAGATTTCACCCACCCGGGCAGGATCCCTGTAAGGGAAAGGTGGGCGAAGGCAACACAGTGGAGAGCAAAGACCCAGACGCAAAGAAGCCGTTGCCGGCACCCCACCCGGGTGGTAGGTCTATCCGGAGAGTAACCAGACCCCCCAGACATTTTGATCAATATGTGATGATGTGATGTTTTGATATACTGTGTTTCCTGTTTGCATTCATATGTTTTATTCCGCAGGGGAGGGGGATGTGTGGTATCTTCCATCTTCTCGCCCCCCGGCGCCTCCGCATGTAATGGTGCTGCTCGCGGTGACATCACTTCGAATGTCACCGCGACCAGCATTCCAAGGCGAGCGCCCGGAGGTCAGAGCGGGGTTGCTTCTGTTGAAGCCTGTTGTGGCTGAGGTCGTGATTGATATTCTTTACTTAAATAAACACCTCCTGTTTATAGTAACTTATCGTCCTGGTATAATTGGCTAACTTCACACCCAGCTCAGCCCCAGGGGCCCCTGGATAAAAGAGCAGAGCTCAGCCCCAGGGGCCCCCGGATAGAAGAGCCCAGCTCAGCCCCAGGGCCCCCGGATAGAAGAACCCAGCTCAGCCCCCCAGGGACCCCCGGATAGAAGAGCCCAGCTCTGCTCCAGGGGCCCCCAGATAGAAGAGCCCAGCTCAGCCCCAGGGGCCCCCGGATAGAAGAGCCCAGCTCTGCTCCAGGGGCCCCCGGATAGAAGGGCCCAGCTCAGCCCCAGGGGCCCCCGGATAGAAGAGCCCAGCTCAGCCTGGCTTCTGCAGAGATTCTCCCCTGGATTATTTAGTCTATTTCTACAAACACAGCAGAAGGTGCTGACAATCTCCTACCCGAGCAGAGACCTGTGCAGACGTGTCCAGGCTCTCTACCCCTCCTGGGGGACTGTGGGGGGGCAGATCTGGGGTCTGAGGGGGGCAGTCTGAAGGGGGAGCAGGGGCAGATCTGTGGTCTGGGGGAGCGCCGGGGCAGATCTGGGGTCTGAGGGGGGCAGATCTGGGGTCTGAGGCGGGGAGGGGCAGATCTGGGGTTTGAGGGGGGTCTGTGAGGGGCTGTAGATGGAGGTATCTGCCCTCCAGACAGGCCTCCTTCCTCTGCAGCAGGCTCGACACACCAGGAGAGGCCGGAAGTGATGTCACCACCGCTGCTGGCTCTGCCGCCGCTGACCCGGAAGAGGAAACCCTTCTCCCTTTCATCCAATGTGCATCTCAGTGGGATTCATCAGCAGGTGAGGAACGCCCTCTGGTGGCCGCTGACGGAACCGCCACCTCCAGGCTCCAGGAGAGAATTCCTTTCACACAAACAAGCATTTATACCTGTAGAGACCTGGGGTTTCAGGTGTCACAGACATGAATGTTTTTAAGGGTCAGACAGTTCAAGTACAGGGCCCCACACTTGGCTGCCGCTGTTGAAAAGTATTTATAGCTTCACTTCAGATGAGCATCTTCCAAACACTGTTTGTAAAGGACTGAAGAGTATTTACAGAAAGGTGACAACTGGAAGCGACAGTCCGTATTTCAATGAATGATATGTATTTCAATGAATACATCTGTATTTTAATGAATATATCTGTATTTCAATGAATATATCTGTATTTTAATGAATATATCTGTATTTCAATGAATATATGAGCATATCAGTCAGTTTTGCAATTAAACTGGGCAGCCTATTTATTTATTTAACTCATGTATTTTCAGTTTTTTAAATCCACAGCGTGGTACATAGGAAAGTAAACAGAGGAAAATACCATGGAGTTTTAAACACCAGATCAGTGACAATGAGGCATAGGTCATGTGTCAAAGCTGAAGGGGACAGAGCTGTATCCTCAGCACTTCTTGAGTGGGGTGCAGGGGGGAGTCATCTACACAGTCACCTTGGGGTTTGTCTTAAGCTTTCTAGAGTGTTCATAGGACTTTGCTCTTACTGGTCCCTACACGCCGGGAAAGAACATGCATGTGCGTGATCCAAAGGATCAGAATCAGCTTCCGGCCTGGCCATTGTAATGTCAGCCAAGCGCATTGCTCGCATTCTGGTTGTCTGTTTGCACCATACGTTATCTTAACAGCATCCATCTAACATTTTCCAGCTTTACAATTGCACCAAAATACGTTCTTATTAATGTCATTCTTTTTTAAGGCCCTTGGATTTCTATCCATGGGCTGTGTTTGGATGCGTATCATTGGAAGAGATTTCTAAAGTATCAGGCTTTAAATTAGTCATGCCACTGATGGCCGTACGAACCATATATTCCTAAACATAATGGGGTGTATTGCAGTGGCGGCTTGTGACTTTTGAAAGTAGTAAGGCGTAGAAGTTGGGGCTGAGTGTTACATCGGAACCAAGCAAAGCAAGCAAGCCTGATCAACAAAAGGGGATTTGGGGGTTGTCCCCTCTGTGAAAATGTTTAAAAAGAGTGCACTTTAATACAAAATTATTTGACATGCAATTAGACATGGGGTCACAAAATTAAAAAAGTTCTGGCAACTGCCTCCTTAAACTGACCGACTTGCGTGCACAGCTGTACCTTTTTATAATGTGTATATGTAATTGTGATTGTGTGTACATGTAGTGTGTATGAAGCATGAGCTGCTGTACTGTACCTGCTATGTGTATGTAAAGCGTGTGCTGTTGTTGCCTGACTGTACATGTCATATGTAAGTGAGCGAGAGAGCGAGTGAAGCTTTTTCTGATATTGATGTGTGTGTGTGTGTTTCTGTCTGTTTGTGAAAGCACATGTATGTGCAGCACTGCTTCTGCCAGAGGGTGCCTGCCAGTCATGTGTGTGTGTGTGTGTGTGTGTGTGAAGCTTGTGCTACTGTTGCCTGACCAGCTGCTGTTCTGTGTGGGAGAGCAGAATGAAATGATGAAGCTTCTGCTTGTTAGCATAATAAGCGAATCTCGAGAACAGTGTGTACACTACACAAACACTAAAACTGCTGGCCGCTGACACGGCTTGCTGCTTTACTCACCAAAACACGGGGTGTGCAGCAGCGCCTACTAGTGCCTAGAGAACCTGCTCTCCGGCGCCTCGGTGACGCTGTCGAGTAGTGTACTGACTCTCGCAGGGCTGACTCTACCTGATTATCTGCTCTGAGGGGTTGGAGGAAGTGGGTTTCCAAAGGCCACAATTAAGAGGCAGCCCCATCCCTCCTCTCAGCTAGCCCTATGTCATTGCTGCGCAGTTTGGCTTTTTAAACCGGCTTTCTTGGGAGAGAGAGGCCCTTCATTACCTGGTCTTAAATCCTTGTGTCAACTGATAAGGGGGAGGCGTGAAGGAGCCAAGCCCAGGAGCTGTGTGCTCTGCCCATCGAGGCCTCTGCTGCTGCCTGGCACCTTGGAACAGCTTTGGGGAGGGATCTAGGAACCTACAGCCTACCAAACTAGCATTAAAAATGCAATAGGTCTCGCCTTTAATTAACTTAAAGCTACTTGCTTTGCTATACAATACCATTAGCAAAGCAAATGGCTTTAACTTAATAAAAGGCGAGACCTATTGCATTTTCAATGCTTGTTATCGTATTGCCTCATGGAATGGACTGCCACCAACCGCCTTCGCATTAGTTAAGAACCTTGGAGTTGTAAGTCTAGCTCAGCTAAGATTACAGTAGCCTTCCTGAGTGACCTTTAATTTGGGATTTAGTGACTACCTGCCCTGCCCGGCGTAAGGTCCATTTATCAGTGCAGCTTTTCAATGCAAAGGGCTTTACTTTGGATTTTCTTTTAGCCCTTTTAGTTCCCGAGTATCACAAGTCAGCATCTAAAATGGTGTAACCCAGCTAGAAGCTGTGGCCACACCTGGCCCTGCAGAGCCATTGGAAGCACTCGGGGGGAGGGGGCTTCACCAGGCCTAGTGTGGAATACATCTGCATAGCATAGTAACTGGAAACTTCAAAAAACTTCAATCAAACCACCTGTAGCACATTATACAAAGGGCCTTTTCAACGGACACAAAACAGCCAGAGATTCATTTTCTACAAACCGCTGAAGACTGTAATCAGAAGCCTGCAAACAATCACACACAGCACCCGCCTTACCCCGAAACACCAGCACGCCCGCTCTTACGTTTGAACAACTTAGATGGACTGAGTAATTCATCCCAAGCCTTTCCAGCTGTTGTGGCCTCAATCGATGCACTCTATGCATACAGAACAGCCTCAATGTACACTGATCGCACAATATATCCATAGCCCAGTGTTCCCCCAAAACATCAGCTTTACAATGGTGGCAATAAACAACAACTGCACATTGATTTCCAAAGACAGCATCAAATACTGCTCACCCAAATAATCCCTTTGCTTAAACAAGGCCATTATGTATTGCGCCACAAAATAGATATAACACATCGGTTTAAAAATATTTTTCTATTACAAGTTATATTTAAAACAAGCATTTGCAATGCAATAGGTCTCGCATTAGGAAAGTTTGAGCTAGTGGTATTGTAAATGACATTTTTTTTATTTATGTGTTGGTTTTGAAAATAGTGAAATTAATAGCTTTGTCATTTACAATGCCAATAGTTTAAACTTTCGCAAACGTGACACTTATAGCATTTGTAATGCAATATTTGTTGTATTTACATGACTTAGATGTATTAATATTACAAATAACAATGGCTTTTATTTTTTTAAATAATTAATACTTAAATAACAGGTATTGTAATTTATAATGGCGATACCTTAAACTTGTGTAAATAACTTTTGGGAAGATTATGTTCAGTGTATTTTATTGTGATGAAAATCCAAGAACAGAAGTGAAATATTAACATCTTTTTGTGACATATGTAATAAAGCTTGAAGCATTGAGAGAACATATTAGAACCAGTTGTTATTGAATGGTTGCACAGAGTGATGCTGTGGCATTCAGTGGTGCTGAGTGATGCTGTGGCCTTCAGTGGTGCTGAGTGATGCTGTGGCCTTCAGTGATGCTGAGTGATGCTGTGGTGTTCAGTTGGGCTGAGTGATGCTGTGGCGTTCAGTGGTGCTGAGTGATGCTGTGGCATTCAGTGGTGCTGAGTGATGCTGTGGCGTTGAGTGGTGCTGAGTGATGCTGTGGCGTTCAGTGGTGCTGAGTGATGCTGTGGCGTTAAGTGATGCTGTGGCATTAAGTGATGCTGTGGCATTGAGTAATGCTGTGGCATTCAGTGATGCGTTGGCGTTGAGGGATGCTGTGCACTGAGTTGTGCTGTGGCGTTGAGTGGTGCTGTTGAGTGGTGCTGTGGCATTGAGTGGTGCTGTGGCATTGAGTGGTGCTGTGGCATTGAGGGGTGCTGTGGCATTCAGTGGTGCTGAGTGAGTCTGTGGCGCTGAGTGATGCTGTGGCATTGAGTGATGCTGTGGCATTGAGTGATGCTGTGGCGTTGGGTGGTGCTGTGGTGTTGAGTGGTGCTGTGGTGTTGAGTGGTTCTGTGGCGATGAGTGGTGCTGTGGCATTGAGGGGTGCTGTGGCATTCAGTGGTGCTGAGTGATTCTGTGGCGCTGAGTGATGCTGTGGCATTGAGTGATGCTGTGGCATTGAGTGATGCTGTGGCGTTGGGTGGTGCTGTGGTGTTGAGTGGTGCTGTGGTGTTGAGTGGTTCTGTGGCGATGAGTGGTGCTGTGGCATTGAGGGGTGCTGTGGCATTCAGTGGTGCTGAGTGATTCTGTGGCGCTCAGTGATGCTGTGGCGTTGAGTGATGCTGTGGCAGGATGGATCCCACTGATTTCAGAAAAGGTCAAAGGGTGCGTAATATCACATCTGCCACCACCAGCAGTTTGGTGAATGGGGGACAATAATTGTAAGGTCACAGTGAAGCTTTTATTGTGGAAGTGGAAAGTGCACCTGCCCCTGAGAGCCAGCTACGAGACGGGACAGTAGTGTGTGCCAGCAGTAGCACCACCCTCCTTCGCTTGTGAACTGGGAAACTCTTATCACATGTAAAATCAGAGCAGAACCGTGGAACATATACAGGCGCGGGACTGGAAGCTTCCACCCAGGAACAGCGGGTCAGGGGTCAGGCACTGCAGACACACTCTGGGTATCGGTCAGCATCTCACCTGGAAGGACGATGTGTCCTCTTCTGCAACAGAAAGGGGCAGGTAGAGGGAGGGAGAGCAGGGGCGGGAGAAGCGAGAAATGAAATAGGAGCAGAGAAAACAGATAAGGGAAGGCAGTGTGGACAGAGGAGAAACAAATGCACGAATAAAGTGAGGGAAAGGATAGAAAGAGAGTAGAGTGACAAGATAGAGAAACAGGGACGAGGGGAGACGTTTAGAGAAATATGAGGTTGAGAGAGGATGAGAGGGACAAAGGGAGGTAGAAAAAAAATGAAAGGAACAGAAGGAAGGAGGGGCCAATCGAGAAAGAAGGTGGGGAAACAGGGCACGAGGAAGTAGGAGAGAGGGAGAGAAATAGAGGCGAGAGAGCGAGCAGGCACAGAGAGGGGAAGGGGCAGAGAAAAACGTGTGTTACTTAAGTAAATAAAGCTGATTAAATATCATTTCACAGCGCCTAATCACAAACCTTTAACCCGGATTTGCATATGGCAGCAGGTCAGCACTAAAAGAAAAGGGTGAAAAGTAGCCGGCAGAGGAAAGGCAGCGCTGGGAGGGGGGCTGGGTAACCATGCCAGCATCCCGATTCACGAGCCGATGGTCCTGTTTATGACCTGCGGAGCGCGTGAAGTGGATGGTGGCAAATGGACTCAAAGCGGCTGGTCGCTTTGATGTTCTTGGCTTGCTTTGTGGGATGGCGGGAGTTTCAGATCCTCAACAGAGTCAGCAAGTTTCCAAGTACTAAGTGCAAATGTAGTCCTTAGTACCAGGTTATGGTCCTGTCCAGATTTTCATTCTGCTCCTCTAGTGCACGATGAAACATAACCAAACTAGGGCACAAATTAGAAAAGCAAGACTGCGTTATTCAACATGCACAGGGATATGGACTTGAATATTAAGCAGGCCTCCCAGGTGCACTTTAGAAATGGGGCTGGAGAGCTGTGCAGTCTGGCTGCAGTCCAATATCTATCTTTCTTATTTAATATCTGTAACCCTGCTGAAATAACCAGTGATAGGAGCAGAAAAGCACCACTGTTAGTCTGGTACTCGCTGTAGTAGCTCCTGTTGTGGTTGGGATTCTGAAAGTGGGGGATCAGGCATGTCAAAAATAAAACAACTGTGAAACAAACTATACTTATAAAAGCAGGACAAATGTATTTGTAAAAGAGTCTGCCAGCAACAAATTGATACTTGCGGTGTGAGTTCAGAGTACTTGGGTCACTGTGAGGCGTGTAGTCAAATATATGATGACATGCTAGCGAAAAAGCACCAAAACTCAGGTGAAAAATACAAAAAAACACACAGAACACATCAGTAGAGTGATCGACCATGGTTTCAAAGAACAAACTCTATATTTTGTTAAAACTTTTGTGAATCTGCCTAATAGGTGTCATCTTGTCGTGGCACATGGTAAACAAGAACAACAGGAAAGCCTTTAATCTGAAGTCCGGGTAACAATGAAAAACCCAAAAATGATCATGAATTGGAGGCTGCCTATGCATCTCTTTTCTTACACCATATCAAAGCATATCGCTTCGGTAACTGATGGTAATTTACCATGAGTTTTGCCCCCGGCCAGTATCTGCCAAAAACTATCCGCAAAATCGGAAAAGATGAAAGAAGGAATGGAGGAGAAATTAGAGGTGAAGGAGAATGGGAAACAAACAAAAGGGAAATGCAAAGGGACGAGAGGAAAATAAGGAAGGGGAAAGATCAAAGAAGGAACACACAATAAAAACAGACAAGCGATGCACGCTCTGTGCTGGGGGAGGGCGAGAGCCATTAGACTGAGAGAACTCGCGGTGAGATCAAAGGAAGGGTGGGAGGGACATTGGCGAGCGAGGGGTGAGGGGGTGTGCAGCCTGGTGAGTAAGTATGGGTGAATTTTGCGGATCAGTGATCCGCAAATTTGCCCGAAATCGGCCCAAAAAATCTGCGAATTGGCGGAATCCGCTGATTTTTAAAGGTATAGTGCTTTTGTAATGTAATGTAATGTTGGATACTTGTAAAGCGCACTGTTACTCTACCCGAGTGTCCTGGCGCTGTAGACCGCTGGGGAACCCGTCCTCGTTTTCCCTGTGAGATGGTCCCTTTCTGGGTATCTCCAGGGTGAAACCAGGCATCCCCGGCGTCTGTTGGGGGCCGTTGTAGAGATGAGGCAAGCTTAATGCCCAGAGTTACCGAGTGTGTTCCCTGGTTAGAGTAGGCACTGAGGCGAGAATTATCGAGTCCGTTGACCCTGGTCCAAGACCCTGCCGCGTCGGGAATTGAACCCTGGTCCCGGGCCGTTCTCTGCTTACAGGTCTGCCGCCTCTAACCAGTGAGCCACACCTCTCCACTTTTCCTAAACTACAGCTGCATAAAGTGCCAGAAGACTTGTCTCCAGTGACCTTGTGTGTGTTACTATGCCATCGCGCCGAAGGGCGCAGGGTTCCCTTGAGTGAGCTGTCCATTCATAGTGGGTAAATGGCGGGAAGACGGTGCAGACTGCTAGTGTGTGGGGCGGGGCTAAACGGGCGGGCTTCTATGCGAGTTCACATGCCTCTTGTGTGTAATAAAGATCAGAGACCGATCAGGGCAGCAGACGAGGAGAAAGAAGCTCCTGGCCACAGGAACTGCACAAGAAGCTCCTGGTCACAGGAACAGCGCAGGGATTGCACTCGTGAAAGTCAAGGATGCAGAGGCCTCTATCCAGCATCACAGCTAATTTTCGTTGGTAGATATGGGTGAAAGGCACACCTGCCCAGCCTCGACAAAGCTCATGATTGTTTTTGGACTGATGAATGTGTTACTGAATTTGAGCTTCAACTCAGGCACCTGCTTACTTGTAACTATTCTCTGACCCTGCCTAACCTGTTTAGGGTCAGGACAGGGTCAGAGAATAGTTGCAACTAGCAACTCTGGCACCTGCTTTATTTATCTGTAATCGCTTTCTGTTGAGGTTTCATTTTAACAGGAGCATCATGCCACAATGAACCCCGCCCTTCATATTTATCCAAGAAGACGCCATCGTTTTGTGCGAAACCTCAACTCACCTGGAGTACTTTCTACTGGCTAATCAGTAAGTTCTACCTCGTTGGGTAAATGTATAGTGCTTTTCCTACTGAGGAAAATTGAATTTTGCCCTGTCATGTGTCCCTACGTGTTCCCCATCATATGTTATATGTGCATGATTAATATGCATATTTACCCCCTTGACCGAATAAAGACGCAATTATAGTTGTGTCCAACGTTAGTATGTTAGTTATCCAGTCTCTCCTGAAAGCAACAAGTTCTAGGCCTATGTTGCCAACGTCTCTACATTGTGCACGTTAAATCATCGAGTTGCACCCGTTTCTAGGCCTCACAGGGCCCGGACACCAGATTCAAGCCTCAAGTCTCCTGAAACCACTCCGAGGAGCGATGCAGCCCCTCCCGCATCTCTGACCCTTCACTTACTTTCTGCCAAGCAGCGCGGTGCCCGGCCTGGCCTGCCTGCCTGTCTGCCAAGAATATGTTATGCCTATAGTTATCAGTTCAGCTCCCCGGCTTCACATTCCTAGCTAACGAACCGCATAAACATCTTCATCTACAGTCTAGTCTTTCTGTCTCCATGCAAGAGAATTACTGAATTAATATCCATAGAAGATTTATAGCACACGCAATACATGAAGAAATATATGCATGCATTAGCCTTAGTGACAAGTAGCCTTTGCCCTGATGACTTTTAGATTCAAGCAACATGTACTCCAAACACAAGATATCAGATATGCTATAGGTACAGGTCGTTCTGACATCCTAGACTTTAGTCTCCTCTTCTAGTGCCAGAAGTCAGAGCCCCCAGCTCTCCCCAGTTACACGTCATGGCCCGTTTGCGCGCACCAGTAGGTTAAAGGTTCCAGCTGCCCAGGTAGCCCCCTCCATGTATCCACCCACTTATGACACTTCTGTGACGTCTACATCACATGTTTCCGTGCACGCCCTGTGCACGCCTTCTTTTTACGCCGATATGTTCTTATCTTCCGTTTGTCACTTGTTACGCCTACTGTATTCGATGCAATTGTACTGTTTTACTATATATACTATATAATGTTAATATGAGGCTGCGCTGCAGCTGTCCCTCTTTTTCCTTGTGTCTGTCCCTTCCTGAACCTTTGCAGGTGATGGAACACGATGGTCCATTGGCTCGAGCCATCTGATTAAAGCCCGTATGACTCAGATACCACGGATTTTGCCTCTTATTTATTGAGCTATCCTTTTCATTTAATGCATAGAAAAATAGTACCGGTAATTATTTATTTATTTACCACATAATGGCGCCCGAACAGGAACGAGCCCCTCCCCCACGCGCCGGCGATGTAACGCAGGCCCCCTGACCCTTCTACAGCCGTGACGGACCCCTACTGTGCACGTGCAGATATTTCTGCTTCAAGTCTCCCTCAGGCCCACGGAGGAGACGGAGACTGCGGTCCGGCATCCAGACGAGGCGGTGAGGAAGGCGGATCGTCCCGACCAGAGCCCAAGCCGAGAGAGCAAGGTCCGAGGTATCCGGAGGCCCACCTGTTTCCGAAGCCCGAAGCGCATGCGTAGTGCGTAGCAGTAACCAGACGTCGTAGCAGTCCAGTCCAGTCCGAGGCCTTCAGTTTTGCTTCCCGGTGAGTACCGTTGCTGGGGAAGTATCTAGACGGGTTCATTAATTTGTGCCCGGTCCGACGGGTTTGGGTACACAGATCCGGTCCGACGTGTTCACTTAGGTGGATACGGTATGACGTGTCTCTTTAGGAGACCGGTATGTTCTGTACTGTTTTAGCAGTGCATCCAGTAATTCTAGTAAGTCTGTTCTCGAGAAATTCAAGTATTATGTTTTCAATGTATTAGGTATTATCTGTTCGAACTGTTGTTAATGTATTTTTGATATCGTGGTATGAGTGATTGTTTGCTAGTCATTACTGTGTTCATTGTGTATTGTGTTCAAGTTCAAGTACGGTTCAAATATGCCGCTGTTTTCTAAGTTACGTCAGATAAAAACCAGAAAAGGGTTACTCGAAGAATCAGTTCGTGTCCCTCCTAGGGACAGCCCTGGACATTTCATGTATCATAAGCATGGCTTAGATGCCATACTGTATCTAGATTTATGGGTGGACTACACCAAAGATCTCGAAGAGAAATATAGATGGCCTGTTTCAGGAACATGGGATGCCGAGTGAATCATGAGAGTAGAAGAAGCATTATGGAAAAAGAAAGCCAGACAATCCCAGAAAGATGCCATAGAATTGTGGCGTAAAGAATCGCATAAGAGAACTGAAAAGGAATTCAGAAAAGCAGAACTAAGTAGGGAATCCTCAGAAAAAGCCCAAGAAAGGGAATTGCTAGAAGAAGGTGAACGAGTTAGAGCAGAACAATCAGACAGACAAAGAAATGCCCTTATTAAAGGTATGTATCCCATTCTCGCCGAGGGTTTGCCTAAGGCAACCCCGGAAACACTCTGTAATTTACCGCCACCATTGGTTCCGACTAAGCTACGTCATAAACCGACCGCAGCTGAAATCTTCCTTTCTTCCTATTTAGACGACACTGTCCCAGAATATGCTAACCCGAATCCTGCCCCGCCTGTTCAACCTCAACACCCTGTTAATAACGTAATCACTGTTCCTCCAGTCGTGGGTCCCGGGAATCCTGTCCATGTGCCAGTACCCCCGGACCAACCCACATTACGCACACCTACTTTACCAGTTCCGTTACCAGCAACCGCACACTCAGTATTAATTGACGATTCTAGTTCAGGAGGAGCAGGGGGAGGTATTCCTATCACCCCGCCTCAAACAAAGCGCCTGACGCTGAGAGACGCAGCATTACAGCGTACGCCAAAAGTGGCCACGTACGAAGCACTCAAACGGTTCCTTAATGATTGTAGGTATGACCCAGTGCCAGGTGAAGATCACATGATATTGCATTCCGTACGTTTACGACGAGTTGCAAACTTTTTGATTACCATATCAGATATGAAAGAACATTTAGACAGAATATATCATTTCATCCGAACAGGGGAGAAACCAGAAAGTATTCACGAAGCTATGGCACACAGGAAAGTCGAGATTCAAGACATGATTTTGCAATTTTTAATAAATTGTCTAATAAGAGAACAGGATCGTCCTGATAAAAATCCAGAAGAGATGAAGGTCCTGACAAGATGGAGTGACAATATAGCAGACGGAAAACACAAGACACAGAATAGTATAGAAACGATGTACAGAAAGATTCGTAAAGAAATCATAGGCATACACGAGAGGGAGAAAGCAAGAATAATAGCAGAGAAAGAGAATGACTCTTCAAACGAAGATGTAGACAACGAGAATCCCACCAGAATAGCGTATGTAGGTAGGACGAGACCTTCTGATAGACACACACGCCTAGACTACAAGAAAGTTTTTCCTCCTCCCGTACCAGAACAGTGTTCTCTTGAACAAATATTCCAGGCTACCGATAAATTTCTGAAACTACGAATAGGTTACAGTGAGCTTAGTACCATGCATGAACAAGAACTAGCCCGATCAGCAGTTCGATGGACTAGTGATCCTACCACGTATTCAGACGAAGTAGTGGCTCAAATGTTTCTGAAGCTGCCCCCAGCCGAGCAGCGACTGGTGGGTATGTACATGATCCAGCACCTCATTACACTGTACGAGGATCAGCATTCTGATCCAGATCCATTATATAATGTATTGAACGAGTTACTCCTAAACCGATGGAAAGGTCTAGGTACCGATTTAATTAGTGTCATTTTAGAACAGCGCCACAAATACAGAACGTTCCTGACTCCGCATTTTGTTCCTGTTTCATCCCCATTCTACATAGATAGACAGAATCCGTTGCGAGAAGTGCATCCTGTTAAGGGAACGGGGGGTGAGCTCGAACGAGTATTTGTTTACACCCCTATAACGAAAATAGAACTACTAGAGATGAAAAAGTTAGTGCCCTGTCACGATAAAGATCCAGCAGGGTTCCACCGAGAGTTAAAAGACATGCTCCGTATGGGAGAATACACGTATCCCGATATCATCAAAATGTTAAAGGTCCTGTTGCCTGCGGGCATATATGAAAAACTCAAAGAAAAAGAATGGGAGGTGGGAGAGAAAAAGATTGACTGGACCGCGTTAGAGAACGAAGATAACACACGAGTCCCAGGTACTGGTCTTGGGGCTAAAGCCAAAGAATTGCCCGAGTTGTTAATACAAGTCTTGCCAAGATTACTAGCCACGAAAAAGGAAGACTGGGATGCCATCTCAGCCTGTAAACAGAAACAAGACGAAGACACTAGTGATTTTTATTCCAGATTTGAGAAATGTTTCATTATAAATAGCGTTTGAAAACAAGTAGTGAGTCGTATCCACATCTTTTTGTTACCAAACTAGTTGAGAATTCCTTACCGCAAGTTAAAAATCGAGTATTAAAAGTCGAGAGTACCTGGCAAGCTAATACCCCGTCCCAAATGCTACAGATGTTACAGTATCACCAGAACAGAATCAGGGAAGAGCAAGAACAAGAAAGGAGACGTATGAAAGACACGAAAATGAAAGTACTAGTTGCACAGTCTGTTCCAGCAGATTGTCAGAAGAGGGGTACGAATCAAATTAGTCATTCTGCAGCTCCCGTTAAAGGGACATGCAATTACTGTAAACAGCCAGGTCATTACATAAACGAATGTGCAGTTCTGAAACACAACATAGCTACAGGTAAGACGAAAGAGAGACCGCGTCCTCCTAGACAGGAACATGTTCCGCAAAATTCGCAACCACCGCAAAACGCACAACAGACAGTTACAGTACCGCAGCCTACAGCTGCCACACAACAAGTTACACAGCAGATGTACCAGTATGCACAGTCAGATTATCCAGAATATCAGCAGTATTCATGAAACAGCCTAGAGAGGGAGGTTGGCTTGCCTCTCATCGAGGTTCCTGTAGATCAAGAGGGTCCCTATGTACACAGTCAAGTATTAGGGAAAGACAGAAAGTTTCTGATTGATACAGGGGCAAGTAGGACTACCATCAGTCATGACGAGGTTCCAGGGGCTCCACTCTCAGGCTCAAGAAATGTTTCCCTGGGATTTTCAGGAAAGCCTATTGTTAACGAAATATCGAAACCAGTTTCTCTAGAAGTTGGTCCATTGTCCCGAACTACAGACTTGTTACTTACGAAATCATGTCCTGAAAATTTACTTGGTATTAAAACATTGAAAGAATTAGGAGCTGTTATTTGCTGTTCTCCGGAAGGAGTGAGATTGTTTTTACGTGATTTTAAAGGACATTATGTGTTACGTGATTTTGATCCAAGATTATTGAATGTACCACAGCATTTATGGGCGCAAGGTCCAACTGATGTAGGTTGTATGCACATTACACCATATCGTGTCACTCTGAAACAAGGTGTTGTATTACCACGAATCCGACAGTATAAATTGCCACCTGAGGCTGTAGCAGCCTTATCGAAAATTATTGACGAGCTCATTGCTCAAGGAGTGGTTGTAGAAACTGACTCCAATGTATGTAATTCTCCTATCATTCCGATTCTTAAACGTACTGACCCAAATGCACCTCCAGTTTATCGATTAGTGATTGACCTCCGAGAACTCAATAAATGTATCATACCCCAGTATCCAGTGGTTCCAGATATCTCTTCCCTATTGACTGCCATTGATTCCGAAGCAGAGTTCTTTACTGTTATTGATCTCAAGAACGCATTCTTTAGTGTCCCCATTCATCCAGACAGCCAGTTCCTTTTCGGATTCTGTTTAAATGGAAGAAGCTATAAATTTACACGTGCACCCCAAGGGTTCACAGAAAGTCCCAGTATTTACAGTCAAGCACTTAAAAGACAACTAGACAGTATTCACATGCCAACTGACACTGCCCTGCTCCAGTATGTCGATGATCTATTGATCACAGCCCGTACAGAACGTGACTGCGAACGTGCGTCACTGACAGTCTTGTATTTCCTGGCAGACATGGGGCACAAGGTGTCCCCTTCGAAACTGCAATTCTGTGTCCAACAAGTGGTATACCTTGGACACTTGTTGTCCAAGAGGGGTAGACAGTTGACACCTGACCGTATCCAGTTAATAGCACATCTTCCACAGCCCAAGACACAGAAGGAGGTACGAGCTTTTATCGGCCTCACTTCTTACTGCAGACAATGGATTCCTCAGTACGCATATCTAGCCAAACCACTGATACAGTTAACAACACAGGAGGCAGCCACATCGACTGTCCTCCCTTGGACCCAGGAACATACACTTGTTTTCAATGAGTTAAAGAAAACTTTATGCCAAGCACCTGTCTTAGCGACACCAAACTATAGTAAGCCTTTTACACTTTTTGTCACTGAACGTGATGGTACAGCATTATCTGTTCTCACACAAGATCAAGCAGGACAACACAAGCCCTGTGCTTATTTTTCTAGCACATTAGATCCAGTAGCCCAGGCTCTGCCTGCGTGCCTTAAATCAGTTGCAGCCACAGCTCTAGCTATCAGACAAAGTGATTCCATAGTGTTAGGACACTCCCTGACAGTACAAGTTCCACACTCCGTGGAAGTTCTTTTAAACCGAACACAGACTCAACACTTGACAATTGCACGTTTAACAGGATATGAACTGACACTGTTTCAGCCACACATAGAAATCAGACGTTGCAACGTATTAAATCCTGCTACACTGTTACCCTCGACTGTTTCAAATCCTGCCACACATGACTGTGTGGAAGTTATTAACACCATGACAAAGCCAAGACAAGACTTGACGGACATTGCATTACCTGACCCAGACCTGACACTTTACGTGGATGGTTCATGTATGAGAACAAGTACAGGAGAGTTAGTAGCCGCGTATGCAGTGACTACTGAAACTGAAGTTATAGAAACACATCGTATTGACACCTTGTCTGCTCAAGCAGCAGAGCTCATCGCTCTGACCCAAGCCTGCATACGAGCCAAGAACCTGAAAGTAAACATATATACAGATTCACGTTATGCATTCGGAGTCGTACACGACTTTGGAGTCCTCTGGCAAGAAAGAGGTTTCATGACCTCTCATGGAGCCAAGATTCAGCATGGCCCCCTCATTCAAGCTCTGTTAGAAGCAATACATTTACCTACAGCCATTGCCATTATGAAGTGCAAAGCACATACGAAAGCCACTGACGCCATTTCCCAAGGTAACGATCTAGCAGATCGAACAGCCAAGCTTACAGCTCAGACTCCAGACACTCCAGTTAACATGACAAAGACAGACGTTCCAGTCCCGACAACTTGTATGATAGTTAAGGACCCTACACAAGACGTACTAGACATACAGACACATGCTACCCCAGACGAGATCAAGAAATGGGCTGAACAAGGAGGGGTCCAGACAGATCAAGGATGGTTGATGAAGGGAAAAGCCACATGGTTTCTCCCCGACTCTATGGTTCAAGTCATTATTAATACAGCACATAGTCCAGCACATTTAGGAGAAAAAGCCATGTTAGACAGCATCCAGAACCTTTGGTTTAATAAGCATCTACGAGCAGCAGCGAAGCAGAAAGTGCGTACCTGCATGATCTGTTGTCAGTTCAATCCAGGTAAAGGTGTTCCGGTGGAACAAGGTGGATTCCATCCTCCTGACCACCCTTTTGAAGTCCTCCAGATGGATTATATTCAGATGGATCGATGTCGAGGTTTCAAGTATGTCCTCGTAGTTGTATGCGCTTTGTCCAGATGGACAGAAGCATATCCAGTCCCAGATTACACTGCCGCGACCACTGCCAAGCAGTTGGTTCGTGAGTTCTTCCCTCGCTATGGTTTACCCAGGGTCGTGTATTCAGATAACGGACAGCCATTCTCATCCGAACTCATGAAACAAGTATCACTTCTGTTAGGGTACCAGTGGAAGTTCCACTGCGTACGACACCCCGAGGCAGCTGGCCTCGTCGAGGGACACAATCAAACTCTGAAAATACGTATTGCGAAGGTCTGTGCCGAGAAAGGTGTAGATTGGATGGTAGCCCTGCCGGTTGCCCTTTTTTACATGAGAATGGTTGCTCACTCCCGATCAGGTCTGTCACATTTTGAAGTTGTGTTTGGTCGTCCCCCAAACATGTGGGGTACACCTATGCCACGTAAAATCACCGATGTTGACAGTAATATGCTGACAGATTACCTAGCTTCCTTGATGCCTGCACTACTCTCTTGTCGTTCACAGGTCGCGGCTGCCTTTCCAGACAACACCCAGGTGAAACCGCACGAGGTCGTTCCAGGTGAACTCGTCCTCGTTAGGAATTTTGATCGTTCAAGCCCTCTGGAGCCCCACTGGAAGGAGCCGAAACTTGTTCTGATGACCACAAGGACCGCTGTAAAACTGGAAGGAAGAAAGGGCTGGCTACACTCCAGCCACATCAAGCGTTTCCATGGACTCCGTCCAAAGACTTTTCTCAAGGACTGCCCCGATACTGACTCTAAACTTCCCCTGTTAGAGAAAACTCCGCAGCAGGAGTATAAAATAAAACTGAGGTCTAGCAAGTCAGACAGTTTAATTGTTTAAGTCCCTATCGGGTGAAGCGGTTAGACAGGTTCCTGACATGTATGAGATAGACCCACATAGTGAGAGAGATAGAATCTCCAAGAAAATGAAATACTGTAAAAGTCTGCGAAGCAGATGTATTGTTACGTTATTGTTTTATGTTATTTCTGAGTCTTACGATCACAAGTATAAGTTATGTTTTACATGTATTTTTTCCTCCTCTTGATTCACATGTACATCTTTCCTCTAATGATACAGTAGAGCACACATTCAGTGAACTACCCCCTCACGAGTTATCCTACCGACTTGCAATGCGCAACAATACTTTCATCCGTATGTTACACTATTCACACCAGACCAGCAATGCCACTAATTGTTGGGTGTGTGGTCGACTCCCCCCTTTCCAGACACCAAAGGGAGTTCTGCCACTCTTTCCCTATCCGTTTTCACACAATGGTTTGTGTGGAGCATGGTTTACGTTGACATCATCCTTAGACGATAAGTCCCTTTTGAATAGAACATGTGTCCCAGACAAGGAAGGTCTTTCCCATAGGACAGGGTTAGATCTCGAGAATGAAGTATATGATCTAGGTAATTTCTCCTCCAATTTCATGGTTTTGAATGTTCAGTCCGAGACTACTCCAGACTTACCTTCTATAACGGTTCTACCAGTGAAAGGCGAATTATGTGTTAGAAAGAATGGTTCAGTACACCTAGGACACAGTGATTGTACTACTGTGGTCGAGTATAGTGACAGTGGGAAATCTACTTTCAAAGCCTCACGTCATTCATATTTTATATGTGGTCAGACCGCATATGTACGTTTGCCCCTAGATTGGGATGGAACATGTTACATCGCCTTCCTACTACCACCAGTTTTTCTAGCCCCATCCGATTATCACAGAAACACCCATCTAGTACATGTCAGACATAGAAGGGAGATCGAGTCCCCAATTGTCGATCAGACTGAAACTGCATTAGAACAGTACACAGATTTCAATAAAGGTTTCTTTTTCTTTATAGGTCCTGTCCAGAATAGTAAATTAATACGCAGGTTAACCAGAACCCTTGAAGCAGTAGTGAATGAGACTACTTCCGCCCTAGGAAACTTAACAGAAGAGCAATCTGCTATGAGATTTGTCGTTCTTCAGAACCGCCTTGTTCTTGACGTCATACTGGCCGATAGGGGCGGAGCTTGTAGAGTCATCGGATCTAGTTGTTGCATTTTCATTCCTAATAACGCACCGTCTGTATATTCAGCAATAACAAGACTTCATAAAATAGCCCATCAGCTACACCAGAATCCAGGCACCTGGACATGGTCCGGTTGGCTCTGGAATATAATATCTGCCTGGGGATGGAAAGTACTGTCATTCCTAGGAATAGTAGTAATGATCATATTCAGTTGTTGTCTCTGTTTACAATGTGGCCCTGCGATTTGCGGCTTGTGCGCTACCTCTTGTATTCCAAGTCCAAAGTCCCATTCCCAAAAGATAAGAGACGAGCAAATGATGCTGTATGAACAGATAGATGGTATCATGAATATTGATGTTTCCTGAAGGAAACGTAGGGAACAAGGAGGGAATGAGGAAAATTGAATTTTGCCCTGTCATGTGTCCCTACGTGTTCCCCATCATATGTTATATGTGCATGATTAATATGCATATTTACCCCCTTGACCGAATAAAGACGCAATTATAGTTGTGTCCAACGTTAGTATGTTAGTTATCCAGTCTCTCCTGAAAGCAACAAGTTCTAGGCCTATGTTGCCAACGTCTCTACATTGTGCACGTTAAATCATCGAGTTGCACCCGTTTCTAGGCCTCACAGGGCCCGGACACCAGATTCAAGCCTCAAGTCTCCTGAAACCACTCCGAGGAGCGATGCAGCCCCTCCCGCATCTCTGACCCTTCACTTACTTTCTGCCAAGCAGCGCGGTGCCCGGCCTGGCCTGCCTGCCTGTCTGCCAAGAATATGTTATGCCTATAGTTATCAGTTCAGCTCCCCGGCTTCACATTCCTAGCTAACGAACCGCATAAACATCTTCATCTACAGTCTAGTCTTTCTGTCTCCATGCAAGAGAATTACTGAATTAATATCCATAGAAGATTTATAGCACACGCAATACATGAAGAAATATATGCATGCATTAGCCTTAGTGACAAGTAGCCTTTGCCCTGATGACTTTTAGATTCAAGCAACATGTACTCCAAACACAAGATATCAGATATGCTATAGGTACAGGTCGTTCTGACATCCTAGACTTTAGTCTCCTCTTCTAGTGCCAGAAGTCAGAGCCCCCAGCTCTCCCCAGTTACACGTCATGGCCCGTTTGCGCGCACCAGTAGGTTAAAGGTTCCAGCTGCCCAGGTAGCCCCCTCCATGTATCCACCCACTTATGACACTTCTGTGACGTCTACATCACATGTTTCCGTGCACGCCCTGTGCACGCCTTCTTTTTACGCCGATATGTTCTTATCTTCCGTTTGTCACTTGTTACGCCTACTGTATTCGATGCAATTGTACTGTTTTACTATATATACTATATAATGTTAATATGAGGCTGCGCTGCAGCTGTCCCTCTTTTTCCTTGTGTCTGTCCCTTCCTGAACCTTTGCAGGTGATGGAACACGATGGTCCATTGGCTCGAGCCATCTGATTAAAGCCCGTATGACTCAGATACCACGGATTTTGCCTCTTATTTATTGAGCTATCCTTTTCATTTAATGCATAGAAAAATAGTACCGGTAATTATTTATTTATTTACCACACTACACTACAACTGCGTTAAGTGCCAGAAGAGTTGTCTCCAGTGACCATGTGTGTGTTACTCCCATCACGCCGAAGGGCGCAGGGGTCCCTTGAGTGAGCTGGCCATCCCCCCCCAAAAAATATCCGCTGCTCGCGAATTTGCAAATTTTCGGTAATGTCGCGAGATTCACGGATCGCGAAATTGCCGAAAATCCGCAAATTTCGCAAGCGTAGCGGATTTTTGGCCCATACTTACTGGTGAGCTGAAGTGGCAGCAGAGGCGGAGTGCGGCATGCGCACACAAAATGTGCGTGGTTGTGCTCACATGGCGAAAAAGCACCAAAACTCAGGAAAAAAAATACAAACAAGAAGCCTTCATCCAGGGAGAATAAGGAATTGGACAGGGCAATTTATTTGACAAAACCAGAGTGTGTGGATAAAGGGATACAAGAAGGAATGGAGCATGACTGTCATGTCAAAGTCAGTGAGGCGAGCACTACTTTACTTAAAGAACAGGCCTTATACACAATGAATGCTTCAGTTCGAGTCTGGGCAGTGACGCTCAACATCATGTGATTTTGCGCAAACCACTTAATCTCCCCGTGCCTATAAAAATGAATATGTCCATCTGTAATGCAACAGGTGCTCAATGTACAGCGAGCTGATACCTTCAGGTCGAGTTCACGCTAAATAAAACTGCCAGCAAAAAACAAATTTGATCTCTGTAAGTACATAGTTTAATTGCTCAGGTCTTGTGATTCAGTTAAGTTAATGTTACGCAAGCAGACATGGAGACTTCAGCACGCTATTGCAACTTCGCTAAACTACGTGCTTGGGTGCTGAGCAATTGAATCTTTGTAAGTCCTGTGAGAAGCAGAATTGTTTTTACTTGTTTTTACTTGGCAGTGCTCTGGTTACTAAACTGTGTGTGTTAGAAATACAGCACATGAAAAATAATCAAGCGAAACCGCTTGCCCTCTACGCACTGTTGCGATTCCAAAATTGGATGTTTGCTTAATACATGAATCAACCAATATTTAACACGCATTTGCTGCATGAAAACACATAAACTTTATGAATTTCAAATATGTCTTTTTACTAATATATCAATTCCATCAGTTTTACTAATATATCAATTCCATCAGACATGATATACATGAATTCATTGTTTATGAAAGGATATATACATATTTGATGTTTACATCACATCAACTTATGATTATTTATCTGACAAGTTTGCCCTGCCCAATGCATTTCGGGCCTCTTGGCCCTTCGTCAGGGGCGGTACCTGAAATGACACAAAAATGAATCTCTATCACTCAAGTGCACAAGGTTCTTCAACCGCAAAGTTCATAGATTGCCACATTAAAGAATACAAAAATTTGATTAAGAATTCCTATTAATTCAGTTGCAATTAGTATTATACTGTACACTCACTTGTATGGATGAGAAGGAAATGGCGCAAGGAAAAAACAGATTGGACTGTGCCGACTTAAAAGACTTGATCAGTCGCTCTGGCGAAAAAAACATACACCTCAGTCAAATGTTTGAAACATTGTAGCGAAAATACAGCGGCTGAAAACGAAGAATAAAGAACGGATACAAAAGCCACAACTCACTTGGAAAAAATGAAACCCCTGCGTGGTGCAGTCCTTGTAGTAAGAATATAGCTGAGCCAAAGCTGAGATACACAATCGCCTCTACCATGAGTTGCCGAAGACTCCTCTGTGGTGATCCCCCTTTTTTTAGAAAAAAGATATAAATGGGAACCAGCCTCAGTGACGGAACTTGAATGCTAATAACTCACAATTTGTATGATAATACCTCACACACATGCCAAAATGCTCCTCCACTTGTTTGCACACAAATGACTCACGTGAAACACACCTTGTTTATGTTGCGTAATGCGGTGTAATCACCATGTACTCTCAGTGGCTTGTGTGGATTGCTGTCCAGCTTTAACTAAAAAACAACAACAACACCAACATTATTCTATCTGAATAGTGTCCTCCAAAAAACTACTTAACCTTATATGTATCACAAATACCTTCTGTCACTCGTAACGGTGACTCGAATACTCCAAAAGCCTCCCTCTCTCTCTACTCCCGATCACAACCGTCCGGTACACGTGTAGATGCGAACACCGAGTTTAGTGCGACGGCTTATTTAAATGACGTGGAAGTGTGTGTAAAAATAGAGAACAGACTATTGCGGGGAAAAAATAGCGAAAAATCAAAAGGAACGAAGGCGCCATATTTGCGTGGTGTAGTGTACATAATAAGAGGTGCATAATACAATATAATTGAAAAGCTTAACATTGACAATGAACAATTGTAATACATCGTACTGAGATAAATCCATCTGCAGTTGAACTTGTTAGTACAGTCCTCCAGCGTGCTCATCTGTGCAATGATCAAAGAAAACAAATTAAATCCACTCGATCATTGATCCCTTTGGGATCTTGTGTCTGTAATTTTTTTATCCAAAATATCTCTCTCTGCAACAAAGTTTTGGTGAGACTCCTTCCGGGTGTTGAGGCAACTACTTCAAGGATCTGGAATTTCAACTGGGCTATTGTATGTCTATTTTTGTCCCAATGTACCGCCAAACTGCTGTTGATGTTTTTGTTGCGAATGGTACTCTTGTGCTCAGATATACGTATCTTGATTTTTCTTTCAGTTTTGCCCACATGCAACAATCCGCAGGGGCACTTAATGGCGTATATTACGTTCATGGTATTACAATCCGCATTGATCCTCGTGGGAATGGTTTCTCCTGTGTGTGGGTGTTTCACTGTATCAGATACTATCACATTATTGCAGTGTATGCAATTCTGACACTTTTTCATTCCTTTGTAGTTCCCTGTTATTTTCTCTGAATTGGATTTCAATAGCTCTTTGATGTTGCGGGACCTTCTGTAAGCAAAAATCGGTTTGTTGACAAACAGTTCTTTAAAGTCAGTCTCATTGCTGAGCAATTCCCAATGGCGGTTAATACTCTTTTTTATCTCTTGGGAGCTGGTAGAGTATTTTGAGACAAATACCTGGCGTGGCCGTTGCTGTTTGGTTTGTTTGATCAACAAAGTTTCCCTGGATCATTTATCAGTCTTTTCTTTGGCTGTTTCAAGTACTGTGGATGGGTACTTTTTTGACACATATTTAGTAATGATGGTATTGAGATTGGTTTGTAAAGTTCCCTCTTGTGAACAAATTCTTTTGGCTCTTAACATCATGGAATATGGCAGGCTATCAATGAGATTCCTGGAATGAAAACTGTTGTAAGAAAGAGCTGTATTTTTGTCTGTGGCCTTGTGATATACTTCAGTGTCAAGAGTATCATCCCCCAGTTTCACAAGTACATCCAAAAATGGAATTGCTTTCTCCTCAATGTTATGCGTGAATTGGATATTCTCGTCATACACGTTGAGCTGAGATATTTTTTGTTCCAACATCATTCTAGAGTTCTGCCATATAAGAAAAATGTCATCGATGTAGCGACAGTAAAGAACTATGTTATCTGTCCACTCTTTATCTGTTGTCAAATATGTATCTTCAAACCTTGCCATGTAAGTGTTTGCATAGGCTGGGGCCCCAAAAAAGCCCATTGAGGTACCCTTGTTTTGTAGTTAATAGGCATTCTCCCATTTAAAATAACTATGGTGAAGACTGAAATGCAACAGTTCCAATTCAATAATTTTGTTGACGGGTAAATTCTCTTGTTTCAGCAAAGCCCATTCCACAGCCTCTATTCCTGCGGTGTGCGGGATAGAGGTGTAAAGGGCTTTGACATCTAATGTGCACAGCAACATCCCTGGTTTGACTTGAACTTTCATGAATTTTTGTAGGAAGTGTGTTGTATCTTTGGTATAAGAATACCATGACTGAATGTTAAGAGCCAAAAGAATTTGTTCACAAGAGGGAACTTTACAAACCAATCTCAATACCATCATTACTAAATATGTGTCAAAAAAGTACCCATCCACAGTACTTGAAACAGCCAAAGAAAAGACTGATAAATGATCCAGGGAAACTTTGTTGATCAAACAAACCAAACAGCAACGGCCACGCCAGGTATTTGTCTCAAAATACTCTACCAGCTCCCAAGAGATAAAAAAGAGTATTAACCGCCATTGGGAATTGCTCAGCAATGAGACTGACTTTAAAGAACTGTTTGTCAACAAACCGATTTTTGCTTACAGAAGGTCCCGCAACATCAAAGAGCTATTGAAATCCAATTCAGAGAAAATAACAGGGAACTACAAAGGAATGAAAAAGTGTCAGAATTGCGTACACTGCAATAATGTGATAGTATCTGATACAGTGAAACACCCACACACAGGAGAAACCATTCCCACGAGGATCAATGCGGATTGTAATACCATGAACGTAATATACGCCATTAAGTGCCCCTGCGGATTGTTGTATGTGGGCAAAACTGAAAGAAAAATCAAGATACGTATATCTGAGCACAAGAGTACCATTCGCAACAAAAACATCAACAGCAGTTTGGCGGTACATTGGGACAAAAATAGACATACAATAGCCCAGTTGAAATTCCAGATCCTTGAAGTAGTTGCCTCAACACCCGGAAGGAGTCTCACCAAAACTTTGTTGCAGAGAGAGATATTTTGGATAAAAAAATTACAGACACAAGATCCCAAAGGGATCAATGATCGAGTGGATTTAATTTGTTTTCTTTGATCATTGCACAGATGAGCACGCTGGAGGACTGTACTTTCAAAGAAGTTCAACTGCAGATGGATTTATCTCAGTACGATGTATTACAATTGTTCATTGTCAATGTTAAGCTTTTCAATTATATTGTATTATGCACCTCTTATTATGTACACTACACCACGCAAATATGGCGCCTTCGTTCCTTTTGATTTTTCGCTATTTTTTCCCCGCAATAGTCTGTTCTCTATTTTTACACACACTTCCACGTCATTTAAATAAGCCGTCGCACTAAACTCGGTGTTCGCATCTACACGTGTACCGGACGGTTGTGATCGGGAGTAGAGAGAGAGGGAGGCTTTTGGAGTATTCGAGTCACCGTTACGAGTGACAGAAGGTATTTGTGATGCATATAAGGTTAAGTAGTTTTTTGGAGGACACTATTCAGATAGAATAATGTTGGTGTTGTTGTTGTTTTTTAGTTAAAGCTGGACAGCAATCCACACAAGCCACTGAGAGTACATGGCGATTACACCGCATTACGCAACATAAACAAGGTGTGTTTCACGTGAGTCATTTGTGTGCATACAAGTGCAGGAGCATTTTGGCATGTGTGTGAGGTATTATCATACAAATTGTGAGTTATTAGCATTCAAGTTCCGTCACTGAGGCTGGTTCCCATTTATATCTTTTTTTTAAAAAAAGGGGGATCACCACAGAGGAGTCTTCGGCAACTCATGGTAGAGGCGATTGTGTATCTCAGCTTTGGCTCAGCTATATTCTTACTACAAGGACTGCACCACGCAGGGGTTTCATTTTTCCCAAGTGAGTTGTGGCTTTTGTATCCGTTCTTTATTCTTCGTTTTCAGCCGCTGTATTTTCGCTACAATGTTTCAAACATTTGACTATGGTGTATGTTTTTTTCGCCAGAGCGACTGATCAAGTCTTTTAAGTCGGCACAGTCCAATCTGTTTTTTCCTTGCGCCATTTCCTTCTCATCCATACAAGTGAGTGTACAGTATAATACTAATTGCAACTGAATTAATAGGAATTCTCAATCAAATTTTTGTATTCTTTAATGTGGCAATCTATGAACTTTGCGGTTGAAGAACCTTGTGCACTTGAGTGATAGAGATTCATTTTTGTGTCATTTCAGGTACCGCCCCTGACGAAGGGCCAAGAGGCCCGAAATGCATTGGGCAGGGCAAACTTGTCAGATAAATAATCATAAGTTGATGTGATGTAAACATCAAATATGTATATATCCTTTCATAAACAATGAATTCATGTATATCATGTCTGATGGAATTGATATATTAGTAAAACTGATGGAATTGATATATTAGTAAAAAGACATATTTGAAATTCATAAAGTTTATGTGTTTTCATGCAGCAAATGCGTGTTAAATATTGGTTGATTCATGTATTAAGCAAACATCCAATTTTGGAATCGCAACAGTGCGTAGAGGGCAAGCGGTTTCGCTTGATTATTTTTCATGTTCTAGTTACTGGCGCAGTATGGAAATTGCGTCTTCCTTTACAGCACGCGTGATTAATGAATGTTTAAATTTGAGGGCAAAGTATTGATTGTTTAAAAATAAGGAGTGCCTCTCCCATTACTAATTGTTAGAAATACAGCACGCCATTTGCAGGACAGCTAGGAGTAAGACGGCGGAGGGAAGGCAACAAGTTAAATGTAAACATTGCCGGCATTGCTGGAGGAGGGGACGGGGGAGCTGGAGCACTTTTCGTTAAAGTCTGATGGCGGGGGTGGGGGCGGGAGAGGCTTGAGAGCGGATTCCTCTGAAGTCGGATACGAGCCAGATGGTGTTTGGTGCGAGGCTGATGGGTCGGGGGCGGGAGAGGCTTGAGAGCGGATTCCTCTGAAGTCGGATACGAGCCAGATGGTGTTTGGTGCGAGGCTGATGGGTTTGACGTGCACGCGCGTCTCACACGCCTGGTTCTCATGAACTGTACGTAATCCGCGCTTGGTCAAGAGTTTGTTACGCCTACAATATACTCGCCTAATAATCCCTGAGGGATATAATAGTCGAGACCTAAACAAAACACGAAGGCTGGCCCTTTCTAGTGAAGTGAATGGGGGAGGGGGTTTATTTTGGACATGTGCCTCGGACAGACGGCCCCATTGTTCTGCCCCTTTGTTTTTCTTCACAAGGAGAGTGGGCAGCCCGTCCCTCCGGGGCGCCCCCTTTTAATTGGACTAATGATTGTACCGGGAGGCTGGAGGTCTGGAGGGGCGATAGGGACGAACATTATCTGCCTGCTGAAGTGTTACTTGTCCGCCCCCTGAGGCCCCACTGGGGGACACACATGCGTCAAAGGGAACCATGTGGGGGTACAGTTGTCTGTTGATCCCACTGGAGAGCGCCTCCCCCCAACCCTGCCATTTAAGTGCTGGGAGCACAGAGAGCTGGGCATCTTTCGGCCCTGCACCAGGCGCACAATGGCTGCTACAGCCCAAAGCGCTTAGGACCTGCACTGTGATTTAAAGCGCTACAGTGAAACGACGCTGAAGGATACTCCCACCCCCTCCCAAAATGGAAACCCTGCGGCAGGGCACCCTTATGGCGTTAAGTACCACTCCACCCCCACTATTGGGCGAAGCCACTGACCGTTTCCAAAAATCCTCAGAGCTTGTTACTGCTATAAGCTTCAGGCAGAGGGGGGCCGCATCCATACTGGAGGGGGCAAGGGAAGCTTGTCCTAGAGGCAGTGTTGACAGTATATAGGGTAGGCTGGAGGACTTTCACGGGCCCAGCTGTGAAATAAACAATACATACACTGTGTATTGTGGCTCAGTAATGTATTCCCGGGGTTCTGATGCCAATCACAACTCCAGCCCTCATTGGCTCGAGGGCCGATTGTCTTGTGATCACGCCAGCCCACGGCATGCACACTGCTTCATGGTATGTACAATCCTCCCTTGATGCACTGCCACAGGGCCGCTCCAGGCCTGAGGAGCCGTTGAGAGGAAGTGGGCAATAAAAGCAGCGTAGCCCGTCCACGGGACTCACAGTGAGGCGACCCATGACAGGGCATTAATTGCACCCCAACGATGTTTGTTGTTTGCTCTCAACCCCAAGTAAACATCACTTAATTACCTACATCCGTCAATAAGCGCTGTTTAAAGTGTAAAAACACATGCACCTCGCGTCTCCACAAAAGAGGCCAGTCACTTCAGCCGTCGAACACATGCCATCCGCTTCTGAAGGATGAATGGCTCAGTCCTCCCCTCCAGCCCTCCAACATTTTGCCTGCAGTGTGTACGCAGGTTTCAATAAATCCCATGTTTTATTGTGGTGTATTCATTAATTATGCATGATAAAAACTGAAATTTTGATATCCGTGCTCCTGCGGTCACGGCGGGATGACCTGCACCGACGCCTTATAATTATCGATCATTAGTAACTCAGATCTAGACTGCCGCGCCCGCCGGCTCTCCTCTTCTGACCTCCCATGGCCCCCTGAAACAAAAACAGGCAGAGTCGGCCCGGCTGCGGCTAGATCGGGGCCCGGGGGAACTGATCTCCCAAAATGTACCCAGGTGGGGCACGCGGCTGCCCCGGCGGGGGGACTTGTTTCTGCCCCGGAGGGACCTAATGACCCTGCTGCAGCCCCGGCGTTGACTGACTCTGGAAAGTGCTGAACTTTTTGTGACCGGACGGCGGGTGCGAGAGGTGAAGGATGCGGTCACCCAGGGCGCACCTAGGGGACCTGTCAGCTCTCCCACCGAGCGGGGTGGGGTGGGTCCAGCCGAGCGCTAGAGGGTCACCCTCTCACTCACCAAGCGCTTCTTCAACCTTTGCGCAGCTCATATATACACGAAGCACAAAGAAGAGCAGCGATGAAAGACAAGCGTGGCCTCGTGGCCGCGAAAGTTAAAGTTGTGCCTGAACAGCGTTTCCTTTACGGGAGACAGCAGCGCAGGCCCGATAATTGCTAACAGATGGCGCTGCTGCTGGCTCCCGCGTGGGAATCGCCGTGCATGCATGAGCACTCATAGGAAGCTGTGCAAAACAGGCACAAGTTTCAAGTAAAGTGCTGACTGATTCCAAGAGGTCCCTCTAAGCAGTGCATAGGCACTGCGTAGCGAGACCTAAAAAGGAGGTCACCGGTATGCTCAGACTGAGCACCTAAGCGGTAACTATGGGGTGGCCCGGTCGAAAGGCTAATGGCTCAGTGAAGTAACTGTTCCGCGGGAGATGTGCCTCTGTGCTGCTAAATTATGTGTTGTCTGTATTTTTAATTGTTCCCTAGGTATACATTAATTTGTGAAAGGAAAGCAGAGTGGTGGTACTGACCCGTGCCCTGAAGTACAATAATAATAATAATAATAATATGTCCATTTGTAAAGCGCAATGGTTACAATAATGCAAGTGTGTCCCCGCGCTGCGGTCAAGTCAGTCGGCAATCAGAAGTCCAGAGCCCTAACCCACCTAAACTTGGGGAAAGAGAAACGTTTTTAACTTTTTCCTGAAACATCTCTCCTGGGTCTCCATCCGGAGCTCCATCGGAAGGGCATTCCATTGTTTAGCCACCAGTAGTCGGAAAGACCGACCAGCCATCCTGGCCTTTTTAATAGCAGGAACGCACACCTAGCCTACCCCACCACACCTCAGCTGACATGTGGGAACATATGGGGACAGGAGTTCAGACAGATACAGAGGGGACTTTCCCTGTAAGATCCGGTGGCAAATGCAGAGTGCCTTGAAAGTGACTCTTTCTTTAATTGGGAGCCAGTGGAGCGCCACCCAAGCTACCCTGGCCGATGATCTTCGTGGGCTCCTCAAAATAAGGCGGGCTGCTGCATTCTGCACTCCCTGTAGACGGAGCAGGCATTTGGCTGGTGCGCCTAGATAAAGAATGTTAGCATAATCTAGGTGCGACGTCACCAGCACATGGACCAGAGTCTTCCTAGCAGCCACGGGTAGGAGGTCCAAGGTTTTACGAAGGACCTTCAAAATCCCGAAGCAGGTACCTGCCACCCGCCTAGTTTGGTAGTCAAACGAAAGGCTAGGATCCAACCAAACTCCCAGGTTTTCACCCCCAAGTCCTCGGGCCACCATGCCGATGACTACACAGTCGGGGTCCGACCCACTATCAGCACCTCCGTCTTGTTACCATTCAGCTTCAGGCAGTTCTTAGCCATCCATGAAGCCAATTCGTGCATGCATGCCCTGAAGCTGGAGGCAGCCAACTCGGCGCCTGGGTCAAGGAGACCACTAACTGCTTGTCATTAGCATAGGACACGACCCTGATCCCAAACCCCTCTGCAATCTCCGCTGCGGCACTCCCTGGTTCAGCTTGATGACCTTAGAATAGTGTGCGCCCTGTCTCACCAGGAAGCACCGGTCCGAAAGGAAAGATTTTAGCCAGTCCAAGGCACTCCCGGACACCCCACCCTTCCTCAGACATTGCACCAGAGTGTGGTGGGCTACAGTATCAAAGGCGGCACTTAAATCCAACAGGATCAAGGCCGCCGTTTGACCTGCATCCACAAATTGCCTAATCGATTGAGTGGCAAAGAGCAAAGCTGATTCGGTCGAGTATCTGGCTCGAAAGCCAGACTGGGTGGGGTGAAGAAGATCATGTGCCTCGATGTGGGCTATAAGCTGTACATTCACCACTTTTTCAGCCACCTTTGCGAAGTACGGCAAGAGGGAGATAGGGCGTAGGTTGTCAAGACGATCTAACCCAAGGTGCGGTTTCTTAGGGAGCGGCAGAACCACGGCTTCCTTCCAGCAACCCGGGACACAACACGTATCAAAGGAAGTCGCCACCAGATGCCTTATAAAAGGTTCCAGGCATTCCAAACTCCCTTTTAACCTTTTCGGAGGAGCCGGGTCCCTGGTTGATGCTACAACAGATATTAATAAGGTGTTCCAGGAGGGGCATCGAGAATTCCTTCAGCCCACCGCCCTCCACCACAGAGTCTCCCTCATCCTGCCCTGCCTCTTCACCCCTAGCCGCTTCTGGGAAGGTGGAATAGATTTTTTCCACCTTTTTTGGAGAAGAATTTAGCTATCTGATTACAAAGCACCTCTGAGTCCGCGACTGGTGCTGCTAAGCTGGTGACCGAGGTTAGCTCCTTATAAACCTTGAAGAGCTCCCGAGTTGAGCTGCTGGCTGAATCAATTCTCTCCAGAGTCTTTCCCGACGTTTACACCTGGCTTTTGCTGCTCTCAGGCCCTATGAATACCACGGGGCCGATTTCAAAGTTCTGAACTGTTTTTTCTTAGCCCATGGGGCCGTACAGTCCAGCGCCTCCGTGATCCATTTATCTAAGTTTTTACACGCTGTTTCAGCATCGCTGCCCCCTGGTGGGCCATCCTGTACCACGGCTTTGCTAAAAAGTCCCTGCGAGAAAACCCCCAACCTCCTACAGACCGCTATCTTGCTGCTAGGTTCTGAGCTCTTATTCTCTGGGCGTTTAATCACAAATGGCACCAAGTAGTGATCCGTCCAGGTGACAGGGAGAGGGGTGTGGGCCACAATATCCTGCCAGTTCGTGAACACAGGATCCAGAAGATGTTCCTTTACGTGAGTAGGGGCGGTGAATCAATCAATCAATCAATCAATCAATCAATCGGCAATTTGTATAGTGCGCTACTCACCCAGAAGGGTCTCAAGGCGCTGGGGGGGGGGGGTTAAGGCGCTAGTTGCAATATGGCCATATCCTGACAGAATTCAATGGCTGTGGTGCAGGTCCTATCCTCAAAGTGCAAATTCAGGTCCCCAAGCACCATGAATTTCTCGTAGCGCAAAGCTGGTTGCGCCAGGTAATCCAGTATACTGGACACAAAACCTTTGGCGTAACCCGGTGGTCTGTAAATTAAGACCCCCTTTACAATGTAGCTTTGGTCCACCGTAAGTGTGAAAGACCCTGCCTCACAGTCGGTCAGGCTAATATCCTCTAACGTGCAGTGTACATTGTGTTTATAGATAATTGCAACGCCGCCCCCCCTGCCACTTCTCCTATCCAGATGGCTAATCGCAAAAACCTTGGGAGCAGCTTCTAAAATACCTGGTGCCGACTCCTCATCCAGCCAGGTCTCTGTAAGAAACAGGATATCAATCTGGTCGTCAACCAGCAGGTCATAGACCTCCAGTCTGTGTTTCCCCAGGGACCGCAGTTCACTAGGCAGCACTTGAGTTCACTGATCTTCCCCTTATCCTCCCCACTTCCGCCATGGGTGAATGAACAAAATCTACAGCCTCTTCTTTTGCTGTCTCACACCATACTGTGTTTACAGCTGTCCATATTGTAGGTGCGCATCTTATGAAGGTCTTGGGAGCCATACTGAAATTTGGATTTGTCCCGGGCAGGGGTTCGGGCCCCTGGCCCCACCGGGCCGCGGACGGGCTCAGATGGGCTTGCCTTTGGCATGCTTTCGGCGCACCAGCGGCGTGCCTGCTGCGCAGTCGCGGAAGCATCTCAATAAATAGCTGCCTATTAGCAACTAGACCGCTGACCGGCCCTCCGGAAGTGCCTGGCTCGCCCTACCCCGCCCTTCGCGCAACTGTACTGGTTACCGCGTCGGAACGGGGCAGGTAGGCGTCACAATCGAGCCCAGGACACTGCAAGGTAGGAGTTGCCTCCAAATCAATAGGCAATGAAACATGTTGGCTCTCTATGATGAAAAGAGGCAACAGAGTGTCCTTTTAATGTGAGAAAACCCACAGCATAGAATAAAGGTGATAAGCTAGTGTTGGTTATAGCTCGTTTTTAAAACATAAAGCGGTCCCTAAATGCTAGGATCTACTTTATGGGGTCAGTTTTTTAGTACTTAGAGCAACACTTTAGTACACATAACCAGTAAGCTCACGACTGGTTTCACTGCACACTTAACATATGTGCACTTGGGGAGGAGCCAAGATGGCGATCGGGACGGCTGCATAAACGCTCGTCTCCGTGAGCCCTCCCGCCCCGCACATACATCCTGGCGATTAACCTGTGCAGTATTTGTTAATTCGAGTAGGGGAAGGAAAGCATTCACTTACCATCCGCTTCTGTGGCTCCACCGTGCAGTTGACCCGAAGAAATGTCCCCGGCTGTTTGGCGGCCTTCGAGGTGCCGAGACCGGGATCTCGAGTGAGGAGAGTGTCCGGCCGTGACTGCGACTCCAGCGGCCTCTGGTCGCGATGGGAAGCCACTCGGAGAGAACCTGAGATCTGCGAGCCGAAAGAAATGATACCAACCTGATCCCATGCGAGAGGTGCGATATAGCTGGGCCGGAGAGAGTCCATGGTGCCCAGTTCCCCTTCGGTGTGACGCCCGGTCATGTTAACAGCCCCCCCCCGGGAGCCGATGGGAGACTCCTGGAGAGCAGCAGGGAGCTTGTTTAGCCTTTTGGTGACTCTCGTTTCTGTTCCCTGCCCCGACTATTGAGATCCCGCTGTGGATCCTGCTGGTTCCGGGGGTTGGTCCCGATCCCGCGGTGAGGTGGAGGAGGAAGAGATCGCAACGGCTGAAATGGCAGATGCTACCCGGTGCACAAGAGAATCCCGGGGTTTGGCATAGCGAGGAAAGACCCACGCCCGGCGATATTTTGGCTGCATTAACGACTCTGCAGACTGCCCTGTTCCGGGGGGCCTGAGAATTGGGAAAAAAGGTGGCCGCCATTGTTGGCCCGCCATTTTGTAACGATATGGATCGCTCTCGAGAAGGTGCCGAGGTGTTTGCCTCTGATTCATTGACGTATTCCCCGGATGAGTCTACGTCCTTGGAGCTGCGGATAGGTATGGTACATGAGCTTGCAGTACATTCCCCTGTTGCACGTGTGACTGTTTCATCGGGGCCTCGCTCCGATCGGCGAGTGGAGGAACAGCATCGCTCCATGGGTTGGGCGGCCCCGGCGGAGTTTCGACGCTTCCCTCATCGTGTGATCCCTTTTCCATGTTTGGCGAGACTGTGCACTGACTCTGTTGGCGGTGTCGATATTGTCGTATTCAGACTTCCGCCATGCATCATCTGCGAGATTTTGGTGGCTGGGATCCTATGGAGCAACGATACTGCCTGAATCTCCCGGTGCATTCAGACCCTTTGTGCTACTTTGCATCCTGCCTGAGGGAATGTTCAACGTTGGTATTATTGACAGAAGTGGCCAGGGGTGACTTTGATTGGGACATGGAGGGACTCATAGATGGTTGATGGTGATTTGAGGGGTGCTTAGCGGAGTTGTAACTGATTGCGCTATACATGATTGCTGTTCCTTGTACTTCTTCTACCGTTGCTGTTTAGAAGATTTTGGATGCGGAGGTGGGAGGGGCCGGATGACCAGATCGAGGGCCCTTCTCCTGTCTGTTTTTTTTTTTCTTTTCTTTTTCTTTCTTTTTCTCTTTCTCTTTTCTGTATTTAGGGCGACAGGCACGCTGCTGGGGGGGTAGGCCGTAGCCTTTTGCAGGGGTGCAGGGTTGGGGGTTGGAGGATGGGCTTGTTATTTTGTTCTCTCTTTGTCTCTATGGCCCTTTGCCCTTTTCCTTTTTCGATGTCGTCGTCTCCATGTTTCCTATAGTGTGATGCGCCTCGAGGGGCGGGACTAGTTCGCCATGATTGCTCCGTGTTTCTCACATCCATCCTGACTCTTATGTTGCCTCCCCAGCCACTCCCAATATGTGTACATCACTGGCGTAAAACTTTTTGCTTCTACTTAGCTGTACTAGGGGAGTGTGTGACTGTGCGGCATCGCTTTTCTTTCACTTTTTTCGTTATTGTAAAATGAACCGTCTCAGATCCTTATTATTGTATGGTAATTTAAATTTTGTCATATCCTTGATGCTGCTCAACCTTCGACCTCCGAACCGCTGTATATTTGTACACTCCGTTCCTCTTTGCCGATCTGATTAGTGGCCGGCCGGTTTGGTTGTAGGCCCATATTTGTATTTCCGTGCCACAACAATAAAGGTTTAAAAAAAAAAAAACATATGTGCACTTCACCATCACCATTATTCATTTGTCTTTACTGTTTCCTTTAGGGTACGGGTGTGCTGATGAGAGAACCTGAGTCCACTGGTGAGAACCAACCAGTGGACTCCCATGGTGTTACTTCCATGAGGCATCCAATACCCCTTCACATTTTTGTACGTTTGTCACTTTATTGGCAGTCACTTGCATTATATAAGGATTGTATCTATTACACTAAGCACTGGGTTACACTATTTGGGA
Organism: Lissotriton helveticus; assembly: GCF_964261635.1. NCBI lineage: Eukaryota > Metazoa > Chordata > Amphibia > Caudata > Salamandridae > Lissotriton > Lissotriton helveticus. The sequence continues at coordinate 1,578,696 of NW_027611680.1, forward strand.
ACATTTTTATACATAGAACAGGGACCTATAGAGAAAGACAGTTTAGGATTCACTGCTCAAGCAGGACACGATATTGTGGCAGCTATTGACAGATATTAGGTCCACGTGCATCTGTTCTAGCATTTAGGCCAGGTCTCTATTGTGTTTTACTTCAGTGAATGGGGGGCTGACCTGGCTTATATAGTACCCCTCAGGCTCCTTGGTGAATTTAGAAATAAAACAATTTGCCAGAATCACCTAATTTGATCAAGTGGGTAAAATGTGGAAAAATAGAATATTATCATCATGTATGTCCCATTATACACCCTCTCATCCACGTCCTGAGTTCATCATGACGGTAACTAGTAAATTCAGTCACGTTAACGAAAGGTTGCACGCAACACACTCCTCTTCCTCAAAACTGCAACTGCACATTCCGATGGTCAGGCCGATTCCGAGAAACGAGCCCCCGTTGTAACCACCCCCGCTTCTGGTCAGACCAATTCCGAGAAATAAGCCCCCGTTTACCAAGAACACGACCAATTCCGAGAAACCAGCTCCTGTTTGCTAAACACATGACACCAGACATCCTGTCACGACTATTTCTCGTTCTCCTATCTAAGGAACCAGCCTAGGGTTATGTCTCAACTCTCCGCCTCTGCCATGACTTCCTCATAATTGTGACACAGTTACGTCGCTACTGCCATAATCTCTGTATGATTGCCACTCTTTCTCTCTCTCTCAACTGAATCTTGCTCAAGAGAAGCTCCTTCCTCTTTTCTGTACATAAAATGCCATGTTTTCTGTGATCAAACCAGAGCTAGGATTAGAGACCATTCCCGAGCCTCTTTAGGTGATGGAGCTCTCCCTTAACTCGAGTTACTGAATAAAGACCCTGAATTCTAACCACCACGGACTCTGCTCTTCGTACTTGACCTTATTGATATTATAGAAATTCCGATCAAGGTAAATTACTAAAATATTTACCACAGCAAATTGGCGCCCGAATAGGGACTTCCCTTTCTCCCCACACGCCGGTGATGTGGACCCGAACCTGTCTCTTCAAGACATCGACGGACTTCCACGTGCACATTGCAGGGTGTTCCTGCATAAACTTCTTTGTGTCGAAGAGGGACCGAGCCGCAGCCTAGCCATCCATACGAGGCAGTGAGGACGACAGCGGAAGTCTCGACCCAGAGCCCGAACATTGTGAAGTTGCCCAGTCCGAGGTCTTCAGAACCCCGCCAAGCCCCTGATCAAGGGCACAGCGTAACTAGTCCAGTGTCCAGATCTTCAAGGTCTTCAAGTTCTCTGCACCTCGGTGAGTACTGCTGGGGGTGTATCAAGACGGGTTCTGATCTTTTTTAGAGCACGGTCAAGACGGGTTCTAATCTTTCAGAGCACGGTCAAGACGGGTTCTAGGCTTCTAGAAAACGGTATGTTTGTACTCTGATACTCAGGGTATATCAAGGTTATCAAGTGTAAATTGTTTATTTTCTGATGAAAATGCCTTTGTTTTCTAAATAGTGTAAACTGGGTACCCGGAAAGGGTTACTGGAACAATCTATACCAGTCCCCCCGAAGGATACTCCTGGTTACTTCATGTATACGAAGTATGGAATCGGTGCCATCTTGTATTTGGATCTTTGGGAAGGTTACACTAAAGATTTAGAGATTGCGATTAGATGGCCAAAGAGTGGCACATGGGATTTGAATTGTATTATGGCAGTTGAGAAGAAATGATGGGAAAAGAAAGCAAGACCCTCGATATTAGAGAGCGTTGATATATGGCGAAAGGAAGCACATCGAAGGGAACAGAAAGAGCAAGAGAAAGTGGAGAAAGCAAAGAGAATATCTGAAGAAAGTAGGATGAAAAAGTTACAGGATCAGAATGATGATATTTGCTTTGAACAAAAGAAAAGGGAGGTCTCGGCCTCCATGACGGGTATCTATCCCGTCCTCTCGCAAAAGACAGGATCTAATGGTAGTTCAGACCCTAACATCCCCACAGCACCTCCACGTCCTAAGGTTCCTTCTGTACCCGAAGACTTCATTACTACCTATTTAATGGAACCACCTCCTGCTTACACTAATCAGATAACAGCCAGACGAATAGTTACACAGACGGAACCTATCCCTGACACTTCGGGTGGTGTTCTACCTATGTTAGAATGTGAATATGACCCTACTCCAGGGGAAGGTCCACAAGCAGATGTCTCCCATCGCTTACGAGAAGCTCTAGAAAGCATACGAGAGGTACCGAATATCCCGAATTGCCTAAATAAAATTTACGAGGCTCTCCGAACAGGAGAAGATTTAGAAGTTCTCCAAAAAGCTATTAAAAATAGACCTATCGCTCATAGAAAATGCCTCTCACGATTCATGATTACCTGTTTCATTCGCATGATCTCGAGTTCGGGAAAAAGGGTTCCCGACGACCTACTTCAGCTAGATCAAGCAGTAGTAGCTGGAAATTATAATAAAATAAAATAAATAGATCTCTTCATTCCTCTCTTTACTAGTAAGGTTTCCGACTGACATCAGAAAAATACACCTACCCAGGAGACCGAGAATGTGGGTACAGACGAGGACAGGGAAGAAGGAGCTGCTTTTCAAGGAGCAGTACGTTCCCGCACCCCTCGCTCCCTAGGTAGCGAGCAACTCAGGAGTAAGGCTAAGAAATTTTCAGCTTCTTCAGATAGATTGTTCCAACGAACACAAGAAGCCTTGGATGATTGGATGGACAACGAGCCTCCACTCACCACCCAAGAAAAAGAACTCGCTCGATCAACCACTCATTGGGTGTCTCAGTACTCCATATACGGCCCTTACAGTCGCCCAAATGTTTTTATCACTCCTATGACATCTCAAAGACTAGCTAGCATATATATGGTTCAGCACCTCATTACCTTGTACGAAGACACTGGCTACCCACCCAAAATGTTACGTCCCCTTTTACGGGATTGCCTAGAAGGGAGGTGGGTGGCCAGGGGACAAGAATTCCTCAATACTTTCCTAGATCAGCGACAACGCTATGTCCAGTGCTTTTCTGATATGTATGACTCAAATCCCCCTCAATACGGACAAGGTCAATTTCCCCTACGAGAAGTACACCCCGTCATATATTCTGCAGGAAAGCTACGACAGACATTTGTCTATACTCCCTTGACAAAATTAGAAATATTAGAGATGAAGAAAATGGTCCCTTCTCATGAAAAAGATCCTACAGGATTCCATAGGGAACTCAAAGATATTCTGCAAATGGGCTCCTTTACTTATAAGGACCTCAATATTCTCCTCAAAGTCCTGCTACCTCAAGGAACATATGACAAGCTAAAGGGAAAGGATTGGGAGGTTATAGGGAAAAAGGTAGCCTGGGCAGATTTAGAGAAAGAAGACACTACTCGTGATCCTGGACAAGGCTTGGGACCTCTGGTCCTGGAACTCCCTCGCCTTCTCCCAAAAATATTTTCTCAGTTGTTGGCCACTAAGAGAGAAGATTGGGATGCTATCTCTGCATGCAAACAAAAACCAGATGAAGATGTAGGGGACTATTATACCAGATTAGAGAAATGTTTTCTTATCAATAGCGGTCTCTCCTCAGGTGGAGACGCCTATAGTCGATTATTTGTCTCAAAATTCGTAGAGAATGCTTTACTCACGATCAAAAATAGAGTACTAAAGGTTGAAAGTACCTGGCAAGCTAGTTCCCCTTCACAAGCACTACAGATGCTCCAGTATCATCAGAACAGAATTAGGGACGAACAAGAGCAGGAGAAAAGAAGGACAAAAGATACTAAAATGAAGGTATTGGTTGCGCAGACTAATACGATTCCTCAGACCCATAAGCAAACTCCAGTATCACAAGAAAGGGTTACCTGTAATTATAGTAAAAAGCCTGGTCACTTTGTATGAGAATGCCCAGTCTTACAACACAATATTGCTACTGGAAAGACACAACCTCGCACCTATACCCCTCGTGTCTCTGCTACAACGTCAGCTACCCCAACTGATACTAAGTAAGCGATACAACTCTATCAGTGTCCGGTGTCATCCTATCCTGAATTCCCTACGATTTCATGAGACAGCTGGGAGGAACACGATAGTCGTCCACTGATCCCGGTCCCGGTTGACCAAGAGGGTCCCTATGTACATACTAAACTCCTAGGTAAAGAAACAAAATTTCTGATCGACACCGAGGCTAGTAGGACGACAGTGCAGCACAACGAAGTTCCCAAGGTACCCCTCTCTGGCTCAAATAGTATTTCCTTAGGTTTTTCAGGTACACCTGTCATCAACAAAGTTTCTGAACCAATATCACTTCAGGTTGGCCCTCTTACAACTTCCACCGATTTGGTGCTTACAAAGTCCTGTCCCGAAAATCTCCTTGGCATCAAGACACTAAAAGAACTGGGTGCTGTAATATGTTGTTCCCCGGAAGGAATCCGACTATTCCTCCGAGATTTCAAAGGTCATTTCACCGCACGAGAATTAGATGTCAGACTAAGAGACATTCCTGTTACACTATGGGCTACTGATCCAACGGACGTAGGATTCATGGTATTACACCACATCTAGTGACATTGAAGGAAGGCGTTGTCCTACCTCGTGTCTGACAATAGAAAATTACCCCCAGATGCAGAACAAGCCCTTATTCAGATTATTGATGATTTGATAACAAAAGGAGTAGTCAGAGAAGTACCTTCCAACATATGTAACTCGCCAGTTCTGCCAGTCCGAAAGAAAACTGATGATGGTGCGCCACCAGTCTACAGACGTGATTTCAATAAATGTGTGGTACCACAATACCCTGTGGTCTCAGGCATCAGCACTCTGTTAACAGCTATAGATCCAGAGGCCACACATTTCACAGTAATCGACCTTAAAAATGCATTTTTCAGTATACCCATTCACCCAGACAGTCAGTACCTATTCGGATTCTCCCTACAAGGTCGCAGTTTCTGTTTCACAAGAGCTCCCCAAGGATATACAGAAAGTCCCAGTATTTACAGTCAGGCCCTCAAAAGACAGTTAAACAACATTGTTCTGCCCTCCAATACGACATTGTTACAATATGTCGATGACTTGCTGATCACCGCACGTTCCGTACCAGAATGTGAACAAGCCTCACAAATTGTCCTAATGTTCCTTGCACAACATGGCCACAAGGTGTCACCCTCTAAATTGCAATTGTGTTTACAGCAGGTGGCATACTTAGGACACCTGCTGTCAAAGGAGGGTAGGGCACTCACACCCGAAAGAATTCAACTCATTTTTAACATTCCTACCCATAAGACACAGAAAGAAGTCCGTGCCTTTATCGGCCTCACTTCCTATTGTAGGCAATGGATTCCCCAGTTCGCCTATTTGGCCAAACCCTTGATACAATTAAGGACCTCCGACGTTGCCACCTCCTCTCCATTGCCATGGACACTATTATATATATATATTTTTTTTTTTTTTTTTTTTTTTTTAGAACTGTCAAATCTATGTCTCATGTAAACACTAGGGGATTAATTTAGAGGGCAGTTTATTATGCCCTCAATAACCCCATGAGTCACAGTCCACACAATGTACAGGCTTTGTTTCCCCTATTTACAACCTTACATCTCCCCAATCCCCTGCCAGACCTTATCCCTGCTGATGCCAATGTGGCCCTCTGTCACCCAGCATACCATATGTTTGAGGCATGTGAGCTGTGGATCACATGCTTTGCATACTCCTGCCATCTAGTGTTGGGTCTGGATGTTTGCAAGTTGTTCTTCGAAGAAGTCTTTCCAGTCACGAGGTAGGTGATTCCTCCTTTCGGTGATAGTGCGGATGGGCATCGACTCCATTGTTAGATTTTTTTTCGCCGTCAGGTTCGGACGTCTATTGCTGCACTCCGCTTCAAAACCGTTGCTTCGGGTTCCCCCCGATGCGGAATCCACTTTACCCACATCGGTACTGTTTTCAAACACGTATTCTACTTCTCCACGTATCGTGTCCGTCGAAGAAAAACATCTACTTCGATCAGAGGTCTTGGAAAGGCCGTCCAGGCTACCCTCTTCGGTCCACTTCGCAGTCAATGGAATGGACCCCATTTAAATTCTGCCCTTGGTGCAGCACTAAGTATACGTGCACTGATCTGCACAAAGTTTGCAATTTGTGCCTGTCTCCGGAGCACAACGAAGAGAATTGTGACGTGTGTAAATCGTTCTGATCGAAGAAAACGGTCCATGATAGTCGGGCTTGACGTCACGAGATGCAAACTCAAAACGTCGACTACATGCCGGACATCTTTGGCAAATATTTCGAACAGGAATTCAACGCATAAGGGGCAGATTCAGTTTGTGTCAAGTTCGAGCTATATAAAACGCTGCAAAAAAAACAAACCCTGAATCGGACTCAGACGAGGAAGAAGACTTGCCGCAAGGTCAACGTACCGTGAGTACCAAAAGCCCCTTAACCCAAAACCCAAGTCAACCAAAACAAAAGGCTTCAGTCCCACCCCCGCCTTCAGGCCACGGTCAGCACCAACAACATGTTTCCGATGCCCTACCCTCCGGCTCGGCACAAACCACGTCTCTAAACCTTCTGGCTTGGGATTGAGTCAGCCAAAGACTGGCACCAAGCCGAAGCATTCAGACTCGAAGCCGAAATCCGCTTCGGAGCTGAAATCCTTGACGCCAAAGACAAAGCCTCCTTCGGCACCGAAACCTTTGCCGTCAAAAGGAGATTCCACCCCAGCATCAAAATCTTCGGCACCGAAACCCAAAACTGTGCCTCCAAAGCAGCAGGGTCCAGATTTCAATGTTCCAACATCCAAATTGGACCTAAAACAAAATGAACTATACATAAATACTGATACAAGATGTGTTCTTACTAAGTCACCTCAGAAACGTAAACCTGAGTCACAAGGAAGACCCTTACTTTATTACTTTCAAGAAGAAGAATGTGGATACTAACCCTACTCCCTTCCCACATTCTTCAACACCATCTTCTCCACCTTTACGTCATTTGTTAATCACACCCAATAACTCTCCAGGATAATGATGGGGATGATGGGGAGACTCTTCTACATATAGATCCCTGGAGAGGCTATCACACAGATTCACCAAGATCTTTACCCTGCAAAGCCTTCTCCTGATGACAGTGTAGGACACCTAGAGGTGCTCACTAAGGCTGCAGAATATCATGGGGTGCAGTTTAAGCATGGGCGGATTTTGCGGATCCACGATTCGCGGATTCAGCGGATTCACGGATCGTGGATCCGCAAAATCCGCGGATTCAGCGGATTTGCGGATTTGGGGGCGGGGCTTCCTCGAGCGTGTGGGCGGGGCCAAACGGACGGGGCTTCCACGCGAGCGCACATGCCTCTTGTGTGTCTAAAAGGTCAGAGACCGATCAGAGCAGCAGATTAAGAGACAGAAGCCCCTGGTCACAGGAACAGCACGGGGGTTGTGCTCGTAAAAGTCAAAGATGCCCAGCCTCCCAACGCTCACGTTTTTTTTTGGGCTGCTGAATGAGTCACTGCATTTGCGCTTCAACTAGTTCCAGCGACCAAGTGTGTGTCACTATGCAATCGCGCCGAAGTGCGCAGGGGTCCCTTGAGTGAAATGTCCATCATAGTGGGTAAATGGCGGGAAGACGGTGCACACCTCGAGTGTGTGGGCGGGGCCAAACGGACGGGGCGTCCATGCGAGCATGCCTCTTGTGTGTATAAAAGGTCAGAGACCGATCAGAGCAGCAGATTAATTATTTAATTGTGCCAGGACCGTCGTGCCCGAATGAACCCTGCCCTTCATATTTATTCAAGACACCACTGTTGAAGTAATTTACGATGGCGCCGGCAAGCTGCCAGCGCCATCCTGCAAAAGTTACTTAATTAGCTTCAACAGGAAGCTCCAACTGCTAAAATAAAGCAGGCGCTCGAGCCCCTGCTGTATCTTATCTGTTAGAGCTTCCTGTTGAAGCTAATTAAGTAACTATTGCAGGATGGGCGCTGGCAGCTTGCCGGCGCCATCGTTAATTAGGCGCGCGCGCTTGAACTTTTGACCGCAAAATCCGCTCCGCTCGCGGATTGCGGATTTTCGGCAAATCCGCGAGAGTTCGCGGATCGCGGATTTGCCGAAAATCCGCAAAATCCGCGATCGGAGCGGATTTTGCGCTCATGCTTAGTGCAGTTACATAAGGAATCTCTAGAGGAAGATTTCCTAACCTTCACTGCCACACATAGGGCTTGTCACACTCTGCCTATTCTTAGAGGCATGATGAGACATGCGGACAACATTTTCAAAGATCCACTGTGGGCCCGCATTCTAACCCCCAGAACTGAAAATTATAAGGCTGCTCCTTCAGATCCATTCTTTATTAAAGGTCAGCTACCGGTAGACTCTTTGGTAGTCTCTAATGCCTGTAAAAGGACCAATTCACAGACCACGGGGGATGCGCCCCCTCCAGATAAGGAGTAAAAACTATTAGACGCCTCTGGTAAGAGAGTAGCTGCTTAAGCAGCAAACCACTGGCGCATTGCCAACACCTAGGCCCTGCTAGCCAGATTTGACAGGGCACACTGGGTTGAAATGGAGCAGTTGCTGCAACATCTCCCAGATGAATGTAAAGCAAAGGCCCAAGATTTAGTTCAGGAGGGAAAGCTCATATCCAATTCCTCAATAAGATGCGCTTTAGATGCTGCAGACACTGCAGCTGGGGGGGGGGGGAGGTAACATGAGTGTGTTACTTAGAAGACAAGATTGGCTAAGGATTTCTGGGTTCAAACTTGAAGTCCAGCAGTCTACTTTAAATATCCTTTTGACAAGGAGCATCTCTTTGACCCCGAAGTAGATAAGTCCTTGGAGAAGATGAAAAAAGACACAGCGGTAGCCAAATCTATCGGAGCTCTACAGTCTCCTTCTAGCCGTGGCTCCTTTCGTCGCTCTTTCTACCAGGAGGGTCTAAGACCATGTCTTCAGACAACACTGCCACCTCTTACAAAGGTAACAACTAATCTTCCTCTACGAGAGGTTTCTTTAGAGGAGGATATAGAGGTAACAACAACAAAGGTCGAGGCAAGGGTTCAGTACCGCGTAATTCCCGCTCTCCCAACAGTCACTTGCTCACACTTCCCCCGACCATTTTACACCTATTGGGGGACTTCTTCTACAATTCCTCCACATTTGGCAATCTATCACTACGGACAAATGGGAGTTAGGAATTATCCAATATGGTTATTGCCTGGAACTTACCAACATTCCTCCAAACATACCACCAGGTTCTCACAAAATGTCACCAGAACATTACACTTACATTTACACTTCAACAAGAAGTACAGTCTCTCCTCTCCAAAGGTTTTTCCCCAGAGTGGGTTCTTGCATGTCGAGAAAGACTCAATTTGCTACAAAATCTTTGCTGGCATTCAGAACACTGAAAAGGTTTTTCCCCTGTGTGGATTCTCACATGTTCAATTAGATGCGATTTATTGCGGAAACATTTTTGGCATTCAGAACACTGATAGCGTTTATCCCGAGTGAGCAATCTCACATGTTCAGTGACATGAGACTTATGGCTGAATCTTTCTTCCCCAGCTTGTGTTATTTTGTGTTGAGTGAGGCTGGCTTGAACACTGAATTTGTTCTCATAGTCTGTGTTTTTACAAGATTTTTTTCTAGAGGTAATGTCACCAAGTTTGTTTTTCTTTTGCTCATATGCCATGCTAGGAGTGAACCAGATTCTTCCTAGAGTCCGGCTTGTTTAGAAATTGGTCAGCAATAATCTCTGAAACAAATCATGGGCAATCTCCTTAACACTTGAATTGAGCAAAATTTGTCTGGAAGCAGCCCTGTAACACCTGTTGAAAGGTTTCTTGCAGATAAAGGTCTTCAGGTTATGGCCTCTCCGGCAGCAACTTATTTTGTGACTGACGTTTTTCTCACATTCATTTCTATAGGTTCTTAGCAAAGCAGTGATAAATGTGTTAGTTGGATATTTAATGATTAAATGTTAAGTTCCTTTTTGCACTGATGTAATGGCAGTAACTGAGGGCTTTAGAACGTGCACAGTACTATTGTGGATCACCAGTCGCAGAACATCAGTTCCTTTTAACCTTCTTATACATTGAGCAAAGTTTGTAGTTCTGATGACAGGGATTCACATTAGATATAGCTCACCAGTGTTCACTTAATCAGTTTTTATATTTAACAGTTCTACATATACTCCTGCTCAACAGATAATGCTAAGCCAATTTACATAGAATTTATCACAGAACAGTACACAATAAAAAGGAAACATTTATTTGAGATGGTCATGGACACAATGAAGTGGTGTATCTTTAACCCCTTCAGTGCTGCGCGAATTCCGCTGCGGTGCTGAAGGTTCTAAAGAACCTATGGACTCATGACGGAACGGTTCCGTCATGAGCACAGGCCAACCGACGCTCATGACGGAACCGTTCCGTCATGAGCACCAAAGGGGTTAAGGGTATTGCAAAAAAGAAAGGCGAGTGGTTTGAGTTCTTATATCCAGAGGCAGATAGTCTTGAAGTTTTCACTGGTTAAAAACGGTTGTTGAGCAAGAGTGATTTTTTATCTCAGTGCTCTTTTCTGTTGGATGTGTCGGCTTCAAAGTCTTCTTTCAGTGTCTTTTCTATGATGGTATGTAGAAAAACCTTTTGCAATAACTTTCTGTTATGCACCGTGTGCTTCCTCTCTGGAATTAGATGAGGCTTTAGATAAACGTTTATTCTGTCATGCTGAGGCAATTCGTCTTTCTGATAATATTTCAGATGAGGATGCTGAAGTGGTCTTTCAACATTATTTCTGATGCTGTGTGCACAGATATGGCTTTGGACTGGGTTAATGAAATGCAAAATTAGAGACTTCACTTACAGGTATAGCACTTTTCTCAGTTCCCAGGTCAGCGCAACACCTAGATTTTAGAAATTCTTCAAACTTAAAATGCTGGATGTCCTTCCGTTTTTCAAAATAATCCTCCTTATGGCACTGACATTCGGTTGCCTAGCGCTAAACCTTGCGTTCTTTGCACGTAATTTCAATCACCTGTAGATTTAAAATTAAACAGTAAATAGAAGTAAATTTCCAAAAATATAAGTTACAAGTCAAATGAATGCAGAATTGTAGAATTTTGATAAATTGTAGCTGTTTTTCTGACACAGCAGAGCGAAGAATTGTAAACTGAGAGCACTCGGATGTAAGAGTGAGAATTTGTAAAATTTTCAAAATTTTAATTGACTCGCATAACTTACATGTACCCTGTGGAGTTGTAACGCAGTATCCCAGAGTCATATGGAGTGGCACGAAACATCTATTTATAAAAAAAATACTATTCATTCATTTGTAATGTTGATTTCTGGCTTGGGAATGTCCCCTCCATTGACAACGGGCGTTTTCCCCTGTCGAAGTTGCCAACTGCATGTATCTGTTATCCTGACTTTTGATTTTTGGCCTCGGCTTCACGATAATCTATTGTGTGATGCGAGCCCAATGCCTAGATCTATCCCTCAACTAACTCAAGCGCAAAGAAATTAAAGTGTACTTTCATGTGTTAATTTTATTCCAGCTTATTATCAGTTGTTAGGTTTTTCCGACACGATTTTTCCAGACGGAAAAATTTGACGGAAAAGCTCCATAAGACTTTGTCTGCAGCAGCAGCAGCCAAGACTTGTGCTGTCTTTTTTTCTAACTGGGGGAACACACAATGCACAGATTCCCCTTCCCTCCCCTACTCTTGCCACCCCCAAAACCAACTACATGAATATATCTACCACCTGCTGGAAACAGGTGGTACATATTAGCGAGAAAAACCCTATGAAATGGCAAATTGCACGTGGTTTGAAGACCAGAAAAATGTGCTCCTCATGGCAGTTCCCCGTTCAATGGCGTCCACCTTGTACCTGGACGTTACTAGGGAAATCTATCACAAAGTAAAAGAAACCATTACGTGAGATTTTTCTGCCGCCCCAGTACTGTGCAACTTGTAACAAGGGACTATGAGCGGTCTTGGACCGGGCCTGTGACCTGGCGGGTCACACCAAGTGTGCCCTTATTTAATGCAGAGGACTGTCATCGGTTTAACAGCTAGAGCGGTGGTGGCAATGCACCATGTTGTAAGGATCAATAGCCTGATGAGATCTTTGCATCAGGATCACTGGAGTGGGGTCCTACTGACGCACCCATGTAATGCTCTGTTTCTATGTCCCTGTCGAGGCTTTGCGCTAACATCTCAAGTGCGTGTTAACCATGTTGGTGTGTGTAGCCTGTGAGGGGCATACACAGAATGTGAGAGTGTGCCAGAGTAAACTACATCTCCTTTCTGCCAGTTGTGTATACAAGTGGGACCATCTAGCCCTCTTGTATGCTCCAGTTCAAAGTCCTCTGTTACCAAGGAATAAAGTGATGTGCAGGGCACATAGGTCCTTGCTTGCCACCAGGGACGGTGTCTGCCTGACAGTCTATCCAAGTTGAAGGGACATCACAAGCAGGCTGAATTGATTGCTGGTACCGGTCCTGAAGAGCCTAGAAGCCTGCCTGCCTGCCTGTCAGGTTAGAGAAGGGAGTTTCACTATCCAACAGGAGGACGAGGCTGTCCTGGAAGAAGCAAGGTCCAGCGCATCCCTAGCAGCTGTATGGGGCCGGAGGAAGCCAACTACTGGAAATCCATCCAGCAGGACCAGGGTGTCAGACAGACCCCCCAGACTCTCCCAACAGTTCAATGCAGAAAATAATACGTCCTTGACGATGCCCAGTCCGGTGATGAATGTGTGCTGCCAACTAGCCCACGCAGGGCTGCACATGCCAATTCTTAGGTAATCCAAGAGGGGCTGAATCTACGTACTTCCTGGAGAGACTGTGTGGGGCTGTATCTGCCAAATTCCTGAGCGGTCCATGGCAGAAGCACATGAGGGACTACAACTACCCAAGTGTCGAACACCCTGTCTGAGGTTACGCCTGAGGTTCAGCCGGCCACAATGGGGGCTCAATTGCCGATGGTGGGGCCCCCAGATGGCCTTCACTCACCAACAGGCCAGGTGTGACCGCAAAACTTTAGGACTGCTGATCTTCACTGTAAACTGTAAAGAAAAGGCAAAGCGGGTGCCCTACTGAACGCTGCCATGCACCCAGGACGTAAGAGCTCCACAAAAGCCTGCTAGTGGGCCACAGCTCTCTCAAGCGTGCGGGCGGGCCCTGCGAGTGCTGGACAGCTGGAAAGGGGCCCTGACAGGACTGACTCATGTTGTGAAGGGGTAAGACACTTAAGACTGAGAGCCCATGTGTATGAGGGTGAATGAACTGCACCTGTACTATATTCATGCCACTCCTAAATGCCCCAGGGGATAAGAGGGATCAGAACCAGAAAAAAATAAATGCTACTAGGGAGGGCAGGGATAGACATGAGTGAACGCAGCACCCGACAACTTAGAAGGCAGAGATATTGACCAGCTTTTGATTAATGTAGTATTGGATGCAACTGAGCGAGTAAAATACATTTTCTTAGCAAGATAAGCAGTGTGCCGGACATTCATTCTATTGAGGCTGTTGGTTTTTTGTTGAGCTCTGAGTTAAAGCAGCCAACATTACCAAGCTGGGAATTCTGTGACTACCCACCCTCGCTACCTTGAGAGTCAAGTACAAAAAAGGGTTTACTCGGCCCAGTTTGCACAGCCATTCTAGGACAGGTCTCGGGACATCAAAGGAAAATGATGTCAACCCAGTAGCTCCTGTCTACACCGTGGACCCTGAACTGGATTGAACACAAAGGCTGGAACAAAAGTCTGTTGCTAGGATCTGCCAAGCTAAGGCTTTTTCCCATTTTATGTTTTCTGGACACCAGAATAAATGTTTTACATTTATTTATCCTTATCCAGTCTGACATGATTTAACGTAATCAGTAACTTGTTCAGCTGACATTGTAGAGATAAACATACTCAATATATATAGTAAATGGAAAAAAACAGACAATGTTAAGGCAAGGAACACTGCAGTGTCTTGTTGTTGACTTATTCGTATACAGTAAGTCACGTACAAAAAGCCTTCTAATTATTTCTTTTCTCCACTCTGCTATTTGTCAACTATCAAGACTCTGGTCCTGATTTTAGAGATCTCTGCTAGCCCCGGGGGTCACTCTGTCCGTCAAAGGAGCCACGGTGGCCGTCCTGAAGGCACGGAAAGACTGGCGACCGGCTGCCATGTTTAGAGATCTCTGCTGGCCCCGGGGGGCACTCTGTCCGTCAGAGGAGCAACAGTTGCTGCTCTGAAGGCACAGAAAGATTGGTGAGTGGCTGCTATGTTTAGAGATCTCTGCTGGCCCTGGGGGCACGCTGTCCGTTCAGAGTAGCCCAGTGCTTGCTCTGAAGGCACGGAAAGACTGGCGAGCAGCTGCCATGTTTAGAGATCTCTGCAGGCCCTGGGGGCACGCTGTCCGTTCAGAGGAGCCCAGTGGTTGCTCGGAAGGCATGGAAAGACTGGCAAGAGCTGCCATGTTTATAGATCTCGACTGGCCCTGGGGGCACGCTGTCCGTTCAGAGGAGCCCAGTGGTTGCTCTGAAGGCACGGAAAGACTGGCGAGCGGCTGCCATGTTTAGAGATCTCTGCAGGCCCTGGGGGCACGCTGTCCGTTCAGAGGAGCCCAGTGGTTGCTCTGAAGGCAGGGAAAAACTGGCGAGAGCTGCCATGTTTATAGATCTCAACTGGCCCTGGGGGCACGCTGTCCGTTCAGAGGAGCAACAGTGGCTGCTCTGAAGGCACAGAAAGATTGGCGAGTGGCTGCCATGTTTAGAGATCTCTGCTGGCTCCGGGGGTCACTCTGTCCGACAGAGGAGCCACGGTGGCTGCTCTAAAGGCACAGCAAGACTGGCGAGTGGCTGCCATGTTTAGAGATCTCTGCTGACCCTGGGGGCACGCTGTCCGTTCAGAGGAGCCCAGTGGTTGCTCTGAAGGCACGGAAAGACTGGTGAGCGGCTGCCATGTTTAGAGATCTCTGCTGGCCTCAGGGGTCACTCTCTCCGTTCAGAGGAGCCCAGTGCTTGCTCTGAAGGCACGGAAAGACTGGTGAGCGGCTGCCATGTTTAGAGATCTCTGCTGGCCCTGGGGGTCACTCTGTCCGTTCAGAGGAGCCCAGTGCTTGCTCTGAAGGCACGGAAATACTGGCGAGAGGCTGCCATGTTTAGAGATCTCTGCTGACCCTGGGGGCACGCTGTCCGTTCAGAGGAGCCCAGTGGTTGCTCTGAAGGCACGGAAAGACTGGTGAGCGGCTGCCATGTTTAGAGATCTCTGCTGGTCCTGGGGGCGCGCTGTCCGCTCAGAGGAGCCCAGTGCTTGCTCTGAAGGCACGGAAAGACTGGTGAGCGGCTGCCATGTTTAGAGATCTCTGCTGGCCCTGGGGGCACGCTGTCCATTCAGAGGAGCCCAGTGCTTGCTCTGAAGGCACGGAAAGACCGGTGAGCGGCTGCCATGTTTAGAGATCTCTGCTGGCCCTGGGGGTCACGCTGTCTGTTCAGAGGAGCCACGGTGGCTGCTCTGAAGACATGGAAAGACTGGCGAGCGGCTGCCATGTTTAGAGATCTCTGCTGGCCCTGGGGGCACGCTGTCTGTTCAGAGGAGCCACGGTGGCCGTCCTGAAGGCACGGAAAGACTAGCGAGCGGCTGCCATGTTTATAGATCTCGACTGGCCCTGGGGGCACGCTGTCCGTTCAGAGGAGCCCAGTGGTTGCTCTGAAGGCACGGAAAGACTGGCGAGCGGCTGCCATGTTTAGAGAACTCTGCTGGCTCCGGGGGTCACTCTGTCCATCAGAGGAGCCACGGTGGCTGCTCTAAGGCACGGAAAGACTGGCGAGTGGCTGCCATGTTTAGAGATCTCTGCTGGCCCCGGGGGTCACTCTGTCCATCAGAGGAGCCACGGTGGCTGCTCTGAAGGCACGGAAAGACTGGCGAGCGGCTGACATGTTTAGAGATCTCTGCAGGCCCTGAGGGCACTCTGTCCATCAGAGGAGCCACGGTTGCTGCTCTGAAGGCACGGAAAGACTGGCGAGCGGCTGCCATGTTTAGAGATCTCTGCTGGCCCCGGGGGTCACTCTGTCCGTCAGAGGACTCGCCAACTTTTCTCTTTTTCAAAAACATACTCCCAAAGCAGGTGTTTGTTTAAAAACAAAAAAAACTAATTACTCTCCCACGCTTGGAGTTTTATCCTGGATTTTCTCCCAGGGAGTGGGGTTCATTTTAAAGTGTTTCTGTTCATGGCTGTCATGTTTCCCTGGTATTTCCCAATAAGAGAAAAATACAGACAGCATGATCTAAAGAGGATGGACAGCCCAATGTATTTACACCGACGGCACCCAAGTAAGGCTGGACACATGACAATCCACCTGACTTGCACTAGGTCAGGCAGACCATCCGTTTGTCAGACAGGGTACTCCACCACGCTTTTGAAGGAGTACCCTGCTCACCAAACTCTAAATCAAGACCTTCATCCTGTCTGTGCTATGCATGTATCTCTAGGTCTGATTCATTATGTTCATCATTCTTTGTATGATGTACCTGTTATTGAGGATTGTGTGTGTGCGTGTAGGTATATTTAGACCCTGCATTTTAATCTGTAGTTGTTTATGCTGTGTTTATCCCCTTATTATTATAAAAAATATTATGTGCGACCAGATGTCTCCTGCTTGTGACTTCTGAGGAACCCACAGGTTCCTAACAGTACTATTAATGCTTTGGGGCCCCACAGGTAAACCTGTCCCAATACAGTATTACAAATGCTATGTGCTCACTGCAGCAGGACTGGGCGCTCTAGGGGCAGCAATTAAGTTGCTTGGCATTTATCTACCCTTAGCTAAGCCACTCAAAATAGGCTGTAGATCAGGATGATTCTCTTCGATCAGAAGTAACTCTCACTATTGAAAAGACTCCTGATAGAACACAAACACACAAACAGTTGGGCGCTTTTAGGACATGTTGTAAACCATGAATTCATGTGTATGCAGGATTAAATTGTATATGCACGTTAAGCCTTGCTTCACTATTTTCAACACACGGCATACACCATAGATTGCTCACATGCGCCTGTTGATGAAGGGAGAATACCTAAAATGCACTGGGGCAGCCTGACTTCACTTGTATGAAAATAAATAAACATGATGGAATACTGAGTGAGAAGTGGACTTGTTTCCAAGTACAAGAGAAATTGATGCAATTTAGTCTTGTGCTATATAACACTCGCCGCACACAAGAACCTTATGGCACGCGACAAGCGGATTACATATTTACTACAATATAGAATGTAAAATACAGGCTATGCATAGGCAAGGTTTGCTATTTTATGTCCTGACACCTGTAAACCATCCTTCCACTTCAAGGAAACAGGTTTATTTCATGCTCAGTGGGGTCAGTCTTTCTGCATGGTTTAACAGCAAGGAATGGTGGTGAAGGAGGGGGAATGTTGCAGAAGATGTCAGGAAGCATGAACTCCCCACCAAGCACGACACAGAATAAAAATGAGGCCTATACTTTACTCAGTAGGGCAGGGCCTAGCAAAGCCTGGAACCACAATACCATATATCCTAGAGGAAGGGTTAGAAGATATTATACCAGGGCATAACTGGGTTTCTGCCAATGGGTTCCCCCATAATCCTCTCTTCTGACATGCCTGCCGGTAAGGCTCCTGGCAGCCTCACCTCCTGGTTGAAGGCGTTCACCCCGGTGCATGGCTGTACGCTGGTGGATGTAGTGCTTCTTAACAAGTCTGTGGCACCGGTGAATCAACACATCCCCCTGCAGCATGTACAGCAGCTACTATTAAGGAGCCAAGTTTGAGTAGTATTACGTTTTCACGTAAAACACTATTCAGATTGAGCACATATTGACAGTGCTGTGCGCAGTATTAGCTAACCCTGATGTCACTTGCACAAATTGAGACATTTACAGCGTCTGAATACAGTTACAGAGTGCTGGTGTTAACACTGACAAAACCGCTTCCCACTGTGATATATATTTAAATCAATATGCATACCTGCAGTTTCCATTGTACCATCCCGGCATGTGGTGCGCACGGCACTTAAGAGGGCGGCGGGAGCAGCTCTGGTGTTTGAAAGCGGCAGTGCGGAAGCGCCCTGTAAACAGCATCTGACATTTGCCCTCCGTCTTTAAAATGACAGCAAATGTAACGAGATAAGAATATGATTTGCGTCCCTGTTTACTGAAACCGAACTCCGAGCGACTGAAAACATCAAGCACTCGCAAAAGTGCTCATAGACAAAGGAAAAAGCAGCCCCTTTTGCAGTTGCCAAAATGGGACAAGTGGAAGCCTACAAGTAATGGGGCGGTGCCCCATCGGAGGATACAACACATGAAAAGGAGGGACAAATAGAATAGATTAACCACTTGGAAGCAAGGATTTTTAGAGAACACTGAAAGAAACAAATGAAAAGCAATGGGTGGGCTGTAAGTCCACAAAGTATACACAACATGTCTCGAAAAGACAGCACAAGCGTTGCCTTGCCTCGATCTTAAAAATGAGTGGAGTTAATAAAGAAACTGCCCAAGCAGGAAGCAGGACTGGTTAGGATATTACTGACCAAATTAACAGGCAAAAAGAGAGGATTAAAAGATGAGACCAACCATATGGGATTGACCAATCCAAAAGTGATTTAAATCTGCAGTTGACATTTTCAGTAAACAGAAACAGTTGGGCTGATAACCTGCACATGCCAGGGTGAAAACAGAAACTTCTGTAGGTTCCTGCATTTGCAGAAATTAAGATGGCCTACCCCAGACCACAATAATAGTCTATATTTATTCTATTGACCTCCCTACATATGAAACAAAAAAATCTTTCAAAATATTATCTGATCACTACAGTCGCATGCACATCCTTCATCCAACTTAATCAACCCACTCATCAATCACACCAAACAATCTGCCACTGCCATTCCGTCAAACTTTCCTCTAAGATCACCACTATTGGGAACACCCTGATTTATTTTGATTTTTTAAAACTTGGTTTTTTATTGCAGATTCAGAAAACATACACTTGGTGTTCCAACTGTTCCGCCATTTACGAATATCCTTCAGACCTCATAAATTAAGCATCACACAGCCATTTAGCCCACATCCCGGAGGTCGGGCGGCGATAGCTAGATATTGCTAAACATGGGTCAGTACAAGAGAAAAAAGGACATCTGCTTGACAGGAAAATCCAGTATCCACTTTTCTTTATCACCCCTTCCCCCAACCCCAACAAAGACCTGTCCCATAGTTCAGATGGCAACTACTGGTAGTTGCCACCAGTATAACTAAGAGGCCCACCTCCCACCGTCTAACCCCTTCAAGGAAGCATCGTATGCAAGCAAACACAGTGTACCATCTCCTAATTTGGGAAATACTTGACCAATCGTACTACACAAACTCAACACACGCAACTCACAATGGCCAGTCCCTCCTATACCAACAGTAGGACCCCCAACCACCCGACCCATACCCTCCCCCCAACCGCTACTGGTGTGGACTTTGTTCATTGACGTCGACTACTAAAGGAAGAAACCCATAGGATCAATACTCATCTGTTTGTGTATCCCATGGAACTACATTCAGGATCCTTATATCTTAGTCCCCTTCTTGTGTCTGATTGTCACTGAACGTATGTACTAGTCCCTCCCATGCTCGTGCCATCTCTAGACTCTTCTCATTAGCTGTGCGGGCGGCCTGTAGAAGTCTAACCGCCCCTTCACTACGGGCCCACTTAAGGAATTCGCTCGCCCACCTTCTACTAGACGGACCTTCCTTCGATTTCCAATGCCAGGTTATCTCCCTCTGGGCGAGTATGAGACCTAGATCAATGTATTTACTAGTGATTTTGGTTTGTTTCGTGTGAGGAAACCAGAGCAGCAGACAAGTCGCCATGTCATAATTTAACTGCCGATCGGTAGCTTCGTTAAGGAGCGCCCCCACTTCAGACCAATAGAGCCTGAGTTTCGGACAATCCCACAACATGTGATCAAGTTCCACATCAGGCAGCAAGCATCTAGAGCACGCCGCATTCTGCACCTGGAAGTATTTCCGGATCTTCCCGGGGGTAAGGTAAGCTCTGTGCACTATAAAGAAGTGTACTTGATGAAATCGAGCATTTCTACACCCCTTCCACGTCCTTTGCAGGATATGACCACATGTTGCGTCCTGAATGGGCTTCCCCATACTCGTCTCCCATTTTTGTTTGAGATCCGTAAGCGGTTCCAAACCCTCGTGTAACATTCGGGAGTGTAGGCAAGTGACCACTTTAAACGTACCTGCCGTCACCACCACATATTGGGTTCAGATTAGCCCAGTCTTCCAATGCTTCCGGATCGCCTTCGTTATAGCCATGTACAAGAGGAAACTCCCGTCAGGGAGGCCAAATTGATCCTGCACCGTCCGAAAGGGTAACAACTCGCCATAAGCATAGAGGTCGCCTATTAATTGAAGCCCCATCTTTCCCATTCCAGGAGCGGGGACCAGTCCCCTCCGTGTGGCAGTGCAGTCAACATTCCCAGAGGGAATTTGGGTGCGTATGGGTGAGCCACTCCCGCCCTCTTGTGGCTCTTATTCCAGCACAACCGCAGGGTCTTCTCCTCTAGGGTCAAGTCCCACACCTCAAGCTGTTGCTGCATAATGATATACGAGAGGACATGCCTCTGTATCCCCGTTCCACGGGTCTGTTCCGAGCCCCTAAATTCTCGGGCAACATTCTGTGTAAGGATCTGCAGCTGCGCCGCGAGATAATAAAGTTCGAAGTTAGGGACCGCTAGTCCCCCTTCCGATTTCGGTCTCAACAGCGTGTCCAGTGCCACTCGTCGCCTCCCATGACCATATAAAAAGTCAATGGAGAGCGTACGTAACTCTCGAAATAACCGTGGAGGTATCCCTATTGGCAACGTACGGAAGTAGTAGAGCAAGCGGGGCAAAGCTACCATTTTAAGCAGCGCTACTCTGCCCACCACCGAAAGGGGAAGGGTTGCCCAAAACACCATACAGCCTCTCAAGGCTCTTATACAGCGTCCTATGTTCCCCTCCAACATGTCATCAACACTATGATAGATCCGAACTCCCAGATAGGTGAAGCACGCTCGTTCCCAGATCAAACCAGCGGCTAGTTGCGGCTGGGGCATATCCGCCCTCAGAGGGAAGATGCATGTTTTATTCCAATTAACTCTAAGGCCTGACAGCGTCCCAAATTCCAAGAGCATGTCCACCGCACCTTGCAGTGCCTCCGTCGCGTCCTCCAAGAACAGCAGCAGATCATCTGCATACAATGAAATGTAGTGCGGAATCCCACCACATACAAGGCCATTATACGCTACCCCCTTCCTAGCGTTGACCGCCAATGGCTCAATCGCCAATGCGAACAGCAAGGGTGAAAGGGAACACACCTGTCTTGTTCCCCTCCGTACCGGACACTCTGACGATATTACTGAACCCAATCGCACCCTAGCAGTTGCTGAGGAATACAAGACCGTTGTCCAGCGTCGAAATTGCACGCCTAAGCCAAATTTCTCTAATACTCTATCGAGGTATTCCCATTCGAGGATATCAAACGCCTTTTCTATATCGACGGTCAACATGGCGGGCATCATATCCATACCCAGGTCGCTCCCTAATACTCGTATGAGGCGGCGGATATTGGACGAGGTGTTCCTAGTTGGGATAAATCCTGCTTGATCCTCGTGGATTAAAGCAGTCATGTGGGGTAGCAGCCTCGTAGCCAAAATGCGGCTCAGTATTTTATAGTCCACCGTCAACATAGATAGCGGTCTATAAGAGGTCACATCAGTACTCTCCCTCCCAGGTTTCAATAGGGGGATGACCGGCGCCTCTCTCATGGACTGCGGCAGGTGGCCCTGCTCCATCGCTTCATTATAGACCTCCAACAAGCGGGGCGCCAGGATATCAATGTATTGTACATAGAATTCTATGGGGAGCCATCCACTCCCGGGGTCTTGTTACGGCCATCTGCTTGATTGCTCCCCTAACCTCGGCCAATGTTATAGCTTGACCCAGTGTTTCGGAGTCTTCCTCATCCAACTGCGGTAGCTGAGCCCCTGCCAGGTATCCCTCTATGTCCAGCGTGTCCGCGTCCAAATGAGTTTGGTAGAGTGTTGTGTAGTAGTTCAAGAAGCGCGAAAGGATCGCAGACTGGGAATAGACCATTTCTCCCCTCTCTGCACGCAGACTCAAAACCGGACAGCTCCCCAACCTCTGGTTCGCTAGCCTCGCCCAAAGCGTGCCCACCTTGTCCCCCTCAGCATGAACCTTCACCAGATATTGTCTATAATCATAGCTCCGCAATCTTTCTGTTTCCGCCGCCACTAATGCCTTAGCCGCTAGGAGCTGCTCCTGCAGTTCCCTCTGTTCTGGCCTCTGCTTCTCTATCTCCCGCAGTGCTTCCTCTGCCTTATTAACATCAGCCAGTACTACCTTTCTTTCCCCTGAGTGTTTACTGATGCACAGTCCTCTCACCACTACCTTAAACACGTCCCATTCTATTCCTCTAGTAGAAGCCGACACTCTATTGACTGTGAAATAGCGCTCGATGCCGTCTCGAACTTCGGATCGAAAGACCTGATCTTCCAGGGTGTCTGGGCGCAATCGCCAAGTGGGGATCGCAGCCCTCTCACGCTGCCGTCGAAAGGACACCAGATGAGGATTATGATCTGAAATAGTTCTAGCCAAGTACTCAGAGTGCGCTGCAAAAGATGCCAAGGAATGGCTACACACGATAGCGTCAATTCTAACATGCAGTTCATGGAGCGCGGAGAAGAAAGAATAATCCCTATCCTCGGGGTGGTGCCCCCTCCAGATATCAGTCAACCCCCATCTATCTTGCCACTCAACCCTTTGCTTCGCAATCCTGCGGACCTGGGAGTCAACCAGTGGTGGGTGCGACCTATCCAGTATTGTATCAGAGATCGAATTAAAGTCCCCTCCCAGTATCACCTGACCCGCCAGAAAATGTGCCAATGTCCCAGAGAGTCTGTCAAAAAATCGAGGTGATCTATGTTCGGGGCATAAATACTGCATAATACCACATCCCTTCCATACAATTTCCCCTCAACCGCCACATATCTGCCCTCCGGATCAATAACACTGTTTGTAGCTTGAAAAGGAATCCCCGCTCTCACCCACACCAAGACACCCCTGGGAAACGCAGAGTAGGCAGTGCCAAACACCTGGCCCCGCCACCGTTTCTGTAATGCAACACACTCCCGCTTGTTAAGGTGGGTCTCTTGAAGCAACGCTATCTGGGCTCCACGGCGCACCAAATATGCATGTACCTTGCCTGGACATAGTATGCAATCCACGTACGTTCCATGGAATACATTTCAATTCAGGTAATGTCCCCATTAGAATATTCCCTCAGTGTCTTCTCCTCCAAATTTCTCCCGCCCACACCAGAGCCACGGAACCCCGAACATTCAACTCCCCAAATAACACCCCTGATCCCCCCCCAGAACAGGACCCAATAGTACAATACCAGTCCCCATCCAATCTTCCTCAACAAAGTACACAACACTATCCTGCAGTAGTCACCACAGGTTGCCTTAAGGGCAATGGGAAGGTGGTCGAGCCCCGACAGGTGGCAGCCCTCGTCCCAGCCCCCAGACCTACAATTCCCTGCAACAATAAGGCACAGTTATAATGTTCAGAAGTGTTACCAGAGTCTTCCGCACCATCAGGTTCAGTTCTCCAGCAGTGACCCTCACGGGCGGCGGAGCAACCTACAGATCATCGGCTGTCCTGGGTGTCACCTCCGGACCCTTGGTGCTGTCCTCATCCGAGAGCTCAGCGCCCGAGTGTCTTTTGTCGTCATCGGAGTCCGTTCCTCTAGTCGAGTCCTCTTTCTGCAATCCCGTTATCGCCGCCGTTGCCACCAGGGCCCCTTGTTTGTCAGCCGCTAGTTGTGTTAGCAGTAAAGCTTGGTGGGTCTTGTTTTTCTGGCGGAGACGTTGTGATTGGCGCATCCGCTGTGGTTTGGGCTGTCCTCTGTCTCCTTTGCCTCTGCGGTCTGTACCTGCTCTGTATGATTCGAGCCAGGACCAAGCGTCTTCGGGTGACGTGAAAAACTGTGTTGAACCATCCATGATCACTCTCAATTTGGCTGGGAACAGCAGCGAATATTGAATCCCCACATCTCTGAGCTCTTTTTTGATGGTTAAGTACGAGGCCCTGCGTCTTAGTATCTCCTGAGTGTAGTCCGGGAAAATCGTAACCGCACAATTCTCTACCTGGAAAGGTCCCGCTGAGCGAGCATTCTGAATCAGCAGATCCCTATCCTTGTAATGAAG
Organism: Lissotriton helveticus; assembly: GCF_964261635.1. Taxonomy (NCBI): domain Eukaryota; kingdom Metazoa; phylum Chordata; class Amphibia; order Caudata; family Salamandridae; genus Lissotriton; species Lissotriton helveticus. The sequence goes on from NW_027611680.1 coordinate 1,602,979, forward strand.
GACTCTGGCCACTACAGGTCGGGGAGGGCGGCCCGGCAAAGGCAGCTTGGCTGGAACCCTATGCGCTCTCTCAAGCATGAAGAAGGAGGAGAGACCCTCCGGGGCAACATGAGTCTGAAACCAGTTCTCCAAATAGGCTATCATGTCTGGTCCCTCAATTTTTTCGGGTAGGCCTACCACCCGCACGTTGTTACGTCTATTACGACTTTCAGAATCTTCTGCTTTTTTCTCTAGTGTCGCCAAGCGCTTCAACGCATCCTCCAGCTTGCGTTCCACCGTTACCACCGCTGGTTTCAATTCTTGAATGACCGCTTCAGTCTCTTTGACCCTGTCGGCCAACTTTGAGTGGTCCGCTCTCAGGAGTACCAGCCCCGTCGCAACTTGTGTTATGTCATGGCATCCAGGATTTGGTCTAGGCGTTTATTCAGTCTCTGCTTCGAAAGCGTTCCCACAGTACCATCCCCATCACCTTGGGCGCCCTCGTGCTCCACAGCGTCTTCTTTCCTGCCTTTGCCTATTGCTCTGTAAATGGACCTCGTTCTGTGCAATAAGATCTCCGTCAAAGTCCGCGTGGGCTGACGTTTGAGTTGTGCGCAACTAATTAGGCCTTCAAGTCACTCAGCGAAGCGTAGCCTAGGCTCGCGGCACCGCAGATGTTACACGTACAGGAATTGACACCGTCTGACCTCCGATAATAATTGACATCTAACGGCAGCGTGTCTCCAGATGCGCTGGTTTCTCTTTGCTCCCTTTAATGGTGTCGTAGGCCCCAGCTCTCCACCTATTGGCACGCACACAGCCAGCCACCGTTTCTCTTCTGACGCATTCGTTACAATAGCCCCTCCAAAGTATCCGGGTTTCCGGGCAAGCATCCGGTGACATCCACACTTCTGAGCACCCCTCACTGCTCACCTAGCAGCAGGCAACAGAGCTCCCTCCTCCAGGGTACACCTGCTCTTGGTCGGCTGCGCCGCCCAGGGGGCTATGTAACAGATTATGGTAGACTCAAAGTGCGCACAATCCGCTCAGGGTGGAGCTATCAATGGGCCGATAGAGGTAGGCCTTATAAATACGCATGAGGCAGCCTGTACTCCGTGCTTGCATCAATAATCAGCTAACTAAAGAAAGGATGCCAATGGTATTTTTTTAAGGAAGGTTATTTATAGGGACAGATACTACTAATTATCTGTCTCATCACATCATAAATTGTATAGTATCAATCTATCGTCAAATATAACGTTCATCTAATGGCTATTAACACCAACTTAAAAAAAAGGAAAACACACAAACAATAAATATGATTTGTAATTTTCTTTTAGAAATCCTTTTTCATTTTTACAACATAAATACAAATCAACTCATCACGCAACATTTAATCTTGTGTGAAAGTACTTTTCAAGATCCAAGAAGCAAAATATCTTATTGTAGTGAACCCTTAATCCATGGGTTGTGTAAGAAGCCCAATAATTTATGTACAAGGAAAATACTGGCAATGTCTTTTCTTGGCCTTATTTCCTTTTCGAACACCAAGGTAACAAGGAGCATAAGAAGCAAAAAACAGTGTCTTTATGGCTTCTATTCACAATAATGCTCCGAGGGATTATATCCAGGCAATTTCCAAATCAAAAGAGTTTTCGAAATTGGTGATAAGTGTCGACGCGTTTCGGCCTGTCAAACAGTTTCAGGCCTCATCAGGACAATGGGCAACAAAAATCATACAAGTAATCCTAAAACAAAAAACATAGAATAACATGATCAATAAATACATCCTTCTAATGTTTAATGTCATCCCTTTTTACCGGACGCTGCTGCTAAAACATTGGTCAGTTCCTTAGTACTCTCATCTTTAGACTACTGTAACGCACTCTTTTTAAATGCCCAAGTCAGAGTAACAAAAAAACTGCAAACAATACAGAACGCAGCGGCACGCCTGCTGTCCACAACACCCAAGTTTGCACCCATCTCAGCCACAATAAGGACCTATCATTGGCTAACGATCCAAAACAGGATCAAGTTCAAATCACTCTGCATAATCTATAAGGCACTGCATGATCAAGGACCACGCCCCCTTAAGGAACAGCTTATACCCTACACACCGGTCTGACAGTTACGATCAACAACTCTTAACCAATTAGTGGTTCCTCGCTCCAAAACTGTCTCCTGGGGTGATCGTCGTTTTTCAGTTGCGGCACCCAAGATATGGAATACTTTGCCACAACATATCAGAACCAGTCCCTCACTCCTGCAATTTCGGAAGAGCTTAAAGACCTGGCTGTTTAACCAGTGATATTGCCCTACGATCTCCAAGTTATCAACATCTTGGGAAAGATAGCGGAACAGTCTAGCGCCGAGACGCCTACGGGTATTCGCTTGCGCTCAATAAATGTCAGAAATAAATAAATAAATAAATAAAATAAATAAATAAATAAATGTACAAAAAAGACGGTCTGTTTCACGGACACAGGCACCCTAAGGGGCCAATACCACTATAAGAAGAGAAAGTTCCTTAAGGTTCTGGTATCATAAACTATTTACACACCGAAAGGAGAAAGTGTTATTAGAAAAACCATCACCATAAAGTTCTACTCTTATTTGCACACGTTCAATAACAAAACTCTTTCATCGCCGTGCATCCACCACAAGTGTAATGTTACACATGCCAATTGAAACAACTAGACTGGCCATGTAGCCTTAACCTACCACAGCATAGTATCACAAATTTTCAAGCCGATTTCAGCTAGGGTGGTCGGGGGCTACAGTTTTAATACCGGAAATAAATTGCTCCAGGCAGGAAGGAATTCCTTTGCTAGGCAGCGCCTGTGCTTATCCAAATTTCTTATGTCTCACCAACCTGGTAATCCAAACACCTAAATGACCAAATGGCAAAAAGTAATGTCATCAAAAGCCCTGAAACGCTGAAATAAATTCATACAATGCATCAATAATCAGGCCGTGAGTGATGACCTCCTGGCAGTGCATTCACCCCCTCCAGGCGTCACCGTAATAATGCCCGCAATTATGCCTCCACGCTCTCCGCCTGTGCGGGGCCGCAGGCCTGCTCCCGCCCCCACCTCCGTAGTATCGGGCGCTGGCCCACACCACCACACTCACCAGGGCCGCAGAGGGAGATGTCCAAGCCGTGTCCTCCCTCTCTCTCCGTGCACCGCGAGGTTCCGTAGGCAGTCGGGACCCCAGTGCTCCGCCGACCGACGTAGCACAGCCACCGCTCCGCTCAGTGCACCAGCCACTCACGGACCTCAGGCATTCCACTATCTGGGCGCAGCACGGATGTCGCACCGCACTACGCAACATCGGCAGGCTCCACCGATCAGTAAGCCACCACCCAGCCTCAGCTCCATTCGTGGTGGGTACCTGTCCCGGACCTCCCATCAGCCGCCATCTTAGCACACCGGGCAGGGCTCCCCTCTCCGTGCCGAGGCCACTCACGACATAGCCACACACCCGGTCCGCCGTTCAACCCGAAAGGGCCGCCGGCAGCTCTCCGCTCCGCTCCCACTGCGTACTCTTGTCCGAGCCTCCGAGGGGCCAATACCGCGGATTTCAGAGCGCTGGGCAGATTGGTCTATCAATGGCCGCCGCCATTTTGTTGCTCGACTCTCAGCTCCTCCGATGCTTCAAACGACCTCCTCATCACCACGGGGTCCCCGATTGCAGCTCCAATGGTCACGGAAGCAACCCCAGGTATTCCGCCGTATGGTCAGGTACTGTGAACCTAATTCAGGATGTTTAAGCAGGATAACAGCAGGGATCGGGCGTGGAGCTATCGGCTCACGCCGCCTCTCCCATCGGCGCCTTAGCCACGCCCCCCCCCCCCGGAACACCCTGATACCTCACTTACTGCCTCTTTTCTCCTTTTTATCTATTTATTGCTCTCTCTCCCTTCACTGCTTTTTTCCCCTGGAGAACTCCGCATTTCTCAAATCAGCTGATCCATCAAGCACACCATCTGACCCCTTCATGGTTATGAATATTATACACCTTTGGATATATTTCTCTGCTGAAACTCTATTAAATCTCTCTTGCTTAACTAATACCTACCCACTGCTTCAAACTTGCTACCATATTATCTCTACTGAAAATCTTACTGCTGATGCTTCACTGTCTCAAATTATTGTTTGTTTTTAAGATACTAGAAGGCCTAATTGACTCACTACATATGTCTCTTCTAACAACGTACTCCGTCGGTTAGCCTTGCACTACTCCACTTCAATCATTTGAAACAGCACCCTTCCAAGTCTTTACAGCTAATAGTTCTGCTCCCAAACGACCAAACATGTGTCCTGGCCTTCTGTATCTGCTTGCAGCACTCAACACTTTAGTTCACCAACACTTAGACTGGACAGTGAACCAACCAGCCTACCATAGGCACCAACCTCAGAAAGTATACCAGATGTTTTAAACAGAAGTCAAATAATATTGTGTGCAAACCTCAAAAATGCCCCCTGTCCAAAGGCACCACCCTTATCCCTCAGGGTCAATCATATATGTAAACTTATATTAAAGTTGCACCACATTCCAATTTATGTACAATCAACTCAATTTGAATCCAGTCCATTTTAACAAGGTGATTGAAATGTCTTATTTGTTGCTTTATTTTCTTTCTTTTTAAATAGGCCACAGCCAATGCGTTTCGTTCTGCAAACAAGAACTTCTTCAGGGTATTTGTAAATTCCAAAATGTCATTAGATAGATGATGATTTAAGTGTCAACCCTTGGTTTATCTTGTAGCAATATGCTCCTTGCATGTTGACCTTATAGTCTTCATGCACAGGTCAAGGTTGATTGCCGGGTATGATGACGTGATATAATAGTCACTCAAAATTCTCAAGGGCATATATGAGTCAAACCCAGCACATGTCGTACCTTGCGAGGGGGGTCTATACGCCCAACTCGACTTCTCAGCGTTTTGCAATTCCCGCCCGTGATTCGGCAGGTCAACAAGTGGAAGATCTGCAAGGTGACAAATGTCTTCCCCCATCGCGGTGAAGGCAAGAATTAATCGGTTCTCATGACTGAAAAAAGGAAAACAGAACAATTGATATTTGGAACCAATCCATGTTTCCCAACCGCAACTTTTCCATAGCAGCTAAAACATAAAAGAGGAGGCGTGGCGCTATAAGTGGAGAATTCTAATAATGCGCTGCGACAATAAGCAATTCACTTTTAAATGTTCTTAAAACTGTCACAATTTAACGTGTGTATTGTTGATTTAAAAACTTACTTGTTGGGAAATTGGATACTAGAGGCAGCGGAGCCAGCGCTGACCCTGCACTCTGATTGACAACACTCCTCGCGCCACGAGCCGAGGCCACGCCCCTTTTTAGGCCACGCCCCCTGCCGTCGCCTACTTATAGATGCCGAGTTAAGGGCTCTAAGTAGAAGCTTGAGACACACTCCTGCGGCGGAAGCCGGGAGCGATTCACTTTTAAATATTCTTAAAACTGTCACAATTTAACGTGTGTATTGTTGATTTAAAAACTTACTTGTTGGGAAATTGGATACTAGAGGCAGCGGAGCCAGCGCTGACCCTTCACTCTGATTGACAACACTCCTTGCGCCACGAGCCGGGGCCACGCCCCTTTTTTAGGCCACGCCCCCTGCCGTCGCCTACTTATAGATGCCCAGTTAAGGGCTCTAAGTAGAAGCTTGAGACACACTCCTGAGGCGGAAGCCGGGAGCGATTCACTTTTAAATATTCTTAAAACTGTCACAATTTAACGTGTGTATTGTTGATTTAAAAACTTACTTGTTGGGAAATTGGATACTAGAGGCAGCGGAGCCAGCGCTGACCCTGCACTCTGATTGACAACACTCCTCGCGCCACGAGCCGAGGCCACGCCCCTTTTTTAGGCCACGCCCCTACGGTCCCCACCCATCGAATCAGCATAAATAATGTGCATTTTCCGGTCGCGCAGCGGGCGTGACGTTTGCGCGCCAAAGGCGCGCCTAAGGCAAGCCCGTCTGCGCCCGTCCGCGACCGGCCGGGGCCAGGGGCCATCCCCCCTGCCCAACTATCACGCCAGACCATCACCTATCACCCGCAATCCCTGCATCAATTAAACCAGACAGTTGGGCCATCCTGTCTACACACATGGGATCCCTCTACCCAACACTCCGTCTGCAACCATTGTGGCTTTCACCTTTCTCATGGTATAAAGAATCCCACTTCTCCATGCTGTTGCTTAACTGCCGTTCGCTCCCTAAACACTCCGCAGAAATCTCTCTACTATTAGAGGAAATAAGTCCTGACGTCTTTTTTGCTACCGAGACCTGGTTACAGGAACATTCTGAACCTGACCTAGTACAAGCACTTCCCCCTGGCTATCAAATATTCCGCCTCGACCGGAAAAAAGGCATCGGCGGTGGTCTGGCTATAATTCACAAAACAAATTACACTGTCACCAGCACCCCCGTAGACTTCCCAGACTGCGAATGCCTCCCATTCTTCATAAAATTAAGTGCCACACATACCTTTTCGGGTATGCTTATATATCGTCCCCCTGGACCACAAAGGCAATTTCTTTCAGACCTCACCTCGATAGCGGCAAGTCTTGCAGTCAGCACTGCTAATTTCACAATTCTGGGTGACCTTAACATCCACCTGGATGACCCAAACGACTCTATAGTAAGGGATCTGTCATTGGGCCTAAGTGCCCTTGAATTGCACCAACGTGTCACCGGGCCTACTCATCAAAAGGGTCATCTCCTGGACCCCGTTTTCAGCAACTGTAATAACCTCCAAATTGGAATTTCCTCTCCCCTCCCCTGGTCAGACCACTTCCTTATCCCGTTCACCTGGACCCTGCCCGATCACTCCCCCCCCCAACCCCCGTTGGCGCAATGCTCACGTAACTGGTCTAAACTCCACCTAGCTGAGTGGAAGGAACTCCTACTAGGCACTAAACCCACCAATACATCTATCCCCACTCAAGACAATGACAACTTCAACCTGTGGATCACCAGTTCCCTGGATACAGTTTTGCCACTAAAAAATTCCCACCCTAAACGGGGCAATCCTACAGCCCCGTGGTACTCAAACGAGCTACGAGAGGCAAAACGTGTATGTAAGCGACTGGAGGGGAAATGGCGCCTCAGCTACCTCCCTTCAGATAAATCATACTATAGAACAGCAATCAAAAACTACAAAACGGAAATTCACCAAGCCCAGGCTAAATACTTCGAACTCAAGATTGAAAACGCAGCGTCCAAACCCAAAGAAAGCTATCGAATAGCCAAAACCCTTCTACAACTTCCGGAACCACCGAAGGACCACAACAATACTCAGGCCCATTGCGAGGAAATAGCTGAGTTTTTCCACCAGAAAATTGAAACGATCAACTCCTCTTTCCCCCTACTCGTCACTCCTCCCACAGATTTCGTTAACACAGGTAGCCCACCAGTCCCTCCCCAGGATCTGAACAGCTTTCCTCCTTTAGAACTCACTAATTTGGAGAGACTTATGGGACAGGTCAAATCTGGATCACCCGCCGACCCTGCTCCCCCCAGTACCCTCACACAGATCACACCTTTGATCTCGCTTATTATTCTAGACCTGCTCAACTCCTCACTCCGTACTGGGATCGTCCCTTCCCTATGGAAAAGAGCAATGGTCAAAGCCCTTCTAAAAAAAACCAATCTCGACCCATCTAACCCCGCCAACTACTGTCCCATCTCCCTCCTGCCATGGCTCAGTAAACTCCTCGAGAAGCATGTCAACTCCGTTCTCACCAACTTCTTAGAAGTCAATAACATCCTCGACTCTTCTCAGACCGGCTTTAGGCCCCGTCACGGAACGGAGACGGCATTGATTGCAGTGACGGAGGAGGCACGAAGGATCCTGGACGATGGCGGTTCTACGGCCATCGTCCTACTCGACCTAAGTGCCGCCTTCGACACTGTCAATCAAAACATCCTACTCCATCGTCTCGGAGAAATAGGAGTGACCGGGACCGCCCTCAGTTGGATGAGTTCCTTTCTGACTGACAGATCCTTCAAGGTTTTTGAGAGAGACTTCTCTGCCAGTAGACCACTTAATTGTGGAGTGCCTCAGGGCTCGTCCCTGAGTCCCACCCTTTTTAATGTCTACCTGCGCCCCCTAGCTGATGTCGTCCGCCCATTTGGTGTAAAGATCGTCTCCTATGCGGACGACACGCAGCTAGTGGTATCTCTGGACCCCCCCCTAAACTCTCAACACAGCCTACACAGATGTCTGGAAGCAGTCACCACCTGGATGTCCAGCTCTTGTCTTAGGCTTAATGGGGAAAAAACTGAGATAATGCTCCTGGGTAATAACATCGCCAAAACCATCGACCCCATCTGGCCCTCCTGCTTAGGCAACCCCCCGCAACCCAAGGAGCAAATCAAGGGCCTGGGCATCTGGCTTGACCACACTCTGTCCTTCAACCATCAGGCCACTAAGCTAGCTGCGACCTGTTTTGGCCTGATGAGACTGCTCCGCAAAATTCTCCCTTTGCTTCCATTCCACTCAAGACGAATCGTGGTTCAAGGACTGATCCTCTCCCGCCTCGACTGTGGAAATGCCTTATATCTTGGAGCACCCCAATCCACAATCAACAGACTCCAGGTTATTCAAAATTGCGCAGCAAGAATTCTTCTGGATATCCCCCGCCAAACGTCAGTAAGAGCCAGACTGAGAGATCTTCACTGGCTCCCGGTGAGATCTAGAATCGAGTTTAAGAGCATGTGCATTGCACACCGCTCTTACTGGGGAACAGGCCCCCCATTAACTCTCCCCTTGTGAAAACCTACCAGCCCACTCGTTCTCTCAGATCTGCGACCTCCTACCTCGCCTCAGTACCACGCATCAGGAAGGCCAGATGTGGTGGTCGTTCGCTCTCCTACAACCTGGTCAAGATCTGGAACTCCCTCCCTCTCAATCTCAGATCCGAACCCAACCTCCTCACCTTCCGAAAAACTCTCAAAACCTGGTTATTCAGCAAAACCTCTGTTTAAAACCAAACCTAGCCTCCCTCTTCCTACCCCTCCGGATTAGCTCAAGTTCCCTACAGCGCTGGGACGCCCCTGGGTAGCCATCGCGCTCTACAAATCCTCATTCCATTCCATTCCATTCCACAATCATGGATTTCCCCTCTTTAAGCTGAAAAATGAACTCAACCATTAGGGCTCATCATAAAAGTGCGCGTTTTTCATGTTGGCACAGGGGGCTAAGTAGAGCAGGGTGATAATCCCGTATAATGTGGGTCTTAGAAATCAAATTAGGCATGGATTTCATAGAATTCCATGTAGGGCGTCACAGTTCAATATAGAGCGTCACGGTTGGAAATGGGTTCACTGCCTAGGGCTCGTAAGTAAAGTGCACGTCCCGCATATTGGCACAGCAGGGTAAATTTTGCTGACCATTCTGCTAGCAAGCAGGTAAAACAAGAAAGTCATGAAGTTCCATATGAATCATAATCAATAGGAATGAGGCAGTAATACAGCCAGGCCAAAAATAATCAATAAAAAAAATAAAAAAATAATAAAAAATAATGAACACAGTGAAGGGGTAAGGAATTTATTTGGAAAATCTAAAGGGGCACGAAGCAGAAAAATGGGAAGCAGGATTACAGGAACATGGCCCCTACATAAAAAACAGAATAGTAACTGCACATATCTATGCCTGTGTGGGTGGAGCCCCACTCCACAGGCACTAAGTCATTCAGGTAATGGCATTCTCCCAGGGGAGATTTTTATTGAATTCATTCCAAAACTTTGTAGGTTTGCTTAATGATCTGCACATCCTTTTATAATAATTTGTTTAAATTATTCGATTCAACAAAGTTTCTTCGGGGTGCTCCAATGGTGTTACACTACCCACCCACCAGGGTATGTCTTCACTAGTGTTGTAAATAAAACAACGGTATTATTAAGCATTAGCTGAAGCCATAATGCATCAGTCCAAATATCTAGTATAGGGATTCCATTTTGTATTTCGAGTCCGCCATTTTCATGCCCTACATTGCCATGTGCTCAATGTTCTGATTGTCCTACCTCTCTGCCAGTTACACTGTGGATTCTACCTAGCAACAGTTATTATTAGTCCTTCTTGAGAGTGTAGCGCATGCTCAGCAGAAGTAACAGTTGTTCCTTATTAGCATAGCCCTCCCATGTTCTAGAAATACTGTTAGCTCCACCCACTGATATATTTGGAAATGTCCTTACGTGGTTGTAACCTCTGTCTAAGCTGTAAACTGAACCCCTTCCACTGTGTATAAAAGGGGCCATGTGCTTGTATTCAGTGTGCTACTCTGTACAATACTGTAGAAGTGTTGTGGAGGTTGTATCACCACCTTTAAAGGTTTATTAAACTATGGTTTTGTATTTCCAGTTTCCTTGCCAACTTCATTTGTAAGTCTAAGGACTTTGTACACAGAAGGGCGAACCCTTTCGGTACCTTTGGGCCTTGCTGAGGCCTGAACTTATCAATTGGCGCCCGTCACGTGGGGCTCATCGGCGACTCGGAGGCTCGAAGGACTGGTCGTGACGAAGGAATGGAACTCTGCCGGGGAAGTGATCACTGCCAGCGGCGTCTTTAGTCCTGGCATCCTGAGGTATTTCTTCCTTCCTTCCGATCTGACCATCTGGGTGGCGCCGGTCTTCGACTGAGACCTCTTCTGTCGGTTTGCTGTGGATAAGCTGTTTGAGCAAATTGTGGAACTTGGCAAGTGGAATCTGGACGCTCGTGCTTGGTAAGGACCAATGTATGGTAATTACTGTGAGTGTTTATGGTAGCCAGTGATTAGCAAGGCAGTTTTAGGATACGCTTGCTGTGGCTTATGGATATGGATATGGATATGGAGATGTTTGGATGATCGATCATATTATGATTATGAATATGGGTATATATGCGCTGCAACACATATAGGTAGGCAATGTGGAGATTTTTCTCCAACATATGGTTGTGAGCGGCGCAACGATTAAGTGCCATTTTTCTGTATAATATTGCGTATTTCGCACTATTTCTAGCATGCCTGCTTTTAGCGCACTACGTAAGTGGTGCTGCTGTGGAAACCGGTTAAGTCTTGAAGAATCGCAGCCGGCTCCCCCAGAAGGGACGCCGAATAGGGACATGTATATTAAGTTTGGTCTTTCCCTATAATGTACAGCACATTGTGGAGGAAGTATACCAAGAAGGATCCTGAGTTGAGATGGCCTTTGTATGGTTCGTTTGATGTGCGCAAAATTGAGTATGTGGAACAGTGCCTGTGTAAGCGCCGAGCGAGACAAGACATGTTTGAGAGTGTGCGAATGTGGGTGAAAGAAGTACGTGAGCGTGAGAAACGTGAACATGCGCTGATTGAGAAAGAGCAGAGGAAGAATGTGCGTGAGAAGGCGCAAGAAATGAGACAACGTGAACAAAAAGATGCGGAAGAAAAACGGGAAAAGGAACGTAGATTGCAGATATCTGGCCAATATCCTATTCGACGGCCTCTTTATCCTGTCCTTAATAATTCTGATGATGATTTTTCATTACTAGATCGTTCTCCGCCTCCGTATGCTGGCCCGTCTGCTCCGAAAGGGGAAGATGAGGATTCTGGATCATTTAAAGATAAGGTAGACACGCGGTCTAAGTTAACATCTGATCGTATGGCGGAGCTCTGACAAATTTCTTATCGTATTCTTAAGGGTACAATTCCTCTTGCTGAAATATTGTTGTCTCTTGAAAAATGGCCGGACAGGGAAAAAATGTATTTTCTTGAAACCTTTTCTGATGAAGTAGTCGGGGCTTTTCGAAAATATTCTCCTGTTCTTGAACCTGATGACAAGATAAGAAAGAATTGCGTAAAGGTCTCTTTTCTCCTTCCCAGGCAGCTGATGCAGTTCGACGGTTATTCGTATTGCGGGATGAGGCATCTCGGTTACGAGAAGAAAAACGACAAAAGACGGCGGACGACAAAGAGACGGGTTTGAGTGGCGACGGGAAACAATCACCTATCTTTTCTTCAGATAAGGTCGATATTGTGCATGTTAAACCTATGCGAGAGGCAGCGCCTTTGTATGTTCCTCCTAAAGGAGCGGGTACTAGTTCAGATAAAGATTCAGCTGATGCCCGAGGGTATTTTATCTATAATTGGGTATATACTCCTTGGAATAGAGCGGATGTTATGGCCTTAAAGAAAGCGTTACCTGACCCACGGAAAAATCCTGCTGCCTTTTATGAAGAAGTTGAGGGGGCTTTGAATTCTTGTACTATGACATTAGCTGACGTTGATTTATTCTTTGGTCTTATATTACCCCCTGACATGTGGAGATCAGTACGGAAAATTGATGATTTAGTGACGTTTAAAGCTAAATGGGAAGACATTGAGGAGGAGGACAGAGCTAGGAAACCTGCGCAGAAACCACCCCAGCTCATTCTAGACCTCCCTGCTGCTATTTTGATTAAATTAAAGACGATTATTCCCCCTAAAAAGATTGACTGGACTATGTTAGCATCTTGCAAGCAAAAGACAGATGAATCAGTTTCTGACTTCTTTACGCGATTTGAAGAAACTTTTCACGATTTCAGTGGTCAGTCTCTGACGGATGACACGGGTCGACATCTGTTTGTAGACAAATATGTTTCGAATTTATTACCGGGAGTAGCAGCTCGGTTGAAAGCGAGTGAAAGCTCCTGGACGACTTCGACTCCGGCATCCCTCCTGACAATGGCTCAGTATTACGAGCGTCAGGAATTAGAAGCAAAAAGTAATGAAGATAAGAAATCTAAGGATTTAAAAACAAAAGTTATGTTAGCACAAGTGTATGGACCACCCCAGAGAGGAAATAATAGAGGTGGTCGGGGTTTTTATGATTCTACATATAACCTCACAGACTTGGCTAAAGATCAATGTGCATATTGTAAACAATGAGGCCACTGGGCCAATGAGTGTCCTTTAGCGCGAGAGCACAGGGCTATGGGACGGGGTAGAGGTTTTCGGAGAAATCGTGGGGGTTTCTCTGGACCACAAGGTAACCTAAATGACAGGGCTAGATTCGAATCTAGGGAGCAACAACAAGGAGGGTCTAATACCTTTGATAGACGAAATCAGTATCAGATGTCTGACTATGTGCACCCCGAAAGTCATGATTCCCAATATGCATAGGATTGCGTAGGATGGGGGGAGGAATCAGTTGAAGTGCCAGTAGATCAGAGGGGTCCTTATGTTACAGCACATGTTTTGGGTTCTACTGATCAGTTTCTGGTTGATACAGGGGCTACTCGTAGGACTTTGTCTAAACACTTGGTTCCGAGGGCTCCCCTGTCTGGCTTAACGATCACATCTATAGGGTTCGATGGAACACCTTCTCTTAGCCCATTATCCCAACCCCTTGCATTTCATGTCGACAAATTTACAGCACCATGTCCATTCTTGCTTTCCTCAAACACGCCTGACAACATTGTGGGTCTAGACATGCTGAAACATTTTAGAGCCACATTCCGCTGCTCCCCTGAAGGAGTACGCGTGATTTTAAATGACAATTACCCTGCAAAAGAGAGAGTGTGTATGGTCGCTGAAAGTGCTGCATTAGCCTCTTTACCTCACACGTTGTGGGCTACTTCAGACACTGATGTGGGACAGATGGTCATTCCCCCGGTTCGCATTAGTGTAAAGGAGGGAGCTGTGTTGCCACGCCTGCCTCAAGATAGGATTTCACAGGAGGGTGAGGAGGCGCTCATACAGATTGTGCAGGATCTCATTCGAGTGGGGGTGGTGGAAGAAGTCCCATACAATGTTTGTAACAGTACTATTTTACCAATCTTGAAGAAAGACACCGATACTAGGGTATATCGATTTATTATTGATTTGAGGGAGGTGAACAAGATAGTGGTGCCCCAATACCCTGTTGTTTCTGACATCACAACACTCCTTACCTTGGTCCCACCAACAGCGACAACATTCTCGGTTGTCGACCTGAAGAACGCCTTCTTTTCGATCCCTATTCACCCTGATAGCCGTTACCTTTTCGGCTTCACTTTGAATAATCGATCGTATAGATTTTGTAGAATTCCACAGGGCTATACTGAGAGCCCTAGTATCTACAGTCAGGCATTGAAAAGACAGTTGGATTCCTTTGTCTTGCTTGAGGGGGTAGTGCTTATTCAATATGTCGACGATATTTTGTTGGCTGCTGACACCCCTGAGCAATGTGAGACTTGTACGTTGTCCTTGCTTTCCTTTTTGGCTTCTCACAATCATAAGGTATCTAAGAAGAAATTGCAATTCTGTAGACCTAAGGTGACCTACCTAGGCCACCTTTTGTCTAAGGAGGGGCGTGCACTTACATCAGATCGTATCCAAGCCATCCTGGACACACCAACACCTTCTACACAGAAAGATGTTCGAGCATTTTTGGGTCTTACGTCCTTTTGCAGGCAGTGGATACTGGGGTTTTCACATATAGTGAAACCACTGTTAGCGCTATTGACAAAAGACACTCCAATTCCCCTTCCTTGGACAGATGAATGTGAAAACGCTTTCCAACAGTTACGTCAGGCCCTTTGTTCAGCACCAGTGTTAGGCACTCCTGATTACACGAAACTTTTCACATTATATGTACACGAGAGAGATGGATGTGCGTCATCTGTGTTAGTACAGATGCACGGGGACAGGCAGCGTCCGTGTGCATACTTCTCAGCATTGCTCGATCCTGTTGCTCGGGCATTGCCGGGGTGTTTTCGTTCGGTCGCAGCGACAGCTGTGTCAATACGTCAGAGTGAGGGAATAGTGTTATCTCACAAGCTGTTAGTGTTGGTTCCCCATGCTGTTGACGCCCTTTTGAATCAAACAAAGACGCAGCATTTAACAAGTGCCCGTCTGACCGGATATGAACTAACGTTGCTGGCTCCTCATATCACATTGAGGAGATGTGCTACGTTAAATCCAGCAACATTGTTACCATTCCTGACGACTCAGCCTGAGGCACAAGAAGCACATGATTGTATTTTTGTGACTGAAGAACAGACAAAGGGTCATATCGATCTCCAGGATACGCCTTTCTCAGATGTAGATGGAGAATTATGGGTGGATGGCTCCTGCCTGAAGCTACCGGATGGTACGACTTCGGCAGCATATGCCATCACTACTTTGTATACTATCGTGGAAACAGCACGCATACCACAGAAATCAGCCCAGGCAGCGGAGCTGATAGCATTGACACGAGCATGTGAGCTTAGTGCAGAGTTGTGTGTGAATATTTATACAGATAGCCGCTATGCTTTCGGAGTAGCGCACAACTTTGGCCTGCTCTGGAAGGAAAGAGGTTTTCTGACATCACATGGAACACAAATTATGTATGGAGAATTGGTGCACAATCTTTTGACTGCCCTGACATTTCCTAAGAAGATAGCTATAGTGAAATGCAGTGCACATAAGAAAGTTATTGACAAAGTAGGGCAAGGAAATGCTTTCGCTGACCAAGTAGCACAAGAAACTGCAATGAGACCTGACTCCACTTCAATGTTTGTTGTGAAGTCACAAGCAGAACGATGGCATGATGCTAGGAAAGAAGTGAGGGAAATACAGAGAGTTGCTTCTGATAAAGAACGAGAGTAATGGTCTGAAAATGGAGAACTGGATGATGAAGGTTGTTGGCGCAACAAACAAATGGATAGGTGGAAGTTGCCAACAGCTTTTGTCCAACCTATGGTTCAAATGGCACATGGGCTAGCACATGTTGGAGCTTCAGCGATTGTGAAATTGCTTGCGCAAGTTTGGGAGCATCCAGAGATTGCTAGCACGGCCAAGAGAGTGGTACAGACCTGTATGATCTGTCTTAAATACAACCCAGGGAAAGGAACACGTACTCCAGCAGGAGGATTTGAAATACCTACTGCACCTTTTGAAGTCCTGCAAATGGACTATATCCAACTTGAACGCTGTAATAATCTAAAGTACGTCTTGGTGGTGGTGTGTGCTTTCAGTAAATGGATTGAAGCCTACCCTACTAAGGACAATACTGCAATGACTACAGCAAAGGTGCTACTGAAGGAGTTCTTCCCTAGGTATGGTGTTTGTAGACTATTATGGAGCGATAACGGGCCTCATTTTATAGCAGACGTTATCAAGTACGTTCTGAGAGGTCTGGGGATAAAACAGAAGTTTCATGCAGTGTTCCATCCACAGTCGGCTGGCTTGGTGGAACGCTACAATGGAACACTGAAGCTTAAACTAGCAAAGATCCAGGCTTCCACTTCTCTGACTTGGCCCGACGCTTTGCCTTTGGCATTGTTGTCAATAAGATCAGTACCACACTCCCGAACCGGCCTTACACCGTATGAAGTGGTGTTTGGTCGTCCCATGAATATTTGGGGAGTGCCCAAACCAAGTTCCGTATATGATGTACCTTGTGTATTGATGAATGCCTATCTGGCACAATTAACTGATAACTTGGTTTCTATTCATCAACAGGTTCGAGAAGCACTCCCTGACCGGTCCACAGGTGAGGGTCATAGTCTCCGACCCGGTGACTTCGTCCTCATCAAGGCGTTTGAGAGGACGAGTGGCCTGGAGCCCCGATGGTGCGGTCCCGAGCAGGTTCTGCTCGCAACAAGAACGGCCGTCCGAGTGACCAACCGGAAGAACTGGATTCACTCCCTTCATTGTCGTAGAGTGCAACCCGGATTGGTGGAGCCTGCCGTGTTGACTGACCATCGAGAAATCCTGACTACAGAGAAAGGCCCTGCTGTGGTACCTGATGAGCAAGAGGAGTTCTTCCCGGACCCGACGACTTCTGGAGTAAGAAAATACAACCTTCGACCCAGGAAGAAGTTTGCTGCTGTTTAGACTGCTGTCAGAACGGCCTCTTGGTTGGTGCAACGGAGAGCCGATGAGGCAAGGGGGGGGGATCAGCTTTGCATTAGAGTAGTGACACCCGTCTTGGCCCGTTGGTGAAGAAAACAACAGCCGCCTTGGGGGAAGAGTTCTGACAGCCTTTTTTTAGTTTCAGGAAGATTTGCGAGACATTTGTTCAACATGGAGAGAAAGAAAGTGATCTGCGTCTTTGGATTTATTGCTAGTGTGGCAGTTGTTGCCATTATCACGTGGTTTGTTGAGGATGTAATTCCTGCCCGTGATCTATATGTGGTTTCTACACCGGTGCCAGAGGAGCATTTCTTTTATACGCTCCCCTATCAGGAATCAAAACACCGCTTGTCCTTTGTAAATAACACCTTCATTCAGATGCTACATCATACCCACACTGCTACAAATGAAACAAATTGCTGGATATGTGGTATGATGCCAGCGCACCAGAAGAAGGGGGAACACCGTTTATACCTCTCCCTTTCTCTCATAATGGTTCTTGTCGTGCCTGGTATACTCTTCTATTTGCCACAAGAAAGCCTGCTGTTGGAAGATTACTTTTTAGACTAAACAAAGAATGTCACCAGAATAAAGAAGGCTATCCACAAGCCAATGGAACTATATGGGAGTGGGAAGAATATCGACCGGACAATGAGTCTACTCCCTACATTTTTACGAACACTAGAGACACTGTCGAAAGTGAAAAATTTGTGATCTCAGTTGCACAAGCACAAGCGGACTTATGTGTACAAAGTGTTGGGTACATCCCTGTAGGTGTTAGTGATTGTATTAAAGTCTTAAATATAGATGGTCTGAATAATAGCACATTTTTAGCATCTCATAATACATATTTTGTATGCGGTAATAGAGGATATTATCGATTACCAGCTGGCTGGTCAGGAGTATGCTATGTATCGTTTTTATTACCACCAGTGTTTTTAGCACCTGCCACTTATCATAAAAACTTGAAATTGTTGAATAATGCCACTGTGAATAGATACAAACGTACTTTATCTATCGATGATGTGGACCAGACCGACACTAGTTTGCAGCAATATGTAGATTTTAACCTAGGGTTATTCTTTTTTGTTGGAGCTGCCCTAAACAGTAGAAAGATAAGAAGATTAACTAGAGTTGTAGAGGCAGTGACCAACCAAACTGCTGCAGCACTAGGAAACATAACTGAAGAGTTGCAAATTACTAGAATTGTTGCCCTGCAAAACAGAATGGTGTTAGATGTCATATTAGCAGAAAAAGGAGGAGCTTGTAGACTTATTGGAAATAGTTGTTGTGTCTTCATCCCAGACAACTCGCCTTCTGTTTATAATGCCATAAATAAACTGCATAAAATAGCTGCTGACATACATGTAGATAATGGTACATGGACCTTCTCTAGTTGGTTTTGGACCTTATTTACTACATGGGGTTGGAAGATCCTCACTGGCCTTTGTATAATAGTAGTAATTCTTTTCACTTGCTGTATGTGTATTCAATGTGGTCCTATGATATGTTTTCTTTGCATTACCTCTTGTATACCCAATAAGAAAGCTGTTTCCGAAGCTGCTTATCAAAAGAGTCTAACTAAAGAGATTTCTAACATTATGAGCATTGACATTCAAGATGAGTATGATGACTACCCTATGAAATGGAATGGCTTCAGCTAACGCTGAAAGGGTCGTCTGTTGTAAATAAAACAACGGTATTATTAAGCATTAGCTGAAGCCATAATGCATCAGTCCAAATATCTAGTATAGGGATTCCATTTTGTATTTCGAGTCCGCCATTTTCATGCCCTACATTGCCATGTGCTCAATGTTCTGATTGTCCTACCTCTCTGCCAGTTACACTGTGGATTCTACCTAGCAACAGTTATTATTAGTCCTTCTTGAGAGTGTAGCGCATGCTCAGCAGAAGTAACAGTTGTTCCTTATTAGCATAGCCCTCCCATGTTCTAGAAATACTGTTAGCTCCACCCACTGATATATTTGGAAATGTCCTTACGTGGTTGTAACCTCTGTCTAAGCTGTAAACTGAACCCCTTCCACTGTGTATAAAAGGGGCCATGTGCTTGTATTCAGTGTGCTACTCTGTACAATACTGTAGAAGTGTTGTGGAGGTTGTATCACCACCTTTAAAGGTTTATTAAACTATGTTTTTGTATTTCCAGTTTCCTTGCCAACTTCATTTGTAAGTCTAAGGACTTTGTACACAGAAGGGCGAACCCTTTCGGTACCTTTGGGCCTTGCTGAGGCCTGAACTCATCACTAGGACTCGAGGGCCTAGAACAATATTGAACCAAAATACACCAGATCATTATATCTATCATCCAACAGATGAGTCAAAAAAATATAAAATGGAGATTCTGCCACAAAGTATATTTCAATTGGCCATTGATCGTGTTCGTTCAGTTGAAAATTAGACAAAGTCTTGAATCAGGTCCTTCTGTTAACTTTATTTTCACTTCTCAAAACATGGAGAGCAACAACAGCCGACGCACGTTTCGCCCCCCTGGGCTTTTTCAGGGATCTAATTTGATAAAATCGTGTCCAAATGTTTATAACACTGCTTTTGAAAAGTTAGCCTCCTTAATAGTTATTTCCGAACAGTTATCGGATGAAGTGTCACCCCAACAGGCAGTGATGTCAACTACTTTCGAAATAATGGGTCCTTTCCATACGCTGCCTCACATAGACAAAGACCGCTTAGTTCTCTTTTTGTTTTATTATTTACTCGGACCTTGCTAAGTCCATTCATCGTCTTGCCACATATACCGCTACTTGTAACAAGTAGCGGTATATGCGGCAAGACGCAGAATGGCCTTAGCAAGGTCTGCATAAATATGGTCCAGCGAAGGTCAGACTCAGTGTGTTGGGCCTCAATCCAGTGGTTCACCAGGGGTGCAGCTCGTTTGACTAACCTTTTATTGGATTTGTGTTCACCCCTACAGAGTCTGCATTCCCTGCCCGTTTCTCCAACATAATCTATGTCACTGGGACTAGAAGATGACGACTTAGATGCAGCATGCTGCTAGCGAGAGAGGTGGCTATACGGGCCGGTTTCAAACTCATTCAGCTAAACAATTACCTCACAGGCCATACATTACAAGGACCCGGCTGTACTGTATCGGGTGAATTGACAATGACCCTTGCCATAGAGGGTTCCGGCAGAACAGTACCCTACTCTTCCTGCTCTGGAACTGCCCCAGGCTTCAGGGTTTCTGGAGGGTGGTGGGTGGCCGGATTTCAGAGGTCCTAAAATTCACCCTGGAACTCACACCACAGCTGGTGATTTTGGGAATTTGGGAGGGAAGATACAATAGATTGCTACAGGCTTTTAGTCTGCAGTGATGCACTGATGGTAGCCTGCCGAGATGTGATCTGATACTGTAGGCAGGACAAGATTCAGTCTTTGAATTCCCAGGAAGTGAAACTAAATTGGTACATGATGCCTGAAATCTCGAGTGTCGGTCCCGGCGATGCCTGAGCAAGTTGTAGGGCCCCTGGCGAACAACAGAAACCACAGATCTCTGAGCCCAGAGGAGACGACAGTGCGACTCCCAGTGGCAGGCCTGGGAGAGCAAGCTGAGGTCTACCAAGGTATATTTGGGACTGAAGAGCCGCAGATTGTCAGTTTGTGGGATTTACTTTATATCATTGTTAATCCATTATTGTAATTTCCGTCGGGTATGCAGTGGATGCTTGTTTGTTGGGACCTGTTCGTGCGGAGAATTCCAAAAATAAATGTTTTTATTTATTCTTTTTTTTTTAATGATGAGCGTCTTTTGCTTAGAAAGACCTCACGGTGCTTTAGCACACCAGACAAGCATATCAATAGAGTCTTAACAAAGTGACTGAAATAGAGCAACCAGAACAACACAAAGTGAAGGAGTGCATAGGGAAGCTGCTTTTGGGACATTGCTTGTCGACCAGTGAATGAGTGAATTTACTGACATTAGTTCCTCTTCAACACTACAAAGGCCAACAATAGTATTGGCAGAATGTGATTAATGCCCCGCTGACGACTGCTTTTTTTTGCTAATTGCACATGTTTAGAATGAGAATATATTGCAAAGCGCAGAGTTTCAGAAAGTATAAAGGAAGGAATTACAGTCTATATAAGAGATGAGAGGGCACTGTAAGTTACAACCGTTACAACCGGTCACTGACAAAGCAAACCAATTTTACATTGGCTGTTAGAAAGGCGGTTCCTGGGGAGGCAGAAGATGTCTGACTGACCACCCCGAGACCCACCTCTCCGTATGGAGTTGGCCGAGCGCCGTCGAGAGGCCTCCTGGGTGAGGCTCCTCTCCTAGAATCGTAACAGCAGAGCAATCACACCACTACAAAGGGACACCACACAAGAGGATAACTTCTTAGAATCTTTATCAGCAATAACGATTGGTTCTTTCGGCAATATGTAAAAACGGATCGAGGGATCCCTAAAGTCTCGGTAACTGAGGGAAAGGGGTAGCGGGAGAGTCTTAGTACCAGCCTGGTACGGGGATACCCTACGCGCAGCCCTCAATCCTCGAGCTGGGGGGTTCCGCAAGGTCGAGCCGCGGCAGGGCCAGCAGGACTCCGAAGATGGTTTCAGCAAGGTGGGGCCGCGGCAGCGCCAGCAGGGCTCCAAAGGTGGTTTCATTGAGGTCGGGCCGCGGCAGCAGGACTCCGAGATGGTTTCAGCGAGGTTGGGCCATGGCAGCGCAAGCAGGCTCCGAAGATGGTTTCAGCGAGGTTGGGCGGCGGCAGCGCCAGCAGGCTCCAAAGATGGTTTCAGCGAGGTTGGGCCGCGGCAGCGCCAGCAGGCTCTGAAGATGGTTTCAGCAAGGTTGGGCCGCGGCAGCGCCAGCAGGCTCCAAAGATGGTTTCAGTGAGGTTGGGACGCGGCAGCGCCAGCAGGCTCTGAAGGGGATCGGGGTTCAAGGTAGTGAGTTCTTCTCGGGGTCAGCCGCGACAGCGTCAGCAGGGCTCTCGACTCCAGGATACAACTGCTGACCCATTCCAGAGCTGTCCCAGATATAGGTCTGGAGTCCTTTGATGTCCGGACCCTCGCGCCTGGGGGTCAGAGGGGCCGGGATGAGAGTGTCCAGACACCCAGCAGGGGGGGGGAGCCAGCGCCCAGGGAGGCCGGAGGGCGATCGAAACCAGGCATCCGGGGACGGCTGGAGGGCCATCGAAACTCCCCTCCTCCTTGATCCGTCAAGTGGCCGCTTTACCACCTGGTCGGATCTTGGTGCCTCGATGTCGGGGCTTCGCTGGGGCCGCGGCCGAGGTCGGGCCGAGGCCACGTGGTCCGGGCGTGGAGTGTCCAAGATGGAGTCGGGGCCTGATATGGCAGCCCGGGATAGGGGTCGGACCAGCAGAGTGGGGCGAGTAGGGGTCGCCGTGTTCCTGAGGGGGAGAGCCGGGGGTCGCCAGGAGTGGTGGCTCTCAGTGAGGGTTGGAGAGGTAGCTTCGTCGGGGAGGTCAGGGGTCGCTGCTGTCCAGGGCCCGCCATGCGGGAGCAGTGGGACCACGCCACGAGGCCGGGTCCAACATGGGCTATACCTATTGTCCAGTTCGGGGCTTGGGTTATTCCTCTGCCAACCCACGCCTCCATCAGAATAATAATAAAAAAGATAAACAAAGGCATTGATCGAGACCATCCTGCGTCCCGCTCCCGAGGCAACAAACAAGCTGAGGTACTAGACAACTGACTCATGAACCTCAACATTTCAGCAACACAGATCACATGGTCATCACCGGTGAGTAATCTCAATCAATATATCCTCTCACTGACCAATATGGGCTACCCCACCTGAACTGGTCACCTCAGGGTACCATTGGACTGTTTCAGCTTTTACCCCGGTTGGGGTGGGAACTGTTTACACTCCGCGACAGATACTTCATTGTTCTTTGAGGTATTGGGGTAGGACTTGGACTTTGAGATTCGAAAGTGCCCACAATGTATTATCTTCTCTTGGTGTACGTGTCACACACCTCGTAATCTTACTTGCTGCACACCATAACAATACATCTAAACAATTCAAATCCAATGGGGGAAATTATAGTGGTCACTTGGAATGTTAAAGACCTTCTTGACAAGATTAAACGCGGAGCTGTCCTTAGGCATGCGCAAAGCTTAGGGGTGGACGTCTTGCTATTACAGGAAACACACTTGATGGGGACCAAGGCCCCATGCCTGGCCCGCTTTGACTTCATACACGTCTTTCACTCTGGCTTCATGAAGGGCTCCAGAGGTTTGGCTATCTTGATTCACCACAGACTATCATTTACACACACTCGTGCATGGGCTTGATCAGTGGAGAGTCTATAGTACTGGGTAGGGTGTAAGCTCCCCTCTCTCAGTCACATATTTACTGAATGCATTGAAACCTGGGGATCATTACCGGACGCCCTTGCATTGATAGGGGGAGACTGGAATGATGTCATTCACCCTGATCAGGATAGATGCCGTCCCACAGCTACACAACATACACAGAGAGTCTTGTTTGGGGCCAATGGCAGAGGCTCTGGCATGGTCTAAAACGTGGAGGACTCTTCATTCAGCAGTTAGGAGTTACAATTAGGGGTTATATCTATTTCTCTACCATCCATGGGTCGTTTTCTAGCCTGGATCACGTGTTTATCACTAGGGAACACACTCATCGTTTGGTCATGTTGGATATCCCACCCAGAGGCCTATCAGATCACTCCCCCGTACAGCTGCAGTTAGGGATAGGTCCCAGACGGGTACTGTTTCATTGGCGATTGTTGCCCTGGCACCGACACAACCCTTTGCTGTAGGACGAAGAGCTAATGTGGCACTGATGCTAGCTGGTTGGGGTTCTCTAGGTACTGCGGTGAGTTTCTGGTACACCACAATTCACTAATGTCCTGGGTCTCTGTGCACAGTTCTGTGTAGGAACAGAATCCTTGCAAAAATCAATCACTCTACACATGAAGTCCTACCCGAATGTCAGATAGAGGACTTCTTTCGAGATATACCTCCCAGGGCACTAATCGCCGTTGCGCGAGACTCCCTAGAAACTCTTATATCACTAGAGGAAATAACCTCAGCTGCCTCAGAAATAGCATTGGGTAAATCACCAGGACCCAGCCCATCACTGCTGACCTTTGATCAGCAACTAACCATGCCGCACCGCCTGCCTTTCCACAATGGGATTCCCTCATAGGCGCATACACACCCACATTCAATGGTCGCGCTCCAACGATCTTCAACCCGGTCACATTAATTGCTATCAATAATCCATTTGATACATCAGCTTCTAACCCACTACAAGATGGCGCCCACGATCCCCAGACCATCACTGTCGATCTTTGATCAGCATTTTACTATTTCATACGAACCACCTGTCACCAATTAGCGCCGGATGGAGGATTTATAAACCAAAAAACCTCACTCCCGAGCCACATGAGAAGGGGTAGGTCGTAGGTGAAGTTCTCCAATAGATGATGGGACTACCGTATCTTTGGCTTTCCACCATGTGAACGGAGGATAGTATTCCTCCCCCTGGGCTCACTTACAAAATGTAAAGCTTTCTTCCGAACACCACACAAAAATGTTAGCGTTGATCTCAGTGTTTCTCTCGAGGAGGTGATGACCTCACCCTCGTTGGGCGAGTGTTTTCCCGCTTTTGACCACAGTGTATGAAACCACCACCTATATGTTTTTATGTATGCGTCACGTGTATTCACAAGGACATTGAACTCACGTGGGAGCAGAGTCATATTCTTTTCCTGGTGTAAAATATCAAGCCGGCAGGTCTCCCAGAGTCAAGCAGTACTGTGTTTGCATGTGTGACGTGTGCTGTCTTTGTGCCTCAGCTTCTCTTTTGTAAATCGTTAGTTAGCTGCAGAGATGACCTCTGGTTTTGAATCTTAGTAGGATTTAAGATACAAGGGCCACTATTGTCTGGAGTTGCCTAGCAGGATAATAAGTCCCAGGGTGGCAATACTGACTGAAGCTGGATAGCATGATTACAAGTCCCAAGGGGCCCCTAATGACCCGAATTGGCTAGAATGATAACAGGTTGTAGGGGCCACTACTGACTGGAGCAGGCTCAAAGAATAACAGGTATAGGGGGGTCGGGTGTGAGTGGCACCTGTGACAAGAGCTGGCTAGAAGCATTGACGACCTTTGGTACTGATTAAATGCTGGATTTCAGGTCACAGGAGGCACTGCTGAATGCATCTGGCTAGCAGAAGTGGTGGCCTCTAGGAAGATGGAATTGAGACTGCATAACTGCATATACTTGCGACCTTAATATCGATAATTGTTTACAAATGAATGCCATAACATGCACTGATATACTGCATAACCAAATTACAATGATCTTATATCAATTTGATGTGTTTGTTCGCCTTAATATGGCTGCAAGGTTACATGATTCTGTTAGGGCCCAAAAAACATTTTATTTAGTGCTGTACATCTGCACACTTTCCTGCATCTTGTAGTAAACTGAATATTGGCAATCAGAAGTAAATAATGAATTCTACAGCTTGTCTGTGTATCGTTTATCTGCTTCTCACGGACTCCTCACATTCTTCTTGAGAAACGACCCTGCCTCATACTCATTAGTTTAGTTTCAGTAACTGTTTCTATCACGTGTTCATGTTTCATTGACTTGTATTAGGAGAAAAGTGTATAAAAATACATATTGTAGCATTAGTATTCTATACTTTATTTGCTTTTGGTGGATGCTCGCGTCCATTCAAATGACAATTGTCACTTGTTATTTTGCTTGGCCTTTTGCTATTTTTGCATTAAATGCATGATAGATTAGTTGGCCTTCCGATGTGTTAGGTTTTATTTGAACAAATGTACATAGAAGACAGTGGCAGGCTTTTAACAAAAATGACAATTAGATTTTATTCTTGGAATCACTCAATTTTCTCACAGACTTGGGAAGATTCTAGGTTCTTGCAATTTGAGAGAGAGCACATAAAAATGTTATTTCAGGATACCTGCCTCAGAGCGCACTTCTTAAAGACAACTGTTGGGACATCATGTTGCTGCCACAAGGTCCTTACCTGTGTGAGTTATCAGGACGATGCAGGGGGCTGACCCAAACTAGCCGCACGCTGGAGATCAATGACAAACACTGAAGAATGAACAGGGCTTCCAAGCTGGTGATTATTACATAATTGACCTTGAAAATAAAAGAAACAACATGTTTTAGTATTCTGGTGACTCATGACCATAAAAACAAAGGTTACAAATTCAATACTGTGTCAAAAACTGGATATACTGAATCGGCTGTCGCCGCAGGTCATGCAAGACACCTTCCATCACTATTGGTTATGGGACTTGTAGTTTTGCTTTTCTTATTAAAAGGGTGGTCTCTAAAGTACGAGTGTTCTATTTCATTCCAGGAAACTTGGTGCGAATCACCACCAGCATTAAACAGATTAAATCTGCTTTCCCTACTTGCTATTAAATGGGACAAATTCGGACACAGCAAGGGAGGCCATGATACATTCAGCTCTATAAAGAGCATTTATGGTATGGAGCCAATGATGCACAGCTTAGCACCTCCAAACGCCATGCACGTGCTCAGAATCACTTTACAGGGGGAGGATAAAAATGACCAGATAATCCTCATAAATCTCTATTTACACCTGTGTGAAAGAACTAAAGGCCCCCAGCAACTGAAGGAGGAGCTCGAGAAAATTATAACGGGAGAGCATACCAACAGCCTGATCATTACCAGGGACTTCAATTCAAATATGTTCAGAAGTACATCTGAAGATATTGATACGGAGGAGGACCAATTCGTACGGGACGCAGTAATACAAGATAATAACTCAGATGGAAGACAAACGAAAACAGCACAGAGGCTTCTAGCGATTCGGGAGCAGGTGGGCTTCCGAGCATTAAACAGAAGTGTAGTAAGGCTTATAGGTCCACTGTTGACAATTGCTAAATTAGCATGAGCTTCCCTGCCATGAACCTGCTTTTGAGCACGACACTGCAAGCATCTATTTCGCAATCCTTATTTGTGCCCCTTTTACACATGAGAACTGCCTGCTTTGCAGGTTCTTTGCTGTGCTCTGAGGTTTAGTCTGCACATGATGTTCAAGGTTAAACAACAATGCCCCTTGTTATTCTGTTCTGATCTGTCCCTCGCACCTAGATATAACAGGCTTCACACAGCTGCACCTCTGGAAATCGTGTACTTTAATATTGCAAACACAAGATGTTTTCACACATACGGAGAGACACCTTTCCAGAGAGAAGACCCGTGTTTGTCCTGCGATGTGAACATTGAATCTAGGTCTTGAGGTATGGGGTCTGCTGAAAAAGCCCAGAGGTCTTTTATTTTATAATACACTATCTCTTGTCACGGGGAGGGTGGTTAAGTTGTTCAGTCCTTTTCCATTGTATTTAATAACATGACATCCCTGTTTGTATTCAATGGAATTGTAACAATGCTGACTATATTGTGTTTATGCATTCTGCTGATGGTATTGGCTTGTGCACTGCACCATAGAGCACGTTAGTTGAAATAAACATTTTAAACTATACTGCGTCTCTGATTACTCGCATTGTGGACAAGTATGAGTGGCTAAGTGAAAGTGTGTCTTGCTCTCGCGATTCCCAAGATAGAGTTACGTGTTTTGAGTTGTCTAATCATTGGTAGCTTCGCTGTAGACGGAGAACGAAGAGACACTATAGCTAGTCATTAAGGGATTTTGGGTACGGAGGTGGTAGCTTGGTACACCACCTACTCACTGGGGTCCTGTTTTCCTGTGCATAGTTCTGTGTTTGTGCAGAATACCTGCAACATGGCGCCACCAACGTTTGGTTCTTATCTGAAAGACGCTTGAGTAGTGCTTGTGCTTGTCCACAATACCCTCACGTCCGCCTCCGGAGGCGGGTGTGATGGCAATACCTCCTATATTTAAGTTTGTATAGGTTCTTTCAAGGTTGAAGTTACGTCAAAAATGTTACTCTCTATTGTGATGGGGCATGAGATTGCCACACACAGTCGCATCCCGCTAAGGGACTAATGTGTGGAAAAGTAAATTTTGCCATGTTATATGTGCCTACGTGTTCCCCATCCTATGTTATATGTGCATGATTAATATGCATATGTATTCCCTTATGATCGATTAAAGACGCAATTATAGTTGTGTCCATCTCTAGTATGTCAGTTTCCAGTTCTCGTGAAAGCTACGAGTATTAGGCCTATGTAAACCTATGTTGCCACGTTTCACAGTGTGCACGTTAATTCAGAATAAAGTCCCCGTTTCTAGGCCTCAAAAGGGCCCGGACACCAGATTCAGCTCCTGTCTCCTGAACCCTCTCCGAGGAGCGATATAGCCCCCACCTCCATCCCTGACCCTTCACTTACTTCCTGCCTCACAGTGCCCGGCTCGGCCTGGCTCTGCCTCCCAGTCTGCCAAGAGTATGTTATGATTCTAGTTATCAGTCCAGCCCTCCTTCTCTGCATTCCTAAGCTACTGAATTGCATCAATAGTTTCCGTCATGGTCTAGCCTTTATGTCTCCATGTAAGAGAAATACTGTATTAATGGTCATCGAATATTCCTCGACCCGCACTACATGTAGAATAATGCATGCACCAGTCTTAGAGTCTGTTAGCCTTTACCCTGATAACTTTTGGATTCTATCAACATGTTCTCTAAACATCAGATACTAGATAGTGTTTAGGTACATGTCGCTCTGACTCCGCAGACTTTAGTCTCCTCTTCTAGCACAGAAGTCATAGCCCCCAGTTCCTCCTAGTAACACGTCATTGCCAGTTTGCGCGCACCACTAGGTCAGAGGTCCCGGCTCCTTAGGTAGCCCCCTCCATGTTTCCGCCCCATTTATGACATATTCTGTTACGTTTACATCACATGTCTATGTATACGCCCTGTACACGCCTCTTGTTACACCCATTTTATGCCTTATCTTTCGCGACTGCTACAAACTCCGCCCACTGCTACGCCTACTGTACTGAATGCAATGTAATTTGTTTTAGTATATATATGTTATGCACTGTTATTAAAGTTAGCGCGCTCATCCCAGATCCTGCCTCGCCAGCTGCCGGGCCCTGCCATCCTTTTCCCGTGCAGGTTGTCCTGTTCCTGCCCTTTATGCCTGATTAAAACCTGCAAACTCCAGCTACCTCGAATCTTGACTCCTATTTATTGAGCTATCTGGTATTTGTATATCTAGTCAAAAATAGAACAGGTATTTAATTATTTATTTACCACAACTTAAGGAATTTTGCAGTCCCTGATACATGGGTCAATTTAATTTTTGTATTTGGAACGGATCCTACGTATCAGTTCAAAGTCTTTTATTCTTGGGTCACCTTTCCGGCAATTAAAGCGGATGATAATCTGTTTGATTATACCGCTTCTGCGGTTCCGGTCGCTTAATGTCCATATCAGACCCTAGAGGTTCGGCTATCAGCTTGGCAACACCGTATTTCGTTTAAAGGCACTCTTCCTCACACATATACACCTGTCCGTTTAGGTCATTTATCAATTGAAGGAGCCTCAGGGCCGGTCTTAGCTGGGTATGCTCTACACCCGCGTGGGTTAACAAACGCTAATTTTAATCAATTGCGGGTGTTACATACTTCCTTAATTCATGTACATAGAGATGTTATACAGTTCGTGCCCCGTGCTTTTCAGGCAGCTCCACCAGGGGTTGTTGTGCAATCTGCGGGGACTGGTGGTGTGACTCTCAGCTCCGTTATGGTTAATTCGGTAAAGGGCAAGCGTCC
This sequence comes from Lissotriton helveticus, assembly GCF_964261635.1. Lineage (NCBI taxonomy): Eukaryota > Metazoa > Chordata > Amphibia > Caudata > Salamandridae > Lissotriton > Lissotriton helveticus. Next base: position 1,632,545 of record NW_027611680.1, read on the forward strand.
GACAAATAAGGATGAACTACCTTAAGGATGACTGAAGCAGACATTTAAAGGCTGGAGGAGGTCAGAACCAGTCCTCCACCCGCCGCGCGGCCCTCCTTGGTGTGCCTTGGTGTGCCTGATATCGTATTCGCACTGTATCTCCTGCATTCTGTGCCATTGTGCCTGGTATCGTATCCATATTGCCTTGGTGGGCCTGATATCGTATTCGCACTGTATCTCCTGCATTCTGTGCCATTATTATTGCATTGTTTTGGTATTTGTGCCAGCGACCTCCTTGGTTGTGCCCCGATCTCGCCTGTGCCATTATTATGGCATTGTTGTGCCCTTAGCCCGTCTCTCCTCCCCGCTCTCTGCCGCTGCTCCCCCGTGGCCCCACCCCCGCTCCCTCCAGCATCTCCGGACAGATCCCCTCCCCACTCGCCACCCCGCTCCCGCCTCCCAGTTGCTCCTCTTTCCCACTGACAACATAAGGCAATACCCGCGAGGCGAGGAGCTGTGACCCTCTTGACCTGGTCAGAACCGGTCGCTCCACCCGCCGCGCGGCCCTTTTTGGTGTGCCTTGGTGTTCCTGATATTGTATTCGCACTGTATCTCCTGTATTCTGTGCCATTGTGCCTGGTATCGTATCCATATTGCCTTGGTGGGCCTGATATCGTATTCGCACTGTATCTCCTGCATTCTGTGCCATTATTATTGCATTGTTTTGGTATTTGTGCCAGCGACCTCCTTGGTTGTGCCCGATCTCGCCTGTGCCATTATTATTGCATTGTTGTGCCCTTAGCCCATCTCTCCTCCCCGCTCCCTGCCGCTGCTCCCCCGCGGCCCCACCCCCGCTCCCTCCAGCATCTCTGAACCGATCCCCTCCTCACTCGCCACCCAGCTCCCGCCTCCCAGCTGCTCCTTCCTCGCTCCGCCCCCTCAACTCTCCACTTATGGCAGAGTTGCATACGCGCAGCAGGCGCGCACTAAACGCGCCAAAGGCGCGCAAAAGGTAAGCCCGTCTGCGCCCGTCTGCGCCTGGCCCGCGCCCAGCGCCAGACCCCCTGGACCACGCAGAGGCCATCCCACCTGCCAAACGTACGACGCCGCCACCCTCACTGCACTCAACACCGGCCGACTTCCCGACTGCTACCGAGCCAACCCAGGACGCACCCATGGACCCTTCACCTGCCAATCCTGCAAGTTCTGCTGCATCAAGACCTACACTGCATCCGCTCACGCCAAGCGGAGCTCCAACATCAACCACCTGAAGTGCATTCTGCTCAACACCCGCTCGGTCCACAGACACGCCATTGAACTATTGAACCTACTCGACTCCACAACTCCGGAAGTCGCCTTTCTCACTGAAACCTGGATGAACGCCTCATCAGCACCCGACATCGCCATAGCCATCCCTGATGGTTACAAGATCATCCGAAGGGACCTCATCAACCAAACAGGAGGAGGCATCGCCATCGTCCACAAGAACACCATCCGCATCACGACCAGCTCCTACGACACCCTCACAGCCGCCGAACACCTACACTTCCAGATACACACCGACCCCAAGACCACACTCAGAGGCACCCTCATTTACAGACCCCCAGGACCCCGCACACAATTCAGCGAAGACATCGCTGACTTTGTCAGCCCACACGCCCTCCCCTCCGATGACTATATTCTCCTAGGGGACCTCAACTTCCACCTGGAGAATAACAACGACAGGAACACCACCACCCTGCTGGACAACCTCGACAATCTCGGCCTCCAACAACTGGTGAACACCCCCACCCACTACGCCGGACACACGCTCGACCCAATCTTCTCCTCCAGCAAGCACATCTCCTTCAACCACTCCACGGGACTCCATTAGACAGACCACAGCTGCGTCCACTTCAGCTTCAGAAAGACCACGACCCACCACCACCCACAACAGGTCCCCCGCAGAAGCTGGAACAAAATTACCACCGCCCAGCTCACCACATCACTAAACCAGAACCCTCCTGCCAGATCAACGGACCCCAATCAAGCAGCCAACAACCTCGCACAGTGGATCACCAACTGCGCTGACGACCTAGCACCCCTGAAAAACCGTCCCAACAAACCAGGAAGCAAAAAAGCCTCCTGGTTCAACGACGACCTCAAGAACTCCAAGAAGAACTGCCGCGCCCTCGAGAAAGCCTGGCGAAGAAACCCAACCACAGACAACATGACCGCCCTGAAACACGCCACCCGCAAACACCACCTGCTGATCCGCAGCACCAAGAAGTCAGCATTCAGGGAGCTTCTAGACAATAATGCCCACAACAACAAGGAACTCTTCAGCATCGTCAAAGAGCTCACCAACCCCAGCGCCGGCAACAACGACATCATTCCCTCACAAGACCTCTGCGACTCTCTCGCCTCGTTTTTCCACAGCAAGATCGCAGACATACACAACAGCTTCGGCGACCAGACCACTCCCCCACCCACAGAATCGAACACCATCCACTCCGGATTGCCAACCGACCCATGCCCCCACCACATCTTCAACAAGGCCGACTCCGTCATCGCCCCTCAACTCCGGGACATCATCAACTGCTCCTTCAACACCGCCACCTTCCCGGAAAGCTGGAAGCATGCCGAGCTCAGCGCCCTCCTGAAGAAACCTTCAGCAGACCCCACCGAACTTAAGAACTACCGCCCCATCTCGCTCCTACCTTTCCCCGCCAAAATCATAGAGAAGACCGTCAACAATCAGCTCGCCGCCTTCCTCGAGTCCAACGGTTCCCTCAACCCCTCACAGTCCGGTTTCCGAGCCAACCACAGCACCGAGACCTCCCTCATCGCAGCCACAGACGACATCCGAACCCTGCTCGACAATGGGGAAACAGTGGCCCTCATCCTCCTAGACCTCTCCGCAGCGTTCGACACGGTCTGTCACCAAACCTTGATTCAACGCCTCAGCAACATCGGGATACAAGATAAGGCACTGAACTGGATCATCTCGTTCCTCGCCGGAAGAACCCATAGAGTCCGCCTCCCCCGTTCAGATCAGAGGCCACCGAAGTCATCTGCGGCGTACCACAAGGTTCATCGCTCAGCCTCACCCTCTTCAACATCTACATGAGCCCCCTCGCATCCATCGCACTCCAACACAACCTCAACATCATCTCCTATGCCAACGACACCCAGCTGATCCTCTCCCTCACCAACGACCCAACCACCGCCAGAACCAACCTACACGAAGGGATAAAAGAAGTAGCTGAGTGGATGAAGAACAGCCACCTAAAACTGAACTCAGACAAGACGGAAGTCCTCATCCTGGGATCATCCCCCTCTGCCTGGGACGACGCCTGGTGGCCCCCAGCCCTAGGCAGCGCACCCAAACCAACGGACCATGCACGAAACCTGGGCTTCATCCTAGACTCCTCCCTCTCGATGACCAGACAAGTCAACGCCGTCTCATCATCATGTTTTAACATCCTACGCATGCTCCGAAAGATCTTCCGATGGATCCCCATCGAAACAAGGAAGACGGTCACCCAAGCACTTGTCACCAGCCGCCTAGACTACGGAAACACCCTCTACACCGGAACCACAGCCAAACTGCAGGAAAGACTTCAACGCATTCAGAACACCTCCGCACGACTCATCCTGGACATACCTCGACACAACCACATATCCGGACACCTGAGAGACCTGCACTGGCTCCCCATCAGCAAGAGGATCACGTTCCGTCTTCTCACTCACGCACACAAGGCCCTCCACGACCTAGGACCCAGATACCTTAACAAACGCCTGAACTTCTACACCCCCACCCGCCAACTGCGTTCGTCCAACCAAGCCTTCGCCGCGATTCCGCGCATTCGAAGATCCACCATGGGAGGTAGATCCTTCTCCTACCTGGCGGCTAAGACCTGGAATTCCCTCCCCTCCCACCTCCGTCGTACCCAGAACCACCTCTCCTTCAGGAAGCAACTCAAGACCTGGTTGTTCGATCAGTAGCGAACTCCTCTCCCCCAAGCGCCTTGAGACCCTCTGGGTGAGTAGTGCGCTATACAAATTTCTGATTGGATTGGATTGGAAGTGAGTGTATGGCCTGCACCCTGTTCCTGGTTTTAAGTGAGTGTGTGGCCTGCACCCTGTCCCTGGTGTATGGCCTGCAGCCAGTTCCTGGTTTTGAATGAGTGTGTGGCCTGTACCCTGTTCCTGGTTTTAAGTGAGTGTGTGGCCAGCACTCTGTTCCTGGTTTTAAGTGAGTGTGTGGCCAGCACCCTGTTCCTGGTTTTAAGTGAGTGTATGGCCTGCACCCTGTTCCTGGTTTTAAGTGAGTGTGTGGCCAGCACTCTGTTCCTGGTTTTAAGTGAGTGTATGGCCTGCACCCTGTTCCTGGTTTTAAGTGAGTGTGTGGCCAGCACTCTGTTCCTGGTTTTAAGTGAGTGTGTGGCCAGCACTCTGTTCCTGGTTTTAAGTGAGTCTGTGGCCAGCACCCTGTTCCTGGTTTTAAGTGAGTGTATGGCCTGCACCCTGTTCCTGGTTTTAAGTGAGTGTATGGCCTGCACCCTGTTCCTGGTGTATGGCCTGAACCCTGTTCCTGGTTTTAAGTGAATGTGTGGCCAGCACTCTGTTCCTGGTTTTAAGTGAGTGTATGGCCTGCACCCTGTTCCTGGTTTTAAGTGAGTGTGTGGCCAGCACCCTGTTCCTGGTTTTAAGTGAGTGTGTGGCCAGCCCCCTGTTCCTGGTTTTAAGTGAGTGTATGGCCTGCACCCTGTTCCTGGTTGTAAGAGAGTGTGTGGCCTGCACCCTGTTCCTGGTTTGAAGTGAGTGTATGGCCTGCACCCTGTTCCTGGTGTATGGGCTGCACCCAGTTCCTGGTTTTAAATGAGTGTATGGCCAGCACCCTGTTCCTGGTGTAAAGTGATTGTGTGGCCTGCACCCTGTCCCAGATTTGAAGTCAGGCTGTGAACAACCTGTTCTCCCACAGTTAGATTTCCGCAGCACAATTCAGATCCAAATAATACTATTGACTGCCTGTAGCATGCACAATGGACACAGATTTACATAACGATGCACTGCCAGTGCCAGGACACTGAATGCCACCACAAGTATCCAGATGTTTTTTAGAAACATAGTTCTAAAAAACCGAAGGGTACGAGATAACGCTACCTACCCTCAATACAGCTTTCACCTTAACTGTCCTATGTGTATTGATCCAATTCAATGGCAGGTTGCAATTATTTATAGAGTGGAGCACTGTCCTGGTCAGGACATCACTCATTGCTTTTTCAGAGACCCTCAAACACCCTATTGGTGTCCTTCTTCATCCTACTATAAGACCCTGGTACAGGAAATGATGTTAAGTGCTCTTGGGGAGATGGTTGAGCCCATCCCTGTTTAGGCACCAGGATAAGACCCGATAATGAAGCATGACACCAATAGGGTGTGTGAGGGTCTATGAAACAACACTGAGTGATGTCCTGACTAGGACAGGGCACCACTTTATGAACAATGTCAACCTGCTTCTGAGGTGTGTCAATAGGCGTTGAACACTTGGGGAGAGCAGGACACTGGCTGCCTCGTGTTTTGAATTTCTTCACCCTCTTGACAAGGTGTTTAAAAATGAATATCTTCAAATTGTGCATCAGATTTTAAGCTGTGACTTTAGGCAAGCACTCTGACACTTAAATAAGGCCTCCTTTTTTCACCTGTTCTTAAATATAACACAAGTTAGGGCTGGCTGAAGTTGCAAACACTTTTAGATTATAAAATGACACAGATCATATCTTTAAAAAGGTGCACGGACATAATATCGAAGTCAAAATATAGAATGGACAAAATATCGAATGGACAGAATATAGTGGTTATAAATATCGAATTGAAGGTAATTTGATATCGAATTTTAAAATATAGAAAGTCAAAATATCGACTTTTTAATTGGTCATTTTTTTATTAATTGATTAATTTGTAATTACATTTATTGTATTAATTTATTTTACGTAGTGGGTTGTGGGTTTATAGGGGAATAGGATGGGAAGTAATTTAATTGTAATTAAGCAGATAATTTTTATTTATTTATTGGTATTAATTTGTTATTTATTGTTAATTAATTGATACTTGGTAATTAATTTGTATTAATAGGTAATTAATTTTAATAACTAATATTAATTTGTATTTTTAATTGATTAATTGTTACATAATATTAAATTGGTAATTTATTTTAATTAATTTATTCTTGGTATTGATATTTAATTAATTTTTATTAATATATTAAATCTTTACTTTCCCTACTGTTGCATTCTCTGGAGTGGGAATAGTAATCTTTACCCTTCCGCTCTCCAATGTTTTCCCTACTGTTGCACTCACTGGAGTGGGAATAGTAATTTTTACCCCTACGCTATCCAACGCCTTCCCTACTGTTGCACTATTTGGAGTGGGAATAGTAATTTTTACACTCCCGCTATCCTACGGTAATATATTTTTTATTTCCTATTATGTTAATATATACATATTTTTCTTTATAACTCAAACTAATTCTTTAATAATTTTAGGGTTATTTAAGTATTTTTAAGTGTATTTTAGTTATTTATTTTTAATAATTTTTTCATTTTACATTAGTTTTTAAGAAATTCGATATTTTTTTTGGGTTCGATATTTTTGTACTTACCTGTTTGTAGATATAAATTCGATATTTTGTCTGTCGATATTTTAGCATCGATATTTTTCTTAGTCTATATTTTGTACCTCGATATTAAGTCAGTGATCCCTTAAAAAAATGTGCTTTGGCTAGGTTTTCCCAATAGGAATATCGTATACATATATACAGTGTAATTAAACATATTTTTTTTGTTCTGAGGGTGGTCTGTCTCAGAGCCAGGGTCCTCTGGTGGAAGTCTCAGCTGGGGTCACAGCGGATACCTGGCGAGGCCTCCCTGCAGACAGTGCAGTAGACAGGGGCAGCCCTCCCTACCGTGGGCACGTCTTCCTGGTAGGCACCTCCTCTGGATTGGAAGCCCACATGGCTGTGAGCCAGCAGCATCCCTCTCTGCCACTGCAGGGTCTTGAGGCCATATGTGCAGCAGCTGTATTTATGCATTGCAGGCAGAGCTGATGCTGTTCCAGTCCAAGCCTGTGAGGGCTTCATGTCCTTTGGGGAAACCAAGCAAACATCTTCAATTAATGCTGAGAAGATTCACTAAGACTAATGAGCCAATCCCCTGGCACCTTTAACATGTATTCCCAGCTCATCAGAACTGTTTTCTGCTGTCATATCTGAAACAAAGAGTTTGTGATGCTTAAGATTTACTCATAGGTGTAAAGCTGATTCGAGCCTCCTTGAACCACAATCTTTACACTACTACAACATCCAGAAATGTCCACTTCCATTCAGTGACATAGCAAGGGCGCCATGGACCCCGAAGTAAGCAAGGATAATGGACCCCACATCCACTGGTGTGACAGTAAAATGCAGCCATAATTTGAGTGCATTTGACCCTGAAAACTCCCGGTGACACTGCACCTGCTTCATAATTGCTAGCTAAGCCACTGCTTTCATTTCCACTCACCATTCGTCCGTGTCACAGTCCTTACAAGGTCAAATAAGTGCTCAACCAAGACAGATAACTCAATACATCATCATTGGGAAGATAGCTCTTGCATTGCTCTCTCAAGGGATGCTTCCTCCCTTTCTAGTCCTTGGCCCGGCCTTGTCTACAATAAAGGTTTGTGGCGCCAGGGACCCCTTGAGTAGATCTGAGCAGCACAAAGCATGTTAATATCTGTCTTACCATCTCAGGTGGCATCTATGCCTCATTTGATCTTTCGACTCCTCCTCTGCTGTGCGGGAGCTGCAGTCATCCCCATTCATTTGATCTAGCTGGGTTTGGGGGTGTTGCTCCAAAGTACTGTACTTCAGCGGGCTCCTGCTCCCATTTTTATACTGTTGGTGCCTCTGTAATGTAAGCGAGGCCCTTGACCAGCACAAACTTGCCACGCGCTAACACGCCAGCCTCTTGTGATGCGGTCAAACACATTGGTTTGTCAGGCAGTACTAATGAACAGGAAGTACCTGTTGTATCAGAAAGTATGAACAATACCCACAGCAGGTCTACTGAGAACTGCAGCAAGACCTGCTGTTGTAGAGGAGAGGGAAGAGGAGGACAAGACCTTTCCAGGGCAGATTGTCAGGTGGTAATTGATGCTGTGGTCGCTGTGGCGTGTGGGATCACTGAACCATCTCAACACGAAACAAGACAAGTAAATGCAAGAGACTTGGCTGATGTAAGTCTTAGCACATGTTGTCTCAGAACTGGAGTGGTTCTACAGTTTGGCACAAATCCATATTGGTACAATTGTGCCAGGTGATGCATCACTCAGAGTAGCCCACTAGCAGTCACCTTCCCTCATATTTTATGATCTAGATTCAGCAGTGAAGTGGTGTTAGAGGCAGCCAAGAGTGGTTCTGGGCTCACTGGTTCCAAGTGCTGGAGTTTGGAGAGCAGTATCCCTGATATATCCCCTTCAGAGTGTAGTTTAGTGGTGTAATGGTAGCTTTTTATTCTCTTCAGTTATGTGGCGTAAGTTCAGTGTTTAATTACCAGATGAATGTGCAACTCAGGGGCTGGGACGTGTCACTCTCAAGATGTTTAAAAACAGCCTAAAGTGCCATGTGTTCTCTCAGGAGAACATCTCACACCTCCTTAAAAGTTGTGATGCATTCTCCTCGAATCATGACCTTGAAGAACTCCCATTCATGTGCATTTTTGCAACAGAGCCTTCATTTCCCCTGAAATGGTGATTTATAACCTGTGCAATAGACCCAAATAAGGCTCTGTCTAGCAATGCGCCTGCCTATAATCACCATAATGGTACGTGGGTGGTAGGTTTGCCCCACAGTATCATCATAAATAGAAGGTTATGATCTGGGAATGTTTTTTATAGATATTTTGCATCTTAAACTGAGGCAACTCTATACAGTAGAAATATGGTAGAATTGTGTCAAATTGTGTACACAGTTTGCTCACTGCTGAGCAGGAACCGTCAGTCATGTCAGGTTGTTTTGCCCGCATTACATGGCTCATCTCCTCCTGAGACAGTCCTTCCTGCATTTCTTGTACATTCAATGAACTAGAGGCAGTGGGTAACAGGGGAAAGGACCTTCCACAAGCCCACCCTGTTTACAGTTAAAATCACTTCCCATTATCACCAGCAGGTTATCCACTAATCTTTTAGACTCTCATAACATCCTTCTGCATCATTTATCTGCACCATCTTGGGTGGAGCCCCTGGTTTTACCCAGATCAGATCCCACTGTGTATGGGTGAAAAGAGTCTAGCAGAAACCAAACCTTAACATCTGTTGTGTAGTTTATTGCTTCCATCTTGGAAAGCTGAGATTCTTGTAGAAACACCACTTTTGGATTCATATTATGAGTCACAACTTGAATCAGGTATGAGCTGCCATTTTATATCTATGGTTCAGTCCCTGCTTGTGAGCTGTCTATTCTAGCTTTCACTAGTCTGAGGTAGTTTCATATCCATATTGAAGTGAATGGAATTAACATTACACATCTGTAATGGTGAAATACTCCTTCTACAGGGCAGAGGTTTCAAAGCCCTTAACCCTCAATCTATCCAACCCAACATTAGTCAGATCGACCTTCGTGAGTGAGGCATCACGGAGTGGTTCCAACGCCACATCGAGAGGGCAGGGACTCATCATAGCAGTCTTCGAAGATAGTTTGGGGGTCGCCATCTGAAGTGCACATGCTATCAAAACTATTGTGTGAAAGGAGAGGAATGTCCAAGGACTGCTGTCCCCATTTCTGAACTTCAAGGTTCCTAGCAATACTTCAATCCTTTTAAGCAGCCCCAGTCACAGCATGCCCACAGACCAAACTGTTCTCATCTCCCGAAATATCCTACTGATGCCTGTATCAGTTCAGCATTCAGGTGGTACCGTTCAATGATGGTGCTGCGGGCGCACTGTACCCCTAAAATCCTACACCTGAAAAGCACGCCCAAGAGTTGGGTGGATCGGGGGCGGTATCAACCTCAATTTCATGAGACAACATGTCCCAGAGACAAGGTACAAACCTGCATATCAAAATACAGTCAATTAAGAAAAGGTTTGTTACAAACCTTATAAAGGTACAATACACAGTAAAGGAATGCAGAAATTGATGATCCGATGTTGGTTCTCCGGGTGAATCGTTTTTGGGCATATACTTCCGCCCACGTGTACGCTTCGTTCAGCTTGTAATCTATCGTTTCACGTTTACATTTTCTCAACTTCATCTCTTGTATCTCTTTCCCATATTTCTCAAGTTTGATGTTTAAATCTTCCAAGAATTGATTCCACGCTCCTTCTTCCACCCTTGCTGACATAACTCTTTTGATATTGTAAATTTCTTCCTCCAAAAGTTGTTCTCTGTGCAGATGGATACTTACAGCTGATGAGGATGTAGCGCTGACATAAGCGATGTTTGTTATACAGAATTTTGATATCCACAAGAGGTTCACTTCGTATTGTGGAAGGAAAGCGACACACTCATTGGTAAGAATTATGGGAGAGGGGCACGATGGTGTTTGTTTACGTTCATGAATAGCCCATACTGACACAAGCTTTCATTTCATCACCATGCAGTTCATGGCGGGCCACAAGCTAATTATTGGGAGACAGCGTTTGTGGTCTACCATTCGTTTGCATTACTTTTTCACATCAATCTGGTCACATTGACACTGGGCTTTTCGGCATGAACAGGTTTACATTGTATTCAAGATGGAAATTGACATAAGTTTTCATGAACTGAGTGATGAAGTGTTGTAAATACAATGATGGTTCAAATATTGTGCACTGCAATTGATTTCATTATTAATTTTGCAGATTTGCCCGTGACGAAGGGATAGGCAGTCCCAAAATGCATTGGGCAACATTTTTATTGTGATATCTTATTTTGTAATTTAGAACATTAGAGTTGTTGTTTTATAAAGATGTGTCAGACTGTGAATATTTAATCTTATGATATTCAATGGATTAATTAATCATACAATGAGAATTAAATTGTATGTTGGATACAACTGAATAACAATTATTGATTAATTGTGTAATTTGTGGGAAAAATTGTCACCTTGTTAGTATTTAAACCCCTCGCTGTGCACATGTGAGTCTGAGTCGCCCCACCTGGGACCCAGCCACTTGTTGACTACATTTTCACATGAGAGGCAGACATTGGTCACATGTCACGCGCAATATACTTTAAAGGCTATCCAGTTCTGTCACTAGCTTGCGGGCAAAGCTAAATAACTGCTCCACAACCCGACTAGTATGTTGTACCCCAGCTGTAATAAGGTGGTCCCAATTCAAAGTATCATTGAAAATATTCCCTAAGTATGTAACATTTTTCAACTCGTCAATGGTCTTACCCTTAACCTCAAACGTCCTTGTTTTCGTATCTTTAGGGCCACACACCATGACATAAGAGTTAATAAAAGGTACTTTTAGGTCCAACGTCGCCATAAAATCGGTAAAAGCATCCAATGACTTTTGGAGGCTGTTGGCTGTCAAAGCCATTAAAACGGCATAATCCGCATAAGATGACATTGGAATCGCGTTGCATCCACTTTTTGGGAAATCAAGTTCCTTCTCCAATTAAAAAAACCTCTAAACCATTTGTATACATTAAAAAAGAGGAATGGGGCTAGAATGCAGCCCTGCCGAACACCTTCTGTGGAGACAATGGGCCCCGTCTTCTCCCCCCTAGAACCGTATCATATGACAACCATTGTAGAGGTATGAAGTCTACACCGGGGGATACAAGAGCCTCTTCAAAACCCATTTGCTCCATTTTTCCCCACAACTTGTCCCGTTTAACTGTGTCGAAAGCTCTAGACTAGACCATGAACGCCAGGTGGATAGAACCCCTCCTGGCCTTCATGTACTTGCCCATAATAAGGGACACAATGAGGCACTGTTCTGTGGTGCCCACCCCCCTTGTTACACCATATTGCAATCTGGACACAATCACTGCACTATTCGCCCAGGTCTCAAGACGCGTAATGATAACCCTCCCTAATACCTTTACAGTGGCGTCGATTAATGAGATTGGCCTATAACTGGCAGGGTCACTCCTGTTACCTTTCATAAATACTGGAACCACAATAGCCTCTCTCTAGGTTGATGGAATGGGGCTAATCACTACAGCTTAAAAAACATTAGTGAGCAAGAGTGCCCATAACTAGGGTTTCTTTTAACCAGATCCAAAGGACCCCATCAGGGGCTTTCATGCTAATTCCTCTCTCAAGGGCTCCTCAATCTCTGCCACTGTGAGTGATGAACTTAATTGTGAGGCCAATGATAGGTCAACAACTGGTTCCCCACTTCCTTCATCTATTAAGGTGTTTTTGGGTTAAATATTGCTGAAAGTGGGATTCCCAGGTTGCCCCTAGGATCTGTGAATTCAAGGCCATCTTTAAAAAGGGGGCGATTAATTATGTCCCAAAAACTCTTACACTCTTTCAGGGCACTAGCTCTTTCCACGTGCTCCCACGCCAAACTCCTAAGTTACTCTTGTCTTGGTTTAATGGTGCCCTTGTAGGTCTGCCTTAAATTTTGAATTAGTGTTCGATCACGGGGATTGGCATGGAGGGCTATTTTAAGATTCTTATGCGCTCTGGAACTCTCGGCATTAAACCATCGCACCTCCTGAAATTCCCCTTTTCTAAATGATCTGGTCAGATCTGTTGCCACATCTGCACAGATCAGTTCAAAATCATGAACCCCCTCATCAGGCAGGGAGTCCGCATGGAGACAACTCATGATGGGATTTAAATTTGTAGTGGCGGTTTTTGCTTCAAATTGGATGCGATCAGCTTTACCCCAGCTTAGTTTCAAACCTTTATTTTGATTAAAATCTATAGGGCTCCCCATCAACTTGCCCAGCCCTAGCTGTTATACGAAAGAGAACGGTTTAAGGGATATGCAGCCACATGCATCATTGTAGGAATTTGCGATTCCTAAATTGCGAAAATTAAGGAATCGCAAATTCCTATGCATCAAGAAATCGCAAATGTTTTTGCGATTTCTTAATTTTCCTTATTTGTGATTCCTTAATTGCGAATTGCAATTAAGGAATCGCTTTACATTGATTCCTATGGGCCTAGAGGCCCATAAGAATCAATGGGAAGGCATTCTCATTTTGCGAATTGGCAATTAAGGAATCGCAAAATGAGAATGCAATTTCAAGGGTGCAGGGGGGGATCCAAATGCCCCCCCCCCTGCACCCCTGAAATGTCACGTAAGTACATTTTACTCACACACATGTCCCAAGGGCATGTGTGTGTGTAAAATATAAGTTTAAAAAATGCACTTTTGTGCATTTTTGAAACTTTTCGCAAATTACCACAAAGGTTTACTTCATGGTAATTTTCCCCTTCCTAATTGCGAATTCGCAAATTAAAAAAAATCATGCATAGAATTTAAGAAATCACAAAATTTGCGATTTCTTAAATGCTATCGCAATTTAAGAAATCGCAAAAAATTGCTTGATGCATGTGGCTGATGGTCACTTGCAGTATTTGGTGCTACCTGGAAGTCACCAGCCAGCAGGGAGTTCTTCCTGGTAATAAACATAAAAGCAATAGTGCTTTCTCTGCCTCCTTCAACGTGGGTGGGACACCGGGGTGTAGAACTGCAGGCCAAATGATTAGTGTTATTAAGAACCAGGTCATGCCAATCATAATGAAGCTGAAGGCGCCACTCTCCTCATGAGGCCCGTGAGTTTCTTTCTTGCACAGAAACCCTCCAAACATTTCAACACCTTCCGCTTCTCAGGGTCCCTCGAGGTGCGCGTGACCCGCGGGCTGCCAAATCTATTTTGATGGCAATGAATTATTCTGTCCGCGCAGTCAGGATAATATCACTTCTTACTGGTAGGGTGACTTTACACTGCTGACGTATCGGTCACTCTCATGAATGCCTCTGTGTGCACAGTTACAGGCGCTCCTCCCCTATTAAACAAACGCCTGTGTCGCCTGTACTAATGAATCAGGTGTTTGCCGCAGAGGATTCTGGGTATGCAAATGAATGTGGCCGGCCACGCCCCCTCCAGCGACAGCCAGGCTCCTGCAGCAGCTCCAGGGGAACTTGTGCTCTTGGATCCCAAATGTACAATTTTCGTCTCGATTCTGTTTCCAGCAATGGGGGAAGAGGGAAGAGAACACCTCATTTGCTTCCTTCCTTGTCAGGGCGACATTTCTGACTGCGATCCGTCAGTTACGAGTATTATTCAAGGTCCCTCTGTGGGGCACTATTAGCTTTACCAATGCTTCATTTATGACATATGGTACAATACAGTAATAACCCGGAATTTCCCTTAGAAACGTAGTATGCCTGGTTTCGTGCCTTCCAACTTGAGACCTGATACTCTGCCCTCTTCGTTTTTAAAAGTCTGTTTTTTATCATATTCAAGGCCACAAAGAGCCCTGCATTGATATGAAAGTAAAGCAGCTTTACGGTGCGCGCAGGATTGTGGGTATGTAGACTGCTGATGACGCGCTGACTGTTCCTCTCGAGCATCCTGACCTCTAGCGGCAGGAAGAAGCGTCAGTCCGTACGCACGGTGACTCTGTGACGTCACCTAGTGTTGCTGACACAGCGGGCGCTCCTCTCCCGCCCCGCCCCGGGAGACCTCACGTTCCAACCAATCACGGAGTTTCTTTTAAAGAAACCCTCCAAAAAATTAAAACCTCCCGCTTCTCACGGCCTCTCGGAGTGCGCGTGACCCGCGGAGAAGGGTTACTCGAAGAATAAGATGCTGCCCTGGAAGTTGTGCCACACAATCACGATAACTTCCTACTGGTAGGGTGACTTTACAGCGGTGACGTGTCAGTCACCCTCATGAATGCCTCTGTGTGCAGAGGTACAGATACGCCTTAAAATATAAAACAAACGCCCGTGTCGCCTGCAGTGTTGAATCGGGTGTTTGCCGCAGAGGCTTCTGGGTATGGAAATATTGCTGCCTGGCCACGCCCCCTCCAATGACAGCCAGGCTCCTGCAGCAGCCCCATGGGGACTTGTGCTCTGGATCCCAAATGCATAATTTTCGTCTAGAGTCGTTTCCAACAATAGGGGGATGCACTGTATTTGTTTCTTCCTTCTCTGAGCGTCATTTCTGAACAATTTCTTTTACTGTGTATATTATAAAACAGAGGTTTACATAAAGTAGATGCTTTGAAGGTCTCTCCGTGAGAATCATGACTGCACAGTGAAGCTGCTTCCATTTCTATGTCAGGACAGGAGGCTCCGATTATGCTTTCTCATTTCTTTAATGAAATGCTCAGCAGCCAATAAAAACAATCAAAAAACTACATTTCCCATCAACACTAG
Organism: Lissotriton helveticus; assembly: GCF_964261635.1. NCBI lineage: Eukaryota > Metazoa > Chordata > Amphibia > Caudata > Salamandridae > Lissotriton > Lissotriton helveticus. Next base: position 1,647,887 of record NW_027611680.1, read on the forward strand.
GGAATGACCATAGAGATTACACTATAAAAGGTCCAAACATTAGTCCTTCTTCCTCTTTCTTTGCTGCTCCGCAGCCAGTTAAGTCTCTTTATCTTATCTAATGCTTGTGCTGATTTGTTACTGCTTTATTACTGTTAACTTTGCACTTGCCTTGTATTCCGCTGCTCTGCCTTGCTAGTGCGCGGTGTTTATGCATATTTAGTGCGCTCCGGCTCCGTGCTGTTTGCCGGTTTTTCTTTGTCTTTCCGTCCGTTGGCGGCGTTTTCTTGGGGGCGTGTGTACACCTCCCTGCGCCTGGCCGCTTATGCCCGGTTGCCTTGGTGGAGCGGGAGTAGGGGTCGGCGGCTCGACAGGGGAGCGCGAGCGCTCTCGAGCCGGTGTTTGGTACGGCAGCTGTCTCGCGCATGCGCGCTGCAGTATTTCCGGCTTGAGACTCTGTTTACCTCAAGCCGGTTGAGTGAAGGACCGTTTTTTACAACGCTCACGCCCACAGCCTACGAACTTTTGACCCCGTTCGACGCCGGAGCACAGGAAAGTGCTTCGGTTGTATTTTCATGTGCATAGGCTCTGCCTAGAGTGTTTGTTAATCGGCAGGCTTCACTCCCTCCACATTTAATTGATTATTTAGAGTTTGGTTTGTGCCTACTCTATTTAGCCTGCTCTGGGGTTATCACTCCCCCTGCATTGTATCCTTGATACTGGGTTTTGGTGCCAGTCATCTTGTGGGCTTTGTATTGTTGCACTGCGGTGCTATGGCTGACTACTATGACGCAGATGATGACTGCTTTTATGGGGATGAGGGTGATGATACCCTTGAATATGATTTGGTGGAGGAGCTGGATAAGGGTGTCCAGCACTCGGTGAATAAGGCGCTTGTTCGCGCCATTAATCCTTTGAAGCGTCATTTGAACCAGTATGCGCAGCAGCAGGGCTGGTTGCCTGCCTCGCAGAAATTCACCAAATCCCCTCTGAACCCTCATAAATCTGATTTCAAGAAGTTGGCGAAAGCTTTGAGCTCGGAGGCTTCAAAGTCTTCTGCGCCACAGTTTACTGATGACTCTGATGATGCTCACACTTTTTCTGAACATGGTTCTCCGCCCATGAAGCGTGTCCGAAAGGAGCATTTTGTTGACGCGCCTGAGCGTCCGTCTCTGTTGACTTTTGAACCGGCGGACATTGTCCACCCAAATTCATCCTCCTGGCTGCCCTCCCCAACTGTGGCGGCTTATATAGAAGCGCACATTCGTCAGCCGTTTGACGCTTCTGTTCGGGCCAGGCTCCGTTCCGAGTGCCCGAGGCCTGATCTGGCTGACCATCTGGCAGATACTCCGGAGGTGGATCCTATGATGGTCACCTACCTAAAGAAGTATTCGAAGGATCCTAAGAAGGGCCTGGACCGTTCCTGGAGATCGTGCCAGGATAAGTTGCTGGACATGCTGGCTCCCCTTTCCAAGATGCTTGATCTGGGCTTTCGGGCTAAGGAGACTTCGGCTCTCGTAGACCCTGACGAGCTCATTCAGTGGGCCCAGAGGGCTGTCTGCCAGCTGGGAAACGTTAATTGCGCCATTTCTGCGGAAAGGCGTAGATCCATTTTGCTCAAGTTGGATCCAAAATTGGCCGAATTGGCGACTTCGGAAGCTGGTCCAGAGGCGCAGGGCCTCTTATTTGGTCAACCGTTCTTAAAGGAACTGACGAAATTTGTATCCACCTTCAGCGGGATTGATAAGGCGCAGGCATCCTTGCGCCGGGCCATGCGTCCGGTTTTTGCCAAGGCCGGACGACAACGGGGACGCTCGTTCGGCCGTGGGTCGCAGCAGCAGTCCCAGAGAGGTGCCTCACAGCAGCGTGGTGGACAGTATGATTCAGGATACTCCTCTCGTGCCAATTTCTACCCGTCCCGCAAAGGAAAGGGACAATACGGCAAAGGACGCTCTGGTGGTCAACAGGGCCATTACCAAGATTCCGGCGCTACAGGTGAGCCTCATTCAAGCATGCGATGTGATGTTGGGGGGCAGAGTGCAATTTTTCCTAAACAATTGGCGTATGATCTCCAACGATGCTTGGGTGCTAGAGACCGTTCAGGGTTTCAAAATAGAGTTCTATCACCCAATACATCAGACCCGTCTTCCCCCTCCTTTGCTTTTTTCCCGTCACTCTCAAGCTTGTCTATCAGACGAAATCGAAGTTCTCCTCAAAAAAGGAGCGATTGTTCCTACCGAACGCCATCCGAAGGGCTTTGTCAGCTCAGTCTTTCTGGTCGAGAAGAAAGGGGGCGGGTCTCGCCTGGTTCTCAACCTGAAAGACTTCAACAGCGGGGTGGTGTACAGACACTTCAAGATGGAGGGCATCCATCTGTTGCGAGATCTCCTTCGGGAGGGCGATTGGATGGTCCGTCTGGATCTGAAGGACGCATATCTGTCAATCCCGATTTTCAGGCCACATCGTCGTTTTCTCCAGTTCCAATGGCTGGGGCGTTGGTACGAGTATCAGGTTCTCCCATTCGGCCTTTCGTCGGCACCATGGTGCTTCACAAAATTACTGAGACCAGTTGTAGAACGTCTTCGTTCCAGGGGAGTCAGACTGATCATATATCTGGACGACATTCTCTTTATGGCGGATTGTCCTCTCCGAGTTCTGCAGCATCTGGAGTGGTCCATCACACTCTTGCAGTCTCTAGGTTTTCTAGTCAATGTTCCGAAATCGGTTTTGGTCCCCACTCAATCCATCGATTTTCTGGGCTTTCGGATAGATTCGGTGACTTGCCAACTTCTCTTGCCCAATCAGAAGCTGCGCTACATCAGGAGGGAATTGACGTCTGTTATTTCCAAACAGACTGTGTCGTTGAGGTCGTTGGCACGTGTGGTAGGTCTTCTAGCGTCCTCCATTCAGGCGATCTTTCCGGGTCCTCTACATTACAGGGCGATGCAACGCCTAAAAATTCAGCATCTCCGGAAAGGCCTCCGCTATTCGGATCAGATTCCTCTTTCGGAGGAAGTGCGGGAGGAGATGCAGTGGTGGCTGGACCACATGGAGGCCTGGAACGGTCGAGCCCTGTTCGGTTCCTCTCCGGAACTGGTGATCGAATCGGATGCCAGTCAGTGGGGTTGGGGAGCCCGTTGCGGGTCGGTCTCGACGGGGGGTCGTTGGTCACCCCAGGAGTTGTCTCTCCACATAAATTGTCTGGAACTCCTAGCGGGTTCCTTTGCGATACGGTGTTTTTCTCCCCTACAGGCGAGTTGTTGCATTCTTCTCCGAATGGACAATGTGTCCGCAGTCCGCTATGTCAACAAGCTGGGCGGGACTCGGTCCAAGGTCTTGGCGGAGATAGCCAAGGATTTTTGGCATTTTTGCCTACAACGGAAGATCACGGTTATTGCAGAGTATCTTCCGGGCCGCGACAATCTGGTGGCGGATTGGCACTCCCGACATCTTCGGGATTTCAGCGACTGGAGACTTCATCCTCGAGTCTTCCGTGCCATTCTTCGGCAGTGGGGCCAGTGTCACCTGGATCTGTTTGCCTCTCGCCTCAACGCGCAACTTCCCCGGTTTTACAGTTGGAGACCGGATCCCTTAGCTCTGGCCACGGATGCTTTTCTTCAGCAGTGGCCATCGACTCTTTGTTATGCGTTTCCCCCATTCATGATGCTTCCCAGAGTGCTGGCTTACGCCAAGAGGTTTCGTGCGGAACTGATCCTGATTGCTCCTCTGTGGAGGGCTCAGGCGTGGTTCCCGGTTCTTCTAGAGATGTGTTGCGCACCTCCACTCCTTCTTCCCCAGAAGTGGAATCTGTTGCAGGATCCTCTCGGGAATCCGCATCCCCTCATTCTGTCCGGCTCTCTCCAGCTGCTGGCATGGCGAATCTCGGGGATCGTTGGTCGATCCCGGGCATTTCTAGCGACGCTGCCCAGTTCATTAGTAACGCCTGGTCTCCCAATACCCACAAGCGATATCGAGGGGCTTGGAAACGCTGGTGTGATTGGTGTGTTCAACGGGAAGTCGATCCCGTTTCAGCGGATGTCAGTCTAGTCATTAACTTTTTGACTTCTCTGGCCACCTCTGGTCTGGCCTATCGGACAGTTAATGGTTTTCGTTCGGCGATTTCTGCGGGCCACGTCCACATTGATGGTAAGCCTGTTGGTGAACATCATTTGCTTTCCAAACTGCTTAAGGGGATTCGTCTTGCGAAACCTCCCACTCCTAAATATGTTTCTTTGTGGGATGTTTCGGTTGTCCTGAGGTTTTTGGAGGCTTGGCCTTCTAATCTTTTATTATCCCGTAAACAGTTGTCTGCAAAATTGACCATGTTACTGTGTCTGGTATCCTGCAAGCGCGTTTCTGATGTTCGCGCTTTAGACCTTGCAGGTCGCAGTTTCACCCCTGAGGGTGTTACATTCACTCTCTCTAGGAGGACTAAATCCAACACTTCCTCCATAACATATCCTTCTTTTCCTGATCATCCCAATCTTTGTGTTGTCCAGTGTTTGAAGGATTATGAGGTGAGTACCGCTTCTTTGCGTGCGGACATGCAGGGTCAATTGTTGATTGCCTTGCAGAAGCCTTTCCGTCCTGTTGCACCGGCTACTCTGGCTCGCTGGGTGCGCTGGCTCATGTCTGAAGCGGGCATTGATGTTTCTGTGTTTGGGGCACATTCTGCAAGAGGGGCAATGGCCTCTAAAGCTTATTCTCTGGGTGTTACTTTATTTGACATTATGAAGGCTGCAGATTGGTCTTCCGACTCTGTTTTCAAGAAGTTTTATTATAAACCAATTGTTAGTGTTGCTTCTGTTGTGGTGGAAGAGCTTTAAACAAGCATAATCGGAGCCTCCTGTCCTGACATAGAATTAAAAATTTGCAAACATTCGTGACAAGAATTTTCAATTCTATTAAGGACTAGGAGGCGAGGATTATCCCACCCTGTTTCTCGCCTCTGATGCATTGTAATGTGCTGTATAATGCTTACATTCTGATACATGTATATAGCTTCTTGTTCTTTCCCCCCCTGACTTGCTTTGAGTTTCTCCATTATTTGGATGTTACGGCTCTGTATCTTTTTTCAGGTTCAGACCAGAAATGATGATGATCATCTTCTTCAGGAGTCTTCTGTGTTTCCTTGTTCTCGGATCCAGGGTTCCTCGATTTTCTGCTTCAAGATCCTTTGGATTTCTGCGGCATGTTTGGAACTGTTTTTGTTGATTTACTTGGGATTGTTTTTCGATATGGAACTGTTTCCACAAAGAAAGAGGAAGAAGGACTAATGTTTGGACCTTTTATAGTGTAATCTCTATGGTCATTCCCTAGTGTTGATGGGAAATGTAGTTTTTTGATTGTTTTTATTGGCTGCTGAGCATTTCATTAAAGAAATGAGAAAGCATAATCCTCGCCTCCTAGTCCTTAATAGAATTGAAAATTCTTGTCACGAATGTTTGCAAATTTTTAATTCTCTGTCTCTGTCTCCGTGCTCTCTGTGGACTAGGAAAGGGGAGAAAAAAACGGCAACAGTAACACAAGAGGGTCCCTAAAAACTGATAAAGTGAGGGGGGGGGGCAGGGAAAAATGAACAACAGCAAGAACAATCCCATCACTTAATAATACTTTAAACTCGGTAGTACATCCTACATTCGCATAAAAAATACCATTGTCCTACAAGCAAAAGTTGTTCAAAAAATATTGTCTTATTTTTATTTACCCATTTTTCTGAAAAAAACGGCCCACAGAGGGCACGGAGACAGAGACAGAGAAATGAAAGCAGCCTCTCTATGCGGCCGCACAGCGATTATCTGCTGTGGCCTCTCCTTCTGAAATATTTATTAAAATGTCTTTGAAGAAAGTAGCATTTTCCGACTGCTCCGTTTACTACGAAAGTCAAACTTGTGCTTTTAATCTTAAGTCAACGTCATGTAGGTGTGTTCTGAGTTCTGCCCTGTTTTTGGCTGGTGGCTTCAAAATTAAGGGCAAATGAAAGTTGAAGGTACTAACAGCCTGATTCATCAAGCCGAATTGCGCTCACAAAGGGCCAGATTCATCCCAATGCAAAAATCGGTACTTGCTAAATCGCTAAATTGCAAGGAATTACGTTTAAGGAATCTCTATTTGAGATTCCTTAAATGCAATTCATCAACCATTTTTAAATTGCTAATTCGCAATTTGGGGCCGCTATTACCGAGAGGTCAGACCTCTCGGTAAATAGCAAAAACTTAGAAAAATGCTTTTAAAAGCATTTTTCTAAGTTGCATGTTGCACACACACATGTCCTTTGGACATGTGTGTGTGCAACACCTGTTACAATTTGCATTTAAGGGGTGCTACAGGGTGTCCTTTGGACACCCCTGCCACCCTTTAAATCGCTATCTTATTTGCGAGTAGCAAATTGCTAATCGCAAATAAGGAATACTCCCCATTCAGTCCTATGGGCCTTTTGGCCCATAGGAATGAATGGGGAGTTATTCCTTATTTACGATTAGCAATTTGCTACTCGCAAATAAGGAATGTGTAGGAATCGCTATTTATTTAGCAATTCCTACATGAATACCGTTTTGCGAGTACTTAATAGCGATTCGCTATGAATCGCTATTAGGGGCTCGCAAAACGGCCCATTGATGAATAAGGCTGCAAGTCACACAATGCACGCACCTTGTCTAAACGCAAGTAGAACACACCTGTGCACATTTCACATGTCTAATGTATACGCTTTAGACATGATGTGGGCGTATGTTTATCGTTTTGAAATACTTCCTCATTGCAGAGAGTGGCGGAAGGTCATCTTCATTTGTGGAGGGCCCCCCCTCGGCATGTCTCGCACTCTCACGCTATGGAGTGGACAATAGCCCCAGAGGCCGCAGCTGCCCATGCTATGCCGCATGCTATTCAGTGGCCCACCACAGCGCACCCAAAGGCCGGCCTCTCGTGCAGAGGGCAGCGCCGACCCTCACCAGCCTGCTTCATACAGCCCGATGGGTTGATGCGCGTGCTGCGGCCCGTCGCACCCTCTCTGTTCCCCAGCAGCATGCGCAGAAGATTGTACTTTAAATGGGAACATCCGCGCGCAGCTTTTGTGTGAGGGGCCGCGGGACTCCCACAGAAGCGCCCAGGGTCCATCACCACCCCCTTTTGTACCAGGGTTATTAGTGGGCACGATGCCATGGGTCCTGGTGCCAGCAAGTGAAGCTGTCCTTGTCGCTGCGGAGGCGGCGATAAAACACAACCAATGTCAGCATTCCAAGGCCCCTAAGGGCTCTAGTTCCTGGCGGCACTGAACCTGCTGCACCAATAGTAGGCACACAGCTGGTTTGAGTTCGCCAGCATGGGGTGACCATGGCAGTTGTGGGGGGAGGGTATTGTTGACCAATCTTAGCACCTACTTTTAAAAACTGCGTGTCTCACTAATGAACAGGCTTTTTAGTTCGACCCTATGGTCAGCCTAGCTCTTGTCGAACACTTATAAGGTCCCAAAGGCGAGACCTATTGGCTATGCCAATTCTTGTTAAAGTAAACACCTGGAGATCTGCACATTGGATAACTGCCTTCGAAAGTACAGCTGCATGCTGTCCGTTTCCCCTGTTCTGCTGCAGCCCACACTAGGCACAGTGTTGCTTCAGTATCATAAGCAGAATTGCCTCCTGCTTGTCTGAAGACACTAATCTGCCAGAATAGAAAATGGATTAGTATCATTCAAGGACCCAGCTTGTTCAAATGAAATGTTGGTGTTGCCCCAAAACAACTTAGATTGTGTGCCGTGGTGGCAGACAGATGAGACAGACCAAGATGAAAAGTGAAGAAGGGTAAACTTTAGAAGTGACATTACCAATGGCAGTATTCACTTTACACCAAAGGGCATGTGACCACCTTCCCCTATATCTCATATGGTTCTTCTGATCTTTTGCTTACTGTTTATTTCATGTAATATGTTTATAAATACAATGGTGAACTTGCTATGACAATAAACATATTTTAATAAAAGAAATGCTTATTTGAATTCTTAATGTTCCTTTTCACTTAACGTTCCTTGTCAGGATTAATCTTTGTTTATATTTCTGAATTTATTTACACTTCTTTTCTTTTCAGATAACCTCTCATGAACTCATGTTCCTGATTCTTTCTCTACGAATCTTGGAGATTTCGTTTGTCCTTCATCTACCTTGATTTTGTGAAGTCTCATCGTTGAAGTTTTTATTGGGACATTTCCTTTTTCTCCTTTACTCCTTATTTAACCCCTTCGCTGCAGCGGCTATTCCGCCGCAGCGCTAAGGGGGCGGGGCAGCGGCGCGGCGGTCCCTTGCTAATGACAGAACCGCTCCGTCACGGCACGCGGGTTAGCTGTGCTTGTGACGGAACGGTTCCATCACGGCCCCGCCCGCTCAATAGAACGGGCCGCGCAGGCGCGGCAGCGGGCCGTGACGGAACCGTTCCGTCACCAGCACAGCCCACCCGAGGCTCGTAACGGAACGGTTCCGTCACGGGCATGGGAGGGGTTAAAAGAGGCTGATTGCCTAGTGCTTACTGGAATTGTTTTGTTAAGAATGTTCTACATGGAACTATTGCTTTGTGACATATGTTAGAAGGGGCGATCTCAGAGGGCCAGGTTGTGCTCACCCGACCACCCCAGGACCCACCTCTCCCACAGATCTTGCCGAGTCTTATCGTGAGGTCCTCACCGGGGAGGACTTCGAGTCTAGGATCGTACACACTGAGCTCACACCACACTTACGAACGGACACCACAACGTTGGATTTCAGTAGCAAGTTCTTTATAGGCAGTAAAAGGAAAGTAGCACTCTTATGTACAAATGATCGAAGGATCACAAAAGTCTTAGAGGATTCGGGGAGAGGGAAGCGGGACAGTCTTTTAGCCTTTGGGCCAGTACAAAGCGTACCCTGCGCACAGCTATCAATCCTCGAGCCGGGGGATACGAAAGATGATGGTCGTACTGGCTGCTTCACTCACGTCGAATCGGCTCGGTCGTGATGGTGGTCTCGATGGTCCAGCCGGACCAGAGTACTCCTCGAGCCGCGACGAGGTCAGCAGGGCTCGATCCGGAGAAGTTCTTGAGGAGCCGCGACAGCGTCAGCAGGGCTCAGATGGTTGCAGGTTCAAGCTCGAGCCGCGACAGTGTCAGCAGGGCTCCGAGGTCTTAGAGAGGACGAGCCGCGACAGCGTCAGCAGGGCTCCGATGGTTATGAGTTCAGCTCGAGCCGCGACAGCGTCAGCAGGGCTCAGATGGTTCAGTTCCGTGTTGCGAAGAGGGAGCCACGACAGCGTCAGCAGGGCTCAGCGATTCAAGATGAGTTCTTCTCAGGATCAGCCGCGATCAGATCAGCAGGGCTTCAGGTCCAAGATACAACTGCCCGCTAGTTGTCGGGCGGGCCCAGATATAGTCCATTAGCCCTTTGATGTCCGGACCCTCGCAGGCGGAGGTCTCTAGCACGGGGGGCTGGTCGTTGGCGAGGTCCGGCGGTTGGCTCTTTGATCCTTTGAGAAATGGGTCCGGGGATTCCCAGACGCCCAGCAGGTCTGGAGCTGCCGGGCCTTGTGGGGCATACAAGGTTAGGCGCTCGGAGCCGGGAGCGGGACGGGGACATGCGGGCCTGGTCGTGGGTTACGGGGGTTCGGCTTATCGGGGGTGAGACGACCAGGCTTCGGGGTGCAGGCTACACTTACGGGGATGCTGCGCAGGGGGCTCAGGGTGCAGGCCTACGCTCACAGGGTGTGGATGGACAGGCGCGAACCACGCCACAAGGCCGGGTCCAACACGCGTCCCCCCCAGCTGAAGGCGGGGAGAACTACCCATCCTCTTGGGGGTTCTCTTCGCTGAGGTGGAAGAATCTGGACAGGCCGTCTGCGTTGGCGTGGTCAACACCAGGCCGGTGCTCAACAGTGAAGTCCATCCCCTGGAGGGAGATGGACCAGAGCAGCAATTTGGGATTCTCCCCTCTCATCTGCATTAGCCACGGGAGAGGTCGGTGGTCGGTTTGGACCCGGAAGTGAGTACCGAACAGGTAGGGCCTCAGCTTCTTCAGGGCCCAAACCCAAACCACCGCGAAGGCCTCCCGCTCGATGGTGCTCCACCTTTGTTCTCGAGGGAGTAACCTCCGGCTAATGAACGCCACTGGCTGATCCAGGCCGTTCTCGTTCACCTGGGACAGAACTGCTCCGATGCCATGCTCGGACACGTCCGTCTGGACTACAAACTCTCGGGAGTAGTCGGGGGCCTGTAGGACTGGGGCCGTACACATGGCGTCTTTCAAGATTTCGAACGCCTCTTGGCAGGCGGGGGTCCAGCTGACCTTTTTCGGCTGGTTTTTGGAGGTTAACTCCGTGAGGGGGGTCACAAAGCTGCCGTACCCCTTGATAAATCTCCGGTAGTACCCCGTGAGTCCCAGGAACGCCCGCACTTCCGTCTGGGTCATGGGGGCCTCCCAGGCCACGATTGCATCGATCTTGGGCTGGAGGGGGGCTACGAGGCCGCTTCGGACCTGGTGTCCGAGGTATATTACGGACCCTTGTCCGATCTGGCACTTGCTTGCCTTAATGGTGAGACCAGCCCTTCTCAGGGCGGTCAACACCGCCCAGAGGTGCTGGAGGTGCTCGGGCCAGTGGGAACTGTACACTGCGATATCGTCCAGATAGGCAGCACTGAACTCTTCCAACCCCGCCAATACCTGGTTAACTAGTCTCTGGAAGGTGGCGGGGGCGTTCTTCATTCCGAAGGGCATCACTCGGAAATGGTAGTGACCATCCGGGGTGGAAAAGGCGGACCTCTCTCGGGCCCCTTCGGTGAGGCGATCTGCCAGTATCCGCTGGTCAGGTCGAAGGTACTGAGGAAGCGAGCAGCCCCGAGGCGGTCAATAAGCTCGTCTGCTCGGGGGATGGGGTGAGCATCGGTTCTGGTGACTGCGTTGAGTCCGCGGTAGTCAACGCAGAACCTCAGCTCGGGAACAGCGCCGGGGGCGGCTGCCTTCGGAACCAGGACCACGGGGCTAGCCCATGGGCTGTCAGAGGCTTCGACCACCCCGAGAGCTAGCATCTTTGATACCTCGGCCTTGATGCAGGCCCGGACTCTGTCGGGGACGCGGTAGGCTCGGTGCCGTACCGGTGGACTGTCCCCGGTGTCCACGTCGTGGACGCACCAGTTGGTGACGCCGGGGGTGAGGGAGAAGAGGTCGAGAACTGTCCCAGTAACTGGCGACAGTCCTCGCGCTGCTCGGGAGAGAGGGAGGAGGCGAGACTCACTCCCTCTACGGAGCCATCTTTTTCTTCGGTGCACAGGAGATCGGGGAGAGGCTCCGTTTCTTCTTCTTCTCCATCGTCCGTGGTGAGGAGCAAGCTCAACTCGGACTGGGCGAAGTGGGGCTTGAGGCGGTTCACGTGGAGGACCCGCAAGGGGTTCCTGGGGGACTCTACGTTGATAAGGTAGGTCACCTGACTCTTGCGCACTACCACCTTGAAGGACCCTGTCCACTTGTCTTGTAGGGCACAGGGCTCCACGGGGGCCATCACCCAGACCTGCTGTCCGGGTTGAAACTCGACCAGAGTGGCATTCTGGTCGTACCACCATTTCATTTCTTCCTGACTGGCCTCGAGGTTGGCCTCGGCCAGTTCTTGGAACTTCCGGGTCTGGTTCTGTAGGGTCAGGATGTATCGAAACACATCCGGAGGGGGCTCAGGGGCCGCCGTCCCCCAACTTTCCTTGACCAGGCTGAGGGGTCCTCGGACGGAGTGCCCGTAGAGCAGCTCGAGAGGGCTGAACCCCAGGGACTTCTGGGCGACTTCGCGGTACGCGAAGAGGAGACAGGGAAGGAGGACGTCCCACTTACGCCTCAGGGGCTCTTCGAGACCCATGATCATTCCCTTGAGGGTCCGGTTGAATAGCTCCACCAGAACGTTCCCCTGGGGGTGATATGGGGTGGTGAACTTGTAGGTCACCCCACATTGTTGCCAGAGGGACTTCATGTATTTCGAGAATGAAGTTGGTCCCTCGGTCGCTGACGACTTCTCGAGGGAATCCTACCCGAGAGAAGATCCCCATGAGGGCCCGCCCCACTACGGGGGCTGTCACCGTTCGAAGGGGAATGGCTTCGGGGTAGCGGGTGGCATGGTCCACAAACACCAGAATGAAGCGGTGACCTAAGGAGGTCCGGGGGTCGAGGGGGCCCACGATGTCGATTCCCACCCTCTCAAATGGGGTACTGACCACGGGGAAGGGTTGGAGGGGGGCCTTGCGCCTCCCGCCGCTCTTTCCGCTGGACTGACACGTGGGGCAGGACTTACAGTGGGCCTCCACATCGGAGCGCATGCCGGGCCAGTAGAAGTGTGTGACCAGGCGATGATACGCTTTGTCTTGTCCCAAGTGTCCCGCCAGGGGCACATCGTGGGCCAGGTTCAGGAGGAAGCCGCGGAAGCATAGGGGTACCACCAGCACTCGGGCTGACCCTAGCTCGGCAGACTTTTGTTCGCTGTACAAGAGGCCGTTTTCCCAATAGACAAAGTGGGAGCCGGACTGGTCACCGGCGGCCTGGGCAGCGGCCTGCTGTCGTGGTCCAACCAAGGACGGGCAGGAGGTCTGTTCTAGGCACAATTCTTCTCGAGACGGTCCCCCTTCCTGGCGCCACTGGGCCAGCTCAGGAAGGTCGTCCAGGCTCGGGGTCTGTCCGAAGTCAGGGCCGAGGGGACCTGCGCCGGAGGGGGAGCTCTCTCCGGGGAACAGCTCGGGGGTTTCAGAGGACTCGGGGACCTCGGGGTCCTCGGGGGTTGCAGGACTTAAACGAAACAAGAAAAGACCTGAGCAACATAAAGTTGAAACAGCAGCCAACAACCACTGAAAAACCACCACCTGTCCCAGCAAGACCTGTCTGGATTCCAAAAGTCGGGGATCTAGTCAGAGAAAAGATCGCGGTAAAGAAGGAATTTGGGCCTTCTTACAGAAAAGCAGTTCCTGCCTTGTCTATCAACGGGACAAGATCAGTTGTACTACCGCCGCTTGCTGGTAAAAAGGAGAACCGAGTTGTATCCATCGACCTGGTAAAACCACAATCATGTGGCCGATAACAAACAGTAGGCCAAGTGGACTCCCGATAAATAGTAGAACACCAAGGTTTGCTACAAATACAGAGGTCCTAACTAAGAGGCTAATCACATTCGAAACGCCTACAGAACAACAACAAGGACTATGCAACAATGCATTGGAACTCACACCTCTAAAAACCCAAATAAAAACATTTAGTAGAGACACACCAACCTACAATGAAGTAACAAACGAATATGCAAGAAACAGAAATCCTGAAGCAATTGGAACAATTGACAGAACGGCATCCGGCTACTTCATAAACTTCGATGATTCCTCTGAAGACCTCAGTGAATCAAAAACACAGCCATCAACAAAAACCTTTAAAGATAAAGCTAAAGAACTTTTGAAACAACTGAAAGAAACCTATCTGATTTCTCCATAGATTGAATTTTGGGTGGCCTTTGGTGCATTTATCCTCATACTTTGGCTCATCATGGTACTATGCTTGGGACGCTTCATTGAGGGAAAATATGCTATAATGGACACAGCAAGCCAGAAAATCAACTTGATCCTCAAACCACACACATCTTCACACGTCGAGAAAAAAGAACTTTCTTCAGTCAACTTCACAGCCAATCCTATACCGGGTGGGGTAGCATGGGACAACACTGACTATGAAATTTATGGTCCGGTTGAAATCCTGAAATATCCACACCAAATCAAGATCTCGTTGAGTGACTTTGTAAAACCAAGCTCATTTGCTGATGATTGGGACTTTGAAAGCGTTAATGATATGATGTCTGACCTAGTGATGTCTGCTAAATTTACCAAACATGATTATTTGCAGGGTTCGACTAATTATTATAGTATGTACTGTAACAACCAGTATGGTAACCATTTTCTACATAAATCGGCACAACCTAGAAATGTTTTAAATTATAATCAATGGGAACATTGTGCAACCCCTCCAAAAGGAAGCTCAAGAACCTTTTATGACAAATATTCATACTTTTCAGGGTTCAACACAAGTAATGCTGAAACATTTTATTTCAAATTGTCAAATAAGACAGGGACAAAGACCATGCTTACAAACACGAAATTGATATATTCAGACTCATTTTTTGAACAAATGAATACTTTTGGTTTTGATTATTGGGACAAAAATGTTGAAGTAAAAAGTGTTTGGGGTACGAAAGAATGGCAAGTACAAGGTATAGAATCATTGTTTAGAGCCTGCATGATCCCAGAACAAATTATATTTTTAAATGACACTGTTCAACAAACTACCTGTCTTGGCCTAGCCAAAATCAAAGACTTAAATAAACCGTCTATTCCAAAGCCAACAATGAACAGCAATAGCTCTACAGATGAAGAGATAGACGTAAACTATGTATTAAACCATAACAGAACACATCCTGATTGGAAACAATGGTTAATCTGGCCCACAGATACTAATAACTGTCAAGACAGATTCCTGAACAAAACACAGGGGTTCACATTGACCAGGCCAGACCCTAGATATTCCCAAAGACAACACCCAGGGATAATCACCACCTACAGTGTGGGCAAACTCTGCCTTCAATGGCTACAAACTTCCACACTGACAGAAATTAAGCAACACCTAACTTTACTTACTGATGGTGCTGACTTGCGTGATTTCATTATGAGACCGCGCAAACAGCGTCAAAAACGCTTCATAGCAGCCTCTGTATATGCAGCTTACAACGAGGCCTGGAAGGTAACTCAAATTGAGACAGCAGAAAGTATACGGGAAATTGACCGTATTCATTTGGAAAAATCACTTTCTGTAGTGGACAATGGGTTAATGACTCTGTCCTCCAGAATTTTTTCTTTGGACAGCATTGTGTCTTCCGCAATCGACATAATATCGCAAGACTTACTGTTGTTACAACACGGTCAGTCTAAATTGCGTTCTATTGTACAGCTTGGCTGGACGTTACAAAATCTACATTCAGGCTATGTGCCTTGGCGTTTAATCAACACAACGTCACTATTCAATATCTTTAACCTTACTGATAAACAAATCAGTATGGCACAGAAGGGTGCTGATTATACAATCCTGAGCATTGAGAAACTCGAGAGATTACCAGTGACAATGTCAGAACGACCTGTCAGTGAATGGATAATACATGGGATAATTAATATTCCAATATCAACCTTCAGGTTTCAATACTGCCAAAAATATATACAGGCTGGCATGTACGAAAAATTGGGAAAAGGGTACATTAAGTCAACATGGAACTTGCCCTATTCACATGCATGTGTCAGTAATAAAGGACAGAAAGTGTTTCTTAGTGGCAATAATTGTGCGATGTCACTAAGCGGTACACTTCTGTGTAATGGAATTAGTTTGCATGGAGCCTGTGAAGGGAACTCAAATAACCTTTCATGTCACCAGCTAGGCGCACCTGCAACAGAGATAGAACCATTCTTTAAAAGACTCTATAACGGGAGTTACATTCTAATTGTGGATCGCAGATGTTGTAGTTTACTGCCCGGGATTCCTTATCTCATAACTACGACTGCGAAGGTCATGTGCTGTGGACGCTTATTGTTCCCCAGCTCCTTTCCAGACAGGGAGGCAAGGGCATGGCCTAACTTGAAAATTACTTCTATTCGAATAGATACTTTAAGCAGAATGAAAACAGTGCTTCTTCAGACGCCGACCAGACTCACGTCATCAAAAGAAACGTATGATCTCCTAGTCGCAAGGACGACTGCAGAGATTCACTCATTGTTATCAACTAATTCCCCCATACATTTCGCAGAAATCCTGAATGAAATCTTAAATATTTCTGATACCATTGGAGTCTCAAAAGTATTTAAGACAGTATTTTCGATGGCATTAACACCATTCAAAGCCATACTGGGTATTTTTCCAGATTTCGTCCATTCGATTTTTGGCGGACTTCCCCTCATTTTGGGACTAATTGCAGGAATCCTATTCTTGGTCCTTATATTTCGTTATGGCAAACCATGTCACAGACAAAACACCTGCGACAAGGGAAGAAACAATCCGAGCCATTGGATACCGGGACCGGATGTCAAAAATCCTGGGACTATCCCGGCTTAGAGACCTGAACATGACTTGGTTTCTTTCATTTCGACCAATGTGGCATCGATGTGTTTTACCTGTATTAAGGTGCTTGCTGTGCGGAGAAGAATGCGTGTTGGACACCTGTCTGACGCTACAATCGGATGCGCCTATGGATGCAGAAACATTGTTGGGTCCGGTAACGGCTCATGCATTGTGCTGCCCTCAACGGCTGCCAATCCTGATGACGGCATTCGTGGAAACTTCACCACTACAATTAAGGGGTAGTGAAGTTCAAGATGAAAGCAGCATCGATCAGGTACGACCTTCTGTCAGCAATACTAATCAAAACGTCAATGGAGACAATCATGCACATGAATGCATGGTTACACCTTTTTCCGAGTTAGTGGAACTTTCACAGGAAGCTGTTGACAGCTTTTTCGACAGTCTCAATGATATGATGTTCTCACCAGAGCAGAAATAACGACTTTTGAGCAAGCTAGCACACGGCGTTCCCAACACCCTGAATTTGGCCTTCAACTTTAATAATAAAGTAGCATGAACAATTTTCCCTCCAGTTCACGGACAGCAGTTTTTTCAGCAGCCCCAAAATATTTTTACGATTTTTCGGGACACTTATCTTCTGCTTAAAGTAAGAACTATTCTTAGAGAACTAAAATTCTATTTTTAGAAACTTTATAGACATTAGCTGCCCGCTGGTATGTTCATAATTATTTTTATTCTGTGATGAAATGGTCTCAAACTTTTTCTTCTGTATTAAGAGCCATTTTCATGTGTAATTCTCATATTCGACTAATAATAATGTATACATATGCGTGATTAATTTAGCATTATTCTACAACTTGAGTGCATATAGTACATGTGACTATTTTTTTCCGTATATTACATAATTCGAAATGCATTATATGTCTTTTGGGGTGGTAAGGTATACACGATACTCTACAGTATGTTTTACTATGCCTAGATTAGTAAATATGGCCATAGTTAGCGTGGAGTGGGTGTGATGTATTCCTATAGGTTCTGTATCGATCCCCCTATTCCTGACCCTGTTCTGGTTAACAAGTTAACTAGCAGCCATCCCATGATGCAGAAACCGTTATCTGATTAAGCCACACCACGGCACTCGAACGTGTTATCTGATTAGGTCATAACGCTTGCCATCTAATTAGACAAGCAATATTCCTCCAGCCCCTGATAAGGCATACGGAGTTCTCAAAACAAATCAAACCTATGACAACCTGGGAAAAACCCTGCGGCCATTGTTTTGATTTCACCGAGAACTTCAGCAAAAGAATGTGCTAACGACCAGTTCGTATGACATCCTTATTGACGTATCTATGTCCATCCTTACGTCAATCTCGGCACCTTACAGGTATAAATATTACCGGTGTTGCCTTAAGCAAACACACGCGGTGTTGACGAGATCGGAGCAGCCAGACTTGCCGAAGCCCAGAGCAGAGCAGACCCCGCTGGCGCAGCCCCGCCTTCCTGACGCGCTGAGAACGAGACGCTGCTTTCTCCTGCCGAGAAATCCAGCTCCGGCGCTTCCGGGCAGCCCTTGCAGGCAGCCTGGAATATCGAGACCAAAGACGAGAGATACCATCCCTCAACCATCCTAGATTCCAGGTACAGAACTGAATAACCCCTTGCAGAGAATTCTTGAGTCAGTCACTTGGCAAAACAAACTTAACTTAAACTGCTACTTTCTATTCCCGCCCACGTATTAGGCTTAGGTCAGGTACACTGGGGTAGGCGTAGTTAGAAACACCAGTTGAGTACGATTAGTCAAATGTATATGTGTATGTATCTATTTTATCCATTTTAAACCACCTTATGGCTTAGAAACCATATAAATGTTTTTACAGTATTATTTTATACTTCTGCTTTTATTGTATGCACTTTACTTAACCATAAGTATTGCGATAATATCGATCCATTTCTCTTGTATGAGAAAAGAGACTGATCAATAAATACCATCTTTTATTGAACACGCCCGTCTCTTCCTTTTCTCTACAATCTGGTGAGACTAAGAATGCACGTACTGACTGAGTAAAATAAGTTGTCTTTTGTTTTCACACGACTCTAGAGATACACTCTTGATTAGGGGAGAGCAAAGTTGTCATGTTCTATGGTTGTCAGAAACTAAATCCCTTCTTGTCTATCCAGGGAGGTTCAACTCCTCCTTGCCTATTCGAGAAAGTTTCTAGTGAACTCTGAGCTAGCTGGCAAACCCAAAACTTTAAGTCTAATATCGACAATAGAAGACCTAGTTAGCGTCTGGTCTAGGCCTATACTATTGAAGGTATTATTCCAATACGCAGAGCCTATTGGGATAATAGGAACTACACTACACCGCAAGATAGCAGACATCCACGACAGCTTCAACACCCAGACAGCCCCAACTGACAGCAACACAACAGACTCTCAGCACATCTTCAACCACGACCCCATGCTAGCCTCAGCCAGCGTGAGCACCAATGACACCATCAAGACCATGAGCACAATCCACTCGGCTCTCCGTTAGACCCACTCCAGCACCACGTCTTCAATAAAGCAAGCAGCTCAATCACACCCCACCTGCGCAACATCATCAACCTCTCCCTCAAGGCCGTGACCTTCCCAGAGAGCTGGAAACATGCCGAGATCAACGCCCTACTAAAAAAAAAACAAAGCAGACCCAAGAGACCTCAAGAACTTCTGGCCCATCTCTCTGCTCCCATTCCCGGCCAAGGTCATCGAGAAGATGATCAACAGACAGCTAACTCGATACCTCGAAGACAACAGAATCCTGGACCCTTCCCAGTCAGGGTTCCGCAGCAACCACTGCACCGAGACCGCCCTCATCGCCGCCACCGACGACATCAGGACCATGCTGGACAACGGTGAGACTGCAGCACTCATCCTCTTCGTTTCTTGCTGGTCTGCACCGAAGCCATTCTCGACATTCTGCGTGGATTGCGCCTGCCAAGGCTTGTTGGGTCCAATTCGGAATCCGACACTGCAGTCAACCAGATAGATCCTTTGTGGAACAGCTCGAAACCAGCTCCTAGTTGTCATCTCGCCTCCTGGACCACGTGGCTGAAGAGACAAACTTCACCTCTTTCACCTGAATTTACCCGACATTGGTTGGCAGCTTCCCATCACCATCCTGGTCACTCGCTAGTGACCCAGACTATGTCCCTTCTGCTTTCAGGTTCTTCAGATCTTCGATCCACCCTTGGAACCACCTGGACACTTTTCCTCTGGTTGCCTGCATCACTTCTTCGCAGCTCTCCATTGGAATCGACGACGAAACCTGACACCAAAAGGCACCTATGCACCCGGCTTCCGTGGGTGAGGTAACACAAGTACTCCGATGCTACCGTGGGTCTTGACTCTCAAAGTGTTCTAGTCTAAAAGTGTTCCTTCATAGGTAACCTAGAAGTGTCCTTAAACTGTAAATTTGTAACTTGTTCGTTCTCCATAAATAGTCAATGGTAACCCACAGCTGTGTTTAGACACTGCACGCATCTCCCGTGGGTCTCCTACTTCCTAACCTTTGATTGTCCTGAATAGCCCCAGCGATTCCACAGGCCCTAGGCCTGCTTTCTATTCCAGACGTGGTTCTTATACCACTATTTTATTTTATGGTTTGTGAGGCCCCTAGGGCATAACATATACTGTGCAACCTATCGTATGCTAATTAAGTTCCTTTTATTGTACTTTTACCTCTGACCTCATGAAGAGTGCAGAGGGGTTGTGTTTAGAATAAATACATATATATTTGATATATACCTTGTGTGGTGTGCTTTCATTTGATCATTCAAGAGATTATAATTGGTAAAAACAACTTGCTTAACTTGTCTCCAAGTCTTAGCCTGAATGAAATGAAATGAAAAATTCCACTTATATAGCGCATAACCACCCGGAGGCCTCGCAGCGCTGTCGGCTGATTACTGTGTCTGGCTACCGGGTAAGATTAGTACGCCTTTGAAAACAGGTAGGTTTTTAAATCTCTCCTAAATGACATCAGGTTGTCGTTTTGTCTGAGGGGTAAAGGCAAGGAGTTCCATGCCTTCGCCGCTGAGTGAGTAAAAGAGCGTCCACCCCAACGGGCTTTCTTGATTTTTTCCTTGGTAGCCAAGTGCAATGAGGCCGAACGAAGGGTTCTAGACGGCACATACGGCGCCACTAAAGGGAACAGTACTGCCGGGCCAGTTCGATGAAAGGATTTGTGCAAAATGCACATGGCTTTAAATAGTGTTCTGGACGCCACTGGGAGCCAATGAAGCTCTTTTAGGGCAGTCCTTACTGACTGCCAGCGAGGAATATTAAACAGTAGGCGTGCGGCACAATTTTGAGTGACTTGGAGTTTTTTTGTCACCGTTGCCGGGGCCCCTAGATATAACACATTTCCATAATCCAGGCGAGAGAGTATCAGGGCCTGTACCATGACCCTTCTCGCCTGGAAAGGAAGTAGGGGGAGCACTTTCCGGAGCATTTTCATGAGGCCCACACATACCGAGGCAGTTTTAGTAGCCTGGACCGAAAAATCCAATGCTCTGTCCAGCCAAATACCCAAGCTCTTTATCTGATCTTTAGGGGAGCGGGGGGGTGCCGAGACACAAAGGCCAGTTTGACATCAGGGAAGTAGGAGAGGAATTACCTAGTACCATAATCTCGGTCTTCTCCCCGTTAACTTTGAGGTGGGAGAGTTGCATCCACCCTTCAACAGCCTCTAAACACGGACCCAATGTGTTAGACGAGCCCAGCTCGTGGTCCAAAGAGACCACAAGCTGGGTATCGTCTGCGTAGGTGACAATCCGCACACCAAAAGGGAGAACTATCTTTTTTAGAGGCTGCATATAGACATTGAATAGAGTGGGGCTCAGGGAGGAGCCCTGCGGAACCCCACATCTGAGCGGATGCTTTGATGATGACACCTCGCCTTCAACTACCTGAAAAAAGCGTTCCTGAATGCTGTTCTCCACAGCTACCACTAGGATAGCTTTCTATAAGGTTGACTTTATAACCTACCATCAATAAGGGTCGTTTGGACTGGTGCAAGGTGCCCACTAGAATAATGGACATCATATACCAGGCCACCTTCTCACATGCACTACATACCCATGAGGGTCTCAAGGCGCTGAATAATGTGTAACCATAGAGACACTGTTGACAGTCGAGAGGTACCAGAGCGTCTCTTCTGCTCACTTTGGAGCCATAACTGACCTTTGAACCCCTGCCATCTGTGTGACCTTCTGTCACTCCCATTTTAGGTCTTGCCAAGGCAGCACGCATGCGCTGCCCTAGGAAAAATTACCTCTTGGAATTGCTCTGGACTCCCGGCCTATTGCCTGCTGTTACGTGCATCGGCTCGCAAGTGCTTGTGCACCACTCGTGGGACTTCCGGCCTACGGCTTGCTGTTGTGAGCAGCGTCTCGCAAGTGTACGCGCACCACTCGCGGGACGCTGTAGCTGTATTCATGGCCGGGCTTGTTTTAAATCAAATACGCGAATTGCTCACACTTTGCTGTGCCCTTCTTGTCTACATGAGTAAGTGCATGCATTCCTCAAGCTAGGGAGGGCGGGCGTGTCCCTTCTCACTCTTGCTTACTTACACCAGCTGTCACAATGGGGATCACTGGGTCAGTATTCAGTGCTGGCTAATCTTCACACTTCGGCAACACTGACCGATATATACCAGTCGGTACCTGTTGAACCACTGTGTCCACAGACGCTGGAAGGCTGCCGTGCTTTGCCGTCCATTGACTCTCTCAAAGATGACCTGTCCTGACCAGGGAGTTACTTTTGTCCAGTGTGAGTGGTGTGTGTGCTGAAGCTCTTGTTATGGGTGTTGGGATACGCGTGTCCTATCCGTGGGAGACAGCAGCGAAGAATACAATCCTATCCCAGGAGCTGGGCGCTCTGTGAGCAGAAAACAAAGTCCCCTGAAAACACGAAACCCCTTTTATCCAGACTCTGTTCTGTTTAAGCACAGTTTGTTTTATTTTCTGACGTGTAAATGGCACATTTGGGATGCTCTAACTTTGCACTCGTGTTCTTCAGTGTAGAACAACTTGGCAGGCGTAAAGTTCAAAAGAAAGAGCCAACTTTTGCCATTGCAAATGGTACACGTAGAGGGTGGCTTGGCAGGTGGTAAATATTGTCTAGGTGCTCCAGTGTGTTTTTTTGTTTTTTTGCATCTGGGAGAAGTGGGGGCTGGGAGATAAGCTCTTTGCTCCGAAGCCCACATTTTGGTCTTGTGGAGATGAGTGGATTGGAGTCTAGATGCCCTTCGGCAGTCTTCAGTGTGGCCGCTCCACTCACTGCCTTTCTGTGTAGACCACTGTTGTATTCTCTTATTTTATTTCTGCTTGCATTTCACTTTAATTGAGAACATTCTATCTTTGCTGATGTCATGATGCTACCTGCTGTCCTTGCATTCTCTGTTTGCCAGTTGCTCCTGAGCCTTTACTGGGTACACCAGCTTCTACTCTGTACTTGCATTAAATCTCTTAATCCTTTATATTGCTTCCATGACTTTGTATCTTCGATTATATCACCCACACATGGGTGCATGGCAATGAACCCTATCTCCATAGGCAGACCATGCAGTACGTGCCCCAGTTTTTGTGTTTCTTTTCATTTCTGAAACTGGGTTCTTTAGATATATATTGGCGACCCAGTTAGCTTGTGTCATAGGTGACTGCCTAGCACTCTCATACGGTTGCACCACTCCCATTTAAACCTTCATATGGGTGATTGCACCATAAAGGCAGAAACAAGCATGGTCCTTTATAACATCGAACATAGAATTCTGTTTTTGATTGCATTTTTTTCTGTCTCTTGTTCCAACTAGCTTCTGTGAAG
This sequence comes from Lissotriton helveticus, assembly GCF_964261635.1. Classification (NCBI taxonomy): domain Eukaryota; kingdom Metazoa; phylum Chordata; class Amphibia; order Caudata; family Salamandridae; genus Lissotriton; species Lissotriton helveticus. The sequence continues at coordinate 1,670,815 of NW_027611680.1, forward strand.
TGCCATTTCAGCTGGCTGCAGTTTAAGTGCTGGGTTAAGTGTGGTCTCCTTAACACACAGCTTTCAAAACTTTCTATGTTGGTGACACACCTTTTTGTGGAAGAAATTTCAGGGACACGGTAACGCGAGCGAGCACAAACCACAACCCCCCGATACACACAACCCCCCAACACACACACACAACCCATACCCTTACAACCCCACACACCCCCATCCCACCCCCCTCACCCTCCCCCACACACAACCCCCCCACACACACCCACACACACACCCACACCCCCCCAAACACACATACCCCCCCACTAAAGTGCCACACCTGCCTGCCATTACCAAAGGTGGACATTAAAGTGCCACACCTGCCTGCCATTACCAAAGGTGGACACTAAAGTGCCACATCTGCCTGCCACTACCAAAGGTGGACACTAAAGTGCCACACCTGCCTGCCACTACCAAAGGTGGACACTAAAGTGCCACACCTGCCTGCCATTACCAAAGGTGGACACTAAAGTGCCACACCTGCCTGCCATTACCAAAGGTGGACACTAAAGTGCCACACCTGCCTGCCATTACCAAAGGTGGACACTAAAGTGCCACACCTGCCTGCCATTACCAAAGGTGGACAGGACACTAAAGTGCCACACCTGCCTGCCATTACCAAAGGTGGACACTAAAGTGCCACACCTGCCTGCCTATACCAAAGGTGGACACTGAAGTGCCACATCTGCCTGCCATTACCAAAGGTGGACACTAAAGTGCCACACCTGCCTGCCATTACCAAAGGTGGACACCACCCAGTATGTATGACCAGTGTTTTTTAACCCCTGCACAGATCGTTCAAATGGTCTAAAATGTTTACACTGTCTACAGCAAAATGGGGAAAACGTTGAAATAATTTACAATCAGACTACAAAGGTATTCATAGGATCCCAATAGCTCAGAAGCAAATTACCCAGAACCCTCCCTTAGAAAAGTAGTGTGCCTAACTACGGTTCGTGCCTTCCTACTAGCGGGCTGATACTCTGGCCCCTTCGTTCTTAAATGTCTGCTCTTCATCGTTTTTAATGCCACAAAGAGTCCACAGGATTGTGGGTATGCAGAGTGCTGCTGACGCGCTGACTCTCCCTCTGGAGCCTCCCGACCTCTAGCGACAGGAGAGAGCGTTGCACCGCCCGCTCCTTCCTGCAGGCACGCGTCAGTACTTCGCGCAGGCACCTCGTACTGCGTCACGTGACCCTGTGACGTCTTCCGGTGGTGCCCGCGGGAGCCTACTCTCCTCTCCTCAGCAGCCGAGAAGGCCCGACCGCCGCAGTATCTCTCATTTCAACCAATCACGGAGTTTCTTGTACAGAAACCCTTCAAAAATTTGAAATGACCTCTGCTTCTCACGGCCCCTCGAAGTGCGCGTGATCTGCGGAAGAAACTGTATAAATATTCTACTTGATGATCTGTTCGCGCAATTACAATAAAAAATATCACGTACTACTAGTAGGGTGACTTTACAGCGGTGACGTCTCAGTCACTCTCATGAATGCCTGTGAGTGCACAGCTACAAATACTCCTTCTCCTATTAAACAAACGCCTGTGTCACCTGTAGTGATGAATCGGGTGTTTGGCGCAGAGGCTTCTGGGTATGCAAATGATTGTGCCTGGCCACGCCTCCTCCAGTGCCAGCAAGGCTCCTGCAGCAGCCCCATGGTTTCTTGTGCTCTGGGTCCAGGCTGAGAAACTCAGGGCGGTATAACACTCCATCTTTTGCTTCTGCACAAACCTTAGAATTCTTATTATCCGGAGATAGCATGACCGCACCTGGCAAAAGATCGCCCTCTCAGCAGCAGTGAACAGAAAACAAGGACTGCACACTTCCTATGCCACCTATGAAAGATTCCAGCTGAGCGGAGACTGGAGCCACAGCACCAGGCATCGAACCATGAACAGACTGGACAGATCAAGCCTGCTGAATGAAATGCACAATGGCAGGGCTCTTCGGTGGAAAGAGCTGCACAAAATGAACAGCTACATTCAGACTAGTGAAGGGATTTCAGAATGGTGGTTAGGTTTGTGTTACACACTTCCAAACTTGGTCATTCATCTGCTGTTGGCCGAGAAAAAGCACAATGTGCATTGCCCTTCCTAAATTCAGAGCTCATGCAACGCCCTAAGGAAGATACTTTGCTTTACTCAGAGCTTTCTGATACTACAGATAAAAACAAAGGTTGTGTTTGCCACACTAGTCAGACCTGTGAATTCCCAGCAGAGGGGAGTGGTGCAAAGCATCGGTCACTTAATACCCATCTCCTCTCCCAGCCTATCTCAGGTAGGAAAAAAGCTCACCCATATTACCTCAAAATGGCTGAAATGTCATCAGACTGGAGAGGTACTGTAACGCTAAGCATCAGGCTACATGTTGCCATTCCCACCATCTTCTCAAGCCTGAACCAACACAGCCACTGATAAAACACCTTTCTCGTGGTTCCTGAGATGCCCACTGTTAAAACAAGAATCATTACACGGAGTAGGACTGGGTCAGTCAGGTAGGACAGATGCGGCCTCATAAGGCTATTCACGCGCTGTTACCGTTCTGACTGAAAGGTAAAACGAGCATTATCCAAAGAATCCAGCCGCAGTCCCAGCGATGCGAAGCAGGACACTATGCAGCCCTGCCTCAAGGTCAGGAGGCAGGGAACGGCAAACACATCCAGGCGGGGAGGAGACCTTGAAGGGCGAGGGCTGCCCGCGTATGCGTGCTACATGTTACTTTCGCGTGTCCTGCAGCTCGCGCGTGCGGCCGGTGTAGGCAGCGCCTGTCCCCTTCCGGGGCTCCCGTGATGAAGAGGGAGCCCCGGTGCCAAAGAGGAAGTGAAGTGCGGGAGCTGAAGTGCCAGGAGAGCGGCAGATAGCAGTGTGGGGCTCCCATGCCTAAGGAGGGAGCCCCGCATCGTGCTGACAGAAATTTGGAGAAGCTGGAGTGCTCCAGTACCACGCCACAGCCAGTCGACACACCGGGTGAGTTTGGAGGAATCTTCATTTGTGCCGATGAAGGCACTGTGGCAATGCTTATTTACTGAGTGAGCCCGCAAGGGCTGCTCCTACGATGGTGCGAGTTTTCACAAAAGTGAAAGTGAAACTGCATGCTGACTTGCCTCCCAAGGGGGACAGGAGATGTGCGCCGCGTTCACATTTCCAGTCCGGCCTGCACATGCCCATCTCTTGTCTCCCGCGAGAGGCAAGTGGACAACAATAGATCTCGCTGGCGACAGTGCTTTCGCGAGAACTAAAAAACTTTGTCCCTTTCCTTTTGTTCCCAGAGAAGGCAAGGACAGTGTCAACTTCTCCTGATCTGCCTCTGGCAGCTGCCCTCCTCCCCTCTCTCGTTATTCCTCCATCTCTTTCTGTCTCTCTCCTCCATACGTGCTGATTTCAAGACACAGCTCTTATGTACTCTCTCTTGCCTCTCCTTTTCTTTATTTGTTCCCCTGTGAAATGGATCCAAAAAAGGTGGAACACTTTGGCTGGAAATGTCCTCATTTTCTGACCGTTTTCTATTCAAAAGAAAAACCTCAGGACGGAGAGAAAAATAATTAAATACCTAAATAAAGCAATACAGAGTGGTCAGCAGACAGGCCAGATTGTTATTACAGCCACACACATTAGCGCCACTTTACAGAGTTTGCCAGTGAAAGCGCTACTTTCTTTTTATCTTCTTTCTTTAAACAATATTGTTTTCCCAGGGTGGGGAAGTGCACCATTCCTAAAGGCAGTGCAATACCTGGTTGATGGGTGGAGTGGAAACGTTTAATGTGATTGTTTTCAACTGTTTTAATTATTGTAGCTTATAAAATGTGGCTCTGTGTTCGGGATGTGGTATTTTTTAAACCAAACTGCTTACATTTTGAAAGGATATAAGCAATGGAGATTGAAACGGGTCCCTTCCTGGTCCTGTAGCCATGTCCTGAACTTTTCAGGCAAAATTACTCACTGATTTCTGAATAATGAGTTTTAAACAGTTACGGTAACAATGTTTGCTTTTTCCAGGGTGTTATTCATTTTTTTCAGGCAGCATTTTGCTGTTGTCTAGTGCATAATTTGAATTCAGTCGCAGCACACTTGATTTGTAGCTGAAGGCAGTGCGAGTTTCTCTCAGTGGGGCAGTATGGTGTTCAGTGTGGGAAAAGATGTGGAACTCTGGCCAGAGCTGCTGAATTTGGAACCGGAGAACCAAGTTCAGCCTTCATGACCAGTCCACCAGACCACACTCCTGACAGAGCTCATTCTGATGCTACACCTTAGAAGGCCCGATAGACCTTAGAAGCCCTGGTGTGTTAGCACCCGCAGGTGGACCCTAACGGTGGCAAGTGTGAGTTAACCTTGAAGGCCTCTCTACCACAATCCAAAGTGCAGTTCACCTCCAGTCTTGTGAGCAGGCATACGAAGAAGCACACCCTAGATCAACCGTGACTCTGTCACTGAGGTCATAAGACCCTTGAGGATAGCCCACCTCACCCATTGGTACCTCCATTGGCCTTTTTCAGCAGTAGTAGTGCAACTTACCAGGTGTTGGTAATGTTGGATTTGCATGCACACCAAACTTAATGGGTGATTATAATGACGGTGAGAATGCCACATCGCCACGTCAGTAGCTGTCCCAGTGACTGCATCACCGCCCGCCATATTACATTGGCGGGTGGTTCCCTGGCAGTCGGAAAGACCAACCACCACACACCCGACTGGCTCCTTGAGCCCGCCAGTGCAGCGGAGTGGCTTGTGGTTCCTACAATGCTGGTGGTGCCTATCAGGCACCGCACTAGGGATTATGATGTCCCTTACCAGCCAGCCTAGCCATGGCGGTTCACCCGCCATGGAAAAGCTGGCGGAAAGGGACATTGGGGGCCGTAGCAGGCCCCTTTCCCCCAGACATGGGACCTTACGTATCACTGCACCATGTGGCAGGCACCTCATTTTGCCTGCCACGTAGTGCAGTGAAATATGTAACATATCCCTTTTTTACATTGCCGCGGATGATGCAGCTAGCAGCACCTGCCGTAGTGGCGGTCGCACTGTAAGGCCTATCATGGGGCCGCCACCTTGAAGGCCAGTGGTCCCATTCCCCAATTCGATGGCGAACAGACTGAAGTCCGTCTGCCATCGTAATCAGCCCCTAAGTTTGCAACCTTCTTGGTGTCTGCTTCATGCACAGACACGTTTAACATGTGCAGCATGCTTTCGGGCCACTGGAGTTATGCAGCAATAGAGACCAAAATTATGTTGCAGTGTTGACTAAATGATGCATCAATAAAAAAGGCTGCAGTGTAATGCGGTACATTTTATGATACTTTATTATTGTGACATATTTACACATACTAACAGCCTCTGCAAAGCTTTTGCCTCATTAGTACCTGTGTAACATACAAATGCAGCAGTGGGAAAGCTAAAAGGTCAGCCTTTCCAAAGGGCCCTACACTTCACAGTAACATAAGTCACATTTCTTTTAATAATTTTTGATACGTTTGAGCTACAAAATTGTTTTGGGTGAAATTGTTAGATTATGCAGCAGATGATGTATTATGGGGCAAATATGATATACGTATTAGGGAGGTTAGGAACATTCCGTCCTTGTTGGTGAGTGCACACTTCACTTGACATTCAAGTCTTTTCAACTTTTTCTATTTACACATCAGTCTGAGTCGCTTTTCCTGAGAAATATTATTTATTTCATATTTCCTTTGATCATTCAGTAGTTTTGCTGATTATATTTCATCAGTTTCATTTTGTCATCATGTTTCCACATATACCCAATGCATTTCGGGTTGTAAGCGAGACCCTTCCTCAGGGGTCTGTGAATAGGAAAGAACAGGGAACTTTAGCTAGCCTTATACATCATTCATAACATAGGGGCATATTATCAAGGGGGTTTATCTCTGCTTTTTTGGCTTTAAAAGCCAAGAAAGCGGAGATAAAATTATCTCCCTATTACCAAGCTGTCGCTAACACCAGTTAGTGACAGCTAATAGGAGATAGCGACCATCTTGGGCCCCGCTTTGCATGTCAGTGATATTTATCACTAATGACATGCAAAGTGGGCGTGCCAAGATGTTAGCGACTGGAAACAGTCGCTAACATCGCTATCTCCTATTACCAACTTTTGGAGATATTCGCGCTAAGCGCGAATATCTCCAAAAGCTAACACCTGCCCTGACCAGTTCTTCACCATGTTATCCAATGGGAGGTGGATAACATGGCTAAGAGCATTTGCTCGATAATGCATGAATATCCCTGACTTTTCAGCGATATTCATGCATTGCGGCCGTTTTTTTATCGCATTTGCGATAAACCTTGCTAATAGCAAGGTTTATCTGCGATAAAAATCGCCGATGTGCGGCGATAATTTTTGTCTCTAAACAAGTTAGAGACAAAAATTATCGCTAGTTGTTGGTAATATGCCCCTCAGTTTCATCTGTTTACAAAAAATGACTGACTCTAAATTTCTGGTAACTGCAGTATCATCGTTAGACAGTGTGTGATACATAGAATCCTGACTCTAGGATGCGGATACATAGGTGTATATTTGAAATAAATTCGGAGGTTTAAATCACGGGGTTTCCATGGTGTGTTGTTCACTTCATTCAATATCGGCCCTGGCATGTTAAAGATATAAATTACAGTTGTATCGGCGTTTAAATACAGTGGCGGAAATTAATCGTTAACTTGTTAGAGCATCGTGTTATTATGTAGGGCGCCGGTTATTACAGATTACTATCTCTGCCCGTATGTAAACTATGTTTAATTTTCTAACATAACTTACTTCTGTGGTTGCGATGTTGGTGTTTTCCCGTCGTCCTGTGGAAAAGTAAATTTTGCCATGTTCTGTGTCCCTACGTGTCATCCATCATATGTTATGTGTGCATGATTAAATATGCATATGTATTCCCCATGTTCGATTCAAGACGCAATTACAGTTGTGTCCACCTCTAGTATGTCAGTTCCAGTCCTCGTGAATACTACGAATATCAGGCCTATGTAAAGTTACGTTGCCACGTTTCTCAGTGTGCACGTTATTTCATTGTAAAGTCCCCGTTTCTAGGCCTCAAGAGGGCCCGGACACCAGATTCAGCTCCTGTCTCCTGTCTCCTGAAGCCTCGCTGAGGAGCGATACAGCCCCCACCTGTGTCCTCGACCCTTCACTTATTTCCTGCCTCACAGTGCCCGGCTCACCCTGGCTCTGCCTCTGAGTCTGCCAAGAGTATGTTATGATTCAAGTTATCAGTACAGTCCTCCTTCTCTGCATTCCTAAGCTACTGAACTGCATCAATAGTCACCGTCATAGTCTAGCCTTTACGGCCCCACGTTAGAGAAATACTGTATTAATGTTCATTTAATATTCTTCATCACGCACTACATGTAGAATAATGCATGGTCCAGTCTTAGTGTCTGTTTGCTTTTCCCCTCCTGACTTCTAGTTTATATCAACATGTTCTCTAAACATCAGATACTAGATACTGTTTAGGTACATGTCGCCCTGACTCTCCAGACTTCAGTCTCTGCTCCTAGCACAGAGTTCATAGCCCCCAGCTTCTCCTAGTGATACGTCATTGCCAGTTTGCGCGCACCATCAGGTTAGAGGTCCCGGCTCCTTAGGTAGCCCCCTCCATGGTTCCCGCCCCATTCATGACATATTCTGTTACGTTTGCATCACATGTCTATGTATACGCCCTGTTACACCTCTTTTCACCCTTATCTTTCGCGACTGCTACGCGTCACGCCTACTGCTCCACCCACTGCTACGCCTATTGCAATGTAATGTTATGTGTTTGCGTTATGTATATATGCTCATGTACTGTTATTAAAAGTTACGCCGTCATTCCCGATCCTGTCCCCGGCAGCTGCCATCCTATTCCTGTGCAGGTGGTCCTGTTCCTGTCCTTATGCTGTATTAAACCTGCCAAACTCCTACTACCTCGAATCTTGACTCTTATTTATTGAGCTATCTGTTATTCATTTATTCATTCAAAAATAGGGTATTATTTATTTATTTACCACATAATGGCGCCCGAATAGGGACTTGCCCTTTCCCCACGCGTCGGTGAAGCCACGCCGACCCCCTGACCCTCTGCAGTCGTGACGGAACTCTTCTGCGCACCGGCAGATATTTCTGCTTCAAGTATCCCTCAGGCCCACGGAGGAGACGGAGGAGGCGGTCCAGCATCCAAACGAGACGGTGGAGGAACGCGGCGAGTCCCGACCAGAGCCCAAGCCGAGAGTCCAAGGTCCGAGGTATCCGGAGGTCCACCCGTAACTGAAGTCCGAAGTTCGTCGTCCGTCGTCGAAGCAGTCCAGTCCAGTCTGAGGCCTTCCGTTCTTGCTGCCCGGTGAGTACCATTACTGGGGTAGTATCTAGACAGGGTCAATTTAATTGACTCTGGTCCGTGGGTTGGTGGTACACAGACCCACAAACGAAGTGTCCACTTCGGTGGATGCGGGTCCTGACGTGTCTCTTTATGAGACCGGTAAGTTTCGTACTGTTTCAGCAGTGCATCTGGTTTCTGTTCTAGTCAGTTCTGTTCTCGAGAAAATTCATGTATTCTGTGTTCCGTATTCCAGGTAGTATTCTGTTCGAACTGTTATTTTAAATGTTCTTCATGTATTTTAATGTCGTGGTATGAATGGGGAATAAGTATCGTGTTCATTGTGTATTGTATTGTGTCTAGATTACAGTCCAGTCATGCCCTTGTTTTCTAAGTTACGTCAGTTAAAAACCAGAAAGGGTCTGCTGGAAGCAGCAGTTCCGGTTCCGCCTAGGGACAGTCCAGGTCATTTTATGTATCAGAAGCATGGCATAAGTGCCATACTATATCTAGATTTATGGGTAGAGTATACCAAACAGTTGGAAGAAAAGTATAGATGGCCCGTATCGGGTACATGGGATGCCGAGTGCATCATGCGAGTAGAAGAGGCATTATGGAAAAAGAAAGCCAGACAGTCACAGAAAGATGCCATCGAGTTATGGCGCAAAGAAGCTCATAAAAGAACCGAAAAAGAAATCAGAAAGTCGGAATTAAGTAGAGAATCCTCAGAACGAGCACAAGAAAAAGAATTAATCGAGATAGGTGAACAAGTTAAAACCGAACAGTCAGACAGACAGAGGCATGCCCTCATTAAGGGTATGTATCCTCTTCTTGCCGAGGGCCTGCCAAAAGCGACCCCGGAGGCATCCAGTAACTTCCCGCCACCATTAGTTCCGACCAAGCTACGTCACAAACCGACCGCAGCTGATATTTTCATCTCGTCCTATTTGGACGACACAGTCCCAGAATATGCAAATCCTGTTCGCGCTCCGCCAGTCCCTGTAAATCAGGCACTTCCCGTTCCTCCAGACACCGGAGTACCTGTTACGGTACCCCCGGTCCAGCCCGCCATACAGGTCCAGCCCGCATTTCAACTTCCTGCCGTGCAAAGACGAAAAGCATCAGTTGACGACTCTAGTTTAGGGGCCGCAGGAGGAGGTCCTCCTCAAACCCCGCCGCCACATAAGCGTTTAACGACAGCCGAATTACATATGCAAGCGTCACAACGTACGCCCAGACATCAGTCTGTTGCAGAAATAAGAAAATCCCTTGCCGAATGCTGCTATGACCCAGTCCCAGGCGAGGATGATATGGTTTTATATTCATTACGCGTAAGGAATGTGGCCGAGTATCTAGTCACCCTACCGGATATGAAGGAAGATCTAGACAGAATATATCGTTTCATCCGTACAGGGGAAGATCCAGAAAGTATTAGTGATGTCATGTCCCAAAGGAAAGCTGAGACCCAGCTCATGATATTAAAGTTTCTGATTAATTGTCTAATAAGAGAACAAGATTACCCGTCCAAAAATCAGGCCGAAATGAGAGCCCTGATGAAGTGGAGTAATAGTATAGCCGAGGGTAAGCACAAGACTATCAGTGCTATGGACAGTATGTACAAGAAAATTCGTAAAGAAATAATAAGGTTACACGATCAACGTAAAGCGGCACAAGTAAGCGAGAAAGAAAGTAACTCTGATACTGAAGAGGTAGAGGACGAGAATCCCGACAGAATAGCGTATGTAGGAAAATCCAGATTTCCAGATCGCCATTTACGCCTAGAACACAAGTCTACTTTCCATCATCCAGCACCAGAACAAGGTTCTCTAGAACAAGTATTTCAAGCTACCGATCACATTCTGAAATCACGAATCGGTTACAGTGAGTTGAGTACCATGCATGAACAAGAACTAGTCCGATCAGCAGTCCGATGGATTACTGATTCTACCACTTTTCCAGACGAAATAGTGGCACAAATGTTTCTGAAAATGCCCCCAGCCGAGCAACGACTGACGGGTATGTATATGATTCAGCACCTCATTACATTGTATGAGGGTCAGCACTCTGATCCAGGCCCGTTACATGATATCCTGAACGAGTTACTCCAGTATAGATGGAAAGGTTTAGGTACCGATTTAATTAGTGTCGTTCTAGAACAGCGTCACAAATATAGAACGTTTTTGAACCCGCATTTTGTTCATGTCTCACCCCCAGAAAGTAAACCATTTTACATGGAGAGACAGAATCCGTTACGAGAAGTCCACCCAGTTAGAGGAACGGGTGGCGAACTAGAACGAGTGTTTGTTTACACTCCGATTACAAAGATGGAACTCCTAGAAATGAAGAAATTAATTCCCTGTCATGATAAAGATCCAGCAGGGTTCCATCGAGAATTAAAAGACATGCTCCGTATGGGAGAATACACGTATCCAGATATAATTAAAATGTTAAAAGTTCTGGGGTGTATGAAAAGCTCAAGGAAAAAGAATGGGGGGTGGGAGAGAAAAAGATCGATTGGGCAGTTCTAGAAGCTGAAGATAAGGCACGAGTACCAGGTACCGGTCTTGGAGCAAAATGTAAAGAATTACCGGAATTATTAATACAAGTTTTGCCTAGGTTATTGACAACTAGAAAAGAAGACTGGGATGCAATCTCAGCCTGTAAACAGAAACAGGATGAAGACATTAGTGATTTTTATTCTAGATTTGAGAAATGTTTTAGCATCAACAGTGGCCTCAAGACAAGTAGTGAGTCATACCCTCACCTTTTTGTTACTAAATTAGTCGAGAATTCAAGCCCACAAATTAAAAATCGAGTTTTGAAAGTCGAAAGTACCTGGCAAGCTAATACCCCGTCCCAGATGTTGCAGATGCTCCAATACCACCAGAATAGAATCAGGGAAGAGCAAGAACACGAGAGAAAACGTATGAAAGACACGAAAATGAAAGTACTAGTTGCACAATCTGTTCCTCAAGACAGTCAGAAGAGGGGTCCAAATCAAGCCAGTCATCCTGCAGCTCCCGTTAAAGGGAACTGCAATTATTGTAAACAGCCAGGTCATTTTATAAATGAGTGTGCAGTTCTGAAACATAACATAGCTACCGGTAAGACTAAAGAAAGATCACGTCCGCCTAGACAAGAACAAGTTTCACAGATTCCTCAGCCACAGAATGCACCACAGACAGTTACCGCACCGCAGCCCATCGCTGCAACACAGCATGTTACACAGCAGATGTACCAGTATGCACAGTCTGAGTATCCAGAGTACCAGCAGTATTCATGAAACAGCCTAGAGAGGGAGGTAGGCTTGCCTCTCATCGAGATACCTGTAGATCAAGAAGGTCCCTATGTTCACAGTCAAGTACTAGGGAAAGATAGAAAGTTTTTGATTGATACAGGGGCAAGTAGGACCACAATTAGTCACGCCGAAGTTCCAGGGGCTCCGCTCTCAGGCTCAAGAAATGTTTCCCTTGGATTTTCAGGAAAACCTATCGTAAATGAAATATCAAAGCCAGTTACTGTAGAAGTAGGTCCATTGTCCCGTACCACTGATCTGTTACTTACTAAGTCATGTCCAGAAAATCTGTTAGGCATTAAAACACTGAAAGAATTAGGTGCAGTTATATGCTGTTCCCCAGAGGGAATACGATTGTTCCTACGTGACTTTAAGGGTCACTATGTATTACGAGATTTTGATCCCAGATTGTCCAATGTTCCGCAGCATTTATGGGCGCAAGGTCCAACTGATGTAGGTTACATGCAAATCACACCCCATCGTGTGACTCTCAAGCCAGGTGTAGTGTTACCACGAATCAGACAGTACAGATTGCCACCTGAGGCTGTAGCAGCCTTATCCAAAATCATTGACGAGCTCATCGCTCAAGGAGTAGTTGTAGAAACTGACTCCAATGTATGCAATTCTCCGATCATTCCAGTCATGAAACGTACTGATCCAAATGCACCTCCAGTATATCGATTAGTGATTGACCTACGAGAACTTAATAAATGTATTATTCCCCAGTATCCAGTTGTCCCAGATATCTCTTCCCTATTAACAGCCATTGATTCCGAAGCTTCATTTTTCACTGTCATAGACCTCAAGAACGCATTTTTCAGTGTCCCCATTCATCCAGACAGCCAGTTTCTTTTCGGATTCTGTTTAAATGGAAGGAGCTATATGTTCACACGAGCTCCTCAAGGTTTCACAGAAAGTCCTAGTATTTACAGTCAAGCACTCAAGAGACAACTAGACAACATTCACATGCCAACTGACACTGCCCTGCTCCAGTATGTCGATGATCTACTGATCACAGCCCGTTCTGAACGTGCTTGCGAGCGAGCATCCCTTACAGTCTTGTATTTCCTAGCCGAGATGGGGCACAAGGTGTCCCCTTCTAAGCTTCAATTCTGTGTCCAGCAAGTGGTCTACTTAGGACACTTACTGTCCAAGAGGGGTAGGCAGTTGACACCAGACCGTATCCAGTTAATAGCGAGTCTTCCTCAGCCCAAGACCCAGAAGGAGGTACGTGCTTTTATCGGCCTCACTTCTTATTGCCGACAATGGATTTCTCAGTATGCATTCCTAGCCAAGCCACTGATACAGTTAACGACACAGGAGGCAGCCGTATCGACTGTCCTCCCTTGGACATCTGAACATACACTCACTTTCAATGAGTTAAAGAAAGCCCTATGTCAAGCTCCAGTTCTAGCTACACCAAACTACAGTAAGCCTTTTACACTTTTCGTCACAGAACGCGAAGGTACAGCATTATCTGTTCTCACACAAGATCAAGCAGGACAATACAAGCCATGTGCCTATTTTTCGAGCACATTAGATCCTGTAGCCCAGGCTCTGCCTGCGTGCCTCAAGTCAGTTGCAGCCACAGCACTAGCTATCAGACAAAGTGATTCCATAGTCTTAGGACACTCCCTGACAGTACAAGTTCCACACTCCGTGGAAGTTCTTTTAAACCGAACACAGACTCAGCACTTGACAATTGCACGTTTAACAGGTTATGAATTGACACTGTTCCAGCCACACATAGAAATCAGACGCTGCAACGTTTTAAATCCTGCTACATTGTTACCATCAGTTACTTCGAATTCTGCCACACATGACTGTGTGGAAGTAGTTAACATTACGACAAAGCCAAGACAAGATCTGACAGATATTCCGTTACCAGACCCCGACCTGACACTTTATGTGGATGGTTCATGTATGAGAACAAGTACAGGAGAACTAGTCGCCGCGTATGCAGTGACTACCGACACCGAAGTTATTGAAACACACCGTATTGACACCCTGTCCGCTCAAGCAGCAGAGCTAGTTGCTCTGACACAAGCCTGCATACATGCTAAGAACTTGAAAGTTAATGTTTACACAGATTCGCGCTACGCATTCGGAGTCGTACACGACTTTGGAGTGCTCTGGCAGGAGAGAGGTTTCATGACTTCTCATGGAACCAAGATTCAGCATGGTCTCCTTATTCAAGCTCTGTTAGATGCCATACATTTACCGACATCCATTGCTATCATGAAGTGCAAAGCACATACGAAAGTTACTGACATTATTTCCCAGGGTAACGATCTAGCAGATCGCACAGCCAAGCTTACAGCACAGACTCCAGACATTCCAGTTAACATGACACACACTCCAGATCCGACTACATGCATGACAGTTAAGGACCCTACACAAGATGTCATAGATATCCAGTTACATGCTACTCCCGATGAAATCAAGAAATGGTCCGAACAAGGAGGGGTCCAGACAGATCAAGGATGGTTAACGAAGGGTAGAGCCACATGGTTTCTCCCCGACTCTATGGTTCAAGTCATTATCAATACCGCACATAGTCCAGCACATTTAGGAGAAAAAGCTATGTTAGACAGTATCCAGAACATTTGGTTCAACAAGCATTTACGAGCTGCAGCCAAGCAGAAAGTCCGTACCTGTATGATATGTTGTCAGTTTAATCCAGGTAAAAGTGTCCCGGTGGAACAAGGTGGATTCCAGCCTCCTGACCACCCTTTTGAAGTTCTCCAGATGGATTATATTCAGATGGAGCGATGTCGAGGTTTCAAGTATGTCCTTGTAGTTGTATGCGCTTTGTCCAGGTGGACAGAAGCATATCCAGTTCCAGATTACACAGCCGCGACCACTGCCAAGCAGTTGGTTCGTGAGTTCTTCCCCCGTTACGGACTCCCTAGAGTCGTATATTCTGACAACGGCCAGCCATTCTCATCTGAGTTGATGAAGCATGTTTCCCTTTTGTTAGGGTACCAGTGGAAGTTCCATTGTGTACGCCATCCTGAAGCAGCAGGTCTCGTAGAGAGACATAACCAGACTCTGAAAATCCGCATCGCCAAAGTATGCAAAGAGAAAGGTGTGGACTGGCTAGTAGCTCTGCCAGTTGCCTTGTTCTATATGCGCATGGTCGCACATTCCAGATCAGGTCTGTCCCCGTATGAGGTCGTTTTCGGCCGCCCCCCTAACATGTGGGGTACTCCTAGACCCCGAAGTATTACCGATGTTTCAAGTAATATGCTGACAGATTACCTAGCTTCCTTGATGTCTGCCCTCAACTCTTGTCGTTCACAGGTTGCCGCCGCATTTCCAGACAATACCGAGGTGGCACCGCATGAAATCGTTCCAGGATCCATGGTCCTTGTCCGGAATTTTGACCGCTCAAGTCCGCTGGAGCCACGCTGGAAGGAGCCCCGACAGGTCCTCCTCGCCACCCGTACGGCCGTGAAGTTGGAGGGTCGCAAAGGCTGGGTGCACCTTTCACATATAAAGAAGTTTTATGGACTGAAACCCGTCTCAAAGAACATTTCCCAGGATTTGAAGGATTGCCAAAGTACTCTTCTTAAGGACTGTCCCGCAAAAGACATTGCTACGAACCCTTCCCCGTTAGAGAATACTCCGCAGCAGGAGTACAAGTTGAAACTCCGGTCTAGTAAAATAAGTCAGCCAGTTTGATTGTCTAAGTCCTCCCCTAGGTGAAACGGTTAGACTGTTTCTGACATGTATAAAATAGACCCCCATAGTGAGAGAGTTAGTCAAAACTCTATTCGATGTATCGTTTTTCTATGTTTCATATTATTTCTCAGCATTATGATTTCCTGCACCAGTTACGCATTTTACCTGTGTTTCCCAGTTTCTCATGTAAATAAGTCTGCTAATGCTACAGTAGAGCATATGTTTAGTGATCTGCCTCCTCATGAACTCTCTTACCGCCTCGCTATGCGAAATAATTCTTTTATCCGTATGTTACATTATTCACACCAGACCAGCAATGCCACTAATTGTTGGGTATGTGGTCGACTCCCCCCTTTCCAGACACCGAAGGGAGTTCTGCCACTTTTTCCTTATCCGTTTTCACATAATGGTTCGTGTGGAGCATGGTCCACGTTAACGTCATCCTCAACAGATATGTCTTTTCTTAACAGCACATGTTTTCCAGACAAGCAAGGTCTCCCCCACAGAACCGGGTTAGATCTAGAAAATGAAGTGTATAATTTAGGTAATTATTCTTCGAATTTCATGGTCCTGAATGTTCAGTCTGATACTACTCCAGATTTACCTGCTATTTCAGTACTACCAGTCAAAGGTGAATTATGTGTCCGAAATAATGGTTCCGTACATATAGGACATAGTGATTGTACTACTATTGTCAAGTATAGTGACAGTGGGAAATCTGTTTTCAAAGCTTCACGCCATTCTTATTTTATTTGTGGTCAAACTGCATATGTTCGTCTGCCCCTCGATTGGGAGGGAACCTGTTACATTGCCTTCCTACTGCCACCTGTTTTCCTAGCCCCATCTGATTACCATAGAAACACACATCTAGTACACATTAGACATAGAAGGGAGTCCCCAATTGTCGATTATACTGAAACTGCCCTAGAACAGTATACAGATTTCAACAGAGGTTTCTTTTTCTTTATAGGACCTATCCAGAATAGTAAACTGATCCGTAGGTTAACCAGAACCCTTGAAGCTGTAGTCAATGAGACTGCCTCTGCTCTAGGTAACTTAACCGAGGAGCAATCTGCTATGAGATTTGTCGTTTTACAGAATCGTCTCGTCCTTGACGTCATACTGGCCGATAGGGGCGGGGCCTGTAGAGTCATCGGATCTAGTTGCTGCATTTTCATTCCAAATAACGCGCCGTCTGTTTATTCAGCTATAACCAGACTTCATAAAATTGCCCATCTGTTACACCAAGATCCAGGCACCTGGACATGGTCCGGTTGGTTCTGGAATATAATTTCCGCCTGGGGATGGAAAGTCTTGTCCTTTCTAGGTATTGCAGTAGCGATCGTATTCAGCTGCTGCCTCTGTATACAATGTGGCAATGCGATTTGCGGCATTTGTGCTACATCATGTATTCCTAGTCCCAAGCCCCGTTCTAAATCCCGTTCCAGGATAATTCGAGACGAGCAAATGATACTGTATGAAATGATAGATGGTATCATGAATATTGATGTTTCCTGATGGAAACGTAGTGACAAGGAGGGAATGTGGAAAAGTAAATTTTGCCATGTTCTGTGTCCCTACGTGTCATCCATCATATGTTATGTGTGCATGATTAAATATGCATATGTATTCCCCATGTTCGATTCAAGACGCAATTACAGTTGTGTCCACCTCTAGTATGTCAGTTCCAGTCCTCGTGAATACTACGAATATCAGGCCTATGTAAAGTTACGTTGCCACGTTTCTCAGTGTGCACGTTATTTCATTGTAAAGTCCCCGTTTCTAGGCCTCAAGAGGGCCCGGACACCAGATTCAGCTCCTGTCTCCTGTCTCCTGAAGCCTCGCTGAGGAGCGATACAGCCCCCACCTGTGTCCTCGACCCTTCACTTATTTCCTGCCTCACAGTGCCCGGCTCACCCTGGCTCTGCCTCTGAGTCTGCCAAGAGTATGTTATGATTCAAGTTATCAGTACAGTCCTCCTTCTCTGCATTCCTAAGCTACTGAACTGCATCAATAGTCACCGTCATAGTCTAGCCTTTACGGCCCCACGTTAGAGAAATACTGTATTAATGTTCATTTAATATTCTTCATCACGCACTACATGTAGAATAATGCATGGTCCAGTCTTAGTGTCTGTTTGCTTTTCCCCTCCTGACTTCTAGTTTATATCAACATGTTCTCTAAACATCAGATACTAGATACTGTTTAGGTACATGTCGCCCTGACTCTCCAGACTTCAGTCTCTGCTCCTAGCACAGAGTTCATAGCCCCCAGCTTCTCCTAGTGATACGTCATTGCCAGTTTGCGCGCACCATCAGGTTAGAGGTCCCGGCTCCTTAGGTAGCCCCCTCCATGGTTCCCGCCCCATTCATGACATATTCTGTTACGTTTGCATCACATGTCTATGTATACGCCCTGTTACACCTCTTTTCACCCTTATCTTTCGCGACTGCTACGCGTCACGCCTACTGCTCCACCCACTGCTACGCCTATTGCAATGTAATGTTATGTGTTTGCGTTATGTATATATGCTCATGTACTGTTATTAAAAGTTACGCCGTCATTCCCGATCCTGTCCCCGGCAGCTGCCATCCTATTCCTGTGCAGGTGGTCCTGTTCCTGTCCTTATGCTGTATTAAACCTGCCAAACTCCTACTACCTCGAATCTTGACTCTTATTTATTGAGCTATCTGTTATTCATTTATTCATTCAAAAATAGGGTATTATTTATTTATTTACCACAGTCCGTAGGTTGCCGGTTGAATAACCAATCACCTAGGTAGTTAGATTTAAATCAGCCACGTTGGATGAACGGGCTGATTTCATTGGTAGTCAGTCGGTCATGTGATCGGGATTTTCGATCATCAAAAATCGTATTTTATAGTAATATTAAAGGGATTGAGTTGTGTACTATATAGAATTAAAATTCCTAATGGGTGTTCTGAATAAGTCAATTAGAATATTAACGTAATCCCATGATTAGTGCAAAACACGAGTGTAAATTGCAAGAATGAGTAACCAATCACCTAGGTAGTTAGATTTAGATCAGCCGCGTGGGATGAACAGGCTGATTTCATTGGTAATCAGTCGGTCATGTGATCGGGATGTTCTAGCATCAAATATCGTATTGTATAGTAATATCAAAGGTTAAAGAAATTAAGGTGTACACTGTATTTAATTAAAATTATTAGAGGATGTTCCGAAAGAGTCAATATGAATAGTGACGTAATTCCGCGATTAGTGCAAGACACGAGTGTAATTTGCAATGTTGATTATATTGTCGGTATTTTTTGTGGGATTGGGTGGGAAAGTACATTTTGGTAAAATAAATAATGACGAAGAACTAGTGTGTATCGGCCATGTATTCACGGACCCCTGAGGAAGGGTCTCCCTTACGACCCGAAATGCATTGGGTATATGTGGAAATATGATGGCAAAATGAAACTTATGAAATATAATCAGCAAAACTACTGAATGATCAAAGGAAATATGAAATAAATAATATTTCTCAGGAAAAGCGACTCAGACTGATTTGTAAATAGAAAAAGTTGAAAAGACTTGAATGTCAAGTGAAGTGTGCACTCACCAACAAGGACGGAATTTTCCTATCCTCCCTAATGCGTTTGAAGTAAAGTGTTTTTAGACAAAACACTAGGTAGAAGTTGCACAAACAATTACCCGGAAAAAAGAGTTTAAATAAGAAAAATTAGAGTGCACCGACGGACTCAAGAATTTAGCAAATATGATACATCCATAGTTAAGGGGAAAACATTTTTCCACGTAACCTAATTTTGCCCCAACATTGTAGTTGATCAATTTGTAAGTTCCCCGAACCCAAAAGTCGAGTTTGGGCACAATTTGCATTTTAAAAGCAGTCCTACAACACAGGGCTACTTCTAAACTGACCTCAGGCTTCAGCAGTGCACACATGCAAACTCAGAAAGGGCTGCTGGCCTCTAAAATGAAATGCCCTATTATATTCTAGGGACTTAAAAGGTAGTTCTAATACCCCTTCCCTATTATGTACTAGGGCCGTATAGGAGAGGTCATGCCAATGATAAGGGTACCCTAACCCATAGTGCACCCTAGTGTATGTAGGTGTTTTCACTGTATCTTTAAGTGTCTCTTTCAACATAGCACTGGCCCTGGGCCTGTTCAGGCAGAGACCAGGGTCAGTCAGAGTCAGGTACCACCAGTACCAATCAGCAAAAAGTTGGGGAGTGCCAGGGCACAGGGCGGCTTTGCAACACTAGAGAAGCACAAACTCAGAATTTAAAACATAACACCATGGTTGGGGGGGTTCTCTTTAATAATCAGAATTGATTTTTATCCTAATGAACCCATTTCCCAACATTAGGATAAGGAAAGACTGGGAAAAAATCATAAGATTCTAATCTATACCTTGAAGTTTTCATGCAGCTCTTTGATGAGGGTTAATAGCTCACTGTCAATGTTAGGATTTTAACTTATAAACTGCAAATACCAAAAGATTCTCTCAGACAAAAGCAGTAGCTCACTGACCTATTTACAGGATATGCAATTTGTGATCTGCGTGGTACACGTTCTTTGCAGCAGGCATATTAACCCACTGTGCCTACCTTACCATGAGTCAAAACTTCCACCAGACAAACCTCCGATCTCTCTCAATAAAGAACATTAATCACCAAAGTTATCTTCACATTTTTATTGTTACCTGAAAATTGCTGGAGACGAGGAATACAGCAGCAGGTATTTATCAAACCATAATGCACTTGCAAACACGATGCCCCCACCCTAAGTCAGCGACCTTTGTTTGCTTGGTGAATGAAGATGCAAGATTCATATACATGTTTTTTTAACATTTGGTCTGATTACTATATGAGTGTAAATAACAATAAAGCATAATGCAAACTGATTACATAACTGCTTTTCTCAATATTTCACTTCAAAAGTATACGATTGTATTTGTTTAGCGGGCGGCGATTTGTATGGGGTCACTGGAAAGTCCACAAGGTTGTCCCTGTCCCCCCCAGAATTTTAGTGTCTCCTACGCCCCTGGTGAAGAGTCTCAAAATCCAGCAATAAAGGGAATGTGTGAAGCTAATTTAATAGTGACAAAAAGTGACACTAGAAGTCCCACCAGAAGTAATCCTGCTGAAATAAACAAAACAAGCATTGGCATAGCCAATAGGTCTTGAGATATTGAGTTTGTGTTTGTTTTTAAGCTGTGTTGTGCAGAAGTCTGCAGTATGCTGAAATGTTATAATAAAGAAGTGTGAGAAGCATTTTTGTTAGTTTAGTTATGATGTATAATGTACAACAAAATGACGATGATAAAAAACTATTAATTAGAAGTTATGATTTGAGGTTTTTTTATGTTTGAATGCTGGCAACCTGTATCTGCCTGTTCTAATCGTTGCTTTTTATGGTGTTTATTGTTAAAGGGGTGAGTATAAATAACAGGAGAGTGAAGGTTACTTACTTTGTTATTGAGAGTGATAGATTTAGTGAGTTAATTAGTGGGAGATAGTTAGTGAGAGATTGAGAGAGTTAGTAAGAGTGATGAAATTAGTGAGAGAGTTAGTTAGTGAGAGTGAGAGAGTTAGTGAGTGAGTTAGTGAGAGAGAGTTATTGAGTTAGTGAGAGTGAGTGAGATTTAGTTAGTGAGAGTGAGAGAGTTAGCGAGTGAGTTATTGAGAGTGAGTTAGTTATGATCACCAATTATAAGTGAAATGGGAATGTCAGAATTTCATTGCTCCGGTTTACTCCACCCAGGAGTAAAGAAAAAACAACAACTCCACTAACCCATGTCATACACTAACTACAGACAGCCAGTAAAGCTGTACCGGGGCCACACCGGCGTGACGGTGAAGCACCCTCTACAGGGACAGGCTACAGACGGTAAATTCTCTACTCTGTCCACCCAACGGCAAGGACAGGATACAGCATCCAAGGCCGAGTCTACTCAGGACAGAGGTGAGGGACCCGAAGGCATGCACAAAATACAGCAATTTGTTAACATGCTTTGTAAGGTCCACCCCGGAGCAACAGGAGCTCCCCTAGTAGGGGTGGATAGCAGACCCTGCTCTGGGAGGAGTAAAGTTTAATAGATGACTGACTTGGAAGAGGGGTGCAGAGAAGGATCTGCTTTATTCCAAGCCCCATCCAGCGAAGATGTAATGGCAAGAAGAGGAATTTGCCTTTCTGCCATTCAACAGACACCAGAGCTCAACGCCCTGGCAGTGGCGGGCAGGTAGGGGCAGTGCAAGGATTTCAGTGGTGCAGGCGCGTAGTGCAAACAGTATGCATGGGAGGGGGTGGGCCAGGTGGATAGAAGGGACACCAGCAGGTAGCTACAAGGCCTTCAACACCCACTCCACTCAAAAACAGCCGGTGTGGAAGGAAAAAGCAGGATGCACCGCACAGCACACACGGACTACAACTCCCACTCCACTCAAAAGCAGCCGGTGTGAAGGAAAAAGCAGGATGCACCGCACAGCACACACGGACTACAACTCCCACTCCACTCAAAAGCAGCCGGTGTGGAAGGAAAAAGCAGGATGCACTGCACAGTACACACGGACTACAACTCCCCCTCTACTCAAAAGCAGCCGGTGTGGAAGGAAAAAGCAGGATGCACTGCACAGCACACACGGACTACAACTCCCACTCCACTCAAAAACAGCCGGTGTGGAAGGAAAAAGCAGGATGCACTGCACAGCACACACGGACTACAACTCCCACTCCACTGAAAAGCAGCGGGTGTGGAAGGACAAAGCAGGATGCACCGTACAATACACACAGACTACAACTCCCAATCCACTCAAAAAGAGCCGGTGTGGAAGGAAAAAGCAGGATGCACTGCACAGCACACACGGCCTACAACTCCCACTCCACTCAAAACAGCCAGTGGGGAAGGAAAAAGCAGGATGCACCGCACAGCACACACGGCCTACAACTCCCACTCCACTCAAAAACAGCCGGTGGGGAAGGAAAAAGCAGGATGCACCGTACAGCACGCACGGCCTACAACTCCCACTCCTTTCAAAAACAGCCAGTGTGAAAGGAAAAAGCAGGATGCACCGCACAGCACACATGGACTACAACTCCCACTCCACTCAAAAACAGCCGGTGTGGAAGGAAAAAGCAGGATGCACCGCACAGCAAACACGGACTACAACTCCAACTCCACTCAAAAACAGCCGGTGTGGAAGGAAAAAGCAGGATGCACCGCACAGCACACACGGACTACAACTCCACTGTACATGTCGAAGTGACCGGTCACCTGTGGACTGCGGCAGCGCAAGCAAGCAGCATCTCGCCAACCTCTTAAGACACAGCAGAAGCCTTTCATGATCGTGGCCTCCACATAGCATGCACCTCACCCGATGAACAGCGCCTAGACGCCGGCGTAGCACTTCATAAAGGTTATTATTGTAGCAGACGAGACAGCTCTCGTGGTCTCACTTCACCAGATGGTGAATAGTGAGACTAGTACAATATAAGGCAAGGGAGACACTTCTAGGCATGGCTGGTCCCAAACAGATACTCTTGATGTTGAGGTTCAGTCTGCTGCCGGTGCTCGCCAGGTAGAGAGCGAGAGGTGCAGGACGAGACATTCGTGTCACAGGTTCATGCAATCGTGGTCAAGTGGGGAAGCCAAGGTTACGATCACACCCTTCAGACATCATCTCATCAACATCGCCTTTTACTGATCACCTTGAATGATGTACATTTAGGGGTCACCTGGGGTGGGGATTACCATCCACAGTGCCCCCTGAGAGCCCCCCCATGCAGGCCGAAGCAACAAACTCTGAGTTCCAGAAACAAAGTGGGGACTATAGGAAAAGCGCCACCTCGAGTCTGCATAAACATGCCACAGGCTGGCCAGCACAGACTTCATTGCACGTCTACAAATAACAAATCCCTCGATTCATTCCGCCCTTCGAGGCTCTAGCTTGCTGCAGGAGTTCTTACCAACAGTAGCTAATAACAAGATCAAGCAAGCATTTGCAAAACCAATGGTGCTAGTGTAGAAACTAAGGTCGGGGACAATCGGTATTTGCCCGGCGGTATCGCCTCTTTAACCCACGAAACATTAATCAATGAAGAGGCAGGCGCTGGAGACTGGAAGGCAGGAAACAAGGTTTATTCTCTCCGGAGGAGAACACGACAAATCAGACAGCAGGTATCGTCATGAGGTGCTCTAACTTATTTCTGAGGCCTGGCCCCTTATATACAGGTTTTTGTGGCTTTATTACAGTTTACATATTCATGGCAATGCTTTGATGTACGGAAAGACATTCCCGGAATCTCCCCTTCGGGCCCGTTCCCACACACATTTACAGTAGAAGTCCCCACCCCGGTCACAACAGGTGATGGTTATCGCGCAGCTGGATATTCCGCCGATTCATGGAGTGTGGGGGGTTCGATCGGATCTCGTGGGGTGGGGGCTCTGATCAACTCGGGGGTCCTTTGATGAGGGAAGCTTTCAACTGTACGGGGAGGGGCAAGGAATAGTATCGGCAGAGCTAGGTGTCGGCCTGGGAACAAGGAAGAAAAACGGGCACAGGAAAAGGGGTTTTTTTTGTATCAAAGGGCCGGGGACTATGAAAAGAATGAAGGGAGGGGTCGCGCTGGGAACAGGATGGGGCTTTGAGGCAGAACTGCGCTGAAGAGGGGTTTATGACTCAAAGCATGTGCGAGCGAGGGGGGGTTGGTCAGCGTGCAGGCTTGGCGAGGGCGAAGGGCTATGTTGGGGGCCAGTGGCGTGCAAAAGGGATGGTCCTGATCGAGGCACCTAAAAAAATGGCGGGCGCGCACGACAAAAGTGTGGCATCAGGGGAAAAGGCAAGATGGCGCAGATAATGTTTACCAAACCGTACTAATTTTCCACAGTCCTCCCTTTAACATATTCAAGACATCTTGCTGATCTATTTCCTATTCAAGTCTATTATGGTGGGCATAAGAAAAAGCAGTAGGACCCCAGGTGAAGGAGTCGTAAACACTACATTTAAGATCTCTAGTTTTAGGAGGCGGGCCTATTGATAAACTTTGATAAACTTGTTAGCAGGAAAGTCATAGTAAGGTAATACAAAAAATGATTCTGTAGCGAGCAGTCAGTACATTGCATACAGGTTATTATATACAGGCTCCGTATATATTTGGTTGGAGCATAATCAATACAATGGTGGCTGGGAGAGAAACGAGACGTAGCAGAAACGATGATTGAGGGTGTCAATGTTCGAAGTTACTGAGTTCTCAGTCCTTTGTTGGCGCTGTGGAGCACCGGCGGTGGAGCTAAGGGTCCAGCTCTATTCTAGGTCCCGTGTTGCAGGGCACGACCTTTTCCTCGCGTTTCTGGTCGAAAAGGTCTTTTTCGCCCTGTGTCTTTCGGAGTCGATAGTCAAAAAGTTCAGGTGGAAGAAGAGTGTACAAATAGTCCATAGGGTAGGTCGGAGAAAAAGGGGGGTGGAGCAATGGCCAGGTCGGGAACAAACTAGGGGAACGAGAGATTTCAGGTAGGCGGGCTTATGACCGAGTTTAGGGAGCGGGGACCTTTCGGCACACATTTGAACATTGGACAGGGGCATCAGGTCAGCCCTCTCCTCTTGTTTTGTCGGAAATAGTGCCTCGTCCTGCAGCTCCGTTCTGTCGCGGTCTCGCCTTGGCCCATGCCGCAGACGTTCCATAGTCTGTAGTCAGGCCACGTGCTCCCACATCCGGTCCTTCTTTCCTCCGACAGCTGTACCCTTGAAGGAGTTTGAAAAGACAGTCTTTAGAGAATGGGCAGAGGAAGGTAATCACACAAGTCTATTTCTCTCCCAGCTCCAGGTAAATGACAATAGAAACGTCCGTTATATTAGGGTTCACAACTGACATATAAATGATCGATGGTGGGCCTGCTGGATTTACTATGACTTTCCTTCACAACTGTTTACTATAGTCACGACAGTTCATCTGATGGAGACCCACCTTCGTAATACAAGCCTGACAAAGCTATACCGTTCTCTAGGGGTTTATATTTACAAAAGGGTGTTGTGAGCTATCAACATGGTACTAATAGGTATCTCGCTGAGGGACGAACATAGGCTAAACATCTTTCATTTTATCAATGCATCCTGCCTTTTAACTAAACATTTTCGCTTTCGACAAGGTTCATTGTAATGGTTTTCTTCGCTTCGGTCTAATCTTTAACTTTGTAAAACATCATTCTGGTTCCTATGCAGCCTCTCGCGGCCTGATTACTAAATTAGAAAAGACAGGGGTCTCATGGGAAAATAACTAGGGACATAGAAAACTGTGATGGGGGGGCATCATCTTACTTTGGGTTATAAGGGTACTATCGGCAGAAGGCCACAGTTCAGTTGGTGAGCGTTCAGTGGCATTTCTCGAATTCCAAACTCTGAAATTTGCCTATCGAAAAAATCATTTCTAGGGACCACAGCTGGCCTGCGTTAGTCGCAAGTCGACCCATCTCTTACGATCGGGGGGTGAAGGATAGTTAAAAACTCTTATCGGGGGCAACTGAACGCAATACTGGGTGCGTCCTGGGAAGATGGGGAGGTTTCGATTACCTTTACGGTTTGGGTATTGCGACAATTCGGAACGGGGAAGGTCGCGTCATCTGAGGCATTTTATCTCATAATAGGAGCCGCTGACATGTAGTTCCCTCATTACGGGTCAGATTAGGGAACCTCAGTCGTCTTACCTGTCCTTTCCCTTATGGCCAATTCTCGGTTTCGTCAATTTAGCAGAAAGGAGAGGTAGTGACACGGTCTCATGGTGATTTTATTAAAGACAAGTTTTGTGCAAATACTGGCGGTATTTGGAGCCAATTGGGTGGTGCGCTAGGGGTGGCAGTCTGCCAATTTCGGAGCTAATCGCTCGGAAGAGTGGGAGTGTGAAGGAGAGAGAGAGAGAGAGAGAGAGAGAGAGAGAGAGAGAGAGAGAGAGAGAGAGAGAGTGCAACAGCAGGCTAAATAGTACACGTGCGACATGGAGAGTGGCAGTGTATTTAAGAAAGGCTATTTAGTGCATTACACAGCAAAGGACATTTACGGGTCTGCGTTAGAATCTTGAAAGCATGCAGTTTGAGGTGGACGAGCATTAGACAGGGTAGAGGGGACATGCTTTGAGAAAAAGGAAAACGGGTACCACTGTGTCGCACTTTCTTGCATTCTTGGTCCTTCGACCAGTTGAGTCAACGCTTCAGTCACACACACACATTCTCTCATAGTTTCGAATCATACGTGACATGGGTTCATTCGTGCAGCATGGGTTAAGGGTGATCATTTTTCATCAGATCATACTAAATTTATGGGCTCGTTTGCTACGTGAGTAGTTTGTGGGCGTGCTTAGGCGCCACCTTGCAGCGTTGGTCCGCTTCGCGTATCAGACGGGGCAAGGCTTCAGATCTTCGCCATACCTCGGTTGCGGCCCCTGATGTAACCTGTAGAGGGAGGGAAAAGAGGGGAAGGGAGGGGGACAACATTCGCGCATATCAAATACATGGATTCGAGAGTCCTTTACTTACCTCATACTCGTCTTTCCTCCTCGGGGTAGAATCCCTGGGGTATGGTTTCTGGAGTCGGGGGGGGGCAGTGTGTCCTTATAGGTCGTGTGCAGGGAAACGTAAAAAGGAAACCAGAGGTACCTAGTGCGAGGTATCTAGTTAGTAGATGTATCTCACTATCGGGATCCTTAAATCTCCTTCAATGCTGTGACGTTCTAAGGTTCTTCAGTTCTTTGGTCAGCTCTGTTCCCTAATACCTTTGAGCGTCGTACTTTATAACATTTACATCGTTTTATTTTACCCTTCTTTTACATTCCATTATTTATACCGTTTCGTTTTACCCATCCTCAGAAGTCGAGGTCTTTTCTCCACGCGAGAGTTCATGAGTCAGTCGCGTACCTTGAAGGCAGAGTATCGTGTCGTAGATCCGATCCTTCCTCCGGGGCTGGGCAACCATCTTCTAATAACCTTAAAGAGAGAGCAGGGTAGGGTGCACAGAAAAGAACTCTCCCGCCGATCCCATATTTCAAATAAAGCATGCAATACCCGTTCATAATTTCGAAAACCTTTATTTTTGCTAAATCATAGTACGTGGATTTATGAGGGTGCAGTCGTATTTGGCCGGACACGGCAATGGCTAAAGTGCGTACAGTGGGGGGTGTTGTTTTGCAGCAATAAAAAACATTAGAAAGTTTTATCAATTCATTTGTAGCAAACTAAAACGTCTATCAACTGGCTGGGGGGGTTCGGGGGCATTTATTTCATAATTTAGAAGCATAGTCAGACTAGTTGCAATCAGATTTCCTATATGCATACCGTGTGCGTGCGTCATAAGCGAGGTTATACATCAGCTATATATATATAAAAAATATAATACATTGTACATTTGTAATCATCATTTTTAACGGGATCCTTTTTACATGTTCGTCGAGTGAGCTCTCCTTTCTTCTTGTCAAGTGTACAAAGGATCATATACATGTCTCAGAACATCAAGTTTTTTTTTATTTAGCAAAAAGAAACACCACGAGGTGTTCGTAAGTTCCTATTGATACCGGCGCCATTTTGGGCGGGGCCGGGTCAGTCCGGAAGTAGCATCAGGAAAAAGTTTCCTACAACCGGCAGTTGGACCAGAGTCCTTTTCGGCAGTTCAAGAATTCATGCTAACAGAAGGAGTGGCAATGTCATGTTTATTTTGTTGGCGATCAAGGCAGTTGTCCCTTACCGGAAGCCTGCAGGGGCCGAGGGCTCCGCCGGGTACCTTTGCAGACTCTTCAAGGCTGTGGAGAAGTTGTCGGAGGTGGGGGCTCGTGTCCCGGTGGGCAAGCGACCGAGTTACATTGCTGTTCAAAGTTACTCTAGCGGCCGAGACCCGCCTTCCAGCGGACCCAGACGCCATTTTGAGGCCCTGCAGCAGTCCCCTCTCATCGAGTCTGCAAGAGTGGAAGAGACCTTTCTGAGGACAAAATAGGGAGTGGAACTCTGTGTTGTGGAAGCGGGACATTCGGCTGGGGTGCGGCTGTGATGCCACCGCTTGGGGGGGGCAAGGGAGACTCGTTCGCGCCGTCTCCTTCTCCCGGTGCACTCTAGGCCGTTCTCTTTCATGGGCATGCACGATGGTCTCTCCACACCCTGTGCTCCACAAGGCCCATGCCCAGTGCTACGGAGGTATGGCCACCTGCGGCGCACGTTCGGTGCTGCGCAAGTATCGGTGCAGTCATTGCATATTCGGTGCTCCGAAAATATGGGCACCGTTGCACGTTCGGTGCTGCGCAAGTACTGGGGCACCACCATGGTATGTTCGGTGCTACGAAAATATGGCACCACCGCCTGGCTGGGGGAGTTCGGCGTTGGGCCGGGGGCTGGGAGACCTCCTATCCGTGGAGGTGGGAGAGGCTCGTCCGCGTCGCCTCTCCCTCCCAGCCCAACTTGGACAAATTTCTGCAGAGGTATGGACAGGACATCCCGCCGCCCAGAGCTGCTGCGGCTGTCACGGAGGGGAAAAGGAAGAGGTGTCTCGTTCTTCTCTGGACCGGGCTTCCTTAGGTTATCGGCTGCAGCCGGCCTCAGTTGGCCCCCCGTCGGTCCCTGGCCATGGGTGGTCGGACCGGGTGGACATGTGGCGGGACTACCTGCAACTACCCAGGGCCGCTGCGGCTGGACTCCGCTGGCCCCTGCCTCTCCTCCGGCTCCCCCATATGTTAAGATTTCCTGACCAAGTGTTGGCAGCAGGGCCCGCCTTATATGGGTTGCCGCCAGTTGGGCGTAGCCGTAACCCTGCCCTACTTTGGAAGGTTCCAGAATGTGGGGGGGGGGGTGGGGGGGGGGAGGAATGTTCTGTTGACTTTCATTTTCTACAGTTTACCGTTCTTGTTTCTAGCGTTATTGTTCCTTGCTTGTTATGTTAATTAAAAGTTTGTGTTCATCAGTGGCTTACTGATTTCGTTTCCCATTCCTTTCTTTCCAGGTTGTTTCAAGCTAAATTTTCTTTCCATACGACGCGATTTTCAATTTGCGGCCATCTGGTCGTCCCATTGAAATGGATAGGATTTTATACATAGCAGAATGTGCCCTATAATTCTTGAAGCATATAAGTTAAAGACTTAATTTCAATTGCAGATTCTAGCTAAGATACGTATGCATTATTGTACCAATTCTTATGCATGTGGCCCACATAGAAAGTGCACGAAATGGAAGTTGAATCCATACGAGGCGATTTTCGATTTCCGGCCATCTGGTCACCCGAATCTCAAAGATTATTGTTAATAATTCAGTGTGTTTTTATGCTATTTAGCTAATAATGCATGAACCTGTTTATTAACATGTGCATAATGAGATACAAAAGAGAAAATAATGAAAATGTATTGGTAAACCGTATTTTGGTAGACTTTAAAAAAAACCATTGAAAAACACATGCATCACCAATGCTGCTTTTTGCTTGTGCCTAAAACGAAAATGTGTTATTAAAAAGTGAATATAACTCATAGAGATGTTTTTTCTTTTGTTTATGAAGCCTAATGTGAAGGCAGGTCACACCTATGTTTTACTTTGAAAAAATCTCTTTTCTAAAATTTACGGCGTTACCTTGTTTTTTAATATAGCTAAAAAACAATTGTTAAAGTCGCTTATAAAAAAGTGATCGTAAATGCTATTTTGTTTTTTTTTTCAGCTTGAGGTTCAGTTTAATATGAGTCTTAATTTGATGTATCACTTGCCCTAGTAAACAATCCCCAAAGTCTATTTTTTTTTCAATTTTCCCAAGCTCAATGTTAAACACATGCATCACCAATGATGCAAAAAGTCAAGTCAGAAATTTCAAACAGCAATAAAAAAGTGAGAAAAACAGATATTTGAAAAATTCCTTTTGTTTATGCGGCCTTATGTCCAAAGCCATCCAACAAGAGCATTTTTTTTTAATTCGGTCGATTTAAAAAAAATCTGCGAACTATTTTATTTCTCTCAAAAAAGTGCCAAAAAGTGACTTTTTGTGCAAAAAAGTGCCTGTACAATATTTTTTCATCTAATAAACTTTTTATGACTCAGAATACACTTAGGCTTCAGGTCAATGTGTTTTCGTTTGGGGGAGGGGCCCAGGGAAAAAAACACCTTTTTTTTTCTCGGATTGGTCAAAGGTCAGGCTACCAGCTTGACTCTTGTTGCACCAGTGCTGCTTCGGCTGCACCAGTGCTGCTTCGGCTGCACTGGTGCAGCTTCTCAGACTTGAGGCGTTGCACCAGTGCAGCATTGAAAAGAAACTTTTTAATAAAAGGATTTAAAACTAATTCAAGATATACATTATCTAAGGAATGTTATAAAAACTCAGATATGGAGAATATTTTTCATTTTCGTCCATTTTTGACCGTTTTGGAGCACTTTGAAGCACTGATGCAGCTTTGGGATTTTTATGGTTATTTTGATCAGAGATGCTCCTAATGTGTTTAAAATTCATGTGGGATGTATCCAAGACACTGCAATCACACCTATATAGTTTTTAAATGATTTTGATGTATTAAAATTTTGACCTCCTTAAGGGGGGAAAGGTTGAACTTTTACCCCGCTCGGAGTTCCATGACTTTCGTGACCTTGTCCCCCTGACATTTAAAATTGCATTTTCAAAGTAATGTGTACAACTATTCATTCTGTGTCATTCATTGTGTGTTTAGCATGCTATTGGGCCACTGTAGCACTTGTTTTTTTTCGTTTTTATGCATTTTTGACCGTTTTTGAACACTTTGATGCTCCAAATGGTCTTTGGACTTAGTCACTTTTTGCTTCATGGAGACTTCAAAAGTGTTAGAAAGTCACTTTGGAGGCACACAGGACAGTGCAAATGCACCTATATAGCAATCAGGACACTCCAATCACACCTATATAGTTTTTAAATGATTTTGATGGATTAAAAATTTTGACCTCCATGAGGGGTGGAAAGTTTGAACTTTTACCCCGCTCGGAGTTCCATGACTTCTGTGACCTCGTCCCCCTGAAATTTAAAATAGCATTTTCCAAGTAATTTGTAAATATATTCATTCTGGGTCATTCATTGTGTGTTTAGCTTGCTATTGGGCCAGTGTAGCACTTTGTTTTTTTCATTTTTATGCATTTGTGACCGTTTTTAAACACTTTCATGCACCAATGATGTCTTTGGACTTACAGCCTGATTCATCAAGAAAGGAAATAGCGACTCTCAACTAGCGAATCACAGCGAATCGCAAATGGAAAGGCGCAGATCGGAATTCATCATAGATAGCGAGTAATCTAAGCGATTCGCACACGGGCGCTAAAATCGATAGCGAGAAAATGAAATCGCCGAAAAAGTCGCAAAAACCCAGATATTCCGTCTCTATTTAGCGCCACGCAAATCCACATTAGCGACATCTCGCCAGTAGCGAGAACTCACCAACGGGAAGTCGCTTTACGAGCGCCGTGATGACGTCGCAACCAGGAAGCAGCCAGTTGCCACACCCATTCTGAACTGCGAGGCTGACCGCGAGTCTGCAGCGAAACTGACAGCTCCTATCGGGACACCTCCAAAGTAGCGCTAGTCACCCTTTAGCGACAGTAGCAATGACAGAGGAGACTGCACCCGGGCCCAGTGACAGCGGGCGCAAGAGAAAGCTCAAGTTTACCGAGCCGGAGTTGGAGCACCTCATCGAGGGAGTGGTTGAAAACCACGCTAAACTATTCGGAAAGGACTCCCGGAGGGTGCCAGAGATGGAGAGACGTCGCATCTGGCTAGGAATATCTGCCAAAGTGAACGCTGTGGGCGTGACACACAGGTCACTGGACGAATTAAAGAAGAGGTGGTACGACCTCCGAGGTCGTGCCAAGGAAAGGGTGGCAGAGAGGCTGGGCGAGACATCTGGTACTGGGGGCGGAGACCCTACTGTCCCTCCCAATACCCCCATGGAGGACCGCGTGGAGGACACCCTCGAGACAGAGGCATGCATAGGTGTCACCAACCTGGACTCATCCCGACCCAGCCAAGACAGCCAAGGTAAGTGGCATGCGACTGCGACCCTGTCCCCTACCAATGGCCATGGCCCTATAGCCTCCCATATGCATTCCAAGTCATACAAACAATGCACATGAGATCATGGCCACAAGCAATGTCGGACATGTACACTGCCCATAACGTAAAATAACCCCAAAGCAGCCAGACATAACCCAAAATGAGCTATCGCTAAGCTGTACGTGTGACAGATACATGGCATTAATGTAAGTCCAATTCCCCTCACAGGTGGCGGCGACTACAGCAGCGACAGCGACATGCTGCAGATCGCTGAGTCAGAAGAGGATGTGGAGGATGTGCCAACACCAACACCTCATGCACCATCAGGCGTAGCCCCACACACCGCAGCCAGGCCAACACCAACAGGTCCAGCACCATCATTGGCAGCACCAATCCCTGCAGCCAGGGCAAGACATACAGCGCCAGCAACATCCGGCGCTGCACCAATCCCTGCAGCCAGGGCAAGACATACAGCGCCAGCAACATCCGGCGCTGCACCAATCCCTGCAGCCAGGGCAAGACCTACAGCGCCAGCAACATCCGGCGCTGCACCTAACCCTGCAGGCAGGGCCAGACCAACAGCGCCAGCAACATCCGGCGCTGCACCTAACCCTGCAGGCAGGGCCAGACCAACAGCGCCAGCAACATCCGGCGCTGCACCTAACCCTGCAGGCAGGGCCAGACCAACAGCTTTAGCACCATCAGGTGCTGCACCTTTGCCAAGCACAACTCCACCACCCGTGGCACCATCTACTCCTGGTGCATCAACTGCGGTGACTGTGCACACACCCACTGTGGACAGCCAGCAGAGCAGCCATGTCAGGGCTTCCCACCATGACACATCACACAGCAGCAGGAGGGGGATGGCTGTGCGCAAGCCAGGCATGAGCACTGAGCGCCGGATGCTACGCATTCACCAACAGCAGGCACGACGGCAAGCGGCCATCCAGCTGCAACTACATAAAATTGGCCGCAATGTGGCCAATGTGGGTGATAGTATTGAGCGCATGGCGGCGGCCATGGAGGCCAACACTGCTGCAGTAATATCGCAGCGCACCTCCGCCCGCCGACGCCACCGGCAGCTCCTAACGCGCCTGACAGCCTACACCCGCTCAAATTACATAATGGGGAATGCCACCTCCTAGCTATCACGACGGTGCCTGGCGCAGCAGCAGCAGCTGATACAATGTGTCGAGGATGTTGGACGGGTGCTGGAGCAGGTCACCACTGCCGTACTGGCACTCCATCCTACTGGTGAAGGCAATGTGGGGAGGGACGACACCAGTGAGTGCGCCTCCAGTGCCAGCAGCTTGTCTGCCTCAATGGTTGGCGTGTTACGCCGCAGCACCAGGCCCACTGCAGGGACACGTGCCGTCCCAGAGGAAGAGCCAGAGCGTCGTTTGGGGGCTGCGCGGCGAAGGCGCAATTGAGTTCCTTGCAAGTTGCCTAGATAATGCTGATGATACAAGCATGTCCAGTGCCTAGTTAGGAGCAATATGGCGCAATACTGCTGCAATATTATTAATGTATACTTTACGTTATTATTGTGGATTTAACAATAATATTTATTCATGCAACATACATGGGCCTCCTGTCATTTTTTACATTGCCATGCAGGAGTGAATGTTGGGTGAGTGGATTGTGGCCTTCAGAAACTGTTCATAGTGATGTGGTTGCGCCGTCTGTGTCCTTCAGCAGGGTTCTCCCCGCGTGCATGCCGCACATGTGCTGGTGGACGGTCGTCCCCTTCAGACTCACTGCCAGAGATCTCGACTGGTATCCGGCGCTTGGTTGCAATGTTGTGTAACATTGCGCAGACAGCCACAATGCGGCAGCACACATCAGGACTGTAGTACATGGCCCCACCTGTCTTGTGCAGTATGCGGAACCGGCTCTTGAGTAGGCCGAATGTCCGTTCTATACAATTCCTTGTCCGTATGTGAGAAACATTGTACCGCCTTTGCTGTGGTGTAGCCGGGTTGAGGTATGGGGTGAGGAGGTATTCCCGGAGGGCGTAGCCGCTGTCACCTGCATGTGAGGAGCAGAGGGTGAGTGCCTGAGCTGCGCAGCTACATCATTGCAATGTGTATTTGTTGACAATGTGTACTTACCAAGTAGGTGTCCTTCCCCAAATTCTCCCCTGGCCAGTCGTGTGTGGAGGCCGCTGTGCCGGAATATAAAAGAGTCATGGGTACTCCCTGGGTACTGGGCCACGATGTCAGTTATGATAGTCTTGGCATTGCAGACCATCTGTATGTTGAGGGAGTGGTATGACTTCCGATTCCGGTACATGTACTCCGTCGCAGCTGGGGGGCAGATGGCAATGTGGGTGCAGTCTATGCATCCTATCACAGATGGGAAATGGGCCACATTGTAGAAGTTTAACTTTGTCAAGTCCAGTTCCTGTTGGCTGGTGGGGAATCTGATGTGTCGGTGTAGCTGGGTGAGCATTGCGTCAACAAAACTCCGGAGGCAGCGTGACATGGTGGGCTGGGATATCCCCCCTGCTGCGGCTACTATCCCCTGGAAGCTACCAGAGGCCAGGAGGTGCAGGCTACACAATACCTGTACATGTGTAGGCACAGCATTGGTCCGCCTTGTTGGGTGCTGCATCAGGGGGTCAAGGTCGTGTATGAGTTGAATTATCATGGCCCCATTCAACCGGTACTTCGCATAGATCTGCTCCCTGGTTTGTCCCAGCAGGGTGATCCACTGGCGGAATATCCTCTCCTGTATTCTGCGTCTCCTCCGTGCTGCTCGCTGTAGCCTTCGCCGCCTGACCACCATGTACATTCCTGGCATTGTGAGACACCAACTGCTGCTGCTGTGTCTCCTTATGTGTGTTTGGTCAGCCCTGTCCCTGTTCCTGATTGGCCAACAGTTTTTCGAAATTTTCGCAAATCACTTTTATGGTTACCACCTGCTTTGGGTTGTCCTTAATTTGCGCGGCGCTAATGGAGATTTTGAGGATTTTCGCTATTAGAGAATTTTCATGAATTCCGATTGCGCAAGTATTGCGAATTCGCTAACTTTATTCTCTAATTCCGTGATTTGGCGCAAATTATTAGCGAATTCGCAATCTGTGATTTGCGCTTTGGTTATTTTCTTCATGAATGCCGATTTGGGTAATTGCGGGCGCAATGCCATTTTCGCAGCTATTGCGCCCGCAATTTAGCTTCATGAATCAGGCTGTTAGTCATTTTTCACTTCATGGAGACTTCAAAAGTGTTAGAAATTCATTTTGGAGGCACACAGAACAGTGCAAATGCAGTTACATAGCATTCAGGACACTGCAATTACACCTATATAGTTTTAAAAAGATTTTGATGTAATAACATTTTTGACCTCCATGGGGAGGGCCCTTAAGCTGAACTTTTACCCAGCTCGGAGTTCCATGACTTCCATGACCTTGTCCCCCTGAAATTGAAAATCGAATTTTCAAAGTGTTTAGTAAAACTGTTCATTCTGTGTCATTCGTTATGTCTTTAGCCTGCTATTGGACCACTGCAGCACTATGTTTTGTTAATTTTAACCCAATGTTGACCTTTTTTGACCACTTTGATGCACCAGTGAAGTTTTAGGACTTGGTCATTTTTCACTTCATGGAGACTTCAAAAGTGTTAGAAATTCATTTTGTAAATACCTAGAACGGTGCAAATGCAGCCATATAGAATTCAGGGCACTACAATTACACCTATATAGTTTTTAAATGATTTTGATGCAATAACATTTTTGACCTCCATGGGGAGGGCACTCAAGCTAAACTTTTACCCAGCTCCGAGTTCCACGACCTCGGGTGGAAAAAGTGACTTTGCCCCCTTAAACTCAAAAACTTCAAAAAGTCACCCCTGGAGGCCAGAAATGGGTCTTAGACACTCTTGGTATGTCATCTGAGGTATACTATGGTGTTCTTGGGTCCAGAACTAGAAATGTGATGTGACTCTGATATCTAAGGCCTATAATGGAAAAAATGAATTTGACACCAAACACCTCAAAATGTCTGAAATAGGACTCAGACATGTACCTGGAGGCTGGAAATGAGCCCTAGACACTCTTGCTATATCACCTGAGATATAATATAGGGTCCTGGTGGCCACAGGGACCCAAAAACAGTCAGGTGGGTTGATACTGAAAATTAGCAAAAATCGTCCAAAACATTTTTTTGACAAGATTTGCTAATTTTCCAAATAGCTCAGAATGGATATCAGAGACACTGTTTGAGTGCGCAAGATACGAATACACTTGTTAGAAAGGTCAGCTCTGATGCTTTCATGTGATATATATAACTTTGATATTATATAAAGTTTTTTTTCCGCTACCAGCCAAGGGAAACACCTGATATCGTACCCGATTTTGAGAACATTGGGCTGGGTGGAAAAAGTCACTTTGCCCCCTTAAACCCAAAAACTTCAAAAAGTCACCCCTGGAGGCCAGAAATGGGTCTTAGACACTCTTGGTATGTCATCTGAGGTATACTATGGTCTTCTTGGGTCCAGAACTAGAAATCTGATGTGACTCTGATATCTAGGAGCTATAATGGAAAAAAAAGAATTTGACACCAAACACCTCAAAATGTCACAAATAGGAGTCAGACATGTACCTGGAGGCTGGAAATGAGCCCTAGCCACTCTTCTTATATAATCTGAGATATATTATGGGGTCCATTATTGAGCATGGAGGTTGTCAAGGTTAAATATGATGTTGGTGCTCATGCCTGGCTCTAGACCAGTCTTGCCCAGACAGCACGCAGGAAGGCCCAGCTCATCAGAAATGTCATAACTTCAATCGACGATACTGTAGTGTTTAAACATTCAACGTTGCAGAATATTGCACTGCTAGGCAATTACCTCTCAGCACGGGAGAATTATAGCTGATGTCCACCTTTCTGCCCAGATTTTGTTGGGTTTTTCCCAAGCACAGAGCTGTTTTCCATGGACAAGTTTCATAAGGTTTTACCTGACCAAATGTGTCCATGAGAAACCCACAAAGTGCAGTATTGTTACTCTTTTTGCAACACCCCTTAGATCAGAAACTCCAGTTTCTGCGCAAAATCGAATTTACAAACTTGTAATGAAGGTGTTTTTGGTGTCACAATGAAGGCATGATGTAATGTCAAGGCTTTTTGCTCAAATAACATTTGAGTTCTAAGATTGACAGTTCTATTTTGTAAAGGATGTTCTAAGTTTGGAATGAGAGTTCTAATTTAGAATTGAAAGAATTCCTTTAGAATGTAGATTGGAACACCGCTTCTAATTTGGAACGTTCGAACTATGTATGGAATGCAAATTCTACATTTGGAATGCCTCTTGCACAAAACATACATGTTTTTTTAAGGTTGAAGCAGCCAGCAGCTATGTGTGATATCTTAATTTTGGGAGTAGGAAACAGTACATCCCAAGACTACATATTCCTTGGGCACCATGACCCCCCAGGGTACCCAGAACTACCTTCTATTGAATGCATGTATGTGTGCAATGCTCTTGAAGCCGTGTGTAGTTACACAAGAAGGAGTCTATGGGAGGCCAGGCCAGCAGAAAGGCTAACACAGACGAAGACTCAGAGCCCAGCCATAAGACCTCTGCCAGGCTCTGCTAGTCAGTGCAGAAGACTGATGTAAGGTGTCTTCTAACCCTTAGATCCCACCCTGCCATTTGAATACCTGAATCACACCTGTGAAATGGGCAGAGCAGATAGGAAGAAACAGAATGACAAGCTGTGCATTCCTGTGCAGTACACTAGGCCCATCTCACCATCGCCTTTACAGATTCTGTTAACATGTATGCAATAAAGAGAAAACAGGAAACCTTAATAATACGATTATTGTAACTGACTTCCTTCGCTCAATCTTCTGCTTCCGTGATGTTATGCGAAAGATGGACCTATATCTACCAACATAATGTATCACTGGTCCCCAAAGGCAGCCTTGAGTGTTATCAGCATTTCCCATCAATCGGTTGTGATGTCATCTCCTACACCACACCCCTGACCCTGGCAGGTTTGTGACATCATGTACTACATCACACCCCTGGGTCTGGCAGGCTTTATGACATCATTCACCTCTTTGGTATATATAGAGTTAATGAAGGTGTTTTTGGTGTCACAATGAAGGCATGATGTAATGTCCAGGCTTTTTGCTCAAATAACATTTGAGTTCTAAGATTGACAGTTCTATTTTGTAAAGGATGTTCTAAGTTTGGAATGAGAGTTCTAATTTGGAATTGAAAGAATTCCTTTAGAATGTAGATTGGAACAGCGCTTCTAATTTGGAACGTTCGAACTATCCGCTATATGTATCAAGCTATTTAGCATTCGCAAAGGCCGAAATTCTGCGAATTTCGGCCTTTGCGAATGCTAAATAGACAAATGGAATGTATCAAACAAGTTTGATGCAAAATAAGGATTAGCAAAATTTGCTAATCCTTATTTTGCGATTGCACTTAAGGAATTGCAAATTTTGCAATTCCTTAAATGCAATGTATCAAACAAATATTATGGAAAAAATGCCATTAAGGATTAGCAAATTACCACCAACTTCTAGTTGGTGGTAATTTGCGAATTCTTATCAAAAAGCTTTTTTGAAAAAAACCAAAGGTGCCACATGACGCCCATACATGCCCTTAGGGCATGTATGTGCGCCATATGCCCCCAAATGTCTTTTTCAGGGGTGCAGCAGGGTGTTCTTGAGACACCCCTGCACCCTTGGAAAAATCCCTAATTTGCGATCAGCAAATTGCTAATCGCAAATTGCACTTTCATTCCTATGGGCCTCTTGGCCCATGGAAATGAAGGGGTAATTTGCGAATGACAATTTGCTAATCTCAAATTAGGAATGCTAAGGAATCGCTATTGGAAAGCGATTTTGTACATACATACCGTTTTGCATTTCCTAAATAGCGATTCCTTAAAATTCGCTATTTAGGAAATGCAAAATGGTTTGTTGATACATATAGCGGTAAGTATGGAATGCAAATTCTACATTTGGAATGCCTCTTGCACAAAACATTCATTTTTTTAAGGTTGAAGCAGCCAGCAGCTTTGTGTGGTATCTTGATTTTGGGAGTAGAAAACAGTACATCCCAAGACTACATATTCCTTGTGCACCTTGACCCCCCAGGGTATCCAGAACTACCTTCTATTGAATGCATGTGTGTGTGCAATGCTCTTGAAGCCGTGCATAGTTACACAAGAAGGAGTCTATGGGAGGCCAGGCCAGCAGACAGGCTAACACAGACGAAGACTCAGAGCCCAGCCATAAGACCGCTGCCAGGCTCTGCTAGTCAGTGCAGAAGACTGATGTAAGGTGTCTTCTAACCCTTAGATGCCACCCTGCCATTTGAATACCTGAATCACACCTGTGAAATGGGCAGAGCAGATAGGAAGAAACAGAATGACAAGCTGTGCATTCCTATGCAGTACACTAGGCCCATCTCACCATCGATTTTACAGATTCTGTTAACATGTATGCAATAAAGAGAAAACAGGAAACCTTAATAATACGATTATTGTAACTGACTTCCTTCGCTCAATCTTCTGCTTCCGTGATGTTATGCGAAAGATGGACCTATATCTACCAACATAATGTATCACTGGTCCCCAAAGGCAGCCTTGAGTGTTATCAGCATTTCCCATCAATCGGTTGTGATGTCATCTCCTACACCACACCCCTGACCCTGGCAGGTTTGTGACATCATGTACTACATCACACCCCTGGGTCTGGCAGGCTTTATGACATCATTCACCTCTTTGGTATATATAGAGTTAATGAAGGTGTTTTTGGTGTCACAATGAAGGCATGATGTAATGTCCAGGCTTTTTGCTCAAATAACATTTGAGTTCTAAGATTGACAGTTCTATTTTGTAAAGGATGTTCTAAGTTTGGAATGAGAGTTCTAATTTGGAATTGAAAGAATTCCTTTAGAATGTAGATTGGAACAGCGCTTCTAATTTGGAACGTTCGAACTATGTATGGAATGCAAATTCTACATTTGGAATGCCTCT
The DNA here is from genome assembly GCF_964261635.1 of Lissotriton helveticus. Taxonomy (NCBI): domain Eukaryota; kingdom Metazoa; phylum Chordata; class Amphibia; order Caudata; family Salamandridae; genus Lissotriton; species Lissotriton helveticus. The sequence continues at coordinate 1,711,131 of NW_027611680.1, forward strand.
TGCACAAAACATTCATTTTTTTAAGGTTGAAGCAACCAGCAGCTTTGTGTGGTATCTTGATTTTGGGAGTAGAAAACAGTACATCCCAAGACTACATATTCCTTGTGCACCTTGACGCCCCAGGGTATCCAGAACTACCTTCTATTGAATGCATGTGTGTGTGCAATGCTCTTGAAGCCGTGCATAGTTACACAAGAAGGAGTCTATGGGAGGCCAGGCCAGCAGACAGGCTAACACAGACGAAGACTCAGAGCCCAGCCATAAGACCGCTGCCAGGCTCTGCTAGTCAGTGCAGAAGACTGATGTAAGGTGTCTTCTAACCCTTAGATGCCACCCTGCCATTTGAATACCTGAATCACACCTGTGAAATGGGCAGAGCAGATAGGAAGAAACAGAATGACAAGCTGTGCATTCCTATGCAGTACACTAGGCCCATCTCACCATCGATTTTACAGATTCTGTTAACATGTATGCAATAAAGAGAAAACAGGAAACCTTAATAATACGATTATTGTAACTGACTTCCTTCGCTCAATCTTCTGCTTCCGTGATGTTATGCGAAAGATGGACCTATATCTACCAACATAATGTATCACTGGTCCCCAAAGGCAGCCTTGAGTGTTATCAGCATTTCCCATCAATCGGTTGTGATGTCATCTCCTACACCACACCCCTGACCCTGGCAGGTTTGTGACATCATGTACTACATCACACCCCTGGGTCTCGCAGGCTTTATGACATCATTCACCTCTTTGCTATATATAGAGGCATAGTCGGGGATGCCTGCAGTGTGTGTGCAGTCTGTGGACTGGGCTATGAATGGTGTGAAAGAGGGGTGAATGGGGGACTTGGGGGCACCGAGCTAACATCAGACTCACAGGATGGCCGCGGCAGTTTTGCTTCTCGTGGCCTCTGCCATGTGTTGTTTGGTCGTTCAGTGGGAGAAAACAGGCAGCACCTCGCAGACCGCCAGAGAGATGCACTTTGAGGTGGGGGCGGAGCCTTCCATAAGGTGTGGTAAGGGCTTATGAGGTTCCTTGTCGTTGCAGTAAACAGCTTTTAATAGCAATTCCTGGGGTTCTCTTTGCAGGTGAATTGAATTTTGCCTTGAGCGCCAGGAACTTTGGCACCGCCCCTATCTGGAGCTGGGTGCGGAATGTCTGTGGGTCTAATGGGAAGCACGGTAGTATGAATGAAGGTGTGAATGGGGGACTTGGGGGCACTGAGCTAACATCAGACTCACAGGATGGCCGCGGCAGTTCTGCCTCTCAAGGCCTCTGCCATGTGTTGTTTGGTTGTTCAGTGGGAGAAAACAGGCAGCACCTCGCAGACCACCAGAGAGATGCACTTTGAGGTGGGGGGGGACGGAGCTTTCCATAAGGTGTGGGAAGGCCTTATGAGGTTCCGTGTAGTTGCAGTAAACAACTTTTAATAGCAATTCCTGGGGTTCTCTTTGCAGGCAAATTGAATTTTGCCTTTCGCTCCAAGAACTCTGGCACCGCCCCTATCTGGAGCGGGGTGCGGAATGTCTGTGAGTCTAATGGGAAGCACGGTAGTATGAATGAAGGTGTGAATGGGGGACTTGACCAGATCAGATGCAATTTGTTTCCCTGACATAATTTTAGATTGAGTACAAAGAAATCAAATATTTCCCAAAAAACAATCATCCATGTTGTGTTTCATTATTTCATGATCACCAGGACCTCCCAGGGGCAAGGCGACGGCGACAGAGACTCCGGTGGCAGAAGGTGAACAGGAGCAGTCCCTTGCAGGCTCTTCTGCTGGCCCCAGTAAGTTGTTCTATTGTTATATTAATACTTATACTTCCCTAACTTTTACAGCTCCTATTCATTACAAACTGGTTCCTAATAATTCTATGTTTTACAAAATAGTCTTTGATCTTCTTCTAATGTGGACTACTTTCTACATTCTTATCCTGCCTCTACCATCACTCTCTGTGCTACTACTATTTACAATTATGAGTCGGTCTGTGTAGGTAGCTAAGCTTGTCCATTCGGCAAGCGGTGTGAAACAAAACTCTGATACAGCAATAGCTCTAGGCACTGAGTGCAGTCCTCTGGGTTGCCCTTGCTGTCTATTCCAGTCTTCTTAATGTAAGTGCTTTGACAATTTCCAACAACAAAATGTCATTGTTTACACCAAGTAAAAGGTAGCAGTTGCCTTTTTGATTTGAGAGGAGCACATCCCATACCGCTACTGTTTCAGGGACTATTCTTCACACAAAGAAGTATGAACAAGATAAATAGGACATTGTTGATGATAGGTGCAGTTCGACTTTCGACATACCTCAGTCCGAACAGAAGTTGAACCCCCATTCCCCTGACCGACTATCTAGAATGTCTGACCAATGATTTTACGACCCAGAAGAACAGAAGAAGAGAGACTACCTCCGAGTCCTGGCCTATCTGAGTTACTGAAACATGACTGCCAAGTGCAGTAGTTCAAACCATTCCGCTCACTCACTCGTGAACAAAAACCACACAGTGTTTGTTAGTTTTTAATTTTTATTTTCAATTGAGAAATGAAAACATTATTTCTTTTTTTTTAATAGCGTAGAATTCTTATGGATGAAGATGACGTTAAAGTTTACTTTAAACAACATTCCCATGAATGAAATTAGTATGACTCAAACTTAAAAATAGTTAACACTAACAGACACAGGAAATTAGTAGAATAACTGTGTGTGAGCCCCCACCTTCTTTAAAGTACTTAAGTACTGCTGGTGGTGACTCAGTAGTAGTTGGTGAATCGTCTGGCTGAAGGGCAATGGAATCTTCTTTCTGTAATGAGAAAAATGGTGCACGTTAAGCAAGCATTAATCAGTTGTCAAAAGAAGAAGTGTAGCATTTAATGGAATAAGCATCTAAAAGGTTAACACCCTCCCCAAAACCGTAACATTTTTTCAATCCCAGTAATACAAAATGTGTTATGTAACATTTCCTTCCATTACGAGACAAAATAGGGGGTTGTGTATGGCATCTGAAAATATGACATGTTTTTCCTAGACGTCACAACATCTGATGCGGCACAGATGACCATCCGTGCTGGGGCCAGCAGTGCGGAGGGGTCCACTCTGGATGCGGCGGTGCCAACAGGAGGAGCTGGGGGGGAAGGCTCAGCGGCGGCGGATGGTGGTAAGTTATTATACTACTTACTTATTATATTTTTTTTGAGTAGGCTCGTAAAGGAGTGTATGATGTACTGTACAGTAGTACACAGTACACTAGTATAAGTACACTGTACTGTCAAGAACATTTACTAATTTATAACTACTTTTTGGGCTATCACGGAGAAGACAGTCAACCTTGACTTGTAATAGCATTAGTGGCTGTACTTCTCTGGTAACCAATGGTCCCCTCTATTTCACTTGAACTCAGCTGGCCAATTTTTATTTTAAAGCCAAGTCATATCAGATCAGATGTAGTTTAGGGATGTGAAGAACGAAAAGCTAAAGAAGAGTGAAACGAAGGACGAGCGAGTCTTAATATTTATTTATGACTGTAAAAAATGGTTTTGTTGAATGCAATTCAACATAAGAAAGAATACAGCGGTTTCCAAAATATAATGAAAAGGGTGTAAGTTGGTTGTTAACAAAAAGAAATTTTGGTACATTTGAGACATTAAGAAGAATCATAGACGTACTTTGTAAGCCTGGATGTTATCTTCTTTATCCTCCTCGTCGATAGCAGAGGTGTATGATGTAGTAGCGCAGACGCTGAGTGGATGAAGTATGGCCAGTGGCAGTGCCACCCCTATAGAAAAGTAAGACATTCCTATTCCCACCTGCATGTACTGCTTAAAGTACTGCGAGTCTGCATCATCATGGCCTGTGTCTGTATTTCTTGGGTTAAAGCTGAGTGAGCTGCCATTATGGCGGCTACCACAAGTTCACGTACCAGTAATTTCTTTTGCAAAACAAGAGAAAAAAGTAAAAAGGCATTTTTTAGTACTATCTGACTATGTATGTACTAGTAGTGAGTCCACCTATAGTGCTGCTTGTGGAATTCCTGAAACTCACAGTGTCACAGGCTTACAAAGACGGCGGAAAGATACAGGCCAAAATGTTTTACTGTGTTTGCTACTTGCTGGTGTTACTGAGTGTCACAGGCTCTGTAGAAATGACTGTCCCCTTTTTGGAGCCTCGCTGGGCTCTGAATAAACAAATGGCCCCTGAGAATCTCTGGGCTCTCAAAGATAGTTGTGGCGCCTGAGCCCCTCGTGGGCTCTCAGTAAATCAAAATGCCCCCTTGAGCCTTTCAGGCTCATACACAAAATACGGCCGTTAGAGTCCCTCCGGGACTCAAGAGAACAAATGGCTCTGGGCGTTGGAGTCCCTCTTCGGGGGACTCGAAAGGAAATGATGCCACCCAGAGCCTCTCGCGGCCCTGAAGAAATGCCCCAGTAACGTAGGAGCCCGCCCAGGGCTCAAATCTGCAGGGAGGCCCCCCCGGGGCCTCTCAGGCTCTTTGACAACAAAGCCCTAGTACTGGAGGGGAGGGCGGGCGCCGGCAATGTGCCCCGACGCCCTCCTCCCTAGACGGGAACACCGAGCCCCACTTACCCGGTTTCTGGTGGGCGCTCCCAGGGTCTCCAGGCTCCTTCTCTTCCTCGGCAGCTGCGGGGCTCTCCCCACACCACGGTTGCCCCGCTGCTGGACAGAAGGCTTCTCTCTCTCCTGGGTGAGTGCACCGGATCCCAGGGTCGGCTCCCGGTAGCTTCCGGCTCCCTCCTTCCTGTCCCGGGCTGGCAGCCAATCAGAGCGCGGCCTGGGGAATGAGGTCACGGCCTGCCTGACTTCCTGTACGGCCGGGCAGCGACGGGGAAAACTTCACAGGGCAATGCCGGGTGGGCACCGGCCTTAAGCTCAATAAAGCGCTCCCAAAGCGCTTGTGACAGGGTAAAGCACAAGGTCCTTGGCAGGGTGGGCACCTGCCAGGGGACTGTCAAATCGGCAAAAAGTGGCGTGGGCAGCCACGAAAAGGGAAAGTAAAGCGCTCCCAGCGCTCAAAGACGATTCGCAGCGCTCTCAGCGCTAGGGGTGCAGGCACAGCGCTCCCAAGCGCTAGGGGCACAGCAAAGTTCCTTAAAGCAGGCAGGGGGCAAGGCTGGGCCCAGAGCCAGCTCACTGGGTCTCCAGGCAGGGAGATAATCCAAGTGGCGGTCTTCCTGGCCCCAGCAACAGCAGCAGCCCCCTCAGGCAGGATCCTGGCAGAGAACAGTTTGTGTGGCGACACAGCCCCATTTTTATGCACCACATTCCTTTGTCTGTAGGTGCAGGGTGGGGGAGAAAACAGTCACAGCTGGTTTTGGAGCACCCTTGATGTGCTCATCACCTCACTCTATTCACTGGCAGGGCTAGGGTCGTTAGACGCACCACAGGGGGCGGGGCCAGCATTGTGTGGGGAAAGCCCAGCCCCATCAGGAACCAGGTGCAGCCCTCCCCTCACATCAGCATGCTGATCTGAGCACTCACCACTGGGCAGACCCATCCAGACATCCTGGATCCTGGTATCCCAGCCAACTCCAGCCAATCACACACCAGCACCCTCACAGCCATCTACCACTTCGCCGCGCTGGCGCTGCTACTAGCGCTGCTACTAGCGCCGAGTACTTTTTAAAACTTCCTGTTTTGCATTTGGGTTCGTTTTTCTGTTTCATTCTTCCCTGATTTTAGCCTGCCTGCTTGCTGCCAGCGCCCCCTTCTCCCCTTACCTGCACCTTAAAAACGGCATTTTCTGCCTGCCAAGCACCACCACTTTGGTGGGTCCGGGTCCTGGGGGTCATTTTGGGCGCCATATTTGTTTGGGCTACTTCAGCCAGCGGCGGCCGCCATCTTGGAGCGGACTCGCACGCTCAGGCTTGATTGGAGCGCCTACTTAAGGCGGGCTCTAGCGTGGTGCTGGTTAGACCATCTACCACTTTGCCGCGCTCGCGCTGCTACTAGCGCCGAGTACTTTTTAAAACTTCCTGTTTTGCATTTGGGTTCGTTTTTCTGTTTCATTCTTCCCTGATTTTAGCCTGCCTGCTTGCTGCCAGCGCCCCCTTCTCCCCTTACCTGCACCTTAAAAACGGCATTTTCTGCCTGCCAAGCACCACCACTTTGGTGGGTCCGGGTCCTGGGGGTCATTTTGGGCGCCATCTTTGTTTGGGCTACTTCAGCCAGCGGCGGCCGCCATCTTGGAGCGGACTCGCACGCTCAGGCTTGATTGGAGCGCCTACTTAAGGCAGGCTCTAGCATGGTGCTGGTTAGACCATCTACCACTTCGCCGCGCTCGCGCTGCTACTAGCGCCGAGTACTTTTTAAAACATCCCGTTTTGCATTTGGGTTCGTTTTTCTGTTTCATTCTTCCCTGATTTTAGCCTGCCTGCTTGCTGCCAGCGCCCCCTTCTCCCCTTACCTGCACCTTAAAAACGGCATTTTCTGCCTGCCAAGCACCACCACTTTGGTGGGTCCGGGTCCTGGGGGTCATTTTGGGCGCCATCTTTGTTTGGGCTACTTCAGCCAGCGGCGGCCGCCATCTTGGAGCGGACTCGCACGCTCAGGCTTGATTGGAGCGCCTACTTAAAGTCGCTCCCTCACGCGCAGCGTGACGCGCAGGTGGACGCCCTCGCTTAGCCTGAGTCGTGCCGGAGTCCTGCCCGTCTGCGCCTGTCAGCGTCCCGGAGGCGTCGGGGCGGCGGGGGACCCCGGTCCGGCAATACTCTGGCTGAGATGATTTGCTATTCCTCTGCCTCATTGCGGGACATGCGGGGCCATTCTAGCTCTTGCCGCTCCATTTTCCCGGGGCGGTTTAGGGGCAAACGACGCTGTCCGGGCTGTGGTTGGACGCCTTCCTGGATTTGTGCTACGGTTCCTCACCCGGCAACAGCTGGCGTGAAGCATCTTTGCCTGCTGCTGAACACGAGGTCGGTAGGGCGCCACACCCTGCACATTTACGATCTTCTGGTCAAGGAAAATCCCCTGTGCTTGCTACTGACCGAAACTTGGCTGGGAGAGGCTTCCAATCTGGACGTCTTCTCAGCCATTCCTCCTGCGTACAATATCTTCCGGCAGGGCAGAGTTAAGGGCAGGGGAGGGGGAGTGGCGGTTGTGGTGAAAAAGAGTGTCTCCTGCTCGGTGCTTCCCCTGAACTCCATTGGGAATGCCGAGTCGCTCGCCTTCACGCTCAGACTGTCCCCAGGTCAGGCCTTGAAGGGGTTGTTGGTTTATAGACCACCAGGCCCGGTGGGTTCCTTTTTGGAGGATCTGCAGACAGCCGTCTCTGAGCTGGCGCTGACCACACAGCATTGTGTTGTGGCCGGTGATTTCAACTTCCACCTTGACACGGCGGACGACCCTGTTGCGGCCAAATTGCTGGATGTAGCCGTACGCTATATAAAAGCTACTTAACATAACAACATAACATAACATAACAGCACACGTACAGCCATGTCTAGAAGTGGTACTTCCCCACTAGACACTGTAGGAAGGTGGCTACCTGACTATGGTTACCCCAGATTTGTTGCCTGTGTTTAGCTGGTTTTTTGACTTAGTTGACCTGGTTCCCTGCTAATCAGGGCCCCAGGCCATCTGCTCTCTCTGTAAAATGGATTCCATGTACCCTAGGTACATACCACAATTGAAAATGGACTCCTTGTCAGCCCCTGTATAATGCACTATAGGTGCCCAGGGCATAGGAGCCACCAAGGCCTACCAGGGGCTGCAGCATATCTTTTGCCACCCCTGGCTGGTTCTTAAATTTACACAACTGGCTGATCACTCAGCTGGGGTAAGGTGGTGTAATCACCCCTTACTTAGATATAGTATACCTATATCTAAACCTATATCTGGACACATATAAACCTGTGAGCCACTCCTATGGAAGGCCTCATCAATCCTGGAGGCAGAGTGCGTGGTTTAATGTGAGATGGAGCTCTAGCATGAGCTGAGCCTGTCTGCAGCTGTCGGGAACAACTCCCTAAGCTGTTTCAGGATAATGCCATACCATATACTCTTAAGTGCCTTATAATCCTCGCGGTTATATAGCAACTCTGGTTTGGCTTTATCAAAACATGTTGTGTAAGGTGTTCTGGCGACGGGGATAGCATTCCACCCCTCTAGAGGGGTAAGACATGTTACTTTACTTAAATGCGGTTAATTTCTAAAAGGACCTTAGATCCACAAAATGGATGCCTCTGCCACAGACAAGAGTCTGACCCCCTGCAGCTGACCGAAACTCAGCCAAATGGGGCCTGGACAAAGGGTTTCCTGTCGCAGGGGGGTGTTACCACCCTCCAGACAGGAGATAGTGGATTGTAGCAGGGAGGTTTGAAAGAAACCAGACACTGCTTGGGGCGCACAAGGCTGCCCCTTGCATAATCCGGTCAAACCAGTTCTGGGGCACTCCAGCCCTCGTGCCAGGGCGGCCTGGATCAAAGGAAGGGGGTGTATCCACCCACTTCCTGGGTCCCACCCATAGGAGGGGACCTAGCAGGTAATCCAGCCCCCCAAATTAGTATAAGACTGGGAGCAGTGCCAATGCACTTTAGATTTCCTGATGAAACATAAGAAACGAAACTCTGGACCCTTCGACATCCTACTCAACGTAGAAGACTGAAGAATCTCCCTTGTGGTCAAGGAGTGACCACCCTGTGCAAACAGGCACCATCCAGCCATCGACATCTGCTTTGTCGCAGTTCCCGCCGGAACCCGAGCGACAGAGATCAACGAGATCAAGCTTGCCTGCCTTCCAACAGCCCGATCCACAGTCCCTGCAGAGCAGAGACCCGTGGAGGCGACCGGAAGCGTGGGGCACGCCATCTTTAATTGACCAGGAGACGCTGACCGTGCAGCCCGTGAGTGACCCTCGAAGCTGTACACCGGGGTTTGAGAAGCCCCAACCCTGAGCCACTCTTGCACTGAAGTTCAGCCCTCCACACTCGACGAGTGCTGCGTGGGGCCCTTCTGCTCCATTTGGCTCAACGCGTTGGCCCGGTCACTTGCCAGCCGGCTAGTGGCCCCTGTACCGACGAACTTTGAAATTCGACCTGCAAATCTGGTTGCTCCAGATCTGCACCAGCTCCCCTGAAAAGGAGCCCCCACTCTGACCCTCCTGGTTCGAGTGAGAAGCAATCTCCCGGTTCCGCATGGATTGCTCTTGCCAAGTGTTGTTTGCTCCAAACTTGAAGCCGACTGCGCCGACGGTGAGAACCCTTGTGGGACAGATCGTGACCCGCTCCTGGACGTCGCAGATGACCCAGAGCCCACGTGACAGCGGAGAGAAGCTCCTCGACGACCACCTGATTGCGCCCGACATTGCCTGGTTCCGTCCTGGTTCCACCCTGGTCACTGCTGAGTGACCCAGACTCTGTCCCCTCTGCTTTCAGGTACTTTTCGACTCGAGTCCACCCTTGGACTCCACCGGACACTTCTCTTTCACCCCGCCTGCAGCCCTTTCAGCTCCAAGCACCAAGAGCCTGCGTGACGAAACCCGACTCAACTTCGACCCTGTGCACCCGCTTCCTGTGGGTGAGGTAACTTTGCTCCGCCGGTGTTCCCACACTGGTACACATCTCTAGGGTCTGTGTCTTAAGTTTTGTTCCTCTAGGTTCAGCGGAAGTGTCCTTAAACTTTAACTTTACAACTTTTACGCACCATTGGTTAACATTGGTGCAAGCGTGCGCTTTCCGCACTGCTCCCGAATCCCGTGGGCCTCTCCCGACTTCAGCATTGCTTGTCTCGACTGCTCCCAGCGATTCCCTAGGCCCTAGGCCTAACCACTGTTCGATTGGTATCTCTTATACCACTTGTTTAGTATATGGTTAGAGTGGCCCCCCGCCCTCATCCATAATTGTGCAACTTTGTATGTTTAAACTGTGCTTTTGATTTAACGCTTGTGCCCCTTTATTCATAAAGAATACTGGGGATTGTTTTTAGTAATAAATACATATATTTTTATAATATATACTTGTGTGGTGTCCTTTCATTTGATATTACAGGATTGTATGTGGTAAAACAGCTCGCTTAACACGACCTCTTAAGTTAAGCCTTTAGGCTGCTTAGTCCATGCTACCCCTAGGATAGCTTGTCTAACAAGGTTGACTTACAACCAGACACCATAAGGGATTGTTTGGTCTGATAACCGGTGGTTCCAGAATTGGAAACATCACCTATCAGGCCAACTTCTCACATTGGTGGCAGCGGTGGGATTTGAGCTTTCTGTTGTTTTACCATTGCAATCTTTTATCAAATTGAAAGATCACATCAAGTACCTCAAGGTACATATAAATCAAAAGCTTAGCATATTTAAGTTCTACTGAACTTAGTAGTTGTAGATTAAAGGGATTAGCACACCCTGACTACAACTCACTAGCAAGGTACAGTAGGAAAACACTTAGTGTAGGTAAGTGCACCACTTACACCTCACTAGTAGTCATGTCTGACACAGGAAAAGCCTCAGGGTCTGCTCCTGTGACAGTTGACCTTACCAAGGCAACTTCCAGCTATGACAAATTAACCCGAAAGGACTTGATTGCCTTGTGCATATCAAGAGGGTTAAAAAGGGGCAGAAGTCCCACATGTCCTATCCTGATAGCCATTCTAGAACAGGATGACTTAGAGAAGGCGAATGAAGTTCCCTTAGAGTCAGGAGATGGAGTGAACCCCCCTGTAACTGATACCCCTCCAGAGGAAGGAGAAGAGGAGGAAGAAGAGGAGGAGGAGGACTCAGATGTAGAGGACCCAGAAGATCAGGATCAGAGGGGTAGCCAGGTCCTAGTTGCCAGGCTTAACCAGGCCAACTTAGACCTACTGGGAAATGGAGAGGGCCAGCACCTCCCCAGATCCCACCATATCATTCTCCCAGGCAACAGAAGAGTGAGATCTCCCTCAGGGGACTCTCATATTTCTAGTGCCTCAAGAGAATCTCAGAGAGGTATGACTGCCTCTCAGAAGATAGAGCATAGGTCCAGAATGAGGGCTGTCAAACTCCAAATAGAGAGGGAGGAGGTAGCCTTGGCTCAAGCTAGACTTGCCTTGGCAAGAGAGCAAAAATTGTGTGGCTTAGATGCCACTGGTGGCAGCAATATTCCTAAAGAGAAACCCAGGTCCTATGATAGTAGAAACCTGACAAAGATTGTGCCCCCCTACAAGGAAGGGGATGACATCCACAAGTGGATAACTGCTCTTGAGAGAGCCTGCATGGTACAGCAGGTTCCTGAGGAACAGTGGGCAGCAATCTTATGGTACTCCTTTTCAGAGAAAGGGAGAGATAAGCTCCTCACTGTTAGACATGAGGATGCAAACAATTACAAAGTCCTTGTAGGAAGGTGGCTACCTGACTATGGTTACCCCAGATTTTTTGCCTGTGTTTAGCTGGTTTTTTGACTTAGTTGACCTGGTTCCCTGCTAATCAGGGCCCCAGGCCATCTGCTCTCTCTGTAAAATGGATTCCATGTACCCTAGGTACATACCACAATTGGAAATGGACTCCTTGTCAGCCCCTGTATAATGCACTATAGGTGCCCAGGGCATAGGGGCCACCAAGGCCTACCAGGGGCTGCAGCATATATTTTGCCACCCCTGGCTGGTTCTTAAATTGACACAACTGGCTGATCACTCAGCTGGGGTAAGGTGGTGTAATCACCCCTTACTTAGATATAGTATACCTATATCTAAACCTATATCTGGACACATATAAACCTGTGAGCCACTCCTATGGAAGGCCTCATCAATCCTGGAGGCAGAGTGCGTGGTTTAATGTGAGATGGAGCTCTAGCATGAGCTGAGCCTGTCTGCAGCTGTCGAGAACAACTCCCTAAGCTGTTTCAGGATAATGCCATACCATATACTCTTAAGTGCATTATAATCCTTGCGGTTATATAGCAACTCTGGTTTGGCTTTATCAAAACATGTCGTGTAAGGTGTAATACGATTTGGAATACTATCCCCTCGCCAGTTCTGGCGATGGGGATAGCATTCCACCCCTCTAGAGGGGTAAGACATGTTACTTTACTTAAATGCGGTTAATTTCTAAAAGGACCTTAGATCCACAAAATGGATGCCTCTGCCACAGACAAGAGTCTGACCCCCTGAAGCTGACCGAAACTCAGCCAAATGGGGCCTGGACAAAGGGTTTCCTGTCGCAGGGGGGTGTTACCACCCTCCAGACAGGAGATAGTGGATTGTAGCAGGGAGGTCTGAAAGAAACCAGACACTGCCTGGGGCGCACAAGGCTGCCCCTTGTATAATCAGGCCAAACCGGTTCTGGGGCACTCCAGCCCTCATGCCAGGGCGGCCTGGATCAAAGGAAGGGGGTGTATCCACCCACTTCCTGGGTCCCACCCATAGGAGGGGACCTAGCAGGTAATCCAGCCCCCAAAATTAGTATAAGACTGGGAGCAGTGCCAATGCACTTCAGATTTCCTGATGAAACATAAGAAACGAAACTCTGGACCCTTCGACATCCTACTCAACGTAGAAGACTGAAGAATCTCCCTTGTGGTCAAGGAGTGACCACCCTGTGCAAACAGGCACCATCCAGCCATCGACATCTGCTGCGTCGCAGTTCCTGCCGGAACTCAAGCGACAGAGATCGACGAGATCAAGCTTGCCTGCCTTCCAACAGCCCGATCCACAGTCCCTGCAGAGCTGAGACCCGTGGAGGCGACCAGAAGCGTGGGGCATGCCATCTTGAATTGACCACAAGACGCTGACCGTGCAGCCCACGAGTGACCCTCGAAGCTGTACACCGGGGTTTGAGAAGCCCCAACCCTGAGCCACTCTTGCACCGAAGTTCAGCCCTCCACACTCGACGAGTGCTGCGTGGGGCCCTTCTGCTCCATTTGGCTCAACACGTTGGCCTGTCAATTGCCAGCCGGCTAGTGGCCCCTGTACCGACGAACTTTGAAATTCGACCTGCAACTCTGGTTGCTCCAGATCTGCACCAGCTCCCCTGAAAAGGAGCCCCCACTCTGACCCTCCTGGTTCGAGTGAGAAGCAATCTCCCGGTTCCGCGTGGATTGCTCTTGCCAAGTGTTGTTTGCTCCAAACTTGAAGCCGACTGCGCCGACGGTGAGAGCCCTCGTGGGACAGATCGTGACCCGCTCCTGGACGTCGCAGATGCCCCAGAGCCCACGTGACAGCGGAGAGAAGCTCCTCGACGACCACCTGATTGCGCCCGACATTGCCTGGTTCCGTCCTGGTTCCACCCTGGTCACTGCTGAGTGACCCAGACTCTGTCCCCTCTGCTTTCAGGTACTTTTCGACTCGAGTCCACCCTTGGACTCCACCGGACACTTCTCTTTCACCCCGCCTGCAGCCCTTTCAGCTTCAAGCACCAAGAGCCTGCGTGACGAAACCCGACTCAACTTCGACCCTGTGCACCCGCTTCCTGTGGGTGAGGTAACTTTGCTCCGCCGGTGTTCCCACACTGGTACACATCTCTAGGGTCTGTGTCTTAAGTTTTGTTCCTCTAGGTTCAGCGGAAGTGTCCTTAAACTTTAACTCTACAACTTTTACGCACCATTGGTTAACATTGGTGCATGCGTGCGCTTTCCGCACTGCACCCGAATCCCGCGGGCTTTTCCCGACTTCAGCACTGCTTGTCCCGACTGCTCCCAGCGATTCCCTAGGCCCTAGGCCTAACCACTGTTCGATTGGTATCTCTTATACCACTTGTTTAGTATATGGTTTGAGTGGCCCCCCGCCCTCATCCATAATTGTCAACTTTGTATGTTTAAACTGTGCTTTTGATTTAACGCTTGTGCCCCTTTATTCATAAAGAATACTGGGGATTGTTTTTAGTAATAAATACATATATTTTTATAATATATACTTGTGTGGTGTCCTTTCATTTGATATTACAGGATTGTATGTGGTAAAACAGCTCGCTTAACACGACCTCTTAAGTTAAGCCTTTAGGCTGCTTAGTCCATGCTACCCCTAGGATAGCTTGTCTAATAAGGTTGACTTGCAACCAGACACCATAAGGGATTGTTTGGTCTGATAACCGGTGGTTCCAGAATTGGAAACATCACCTATCAGGCCAACTTCTCACAGTCCTGAAGAGTGTCCTAATAGATGGGTTTGGCTTAACCACTGAACAGTACAGGTTGAAGTTCAGAGACACCCAGAAGACACAGACTCAGGACTGGACTGATTTTGTTGATTGTGCAACTAAGGCTCTGGAGGGTTGGCTACATGGCAGCAAAGAACATGACTTTACAGGATTGTATAATTTGATTATGAGGGAGCAGATCCTAAGTAATTGTCAGAACCAGCTCTTACACCAGCACCTGGTGGACTCTGATCTGACCTCTCCCCAAGAATTGGGAAAGAAGGCAGACAAGTGGGTCAGAACCAGGATTAGGCATAAGAATCAGGACAGTAACCAGAAGAAGGAGTCTACCAAGCCTCAAGATAAGGGTGGGGATAAAAATAAAGAAAAGACTTCCACAGGGCCCCAAAACTCCAAGAATGGGGGTGGGTCCCAAGACACTTCTTCAACAGAGAAAAAGCCTTATTGTCATGTCTGTAAACAGGTTCAACAAGTTCAAAAGGGCTGTAGCCAACCCCCTTCTGTGGGACCTCTCTGTAAGCAAAGAGCAGGCAGGGTAAAAGAATGTCCCATTTCCGCCTGAGCTTCTCTGGTAATCCTTTTATCATGCCTTTTAGGGTCTTGTTAAATCTCTCCACAAGCCCATTGCATTGTGGATGATATGGGGTGGTAAACTTATAGTTTACTCCACATTCCTTCCACATTGCTTTCAGATAGCTAGACATAAAATTCGTGCCTCTATCTGATAGTACCTCCTTAGGAAAGCCCACTCTTGAGAAAACTGCAATGAGGGCCTTTGCCACCACAGGGGCTGTGGTGGTCCTTAGGGGAATAGCCTCTGGATACCTGGTGGCATGATCCACTACCACCAGTATGAATCTGTTCCCAGATGCTGTTTGGGGGTCCATTGGACCCACAATATCAATTCCAACTCTTTCAAAGGGAACTCCCACCACAGGTAGTGGTATTAGGGGGGCCTTTGTTGTGCCACCTGACTTACCACTGGCTTGGCAAGTGACACAGGAGCGACAAAACTCCTTGACATCCTCTGACATGTGAGGCCAGTGAAAGTGTGAAACAAGCCTGTCCCACGTCTTGTTCTGGCCTAAGTGTCCTGCAAGGGGAATATCATGGGCCAAGGTAAGGAGGAACCCCCTAAACTGCAGAGGTATAACCAACCTCCTGGTCATGCCAGGCTTGGGGGCTCTAGCCTCTGAGTAAAGGAGTCCATCATCCCAATACACAGTATGGGTACCTTGGGCATCCCCAGCAGCCTCAGCAGCAGCCTGTTGTCTGAGGGGTTCAAGGGAAGGGCAATCTAATTGAGCCTGCCTCAGGTCTGCCCTTGAGGGTCCCCCTGTCCCCAGAAACTCAACCTGGTCAGGTTCAAGCTCCTCAGAGACAGTCTCCTCTTGGACTGCAGAATCAGTTTCCTCTGAAACCTGATCCTCAACCTGGGGCAAGGTGGAAGGCTGAGCCTTTCCTCTCTTGCTCCTTCTCTTGGGTTGTGGCTGGTCTATTGTTTCAAGATCCACCACTGGTTCAGGAAGGCACTTCTTAGCCTGAGCCCTTGTCATGGCAAGGACATGCTCTGAAATCCCTAGCATTTCTGCATGAGTCCTGTACTCCACTTCTGACCATGCTGAGCTTTCAAGGTCATTTCCTAACAGACAGTCTACTGGTAGGTCTGCACTCACCACAACCTTCTTTAGGCCATCAACCCCTCCCCAGGAGAAGTTCACAACTGCCACACTATGGGAAGTAGTGGAGTTGCTTGCATTGGTTACTAGGTAGCTCTCACCTAGTACAATCTGTCCAGGGTCCACAAAGTCAGGTGTCACCATTGTGACACTGGCACATGTGTCCCTGTAAGCTTGAGCCAGTTTCTCATTAATTAAGGGAGTCTGTCTGTATTTGCCCAGGTTACTGGGGCTTACTGCAGTGGGCAACTCATTGTCCACATCATACAGGAGAACTGCCTGTGTAGGGATTCTGACTAGGCCAGATCCTACTTCAATACCCAGGGTCAACCCAGCTACACCCTTGGACTGTGTTCCACCACTGCTTACTGTACTTGGGGTTGCAGTTGCTTTAGGAGCTGGAGTGGTGGGGACTGGATTTGCCTTGGTGCATTCACTGCCCCAGTGTGAAACTGATTTGCAGGTATTACACCAAGGTGTCTTTGGACCTTTGTTCTTCTTCTTCTTGTTTCCATTTTGGGAACCACCCTCCTTACTATTAGTTTGGGGGCCTGAAGACTTCTGGTCTTTTTCTTTATCTTTCTGATTACCACCCTTCTGGTCTGTTTTCTTCTGGTCACCACCTTGGTTCTGGGGTTTCTGCTTAATCCTTGTTCTGACCCATTTGTCCGCCTTCTTTCCCAATTCTTGGGGAGAGGTCAGATCAGAGTCAATAAGGTATTGATGCAACAGCTGGTTTGTACAGTTATTAAGGATCTGTTCTCTCATTATAAGATTGTACAATCCTGTATAGTCTGAAACTTTACTTCCCTGCAACCAACCCTCCAAAGCCTTAGTGGCACACTCAACGAAATCAGTCCAGTCTTGAGTCTGTGCTTTTTGGGTGTCTCTGAACAACAACCTGTATTGCTCAGTGGTTAGGCCAAACCCTTCAATAAGAGCACTCTTCAAAACAGAGTCGTTTTTGTCATCCTCAGGTCTAACTGTGAGGAGCCTGTCCCTCCCTTTCTCAGAAAAGGAGTACCATAAAATTGCAGCCCACTGATCTTGAGGAACCTGCTGTACCATGCAGGCTCTCTCCAGAGCAGTCATCCATTTGTGGATGTCATCCCCTTCTTTAAAGGGGGGCACAATTTTTGTCAGGTTTCTATTGTCATAGCCCCTGTCTTTTTCTCTTGGAAAATTGCTGCCACCAGTGGCATCTAAGCCACTTAATTTCTGCTCTCTTGCCAAGGTAAATCTAGCTTGAGCCAAGGTAAGTTTAGCTTGAGCCAGGGCTACCTCCTCCCTCTCTATTTGGAGTCTGACAGCCCTCATTCTGGCCCTATGCTCAGTCTTTTGAGAGGCAGTCATACCTCTCTCAGATTCTCTGGAGGCACTAGAAATATGAGAGTCCCCTGAGGGAGATCTCACTCTTCTGTTGCCTGGGAGAATAAGACTGTGGGATCTGGGGAGGTGCTGGCCCTCTCCATTTCCCAGTAGGTCTAAGTTGGCCTGGTTAAGCCTGGCAACTAGGACCTGGCTACCCCTCTGATCCTGATCTTCGGTGTCCTCAACATCTGAGTCCTCCTCCCCCTCCTCTCCATCTTCCTCCTGAGGGGTGTCAGTTACAGGGGGTTTCTCTCCACTTCCTGACTGTAAGGGAATTCCATTCACCTTCTCTAAGTCATCCTGTTCTAGGATGTCTATCAGGATTTGGCAGGTGGGACTTCTGCCCCTTTTTAACCCTCTTGATTTGCACAAGGCAATCAAGTCCCTTCGGGTTAGTTTGTCATAGCTGGAAGTTGCCTGGGTAAGGTCAACTGTCACAGGAGCAGACCCTGAGGCTTTTCCTGTGTCAGACATGACTCTAGTGTGGTGTAAGTGATGCACCTACCTACACTAAGTGTTTTCCTACTGTACCTTACTAGTGAGTTGTAGTCAGGGTGTGCTAATCCCTTCAACCTACAACTACTAAGTTCAGTAGAACTTAATATGCTAAGCTTTTGATTTTATATGTACCTAGAGGTACTTGATGTGATCTTTCAATTTGATACAAAGATTGCAATGGTAAAACAACAGCAAGCTCAAATCCGCACCGCTGTACACCAATGTGAGAAGTTGGCCTGGTAGGGGATGTTTCCAATTCTGGAACCACCTACTACCTGACCAAACAATCCCTTATGGTGTCTGGTTGTAAGTCAACCTTATTAGACAAGCTATCCTAGGGGTAGCATGGACTAAGCAGCCTAAAGGCTTAACTTAAGAGGTCGTGTTAAGCGAGCTGTTTTACCACATACAATCCTGTAATATCAAATGAAAGGACACCACACAAGTATATATTATAAAAATATATGTGTTTATTACTAAAAACAATCCCCAGTATTCTTTATGAATAAAGGGGCACAAGTGTTAAATCAAAAGCACTGTTTAAACATACAAAGTTGCACAATTATGGATGAGGGCAGGGGGCCACTCAAACCATATACTAAACAAGTGGTATAAGAGAGGCCACTCGAGCAGTGGTTAGGCCTAGGGCCTAGGGAATCGCTGGGAGCAGTCAGGACAAGCAATGCTGAAGTCGGGAATGGCCCTCAGGATTCGGGAGAGGTGCGGGAAGCGCACGCACGCACCAATGTTAACCAATGGTGCGTAAAAGTTGTAAAGTTAAAGTTAAAGGACACTTCCGCTGAACCTAGAGGAACAAAACTTAACACACAGACCCTAGAGGTGTGCACCAGTGTGGGAACACTGGCGGAGCAAAGTTACCTCACCCACAGGAAGTGGGTGCACAGGGTCGAAGTGGCGTCGGGTTCTGACACGCAGGCTCTTGGTGCTTGGAGCTGAAAGGGCTGCAGGCGGGTTAAAGATGAAGTGTCCGGTGGAGTCCAAGGGTGGACTCAAGTCGAAGAGTACCTGAAAGCAGAGGGGACAGAGTCTGGGTCACTCAGCAGTGACCAGGGTGGAACCAGGACGGAACCAGGCAATGTCGGGCGCAATCAGGTGGTCGTCGAGGAGCTTCTCTCCGCTGTCACGTGGGCTCTGGGGCATCTGCGACGTCCAGGAGCAGGTCACGATCTGTCCCACGCAGGCTCTCACCGTCGGTGCAGTCAGCTTCAAGTTTGGAGCAAACAAGCCTTGGCAAGAGCGATCCACGCGGGATCAGAAGATTGCTTCTCACTCGGACCAGGAAGCTCAGAGTGGGGGCTCCTTTTCAGGGGAGCTGGTGTGGATCTGGAGCAACCAGATTCACGAGTCTTCTTAGTCGTTTCGTCGGCACAGGGACCACTAGCCAGCTGGCAAGTGACCGGGCCAACGCGTTGAGCCAAATAGAGCCAAAGGGCCCCACGCAGCACTCGTCGAGTGTGGAGGGCTGAACTTCGGCTCAGGAGCAGCTCAGGGTGGGGGCTTCTCAAACCCCGGTGCACAGCTTCGAGGATCACTCGTGGGCTGCACGGTCAGCGTCTCGTGGTCAATTCAAGATGGCGTGCCCCACGCTTCCGGTCGCCTCCATGGGTCTCAGCTTTGCAGGGACTGTGGATCGGGCTGTTAGAAGGCAGGCAGGCTTGATCTCGTCAATCTCAGTCGCTCGAGTTCCGGCGGGAACTGCAACTAAGTAGACGTCGAGGGCTGGATGGTGCCTGCTGCTGCAGGGTGGTCACTCCTTGACCACAAGGGAGATTCTTCGGGCTTCCACGTTGAGATGGAGGGCGAAGGGTCCAGAATTTCGTTTCAAATGTTTCTTCCAGGAAATCTGATGTGCATTGGCACTGCTCCCACTCTTATTCGAATCTGGGGGGCGTGATTACCTGCTAGGTCCCCTCCTATGGGTGGGACCCAGGAAGTGGGTGGATACACCCCCTTCCTTTGATCCAGGCCGCCCTGGCACGAGGGCTGGAGTGCCCCAGAACCGGTTTGGCCGGATTATGCAAGGGGCAGCCTTGTGCGCCCCAAGCAGTGTCTGGTTTCTTTCAAACCTCCCTGCTACAATCCACTATCTCCTGTCTGGAGGGCGGTGACACCCTCCTGTGACAGGAAACCCTTTGTCCAGGACCCATTTGGTTGAGTTTCGGTCAACTGCAGGGGTCCAGACATTTGTCTGTGGCAGAGGCATCCATTTTGTGGATCTTAAGGTCTTTGGAGAAATTAACCGCATTTAAGTGAAGTAACATGTCTTACCCCTCTAGAGGGGTGGAATGCCATCCCCGTCGCCAGAACTGGCGAGGGGATGGTATTCCAAATCGTATGACACCTTACACGACATGTTTTGATAAAGCCAAACCAAAGTTGCTATTTAACCGCGAGGATTATAAGGCACTTAAGAGTATATGGTATGGCATTATCCTGAAACAGCTTAGGGAGTTGTTCCCGACAGCTGCAGACAGGCTCAGCTCATGCTAGAGCTCCATCTCACATAAAACCACGCACTCTGCCTCCAGGATTGATGAGGCCTTCCATAGGAGTGGCTCACAGGTTTACATGTGTCCAGATATAGGTTTAGACATAGGTATACTATATCTAAGCAAGGGGTGTGTACACCACCTTACCCCAGCTGAGTGATCAGCCAGTTGTGTCAATTTAAGAACCAGCCAGGGGTGGCAAAAGATAGGCTGCAGCCCCTGGTAGGCCTTGGTGGCCCCTATGCCCTGGGCACCTATAGTGCATTATACAGGGGCTGACAAGGAGTCCATTTCCAATTGGTATGTGCCTATAGCACATGTGTCAGTAATTTAGTGAGAGAACAGCAGGCTGGGGGTCTGATCAGCAGGCCCACAGCCTCAGTAGTCGAAAACCAGTGAAGCAAAAAGCAAAAATTTGGGGTGACCATAGGATAGCAGACCCTACTCTCCTACACCTGCCTTCTGCAGGGCCTCCAAAACTTTCTTCAGGTGGATCAGGTGATCCTCCCAGGTGGAGCTAAAGACAGCAATATCATCTAGATATGCTGCGCAAAAGTCATCCAACCCAGTAAGGACTTGGTTCACCAACCTTTGGAAAGTGGCAGGTGCATTCTTCAAACCAAAGGGCATTACCACAAACTGATAATGACCACTAGGGGTAGAGAATGCTGTTTTGGCTTTTGACTCCTCAGCTAGTCTGATTTGCCAGTAGCCAGCTGTCAGATCGAATGTGCTCAGAAACTTGGCAGAAGCCAATCTGTCAATGAGCTCATCTGCTCTTGGAATGGGGTGAGCATCTGTCCTAGTGACAGCATTGAGACCCCTGTAATCCACGCAAAACCTCATTTCTCTCTTTCCATCTTGGGTATGAGGTTTTGGCACCAGGACTACTGGGCTGGCCCATGGGCTCTCTGATGGCTCAATCACTTCAAGCTCCAACATCTTTTGCACCTCAGCCTTGATGCAATCCCTGACATGGTCAGGTTGCCTGTAGATCTTATTCTTGACAGGCAGACTGTCACCAGTGTCCACTACATGGGTACACCAGTCAGTCTGGCTGGGTGTGAGTGAAAACAAATGCCTGTGGGCCTGCAAAACTTGTCTGCAGTCCATCTGTTGCTGGTCAGTGAGGCTGCCTGCCAAGGCTACTCCATCCACTGAACCATCATCAGGGTTCTGAGAAAGCAGGTCTGGGAGAGGGTCACTCTCTTCCTCCTGTTCCCCATCTGTAGGAGAGTAGGGTCTGCTATCCTATGGTCACCCCAAATTTTTGCTTTTTGCTTCACTGGTTTTCGACTACTGAGGCTGTGGGCCTGCTGATCAGACCCCCAGCCTGCTGTTCTCTCACTAAATTAATGACACATGTGCTATAGGCACATACCAATTGGAAATGGACTCCTTGTCAGCCCCTGTAGAATGCACTATAGGTGCACAGGGCACAGGAGCCACTAAGGCCTACCAGGGGCTGCAGCATATCTTTTGCCACCCCTGGCTGGTTCTTAAATTGACACAACTGGCTGATCACTCAGCTGGGGTAAGGTGGTGTACACACCCCTTGCTTAGATATAGTATACCTATGTCTAAACCTATATCTGGACACATGTAAACCTGTGAGCCACTCCTATAGACAGGCCTCACCAATCCTGGAGGCTGGGTGCTTGGTTTTTATGTGAGATGGAGCTCTAGCATGAGCTGAGCCTGTCTGCAGCCGTCGGGAACAAATCCCTAAGCTGTTTCAGGATAATGCCATACCATATACTATTAAGTGCCTTATAATCCTCGCGGTTATTTAGCAACTCTGGTTTGGCTTTATCAAAACATGTCGTGTAAGGTGTCATACGCTTTGGAATACCATCCCCTCGCCAGTTCTGGCGACGGGGATGGCATTCCACCCCTCTAGAGGGGTAAGACATGTTACTTCACTTTAATGCGGTTGATTTCTCCAAAGGCCTTAAGATCCACAAAATGGATGCCTCTGCCACAGACAAATGTCTGGACCCCTGGAGCTGACCGAAACCCAGTCAAGGGGGTCCTGGACAAAGGGTTTCCTGTCACAGGAGGGTGTCACCGCCCTCCAGACAGGAGATAGTGTATTGTAGCAGGGAGGTTTGAAAGAAACCAGACACTGCCTGGGGCGCACAAGGCTGCCCCTTGCATAATCCGGCCAAACCGGTTCTGGGGCACTCCAGCCCTCGTGCCAGGGCGGCCTGGATCAAAGGAAGGGGGTGTATCCACCCACTTCCTGGGTCCCACCCATAGGAGGGGACCTAGCAGGTAATCACGCCCACCAGATTCGAATAAGAGTGGGAGCAGTGCCAATGCACATCAGATTTCCTGGAAGAAACATTTGAAACGATATTCTGGACCCTTCGCCCTCCATCTCAACGTGGAAGCCCGAAGAATCTCCCTTGTGGTCAAGGAGTGACCACCCTGCAGCAGCAGGCACCATCCAGCCCTCGACGTCTACTTAGTTGCAGTTCCCGCCGGAACTCGAGCGACTGAGATCGACGAGATCAAGCCTGCCCAGCTTCTAACAGCCCGATCCACAGTCCCTGCAAAGCTGAGACCCGTGGAGGCGACCGGAAGCGTGGGGCACGCCATCTTGAAGTGACCACGAGACGCTGACCGTGCAGCCCACGAGTGACCCTCGAAGCTGTACACCGGGGTTTGAGAAGCCCCCACCCTGAGCTACTCCTGAGCCGAAGTTCAGCCCTCCACACTCGACGAGTGCTGCGTGGGGCCCTTTGGCACGATTTGGCTCAACGCGTTGGCCCGGTCACTTGCCAGCTGGCTTGTGGTCCCTGTGCCGACGAACTACAAAAGAAGACTCGTGATTCTGGTTGCTCCAGATCCACACCAGCTCCCCTGAAAGGGAGCCCCGACTCTGACCTTCCTGGTCCGAGTAAGACGCCATCTTCCAATCCCGCGTGGATTGCTCTTACCAAGGCTTGTTTGCTCCAAACCGGAAGCCGACTGCACCGACGGTGAGAGCCTGCGTGGGACAGATCGTGACCTGCTCCTGGACGTCGCAGATGCCCCAGAGCCCACGTGACAGCGAAGAGAAGCGCCTCGACGACCACCTGATTGCGCCCGACATTGCCTGGTTCCGTCCTGGTTCCACCCTGGTCACTGCTGAGTGACCCAGACTCTGTCCCCTCTGCTTTCAGGTACTCTACAACTTGAGTCCACCCTTGGACTCCACCGGACACTTCGTCTTCACCCTGCCTGCAGCCCTTTCAGCTTCAAGCACCAAGAGCCTGCGTGTCAAAACCCGACGCCACTTCGACCCTGTGCACCCACTTCCTGTGGGTGAGGTAACTTTGCTCCGCCGGTGTTCCCACACTGGTGCACACCTCTAGGGTCTGTGTGTTAAGTTTTGTTCCTCTAGGTTCAGCGGAAGTGTCCTTAAACTTTAACTATTTGACTTTTACGCACCATTGGTTAACATTGGTGCATGCGTGCGCTTTCCGCACATCTCCCGAATCCCGAGGGCCATTCCCGACTTCAGCATTGCTTGTCCTGACTGCTCCCAGCGATTCCCTAGGCCCTAGGCCTAACCACTGTTCGAGTGGCCTCTCTTATACCACTTGTTTAGTATATGGTTTGAGTGGCCCCCTGCCCTCATCCATAATTGTGCAACTTGTATGTTTAAACAGTGCTTTTGATTTAACGCTTGTGCCCCTTTATTCATAAAGAATACTGGGGATTGTTTTTAGTAATAAACACATATATTTTTATAATATATACTTGTGTGGTGTCCTTTCATTTGGTATTACAGGATTGTATGTGGTAAAACAGCTCGCTTAACACGACCTCTTAAGTTAAGCCTTTAGGCTGCTTAGTCCATGCTACCACTAGGATAGCTTGTCTAATAAGGTTGACTTACAACCAGACACCATAAGGGGATTGTTTGGTCAGGTAGTAGGTGGTTCCAGAATTGGAAACATCCCCTACCAGGCCAACTTCTCACATTGGTGAGCAGCGGTGCGGATTTGAGCTTGCTGTTGTTTTACCATTGCAATCTTTATATCAAATTGAAAGATCACATCAAGTACCTCTAGGTACATATAAAATCAAAAGCTTAGCATATTAAGTTCTACTGAACTTAGTAGTTGTAGGTTGAAGGGAGTAGCACACCCCTGACTACAACTCACTAGCAAGGTCCAGTAGGAAAACACTTAGTGTAGGTAAGTGCACCACTTACACCTCACTAGTAACCATGTCTGACACAGGAAAGGCCTCAGGGTCTAGTCCTGTGACAGTTGACCCTACCCAGGCAACTTCTGGATATGACAAACTAACCCGCAGAGACTTGATTGTCTTGTGCAAAGCAAGAGGGTTAAAAAGGGGCAGAAGCCCCACCTGCCTAATCCTGATAGAACTCCTAGAACAGGATGACTTAGAGAGGGCAAAAGCAGCTTCCCTAGATACAGGAACTGGAGGGAACCCCCCTGCAGTTGATCCCCCTGAAGAGGAGGATGATGATGACTTGGATGAGGACTCAGAGGTTGAGGACTTAGAAGTACAGGATCAGGGTAGCCAGGTTCCAGTTGGTAGGCTTAGCCAGGCCAACTTGGACCTACTGGGGAATGGAGAGGGCCAGCACCTCCCCAGAACCCAACATGTGATTCTCCCAGGCAACAGAAGAGTGAGATCTCCCTCAGGGGACTCTCATCTTTCTAGTGCCTCCAGAGAATCAGAGAGAGGCATGAGTGCTTCTCAGAAAGCTGAGCATAGGGCTAGAATGAGGGCTGTCAGACTCCAGATAGAGAGAGAGGAGGTAGCCCTGAGTCAAGCTAAGCTTACCTTAGCTCAAGCTAAACTTGCCTTGGCAAGAGAGCAGAAATTAAGTGGCTTAGATGTCACTGGTGGCAGCAATTTTCCAAGAGAAAAAGACAGGGCCTATGATAATAGAAACCTGACCAAAATTGTGCCCCCCTTTAAAGAAGGGGATGACATCCACAAATGGATGACTGCTCTTGAGAGAGCCTGCATGGTACAGCAGGTTCCTGAGAATCAGTGGGCTGCAATTTTGTGGTACTCCTTTTCTGAGAAAGGGAGGGACAGGCTCCTCACAGTTAGACCTGAGGATGCCAAAAACTACTCTGTTTTGAAGAGTGCTCTCATTGAAGGGTATGGCCTAACCACTGAGCAATACAGGTTGTTGTTCAGAGACACCCAGAAAGCACAGACTCAAGACTGGACTGATTTTGTGGAGTGTGCCACTAAGGCTTTGGAGGGTTGGTTACAGGGAAGTAAAGTTTCAGACTATACAGGATTGTACAATCTTATGATGAGAGAACAGATCCTTAATAACTGTACAAACCAGCTGTTGCATCAATACCTTATTGACTCTGATCTGACCTCTCCCCAAGAATTGGGAAAGAAGGCAGACAAATGGGTCAGAACAAGGATTAAGCAGAAACCCCAGAACCAAGGTGGTGACCAGAAGAAAACAGACCAGAAGGGTGGTAATCAGAATCAGAAAGATAAAGAAAAAGACCAGAAGTCTTCAGGCCCCCAAACTAATAGTAAGGAGGGTGGTTCCCAAAATGGTAACAAGAAGAAGAAGAACAAAGGTCCAAAGACACCTTGGTGTAATACCTGCAAATCAGTTTCACACTGGGGCAGTGAGTGCACCAAGGCAAATCCAGTTCCCACCACTACAGCTCCTAAAGCAACTGCAACCCCAAGTACAGTAAGCAGTGGTGGAACACAGTCCAAGGGTGTAGCTGGGTTGACCCTGGGTATTGAAGTAGGATCTGGCCTAGTCAGAGTCCCTACACAGGCAGTTCTCCTGTATGATGTGGACATTGAGTTGCCCACTGCAGTAAGCCCCACTAACCTGGGCAAATACAGGCAGACTCCCTTAATAAATGAGAAACTGGCTCAAGCTTACAGGGACACATGTGCTAGTGTCACCATGGTGACCCCTGGCTTTGTGGACCCTGGACAGATTGTACTAGGAGAGAGCTACCTAGTAACCAATGCAAGCAACTCCACTACCTCCCATAGTGTGGCAGTTGTGAACTTCTCCTGGGGAGGGGTTGATGGCCTAAAGAAGGTTGTGGTGAGTGCAGACCTACCAGTAGACTGTCTGTTAGGCAATGACCTTGAAAGCTCAGCATGGTCAGAAGTGGAGTACAGGACTCATGCAGAAATGCTAGGGATTTCAGAGCATGTCCTTGCCATGACAAGGGCTCAGGCTAAGAAGTGCCTTCCTGAACCAGTGGTGGATCTTGAGACAATAGACCAGCCACAACCCAAGAGAAGGAGCAAGAGAGGAAAGGCCTCGCCTTCCACCTTGCCCCAGGTTGAGGATCAGGTTTCAGAGGAAACTGATTCTGCAGTCCAAGAGGAGACTGTCTCTGAGGAGCTTGAACCTGACCAGGTTGAGTTTCTGGGGACAGGGGGACCCTCAAGGGCAGACCTGAGGCAGGCTCAATTAGATTGCCCTTCCCTTGAACCCCTCAGACAGCAGGCTGCTGCTGAGGCTGCTGGGGATGCCCAAGGTACCCATACAGTGTATTGGGATGAGGGACTCCTTTACTCAGAGGCTAGAACCCCCAAGCCTGGCATGACCAGGAGGTTGGTGATACCTCTGCAGTTTAGGGGATTCCTCCTTACCTTGGCCCATGATATTCCCCTTGCAGGACACTTAGGCCAGAACAAGACGTGGGACAGGCTTGTTCCACACTTTCACTGGCCTCACATGTCAGAGGATGTCAAGGAGTTTTGTCGCTCCTGTGTCACTTGCCAAGCCAGTGGTAAGTCAGGTGGCACAACAAAGGCCCCCCTAATACCACTACCTGTGGTGGGGGTCCCCTTTGAGAGAGTTGGAATTGATATTGTGGGTCCAATGGACCCCCAAACAGCATCTGGGAACAGATTCATACTGGTGGTAGTGGATCATGCCACCAGGTACCCAGAGGCTATTCCCCTAAGGACCACCACAGCACCTGTGGTGGCAAAAGCCCTCATTGCAGTTTTCTCAAGAGTGGGCTTTCCTAAGGAGGTACTATCAGATAGAGGGACAAATTTTATGTCCAGCTATCTAAAAGCAATGTGGAAGGAATGTGGGGTAAACTACAAGTTTACCACCCCATATCATCCACAATGCAATGGGCTTGTGGAGAGATTTAACAAGACCCTTAAAGGCATGATAAAAGGATTACCAGAGAAGCTCAGGCGGAAATGGGACATTCTTTTACCCTGCCTGCTCTTTGCTTACAGAGAGGTCCCACAGAAGGGGGTTGGCTACAGCCCTTTTGAACTTTTGTTTGGCCACCCTGTGAGAGGTCCATTGTGTTTGGTGAAGGAAGGATGGGAGTTACCTCTCAAAAAGCCCAAACTAGACATAGTGGACTATGTACTTGGTCTCCGCTCCAGGATGGCTGAGTACATGGAAAGAGCATCCAAAAACCTGGAGGCCAGCCAAGAATTGCAGAAAGCTTGGCATGACCAAAAGGCTGTACTGGTAGAGTTCCAACCAGGACAGAAGGTATGGGTACTGGAGCCAGTGGCTCCAGCAGCACTCCAAGACAAATGGAGTGGACCCTATCCTATTATTGAGAAGAAAGGGGAAGTCACCTACTTGGTAGACTTTGGAACACCCAGGAGCCCTCACAGGGTAATCCATGTGAATCGCTTGAAAGCATTTGTAGACAGGGAGGACATGAGCTTGCTCATGGCCACAGATGGGGAACAGGAGGAAGAGAGTGACCCTCTCCCAGACCTGCTTTCCCAGAACCCTGATGATGGTTCAGTTGATGGAGTAGCCTTGGCAGGCAGCCTCACTGACCAGCAACAGAGGGACTGCAGACAAGTTTTGCAGGCTCACAGGCAAATGTTTTCACTCACACCCAGCCAAACTGACTGGTGTACCCATGTTGTGGACACTGGTGACAGTCTGCCTGTCAAGAATAAGATCTACAGGCAACCTGATCATGTCAGGGATTGCATCAAGGCTGAGGTGCAAAAGATGTTGGAGCTTGGAGTGATTGAGCCATCAGAGAGCCCATGGGCCAGCCCAGTAGTCCTGGTGCCAAAACCTCATACCCAAGATGGTAAGAGAGAAATGAGGTTTTGCGTGGATTACAGGGGTCTCAATGCTGTCACTAGGACAGATGCTCACCCCATTCCAAGAGCAGATGAGCTCATTGACAGATTGGCTTCTGCCAAGTTTCTGAGCACATTTGATCTGACAGCTGGCTACTGGCAAATCAGACTAGCTGAGGAGTCAAAAGCCAAAACAGCATTCTCTACCCCTAGTGGACATTATCAGTTTGTGGTAATGCCCTTTGGTTTGAAGAATGCACCTGCCACTTTTCAAAGGTTGGTGAACCAAGTCCTTACTGGGTTGGATGACTTTTGTGCAGCTTATCTGGATGATATTGCTGTCTTTAGCTCCACCTGGGAGGATCACCTGATCCACCTGAAGAAAGTTTTGGAGGCCCTGCAAAAGGCAGGCCTAACTATCAAGGCCACAAAGTGCCAGATAGGGCAGAGTAAGGTTGTATACCTGGGCCACCTAGTAGGTGGAGGCCAGGTTCAGCCACTGGAAAGCAAAATCCAGGCCATACAGGACTGGGCTCCTCCAGTTACCCAGACACAAGTCAGAGCCTTCTTGGGCCTGACTGGGTATTACAGAAAGTTTGTGAAAAACTATGGGTCTATAGTGACACCATTAAATGACTTGACATCCAAGAAGATGCCAAAAAAGGTTCAGTGGACAGTTAGCTGTCAGAAGGCATTTGAAGACCTGAAGAAGGCCATGTGCTCTGCACCTATCCTAAAGAGTCCTGACTACTCCAAACAGTTCATTGTTCAGACAGATGCTTCTGAGTTGGGGGTGGGAGCTGTACTCTCACAACTTAATCAAGATGGTCAAGACCAGCCAATTGCTTTCATTAGCAGGAGGCTAACCCCAAGAGAAAAACGTTGGTCAGCCATTGAGAGGGAGGCCTTTGCTGTGGTTTGGGCATTAAAGAAGTTGAGGTCCTACTTGTTTGGAACTCACTTCCTGGTGCAAACAGACCATAAGCCCCTCTTATGGCTTAATCAGATGAAGGGTGAAAATCCCAAACTGCTCAGGTGGTCCATTTCCCTACAGGGGATGGACTTTACAGTGGAGCACCGCCCAGGGACTGACCATGGTAATGCAGATGGTCTCTCCAGGTACTTCCACTTAGAACATGAAGACTTATCTGGTCAAGGTTAGTTTAATGTCCCTGCGTTTGGGGGGGGGTTGTGTAGGAGAGTAGGGTCTGCTATCCTATGGTCACCCCAAATTTTTGCTTTTTGCTTCACTGGTTTTCGACTACTGAGGCTGTGGGCCTGCTGATCAGACCCCCAGCCTGCTGTTCTCTCACTAAATTAATGACACATGTGCTATAGGCACATACCAATTGGAAATGGACTCCTTGTCAGCCCCTGTAGAATGCACTATAGGTGCACAGGGCACAGGAGCCACTAAGGCCTACCAGGGGCTGCAGCATATCTTTTGCCACCCCTGGCTGGTTCTTAAATTGACACAACTGGCTGATCACTCAGCTGGGGTAAGGTGGTGTACACACCCCTTGCTTAGATATAGTATACCTATGTCTAAACCTATATCTGGACACATGTAAACCTGTGAGCCACTCCTATAGACAGGCCTCACCAATCCTGGAGGCTGGGTGCTTGGTTTTTATGTGAGATGGAGCTCTAGCATGAGCTGAGCCTGTCTGCAGCCGTCGGGAACAAATCCCTAAGCTGTTTCAGGATAATGCCATACCATATACTATTAAGTGCCTTATAATCCTCGCGGTTATTTAGCAACTCTGGTTTGGCTTTATCAAAACATGTCGTGTAAGGTGTCATACGCTTTGGAATACCATCCCCTCGCCAGTTCTGGCGACGGGGATGGCATTCCACCCCTCTAGAGGGGTAAGACATGTTACTTCACTTTAATGCGGTTGATTTCTCCAAAGGCCTTAAGATCCACAAAATGGATGCCTCTGCCACAGACAAATGTCTGGACCCCTGGAGCTGACCGAAACCCAGTCAAGGGGGTCCTGGACAAAGGGTTTCCTGTCACAGGAGGGTGTCACCGCCCTCCAGACAGGAGATAGTGTATTGTAGCAGGGAGGTTTGAAAGAAACCAGACACTGCCTGGGGCGCACAAGGCTGCCCCTTGCATAATCCGGCCAAACCGGTTCTGGGGCACTCCAGCCCTCGTGCCAGGGCGGCCTGGATCAAAGGAAGGGGGTGTATCCACCCACTTCCTGGGTCCCACCCATAGGAGGGGACCTAGCAGGTAATCACGCCCACCAGATTCGAATAAGAGTGGGAGCAGTGCCAATGCACATCAGATTTCCTGGAAGAAACATTTGAAACGATATTCTGGACCCTTCGCCCTCCATCTCAACGTGGAAGCCCGAAGAATCTCCCTTGTGGTCAAGGAGTGACCACCCTGCAGCAGCAGGCACCATCCAGCCCTCGACGTCTACTTAGTTGCAGTTCCCGCCGGAACTCGAGCGACTGAGATCGACGAGATCAAGCCTGCCCAGCTTCTAACAGCCCGATCCACAGTCCCTGCAAAGCTGAGACCCGTGGAGGCGACCGGAAGCGTGGGGCACGCCATCTTGAAGTGACCACGAGACGCTGACCGTGCAGCCCACGAGTGACCCTCGAAGCTGTACACCGGGGTTTGAGAAGCCCCCACCCTGAGCTACTCCTGAGCCGAAGTTCAGCCCTCCACACTCGACGAGTGCTGCGTGGGGCCCTTTGGCACGATTTGGCTCAACGCGTTGGCCCGGTCACTTGCCAGCTGGCTTGTGGTCCCTGTGCCGACGAACTACAAAAGAAGACTCGTGATTCTGGTTGCTCCAGATCCACACCAGCTCCCCTGAAAGGGAGCCCCGACTCTGACCTTCCTGGTCCGAGTAAGACGCCATCTTCCAATCCCGCGTGGATTGCTCTTACCAAGGCTTGTTTGCTCCAAACCGGAAGCCGACTGCACCGACGGTGAGAGCCTGCGTGGGACAGATCGTGACCTGCTCCTGGACGTCGCAGATGCCCCAGAGCCCACGTGACAGCGAAGAGAAGCGCCTCGACGACCACCTGATTGCGCCCGACATTGCCTGGTTCCGTCCTGGTTCCACCCTGGTCACTGCTGAGTGACCCAGACTCTGTCCCCTCTGCTTTCAGGTACTCTACAACTTGAGTCCACCCTTGGACTCCACCGGACACTTCGTCTTCACCCTGCCTGCAGCCCTTTCAGCTTCAAGCACCAAGAGCCTGCGTGTCAAAACCCGACGCCACTTCGACCCTGTGCACCCACTTCCTGTGGGTGAGGTAACTTTGCTCCGCCGGTGTTCCCACACTGGTGCACACCTCTAGGGTCTGTGTGTTAAGTTTTGTTCCTCTAGGTTCAGCGGAAGTGTCCTTAAACTTTAACTATTTGACTTTTACGCACCATTGGTTAACATTGGTGCATGCGTGCGCTTTCCGCACATCTCCCGAATCCCGAGGGCCATTCCCGACTTCAGCATTGCTTGTCCTGACTGCTCCCAGCGATTCCCTAGGCCCTAGGCCTAACCACTGTTCGAGTGGCCTCTCTTATACCACTTGTTTAGTATATGGTTTGAGTGGCCCCCTGCCCTCATCCATAATTGTGCAACTTGTATGTTTAAACAGTGCTTTTGATTTAACGCTTGTGCCCCTTTATTCATAAAGAATACTGGGGATTGTTTTTAGTAATAAACACATATATTTTTATAATATATACTTGTGTGGTGTCCTTTCATTTGGTATTACAGGATTGTATGTGGTAAAACAGCTCGCTTAACACGACCTCTTAAGTTAAGCCTTTAGGCTGCTTAGTCCATGCTACCACTAGGATAGTGTAGGAGAGTAGGGTCTGCTATCCTATGGTCACCCCAAATTTTTGCTTTTTGCTTCACTGGTTTTCGACTACTGAGGCTGTGGGCCTGCTGATCAGACCCCCAGCCTGCTGTTCTCTCACTAAATTAATGACACATGTGCTATAGGCACATACCAATTGGAAATGGACTCCTTGTCAGCCCCTGTAGAATGCACTATAGGTGCACAGGGCACAGGAGCCACTAAGGCCTACCAGGGGCTGCAGCATATCTTTTGCCACCCCTGGCTGGTTCTTAAATTGACACAACTGGCTGATCACTCAGCTGGGGTAAGGTGGTGTACACACCCCTTGCTTAGATATAGTATACCTATGTCTAAACCTATATCTGGACACATGTAAACCTGTGAGCCACTCCTATAGACAGGCCTCACCAATCCTGGAGGCTGGGTGCATGGTTTTTATGTGAGATGGAGCTCTAGCATGAGCTGAGCCTGTCTGCAGCCGTCGGGAACAAATCCCTAAGCTGTTTCAGGATAATGCCATACCATATACTATTAAGTGCCTTATAATCCTCGCGGTTATTTAGCAACTCTGGTTTGGCTTTATCAAAACATGTCGTGTAAGGTGTCATACGCTTTGGAATACCATCCCCTCGCCAGTTCTGGCGACGGGGATGGCATTCCACCCCTCTAGAGGGGTAAGACATGTTACTTCACTTTAATGCGGTTGATTTCTCCAAAGGCCTTAAGATCCACAAAATGGATGCCTCTGCCACAGACAAATGTCTGGACCCCTGGAGCTGACCGAAACCCAGTCAAGGGGGTCCTGGACAAAGGGTTTCCTGTCACAGGAGGGTGTCACCGCCCTCCAGACAGGAGATAGTGTATTGTAGCAGGGAGGTTTGAAAGAAACCAGACACTGCCTGGGGCGCACAAGGCTGCCCCTTGCATAATCCGGCCAAACCGGTTCTGGGGCACTCCAGCCCTCGTGCCAGGGCGGCCTGGATCAAAGGAAGGGGGTGTATCCACCCACTTCCTGGGTCCCACCCATAGGAGGGGACCTAGCAGGTAATCACGCCCACCAGATTCGAATAAGAGTGGGAGCAGTGCCAATGCACATCAGATTTCCTGGAAGAAACATTTGAAACGATATTCTGGACCCTTCGCCCTCCATCTCAACGTGGAAGCCCGAAGAATCTCCCTTGTGGTCAAGGAGTGACCACCCTGCAGCAGCAGGCACCATCCAGCCCTCGACGTCTACTTAGTTGCAGTTCCCGCCGGAACTCGAGCGACTGAGATCGACGAGATCAAGCCTGCCCAGCTTCTAACAGCCCGATCCACAGTCCCTGCAAAGCTGAGACCCGTGGAGGCGACCGGAAGCGTGGGGCACGCCATCTTGAAGTGACCACGAGACGCTGACCGTGCAGCCCACGAGTGACCCTCGAAGCTGTACACCGGGGTTTGAGAAGCCCCCACCCTGAGCTACTCCTGAGCCGAAGTTCAGCCCTCCACACTCGACGAGTGCTGCGTGGGGCCCTTTGGCACGATTTGGCTCAACGCGTTGGCCCGGTCACTTGCCAGCTGGCTTGTGGTCCCTGTGCCGACGAACTACAAAAGAAGACTCGTGATTCTGGTTGCTCCAGATCCACACCAGCTCCCCTGAAAGGGAGCCCCGACTCTGACCTTCCTGGTCCGAGTGAGACGCCATCTTCCAATCCCGCGTGGATTGCTCTTACCAAGGCTTGTTTGCTCCAAACCGGAAGCCGACTGCACCGACGGTGAGAGCCTGCGTGGGACAGATCGTGACCTGCTCCTGGACGTCGCAGATGCCCCAGAGCCCACGTGACAGCGAAGAGAAGCGCCTCGACGACCACCTGATTGCGCCCGACATTGCCTGGTTCCGTCCTGGTTCCACCCTGGTCACTGCTGAGTGACCCAGACTCTGTCCCCTCTGCTTTCAGGTACTCTACAACTTGAGTCCACCCTTGGACTCCACCGGACACTTCGTCTTCACCCTGCCTGCAGCCCTTTCAGCTTCAAGCACCAAGAGCCTGCGTGTCAAAACCCGACGCCACTTCGACCCTGTGCACCCACTTCCTGTGGGTGAGGTAACTTTGCTCCGCCGGTGTTCCCACACTGGTGCACACCTCTAGGGTCTGTGTGTTAAGTTTTGTTCCTCTAGGTTCAGCGGAAGTGTCCTTAAACTTTAACTATTTGACTTTTACGCACCATTGGTTAACATTGGTGCATGCGTGCGCTTTCCGCACATCTCCCGAATCCCGAGGGCCATTCCCGACTTCAGCATTGCTTGTCCTGACTGCTCCCAGCGATTCCCTAGGCCCTAGGCCTAACCACTGTTCGAGTGGCCTCTCTTATACCACTTGTTTAGTATATGGTTTGAGTGGCCCCCTGCCCTCATCCATAATTGTGCAACTTTGTATGTTTAAACAGTGCTTTTGATTTAACGCTTGTGCCCCTTTATTCATAAAGAATACTGGGGATTGTTTCTAGTAATAAACACATATATTTTTATAATATATACTTGTGTGGTGTCCTTTCATTTGGTATTACAGGATTGTATGTGGTAAAACAGCTCGCTTAACACGACCTCTTAAGTTAAGCCTTTAGGCTGCTTAGTCCATGCTACCACTAGGATAGCTTGTCTAATAAGGTTGACTTACAACCAGACACCATAAGGGGATTGTTTGGTCAGGTAGTAGGTGGTTCCAGAATTGGAAACACCCCCTACCAGGCCAACTTCTCACATTGGTGAGCAGCGGTGCGGATTTGAGCTTGCTGTTGTTTTACCATTGCAATCTTTATATCAAATTGAAAGATCACATCAAGTACCTCTAGGTACATATAAAATCAAAAGCTTAGCATATTAAGTTCTACTGAACTTAGTAGTTGTAGGTTGAAGGGAGTAGCACACCCCTGACTACAACTCACTAGCAAGGTCCAGTAGGAAAACACTTAGTGTAGGTAAGTGCACCACTTACACCTCACTAGTAACCATGTCCGACACAGGAAAGGCCTCAGGGTCTAGTCCTGTGACAGTTGACCCTACCCAGGCAACTTCTGGATATGACAAACTAACCCGCAGAGACTTGATTGTCTTGTGCAAAGCAAGAGGGTTAAAAAGGGGCAGAAGCCCCACCTGCCTAATTCTGGTAGAACTCCTAGAACAGGATGACTTAGAGAAGGCAAAAGCAGCTTCCCTAGATACAGGAACTGGAGGGAACCCCCCTGCAGTTGATCCCCCTGAAGAGGAGGATGATGATGACTTGGATGAGGACTCAGATGCTGGGGACTTAGAAGTAC
Organism: Lissotriton helveticus; assembly: GCF_964261635.1. Taxonomy (NCBI): domain Eukaryota; kingdom Metazoa; phylum Chordata; class Amphibia; order Caudata; family Salamandridae; genus Lissotriton; species Lissotriton helveticus. Next base: position 1,746,453 of record NW_027611680.1, read on the forward strand.
AGGATCAGGGTAGCCAGGTTCCAGTTGGTAGGCTTAGCCAGGCCAACTTGGACCTACTGGGAAATGGAGAGGGCCAGCACCTCCCCAGATCCCAACAAATGATTCTCCCAGGCAACAGAAGAGTGAGATCTCCCTCAGGGGACTCTCATCTTTCTAGTGCCTCCAGAGAATCACAGAGAGGCATGAATGCTTCTCAAAAGTTAGAGCATAGGGCCAGAATGAGGGCTGTCAAACTCCAGATAGAGAGGGAGGAGGTAGCCTTGGCTCAAGCTAGACTTGCCTTGGCAAGAGAGCAGAAATTAAGTGGCTTAGATGTCACTGGTGGCAGCAATTTTCCAAGAGAAAAAGACAGGGCCTATGACAATAGAAACCTGACCAAGATTGTGCCCCCCTTCAAAGAAGGGGATGACATCCACAAATGGATGACTGCTCTTGAGAGAGCCTGCATGGTACAGCAGGTTCCTGAGAACCAGTGGGCTGCAATTTTGTGGTACTCCTTTTCTGAGAAAGGGAGAGACAGGCTCCTCACAGTTAGACCTGAGGATGCCAAAAACTACTCTGTTTTGAAGAGTGCTCTCATTGAAGGGTATGGCCTAACCACTGAGCAATACAGGTTGTTGTTCAGAGACACCCAGAAAGCACAGACTCAAGACTGGACTGATTTTGTGGAGTGTGCCACTAAGGCTTTGGAGGGTTGGTTACAGGGAAGTAAAGTTTCAGACTATACAGGATTGTACAATCTTATGATGAGAGAACAGATCCTTAATAACTGTACAAACCAGCTGTTGCATCAATACCTTATTGACTCTGATCTGACCTCTCCCCAAGAATTGGGAAAGAAGGCAGACAAATGGGTCAGAACAAGGATTAAGCAGAAACCCCAGAACCAAGGTGGTGACCAGAAGAAAACAGACCAGAAGGGTGGTAATCAGAATCAGAAAGATAAAGAAAAAGACCAGAAGTCTTCAGGCCCCCAAACTAATAGTAAGGAGGGTGGTTCCCAAAATGGTAACAAGAAGAAGAAGAACAAAGGTCCAAAGACACCTTGGTGTAATACCTGCAAATCAGTTTCACACTGGGGCAGTGAGTGCACCAAGGCAAATCCAGTTCCCACCACTACAGCTCCTAAAGCAACTGCAACCCCAAGTACAGTAAGCAGTGGTGGAACACAGTCCAAGGGTGTAGCTGGGTTGACCCTGGGTATTGAAGTAGGATCTGGCCTAGTCAGAGTCCCTACACAGGCAGTTCTCCTGTATGATATGGACATTGAGTTGCCCACTGCAGTAAGCCCCACTAACCTGGGCAAATACAGGCAGACTCCCTTAATAAATGAGAAACTGGCTCAAGCTTACAGGGACACATGTGCTAGTGTCACCATGGTGACCCCTGGCTTTGTGGACCCTGGACAGATTGTACTAGGAGAGAGCTACCTAGTAACGAATGCAAGCAACTCCACTACCTCCCATAGTGTGGCAGTTGTGAACTTCTCCTGGGGAGGGGTTGATGGCCTAAAGAAAGTTGTGGTGAGTGCAGACCTACCAGTAGACTGTCTGTTAGGCAATGACCTTGAAAGCTCAGCATGGTCAGAAGTGGAGTACAGGACTCATGCAGAAATGCTAGGGATTTCAGAGCATGTCCTTGCCATGACAAGGGCTCAGGCTAAGAAGTGCCTTCCTGAACCAGTGGTGGATCTTGAGACAATAGACCAGCCACAACCCAAGAGAAGGAGCAAGAGAGGAAAGGCCTCGCCTTCCACCTTGCCCCAGGTTGAGGATCAGGTTTCAGAGGAAACTGATTCTGCAGTCCAAGAGGAGACTGTCTCTGAGGAGCTTGAACCTGACCAGGTTGAGTTTCTGGGGACAGGGGGACCCTCAAGGGCAGACCTGAGGCAGGCTCAGTTAGATTGCCCTTCCCTTGAACCCCTCAGACAGCAGGCTGCTGCTGAGGCTGCTGGGGATGCCCAAGGTACCCATACTGTGTATTGGGATGAGGGACTCCTTTACTCAGAGGCTAGAGCCCCCAAGCCTGGCATGACCAGGAGGTTGGTGATACCTCTGCAGTTTAGGGGATTCCTCCTTACCTTGGCCCATGATATTCCCCTTGCAGGACACTTAGGCCAGAACAAGACGTGGGACAGGCTTGTTCCACACTTTCACTGGCCTCACATGTCAGAGGATGTCAAGGAGTTTTGTCGCTCCTGTGTCACTTGCCAAGCCAGTGGTAAGTCAGGTGGCACAACAAAGGCCCCCCTAATACCACTACCTGTGGTGGGGGTCCCCTTTGAGAGAGTTGGAATTGATATTGTGGGTCCAATGGACCCCCAAACAGCATCTGGGAACAGATTCATACTGGTGGTAGTGGATCATGCCACCAGGTACCCAGAGGCTATTCCCCTAAGGACCACCACAGCACCTGTGGTGGCAAAAGCCCTCATTGCAGTTTTCTCAAGAGTGGGCTTTCCTAAGGAGGTACTATCAGATAGAGGGACAAATTTTATGTCCAGCTATCTAAAAGCAATGTGGAAGGAATGTGGAGTAAACTATAAGTTTACCACCCCATATCATCCACAATGCAATGGGCTTGTGGAGAGATTTAACAAGACCCTTAAAGGCATGATAAAAGGATTACCAGAGAAGCTCAGGCGGAAATGGGACATTCTTTTACCCTGCCTGCTCTTTGCTTACAGAGAGGTCCCACAGAAGGGGGTTGGCTACAGCCCTTTTGAACTTTTGTTTGGCCACCCTGTGAGAGGTCCATTGTGTTTGGTGAAGGAAGGATGGGAGTTACCTCTCAAAAAGCCCAAACTAGACATAGTGGACTATGTACTTGGTCTCCGCTCCAGGATGGCTGAGTACATGGAAAGAGCATCCAAAAACCTGGAGGCCAGCCAAGAATTGCAGAAAGCTTGGCATGACCAAAAGGCTGTACTGGTAGAGTTCCAACCAGGACAGAAGGTATGGGTACTGGAGCCAGTGGCTCCAGCAGCACTCCAAGACAAATGGAGTGGACCCTATCCTATTATTGAGAAGAAAGGGGAAGTCACCTACTTGGTAGACTTTGGAACACCCAGGAGCCCTCACAGGGTAATCCATGTGAATCGCTTGAAAGCATTTGTAGACAGGGAGGACATGAGCTTGCTCATGGCCACAGATGGGGAACAGGAGGAAGAGAGTGACCCTCTCCCAGACCTGCTTTCCCAGAACCCTGATGATGGTTCAGTTGATGGAGTAGCCTTGGCAGGCAGCCTCACTGACCAGCAACAGAGGGACTGCAGACAAGTTTTGCAGGCTCACAGGCAAATGTTTTCACTCACACCCAGCCAAACTGACTGGTGTACCCATGTTGTGGACACTGGTGACAGTCTGCCTGTCAAGAATAAGATCTACAGGCAACCTGATCATGTCAGGGATTGCATCAAGGCTGAGGTGCAAAAGATGTTGGAGCTTGGAGTGATTGAGCCATCAGAGAGCCCATGGGCCAGCCCAGTAGTCCTGGTGCCAAAACCTCATACCCAAGATGGTAAGAGAGAAATGAGGTTTTGCGTGGATTACAGGGGTCTCAATGCTGTCACTAGGACAGATGCTCACCCCATTCCAAGAGCAGATGAGCTCATTGACAGATTGGCTTCTGCCAAGTTTCTGAGCACATTTGATCTGACAGCTGGCTACTGGCAAATCAGACTAGCTGAGGAGTCAAAAGCCAAAACAGCATTCTCTACCCCTAGTGGACATTATCAGTTTGTGGTAATGCCCTTTGGTTTGAAGAATGCACCTGCCACTTTTCAAAGGTTGGTGAACCAAGTCCTTACTGGGTTGGATGACTTTTGTGCAGCTTATCTGGATGATATTGCTGTCTTTAGCTCCACCTGGGAGGATCACCTGATCCACCTGAAGAAAGTTTTGGAGGCCCTGCAAAAGGCAGGCCTAACTATCAAGGCCACAAAGTGCCAGATAGGGCAGAGTAAGGTTGTATACCTGGGCCACCTAGTAGGTGGAGGCCAGGTTCAGCCACTGGAAAGCAAAATCCAGGCCATACAGGACTGGGCTCCTCCAGTTACCCAGACACAAGTCAGAGCCTTCTTGGGCCTGACTGGGTATTACAGAAAGTTTGTGAAAAACTATGGGTCTATAGTGACACCATTAAATGACTTGACATCCAAGAAGATGCCAAAAAAGGTTCAGTGGACAGTTAGCTGTCAGAAGGCATTTGAAGACCTGAAGAAGGCCATGTGCTCTGCACCTATCCTAAAGAGTCCTGACTACTCCAAACAGTTCATTGTTCAGACAGATGCTTCTGAGTTGGGGGTGGGAGCTGTACTCTCACAACTTAATCAAGATGGTCAAGACCAGCCAATTGCTTTCATTAGCAGGAGGCTAACCCCAAGAGAAAAACGTTGGTCAGCCATTGAGAGGGAGGCCTTTGCTGTGGTTTGGGCATTAAAGAAGTTGAGGTCCTACTTGTTTGGAACTCACTTCCTAGTGCAAACAGACCATAAGCCCCTCTTATGGCTTAATCAGATGAAGGGTGAAAATCCCAAACTGCTCAGGTGGTCCATTTCCCTACAGGGGATGGACTTTACAGTGGAGCACCGCCCAGGGACTGACCATGGTAATGCAGATGGTCTCTCCAGGTACTTCCACTTAGAACATGAAGACTTATCTGGTCAAGGTTAGTTTAATGTCCCTGCGTTTGGGGGGGGGTTGTGTAGGAGAGTAGGGTCTGCTATCCTATGGTCACCCCAAATTTTTGCTTTTTGCTTCACTGGTTTTCGACTACTGAGGCTGTGGGCCTGCTGATCAGACCCCCAGCCTGCTGTTCTCTCACTAAATTAATGACACATGTGCTATAGGCACATACCAATTGGAAATGGACTCCTTGTCAGCCCCTGTAGAATGCACTATAGGTGCACAGGGCACAGGAGCCACTAAGGCCTACCAGGGGCTGCAGCATATCTTTTGCCACCCCTGGCTGGTTCTTAAATTGACACAACTGGCTGATCACTCAGCTGGGGTAAGGTGGTGTACACACCCCTTGCTTAGATATAGTATACCTATGTCTAAACCTATATCTGGACACATGTAAACCTGTGAGCCACTCCTATAGACAGGCCTCACCAATCCTGGAGGCTGGGTGCATGGTTTTTATGTGAGATGGAGCTCTAGCATGAGCTGAGCCTGTCTGCAGCCGTCGGGAACAAATCCCTAAGCTGTTTCAGGATAATGCCATACCATATACTATTAAGTGCCTTATAATCCTCGCGGTTATTTAGCAACTCTGGTTTGGCTTTATCAAAACATGTCGTGTAAGGTGTCATACGCTTTGGAATACCATCCCCTCGCCAGTTCTGGCGACGGGGATGGCATTCCACCCCTCTAGAGGGGTAAGACATGTTACTTCACTTTAATGCGGTTGATTTCTCCAAAGGCCTTAAGATCCACAAAATGGATGCCTCTGCCACAGACAAATGTCTGGACCCCTGGAGCTGACCGAAACCCAGTCAAGGGGGTCCTGGACAAAGGGTTTCCTGTCACAGGAGGGTGTCACCGCCCTCCAGACAGGAGATAGTGTATTGTAGCAGGGAGGTTTGAAAGAAACCAGACACTGCCTGGGGCGCACAAGGCTGCCCCTTGCATAATCCGGCCAAACCGGTTCTGGGGCACTCCAGCCCTCGTGCCAGGGCGGCCTGGATCAAAGGAAGGGGGTGTATCCACCCACTTCCTGGGTCCCACCCATAGGAGGGGACCTAGCAGGTAATCACGCCCACCAGATTCGAATAAGAGTGGGAGCAGTGCCAATGCACATCAGATTTCCTGGAAGAAACATTTGAAACGATATTCTGGACCCTTCGCCCTCCATCTCAACGTGGAAGCCCGAAGAATCTCCCTTGTGGTCAAGGAGTGACCACCCTGCAGCAGCAGGCACCATCCAGCCCTCGACGTCTACTTAGTTGCAGTTCCCGCCGGAACTCGAGCGACTGAGATCGACGAGATCAAGCCTGCCCAGCTTCTAACAGCCCGATCCACAGTCCCTGCAAAGCTGAGACCCGTGGAGGCGACCGGAAGCGTGGGGCACGCCATCTTGAAGTGACCACGAGACGCTGACCGTGCAGCCCACGAGTGACCCTCGAAGCTGTACACCGGGGTTTGAGAAGCCCCCACCCTGAGCTACTCCTGAGCCGAAGTTCAGCCCTCCACACTCGACGAGTGCTGCGTGGGGCCCTTTGGCACGATTTGGCTCAACGCGTTGGCCCGGTCACTTGCCAGCTGGCTTGTGGTCCCTGTGCCGACGAACTACAAAAGAAGACTCGTGATTCTGGTTGCTCCAGATCCACACCAGCTCCCCTGAAAGGGAGCCCCGACTCTGACCTTCCTGGTCCGAGTGAGACGCCATCTTCCAATCCCGCGTGGATTGCTCTTACCAAGGCTTGTTTGCTCCAAACCGGAAGCCGACTGCACCGACGGTGAGAGCCTGCGTGGGACAGATCGTGACCTGCTCCTGGACGTCGCAGATGCCCCAGAGCCCACGTGACAGCGAAGAGAAGCGCCTCGACGACCACCTGATTGCGCCCGACATTGCCTGGTTCCGTCCTGGTTCCACCCTGGTCACTGCTGAGTGACCCAGACTCTGTCCCCTCTGCTTTCAGGTACTCTACAACTTGAGTCCACCCTTGGACTCCACCGGACACTTCGTCTTCACCCTGCCTGCAGCCCTTTCAGCTTCAAGCACCAAGAGCCTGCGTGTCAAAACCCGACGCCACTTCGACCCTGTGCACCCACTTCCTGTGGGTGAGGTAACTTTGCTCCGCCGGTGTTCCCACACTGGTGCACACCTCTAGGGTCTGTGTGTTAAGTTTTGTTCCTCTAGGTTCAGCGGAAGTGTCCTTAAACTTTAACTATTTGACTTTTACGCACCATTGGTTAACATTGGTGCATGCGTGCGCTTTCCGCACATCTCCCGAATCCCGAGGGCCATTCCCGACTTCAGCATTGCTTGTCCTGACTGCTCCCAGCGATTCCCTAGGCCCTAGGCCTAACCACTGTTCGAGTGGCCTCTCTTATACCACTTGTTTAGTATATGGTTTGAGTGGCCCCCTGCCCTCATCCATAATTGTGCAACTTTGTATGTTTAAACAGTGCTTTTGATTTAACGCTTGTGCCCCTTTATTCATAAAGAATACTGGGGATTGTTTCTAGTAATAAACACATATATTTTTATAATATATACTTGTGTGGTGTCCTTTCATTTGGTATTACAGGATTGTATGTGGTAAAACAGCTCGCTTAACACGACCTCTTAAGTTAAGCCTTTAGGCTGCTTAGTCCATGCTACCACTAGGATAGCTTGTCTAATAAGGTTGACTTACAACCAGACACCATAAGGGGATTGTTTGGTCAGGTAGTAGGTGGTTCCAGAATTGGAAACACCCCCTACCAGGCCAACTTCTCACAGATAGCTTGTCTAATAAGGTTGACTTACAACCAGACACCATAAGGGGATTGTTTGGTCAGGTAGTAGGTGGTTCCAGAATTGGAAACATCCCCTACCAGGCCAACTTCTCACACCATCTGTGGCCATGAGCAAGCTCATGTCCTCCCTGTCCACAAATGCTTTCAAGCGATTCACATGGATTACCCTGTGAGGGCTCCTGGGTGTTCCAAAGTCCACCAAGTAGGTGACTTCCCCCTTCTTCTCAATAATAGGATAGGGTCCACTCCATTTGTCTTGGAGTGCTGCTGGAGCCACTGGCTCCAGTACCCACACCTTCTGTCCTGGTTGGAACTCTACCAGCACAGCCTTTTGGTCATGCCAAGCTTTCTGTAATTCTTGGCTGGCCTCCAGGTTTTTGGATGCTCTTTCCATGTACTCAGCCATCCTGGAGCGGAGACCAAGTACATAGTCCACTATGTCTAGTTTGGGCTTTTTGAGAGGTAACTCCCATCCTTCCTTCACCAAACACAATGGACCCCTCACAGGGTGGCCAAACAAAAGTTCAAAAGGGCTGTAGCCAACCCCCTTCTGTGGGACCTCTCTGTAAGCAAAGAGCAGGCAGGGTAAACGAATGTCCCATTTCCGCCTGAGCTTCTCTGGTAATCCTTTTATCATGCCTTTTAGGGTCTTGTTAAATCTCTCCACAAGCCCATTGCATTGGGGATGATATGGGGTGGTAAACTTATAGTTTACTCCACATTCCTTCCACATTGCTTTCAGATAGCTAGACATAAAATTCGTGCCTCTATCTGATAGTACCTCCTTAGGAAAGCCCACTCTTGAGAAAACTGCAATGAGGGCCTTTGCCACCACAGGGGCTGTGGTGGTCCTTAGGGGAATAGCCTCTGGATACCTGGTGGCATGATCCACTACCACCAGTATGAATCTGTTCCCAGATGCTGTTTGGGGGTCCATTGGACCCACAATATCAATTCCAACTCTTTCAAAGGGAACTCCCACCACAGGTAGTGGTATTAGGGGGGCCTTTGTTGTGCCACCTGACTTACCACTGGCTTGGCAAGTGACACAGGAGCGACAAAACTCCTTGACATCCTCTGACATGTGAGGCCAGTGAAAGTGTGAAACAAGCCTGTCCCACGTCTTGTTCTGGCCTAAGTGTCCTGCAAGGGGAATATCATGGGCCAAGGTAAGGAGGAACCCCCTAAACTGCAGAGGTATAACCAACCTCCTGGTCATGCCAGGCTTGGGGGCTCTAGCCTCTGAGTAAAGGAGTCCATCATCCCAATACACAGTATGGGTACCTTGGGCATCCCCAGCAGCCTCAGCAGCAGCCTGCTGTCTGAGGGGTTCAAGGGAAGGGCAATCTAATTGAGCCTGCCTCAGGTCTGCCCTTGAGGGTCCCTCTGTCCCCAGAAACTCAACCTGGTCAGGTTCAAGCTCCTCAGAGACAGTCTCCTCTTGGACTGCAGAATCAGTTTCCTCTGAAACCTGATCCTCAACCTGGGGCAAGGTGGAAGGCTGAGCCTTTCCTCTCTTGCTCCTTCTCTTGGGTTGTGGCTGGTCTATTGTTTCAAGATCCACCACTGGTTCAGGAAGGCACTTCTTAGCCTGAGCCCTTGTCATGGCAAGGACATGCTCTGAAATCCCTAGCATTTCTGCATGAGTCCTGTACTCCACTTTTGACCATGCTGAGCTTTCAAGGTCATTGCCTAACAGACAGTCTACTGGTAGGTCTGCACTCACCACAACCTTCTTTAGGCCATCAACCCCTCCCCAGGAGAAGTTCACAACTGCCACACTATGGGAAGTAGTGGAGTTGCTTGCATTGGTTACTAGGTAGCTCTCACCTAGTACAATCTGTCCAGGGTCCATAAAGTCAGGTGTCACCATTGTGACACTGGCACATGTGTCCCTGTAAGCTTGAGTCTGTCTGTATTTGCCCAGGTTACTGGGGCTTACTGCAGTGGGCAACTCAATGTCCACATCATACAGGAGAACTGCCTGTGTAGCATTGCTTGTCCTGACTGCTCCCAGCGATTCCCTAGGCCCTAGGCCTAACCACTGCTCGAGTGGCATCTCTTATACCACTTGTTTAGTATATGGTTTGAGTGGCCACCCGCCCTCATCCATAATTGTGCAACTTGTATGTTTAAACAGTGCTTTTGATTTAACGCTTGTGCCCCTTTATTCATAAAGAATACTGGGGATTGTTTTTAGTAATAAACACATATATTTTTATAATATATACTTGTGTGGTGTCCTTTCATTTGATATTACAGGATTGTATGTGGTAAAACAGCTCGCTTAACACGACCTCTTAAGTTAAGCCTTTAGGCTGCTTAGTCCATGCTACCCCTAGGATAGCTTGTCTAATAAGGTTGACTTACAACCAGACACCATAAGGGATTGTTTGGTCTGATAATAGGTGGTTCCAGAATTGGAAACATCACCTATCAGGCCAACTTCTCACACACAGCCTGGGGGACCAAGAGCAACCAGGGGGACCAAGCACAGCCTGGGGGACCAAGCACAGCCTGGTGGACCAAGAGCAACCAGGGGGACCAAGCACAGCCAGGGGTACCATGCACAGCCAGGGGGACCAAGAGCAACCAGGGGGACCAAGCACAGCCTGGGGGACCAAGCACAGCCCGGGGGACCAAGCACAGCCTGGGGGACCAAGCACAGCCTGAGGGACCAAGAGCAACCAGGGGGACCAAGCAGAGCCTGGGGGACCAAGCAGAGCCTGGGGGACCAAGCACAGCCTGGGGTACCAAGCACAGCCTGGGGGACCAAGAGCAACCAGGGGGACCAAGCACAGCCTGGGGGACCAAGCACAGCCGGGGGTACCAAGAGCAACCAGGGGGACCAAGCACAGCCAGGGGTACCAAGCACAGCCAGGGGGACCAAGAGCAACCAGGGGGACCAAGCACAGCCTGGGGGACCAAGAGCAACCAGGGGGACCAAGCACAGCCTGGGGGACCAAGCACAGCCTGGGGGACCAAGCAGAGCCTGGGGGACCAAGCACAGCCTGGGGGACCAAGAGCAACTGGAGGGACCAAGCACAGCCTGGGGGACCAAGCACAGCCTGGGGGACCAAGCACAGCCTGGGGGACCAAGAACAGCCTGGGGGACCAAGCACAGCCTGGGGGACCAAGAGCAACCAGGAGGACCAAGCACAGCCTGGGGTACCAAGCACAGCCTGGGGGACCAAGCACAGCCTGGGGGGCCAAGAGCAACCAGGGGGACGAAGCACATCCTGGGGGACCAAGCACAGCCTGGGGGACCAAGCACAGCATGGGGGACCAAGCACAGCCTGGGGGACCAAAAGCAACCAGGGGGACCAAGCACAGCCTGGGGGACCAAGCACAGCCAGGGGGACCAAGCACAGCCTGGGGGACCAAGAGCAACCAGGGGGACCAAGCACAGCCTGGGGGACCAAGCACAGCCTGGGGGACCAAGAGCAACCAGGGGGACCAAGCACAGCCTGGGGGACCAAGCACAGCCTGAAGGACCAAGAGCAACCAGGGGGACCAAGCAGAGCCTGGGGGACCTAGCAGAGCCTGGGGGTCCAAGCACAGCCTGGGGGACCTAGCACAGCCTGGGGGACCAAGAGCAACCAGGGGGACCAAGCACAGCCTGGGGGACCAAGCACAGCCTGGGGGACCAAGAGCAACCAGGGGGACCAAGCACAGCCAGGGGGACCAAGAGCAACCAGGGGGACCAAACACAGCCTGGGGGACCAAGCACAGGCTGGGGGACCAAGAGCAACCAGGGGGACCAAGCACTGCCGGGGTACCAAGCACAGCCTGGGGGACCAAGAGCAACCAGTGGGACCAAGCACAGCCTGGGGGACCGAGCACAGCCTGGGGGACCAAGCACAGCCTGGGGGACCAAGAGCAACCAGGGGGACCAAGCACAGCCTGGGGGACCAAGCACAGCCTGGGGGACCAAGAGCAACCAGGGGGACCAAGCACAGCCAGGGGTATCACGCATAGCCAGGGGGACCAAGAGCAACCAGGGGGACCAAGCACAGCCTGGGGGACCAAGCACAGCCTGGGGGACCAAGAGCAACAAGGGGGACCAAGCACAGCCTGGGGGACCAAGCACAGTCTGGGGGACCAAGCACAGCCTGGGGGACCAAGAGCAACCAGGGGGACCAAGCAGAGCCTGGGGGACCAAGCACAGCCTGGGGTACCAAGCACAGCCTGGGGGACTAAGAGCAACTAGGGGGACCAAGCACAGCCTGGGGGACCAAGCACAGCCTGGGGGACCAAGAGCAACCAGGGGGACCAAGCACAGCCAGGGGTACCAAGCACAGCCAGGGGGACCAAGAGCAACCAGGGGGACCAAGCACAGCCTGGGGACCAAGCACAGCCTGGGGGACCAAGCACAGCCTGGGGGACAAAGCACAGCCTGGGGGACCAAGAGCAACCAGGGGGACCAAGCACAGCCTGGGGGACCAAGCACAAGCCTGGGGGACCAAGAGCAACCAAGGGGACCAAGCACAGCCTGGGGGACCAAGCACAAGCCTGGGGGACCAAGAGCAACCAGGGGGACCAAGCACAGCCTGGGGGACCAAGCACAGCCTGGGGGACCAAGCACAGCCTGGGGGACCATGAGCAACCAGGGGGACCAAGCACAGCTGGGGGACCAAGCACAGCCTGGGGGACCAAGCACAGCCTGGGGGACCAGGAGCAACCATGGGGACCCAAGCACAGCCTGGGGGACCAAGAGCAACCAGGGGGACCAAGCACAGCCAGGGGTACCAAGCACAGCCTGTGGGACCAAAAGCAACCAGGGGGACCAAGCACAGCCTGGGGGACCAAGCACAGCCTGGGGGACCAAGCACAGCCTGGGGGACCAAGAGCAACCAGGGGGACCAAGCACAGCCTGGGGGACCAAGCACAGCCTGGTGGACCAAGAGCAAGCAGGGGGACCAAGCACAGCCAGGGGTACCATGCACAGCCAGGGGGACCAAGAGCAACCAGGGGGACCAAGCACAGCCTGGGGGACCAAGCACAGCCCGGGGGACCAAGCACAGCCTGGGGGACCAAGCACAGCCTGAGGGACCAAGAGCAACCAGGGGGACCAAGCAGAGCCTGGGGGACCAAGCAGAGCCTGGGGGACCAAGCAGAGCCTGGGGTACCAAGCACAGCCTGGGGGACCAAGAGCAACCAGGGGGACCAAGCACAGCCTGGGGGACCAAGCACAGCCTGGGGGACCAAGAGCAACCGGAGGGACCAAGCACAGCCTGGGGGACCAAGCACAGCCTGGGGGACCAAGCACAGTCTGGGGGACCAAGAACAGCCTGGGGGACCAAGCACAGCCTGGGGGACCAAGAGCAACCAGGAGGACCAAGCACAGCCTGGGGTACCAAGCACAGCCTGGGGGACCAAGCACAGCCTGGGGGACCAAGAGCAACCAGGGGGACCAAGCACAGCCTGGGGGACCAAGCACAGCCTGGGGGACCAAGCACAGCATGGGGGACCAAGCACAGCCTGGGGGACCAAGAGCAACCAGGGGGACCAAGCACAGCCTGGGGGACCAAGCACAGCCTGGGGGACCAAGCACAGCCTGGGGGACCAAGAGCAACCAGGGGGACCAAGGACAGCCTGGGGGACAAAGCACAGCCTGGGGGACCAAGAGCAACCAGGGGGACCAAGCAGAGCCTGGGGGACCAAGCACAGCCTGAAGGACCAAGAGCAACCAGGGGGACCAAGCAGAGCCTGGGGGACCAAGCAGAGCCTGGGGGACCAAGCAGAGCCTGGGGGACCAAGCACAGCCTGGGGGACCAAGCACAGCCTGGGGGACCAAGAGCAACCAGGGGGACCAAGCACAGCCAGGGGGACCAAGAGCAACCAGGGGGACCAAGCACAGCCTGGGGGACCAAGCACAGCCTGGGGGACCAAGAGCAACCAGGGGGACCAAGCACAGCCTGGGGGACCAAGCACAGCCTGGGGGACCAAGAGCAACCAGGGGGACCAAGCACAGCCAGGGGTATCACGCACAGCCAGGGGGACCAAGAGCAACCAGGGGGACCAAGCACAGCCTGGGGGACCAAGCACAGCCTGGGGGACCAAGAGCAACCAGGGGGACCAAGCACAGCCTGGGGGACCAAGTACAGTCTGGGGGACAAAGCACAGTCTGGGGGACCAAGAGCAACCAGGGGGACCAAGCAGAGCCTGGGGGACCAAGCACAGCCTGGGGTACCAAGCACAGCCTGGGGGACTAAGAGCAACTAGGGGGACCAAGCACAGCCTGGGGGACCAAGCACAGCCTTGGGGACCAAGAGCAACCAGGGGGGCCAAGCACAGCCAGGGGTACCAAGCACAGCCAGGGGGACCAAGAGCAACCAGGGGGACCAAGCACAGCCTGGGGACCAAGCACAGCCTGGGGGACCAAGCACAGCCTTGGGGACCAAGAGCAACCAGGGGGACCAAGCACAGCCTGGGGGACCAAGCACAGCCTGGGGGACCAAGAGCAACCAGGGGGACCAAGCACAGCCTGGGGGACCAAGCACAGCCTGTGGGACCAAGCACAGCCTGGGGGACCAAGAGCAACCAGGGGGACCAAGCACAGCCTGGGGGACCAAGCACAGCCTGGGGGACCAAGAGCAACCAGGGGGACCAAGCACAGCCTGTGGGACCAAGCACAGCCTGGGGGACCAAGAGCAACCAGGGGGACCAAGCACAGCCAGGGGGACCAAGCACAGCCACGGGGACCAGGAGCAACCAGGGGGACCAAGCACAGCCTGGGGGACCAAGCACAGCCTGGGGGACCAAGCACAGCCTGGGGGGACCAAGAGCAACCAGGGGGTCCAAGCACAGCCTGGGGGACCAAGCACAGCCTGGGGGACCATGAGCAACCAGGGGGACCAAGCACAGCCTGGGGGACCAAGCACAGCCTGGGGGACCAAGCACAGCCTGGGGGACCAAGAGCAACCAGGGGGGCCAAGCACAGCCTGGGGGACCAAGCACAGCCTGGGGGACCAAGAGCAACCAGGGGGAACAAGCACAGCCTGGGGGACCAAGCACAGCCTGGGGGACCAAGAGCAACCAGAGGGACCAAGCACAGCCTGGGGGACCAAGAGCAACCAGGGGGACCAAGCACAGCCAGGGGTACCAAGCACAGCCAGGAGGACCAAGAGCAACCAGGGGGACCAAGCACAGCCTGGGGGACCAAGCACAGCCTGGGGGACCAAGCACAGCCTGGAGGACCAAGAGCAACCAGGGGGTCCAAGCACAGCCTGGGGGACCAAGCACAGCCTGGGGGACCAAGAGCAACCAGGGGGACCAAGCACAGCCTGGGGGACCAAGCACAGCCTGTGGGACCAAGAGCAACCAGGGGGACCAAGCACAGCCTGGGGGACCAAGCACAGCCTGGGGGACCAAGAGCAACCAGGGGGACCAAGCACAGCCAGGGGGACCAAGAGCAACCAGGGGGACCAAGCACAGCCAGGGGGACCAAGAGCACCAGGGGGACCAAGCACAGCCTGGGGGACCAAGAGCAACCAGGGGGACCAAGCACAGCCTGGGGGACCAAGCACAGCCTGGGGACCAAGCACAGCCAGGTGTACCAAGCACAGCCAGGGGGACCAAGAGCAACCAGGGAGACCAAGCACAGCCTGGGGGACCAAGCACAGCCAGGGGGACCAAGAGGAACCAGGGAGACCAAGCATAGCCAGGGGGACCAAGAGCATCCAGGGGGACCAAGCACAGCCTGGGGGACCAAGCACAGCCTGGGGGACCAAGAGCAACCAGGGGGACCAAGCACAGCCAGGGGTACCAAGCACAGCCTGGGGGACCAAGAGCAACCAGGTGGACCAAGCACAGCCTGGGGGACCAAGCACAGCCTGGGGGACCAAGAGCAACCAGGGGGACCAAGCACAGCCTGGGGGACCAAGCACAGCCTGGGGGACCAAACACAGCCTGGGGGACCAAGAGCAACCAGGGGGAGCAAGCACAGCCTGGGGGACCAAGCACAGCTTGGGGACCAAGAGCAACCAGGGGGACCAAGCACAGCCTGGGGGACCAAGCAGCCTAGGGGAACAAGCACAGCCAGGGGTACCAAGCACAGCCAGGGGGACCAAGAGCAACCAGGGGGACCAAGCACAGCCTGGGGGACCAAGCACAGCCTGGGGGACCAAGAGCAACCAGGGGGACCAAGCACAGCCTGGGGGACCAAGCACAGCCTGGGGGACTGTAGGAAGGTGGCTACCTGACTATGGTTACCCCAGATTTTTTGCCTGTGTTTAGCTGGTTTTTTGACTTAGTTGACCTGGTTCCCTGCTAATCAGGGCCCCAGGCCATCTGCTCTCTCTGTAAAATGGATTCCATGTACCCTAGGTACATACCACAATTGGAAATGGACTCCTTGTCAGCCCCTGTATAATGCACTGTGAGAAGTTGGCCTGGTAGGGGATGTTTCCAATTCTGGAACCACCTACTACCTGACCAAACAATCCCTTATGGTGTCTGGTTGTAAGTCAACCTTATTAGACAAGCTATCCTAGGGGTAGCATGGACTAAGCAGCCTAAAGGCTTAACTTAAGAGGTCGTGTTAAGCGAGCTGTTTTACCACATACAATCCTGTAATACCAAATGAAAGGACACCACACAAGTATATATTATAAAAATATATGTGTTTATTACTAAAAACAATCCCCAGTATTCTTTATGAATAAAGGGGCACAAGCGTTAAATCAAAAGCACTGTTTAAACATACAAAGTTGCACAATTATGGATGAGGGCAGGGGGCCACTCAAACCATATACTAAACAAGTGGTATAAGAGAGGCCACTCGAACAGTGGTTAGGCCTAGGGCCTAGGGAATCGCTGGGAGCAGTCAGGACAAGCAATGCTGAAGTCGGGAATGGCCCTCGGGATTCGGGAGATGTGCGGAAAGCGCACGCATGCACCAATGTTAACCAATGGTGCGTAAAAGTCAAATAGTTAAAGTTTAAGGACACTTCCGCTGAACCTAGAGGAACAAAACTTAACACACAGACCCTAGAGGTGTGCACCAGTGTGGGAACACCGGCGGAGCAAAGTTACCTCACCCACAGGAAGTGGGTGCACAGGGTTGAAGTGGCGTCGGGTTTTGACACGCAGGCTCTTGGTGCTTGAAGCTGAAAGGGCTGCAGGCAGGGTGAAGACGAAGTGTCCGGTGGAGTCCAAGGGTGGACTCAAGTTGTAGAGTACCTGAAAGCAGAGGGGACAGAGTCTGGGTCACTCAGCAGTGACCAGGGTGGAACCAGGACGGAACCAGGCAATGTCGGGCGCAATCAGGTGGTCGTCGAGGCGCTTCTCTTCGCTGTCACGTGGGCTCTGGGGCATCTGCGACGTCCAGGAGCAGGTCACGATCTGTCCCACGCAGGCTCTCACCGTCGGTGCAGTCGGCTTCCGGTTTGGAGCAAACAAGCCTTGGTAAGAGCAATCCACGCGGGATTGGAAGATGGCGTCTTACTCGGACCAGGAAGGTCAGAGTCGGGGCTCCCTTTCAGGGGAGCTGGTGTGGATCTGGAGCAACCAGAATCACGAGTCTTCTTTTGTAGTTCGTCGGCACAGGGACCACAAGCCAGCTGGCAAGTGACCGGGCCAACGCGTTGAGCCAAATCGTGCCAAAGGGCCCCACGCAGCACTCGTCGAGTGTGGAGGGCTGAACTTCGGCTCAGGAGTAGCTCAGGGTGGGGGCTTCTCAAACCCCGGTGTACAGCTTCGAGGGTCACTCGTGGGCTGCACGGTCAGCGTCTCGTGGTCACTTCAAGATGGCGTGCCCCACGCTTCCGGTCGCCTCCACGGGTCTCAGCTTTGCAGGGACTGTGGATCGGGCTGTTAGAAGCTGGGCAGGCTTGATCTCGTCGATCTCAGTCGCTCGAGTTCCGGCGGGAACTGCAACTAAGTAGACGTCGAGGGCTGGATGGTGCCTGCTGCTGCAGGGTGGTCACTCCTTGACCACAAGGGAGATTCTTCGGGCTTCCACGTTGAGATGGAGGGCGAAGGGTCCAGAATATCGTTTCAAATGTTTCTTCCAGGAAATCTGATGTGCATTGGCACTGCTCCCACTCTTATTCGAATCTGGTGGGCGTGATTACCTGCTAGGTCCCCTCCTATGGGTGGGACCCAGGAAGTGGGTGGATACACCCCCTTCCTTTGATCCAGGCCGCCCTGGCACGAGGGCTGGAGTGCCCCAGAACCGGTTTGGCCGGATTATGCAAGGGGCAGCCTTGTGCGCCCCAGGCAGTGTCTGGTTTCTTTCAAACCTCCCTGCTACAATACACTATCTCCTGTCTGGAGGGCGGTGACACCCTCCTGTGACAGGAAACCCTTTGTCCAGGACCCCCTTGACTGGGTTTCGGTCAGCTCCAGGGGTCCAGACATTTGTCTGTGGCAGAGGCATCCATTTTGTGGATCTTAAGGCCTTTGGAGAAATCAACCGCATTAAAGTGAAGTAACATGTCTTACCCCTCTAGAGGGGTGGAATGCCATCCCCGTCGCCAGAACTGGCGAGGGGATGGTATTCCAAAGCGTATGACACCTTACACGACATGTTTTGATAAAGCCAAACCAGAGTTGCTAAATAACCGCGAGGATTATAAGGCACTTAATAGTATATGGTATGGCATTATCCTGAAACAGCTTAGGGATTTGTTCCCGATGGCTGCAGACAGGCTCAGCTCATGCTAGAGCTCCATCTCACATAAAACCACGCACTCAGCCTCCAGGATTGATGAGGCCTTTCTATAGGAGTGGCTCACAGGTTTACATGTGTCCAGATATAGGTTTTAGACATAGGTATACTATATCTAAGCAAGGGGTGTGTACACCACCTTACCCCAGCTGAGTGATCAGCCAGTTGTGTCAATTTAAGAACCAGCCAGGGGTGGCAAAAGATATGCTGCAGCCCCTGGTAGGCCTTAGTGGCTCCTGTGCCCTGTGCACCTATAGTGCATTCTACAGGGGCTGACAAGGAGTCCATTTCCAATTGGTATGTACCTAGGGTACATGGAATCCATTTTACAGAGAGAGCAGATGGCCTGGGGCCCTGATTAGCAGGGAACCAGGTCAACTAAGTCAAAAAACCAGCTAAACACAGGCAAAAAATCTGGGGTAACCATAGTCAGGTAGCCACCTTCCTACATAACCCCCCCCCAAACGAAAGGAGATAAGGCTATCCTTGGCCAGGTAAGCCTATATTGCCTGAGTGGCCATATAAGGAAGTACCTGCACTAGCATGGGTACCCCCTGTCTCATGGTCCACTAAGCAGTCCCTCACCCTTTGGGTATTAGAGGGTCTCCACCATAGGGAATCACTACCTTGGGTGTGTTTAGGCAAAGTTAAAGGCTGGTTTGGATATGGAGTATTGAAGCGAGGCTCTACTAATTTAGGGCTTAGCTTCCTCCAATTATCTTCCACCATGTGTGCCTTTCTCTCTTTAACTGAGTTGCACTGTGCTCTCAGGGTCAACCTCTGGCTACCTAAAGCTGGAGGCTGGGTCCCTCGGTTTGGCTTGCTGGAGGGACAGTTCAGGTTTGGGCCCCTTGGGTCCCAGGTTTGGCTGTGCCCAACAGAATCCATCTGTGGGAGGTCCCTAACTGTTTTTAAGGGGGCTCCCTCAGGAGTTTTTAAAGTTTTCACCTTACTAGGGCTACTAGTTTTGGTGCACCTAATCTTTTGATGGGGGTGCTTTATTTGACAGGGGGCCCTCTGGGTCTCACTGTCCTTCTTGTCCTCTGCAGCCCTGGGCTGGCTAAGGCAAGGTAGAGAGGGGCAGGTTACCTGCTCCAGACTGGGTCCCACCTGAGAAGGTTCCACTGGCATCAGAGGTTCTGTCAGGCTAGGCCCAACCACCTCTGGGGCAGTTCCTTCATCAGGGGTAAGATCAGTTCCCTGAGGAGGCTGATCCTGTCCTAAAGTCTGGTGAGGGGGAGATTTCTCTTCCTCCTCCATGCTCTCAGTTTGTGTGGAGTTATCCATCATTTCAGGTTTCACAACACACGTGTCAGTTTGAGTTTGGGCTGTGGCCATCACAGCCCCACCAACCTTTTCAGGAGGAGACTCAGTTTGGGTTTCTGCTGTTATCATAACAGCTTTGCTATTCTGGTCAGGAAGAGCTTTTGCTAAAGATGGGGCAGAGAGTTTCTCAGCCCTACCAACCTTTTCAGGAAGGACATCTTGAATTGGGGCTGTAGCCATTACAGCCCCACTAACCTTTCCATTGGAATTCACCATCCTAGAATGGGTTTCCTGTTCAACCTCAGCCCAGGCTGAGATCTCCAAATCATTACCAAGTAGGCAGTCTACAGGCAAGTTTGGTGACACTGCCACTCTCTTTGGGCCAATGACACCTCCCCAGCTGAGACTTACTACTGCCATGGGATGATTTGTTTGGATTCCATCAATGTTTGTAACCTGGTATGTGGCACCAGGTAAAAGTTGCTTAGAGGGGACTATGCCATCAGCCACCATGGTGATGCTAGCCCCTGTGTCTCTAAAAGCCTCAACTTTCAAACCATTGATGATGGGTTCTTGTCTATACTTGCTCAAAGTATTTGGGCAAGCAGAGAAGTTGGCAAACCCCATGCCAACCTCATAAACAAGATCATTGGGTGATGGGGACCTGGATAGGCCAGGGCCCACCTGATTTCCAAAAGTAAACCCACCCAGATTCCTGGGTGTGCTTCCACTTCCTGGGGGATTACTGCTGACAGTAACAGGAGGTGTTGAAGCTGGCTTTGGAGGTATATTTTCTTTATTGTTATTCTTGGGACAACAGCTGTCTGTTTTGTAATGCCCCACCTGTTTACAGGCATAACAATAAGGCTTTTTCTCAGTTGAAGAAGTGTCTTGGGACCCACCCCCATCCTTGGAGTTTTGGGGCCCTGGGGAAGTCTTTTCTTTACTTTTATCCCCACCCTTATCTTGAGGCTTGGTAGACTCCTTCTTCTGGTTACTGTCCTGATTCTTAGGCCTTATCCTGGTTCTGACCCATTTGTCTGCCTTCTTTCCCAATTCTTGGGGAGAGGTCAGATCAGAGTCTACCAGGTGCTGGTGTAAGAGCTGGTTCTGACAATTACTTAGGATCTGCTCCCTCATAATCAAATTATACAATCCTGTAAAGTCATGTACTTTGCTGCCATGTAGCCAACCCTCCAGAGCCTTAGTAGCACAATCTACAAAATCAGTCCAATCCTGAGTCTGTGTCTTCTGGGTATCTCTGAACTTCAACCTGTACTGTTCAGTGGTTAAGCCAAACCCATCTATCAGAACACTCTTCAGGACTTTGTAATTGTTTGCATCCTCATGTCTAACAGTGAGGAGCTTGTCTCTCCCTTTCTCTGAAAAGGAGTACCATAAGATTGCTGCCCACTGTTCCTCAGGAACCTGCTGTACCATGCAGGCTCTCTCAAGAGCAGTCATCCACTTGTGGATGTCATCCCCTTCCTTGTAGGGGGGCACAATCTTTGTCAGGTTTCTACTATCATAGGACCTGGGTTTCTCTTTAGGAATATTGCTGCCACCAGTGGCATCTAAGCCACACAATTTCTGCTCTCTTGCCAAGGCAAGTCTAGCTTGAGCCAAGGCTACCTCCTCCCTCTCTATCTGGAGTTTGACAGCCCTCATTCTGGCCCTATGTTCTAGCTTTTGAGAAGCATTCATGCCTCTCTGTGATTCCCTGGAGGCACTAGAAAGATGAGAGTCTCCTGAGGGAGATCTCACTCTTCTGTTGCCTGGGGGAATCATATGTTGGGTTCTGGGGAGGTGCTGGCCCTCTCCATTCCCCAGTAGGTCCAAGTTGGCCTGGCTAAGCCTACCAACTGGAACCTGGCTACCCTGATCCTGTACTTCTAAGTCCTCAACTTCTGAGTCCTCATCCAAGTCATCATCATCCTCCTCTTCAGGGGGATCAACTGCAGGGGGGTTCCCTTCAGTTCCTGTATCTAGGGAAGCTGCTTTTGCCCTCTCTAAGTCATCCTGTTCTAGGAGTCCTATCAGGATTAGGCAGGTGGGGCTTCTGCCCCTTTTTAACCCTCTTGCTTTGCACAAGACAATCAAGTCTCTGCGGGTTAGTTTGTCATATCCAGAAGTTGCCTGGGTAGGGTCAACTGTCACAGGACTAGACCCTGAGGCCTTTCCTGTGTCGGACATGGTTACTAGTGAGGTGTAAGTGGTGCACTTACCTACACTAAGTGTTTTCCTACTGGACCTTGCTAGTGAGTTGTAGTCAGGGGTGTGCTACTCCCTTCAACCTACAACTACTAAGTTCAGTAGAACTTAATATGCTAAGCTTTTGATTTTATATGTACCTAGAGGTACTTGATGTGATCTTTCAATTTGATATAAAGATTGCAATGGTAAAACAACAGCAAGCTCAAATCCGCACCGCTGCTCACCAATGTGAGAAGTTGGCCTGGTAGGGGATGTTTCCAATTCTGGAACCACCTACTACCTGACCAAACAATCCCTTATGGTGTCTGGTTGTAAGTCAACCTTATTAGACAAGCTATCCTAGGGGTAGCATGGACTAAGCAGCCTAAAGGCTTAACTTAAGAGGTCGTGTTAAGCGAGCTGTTTTACCACATACAATCCTGTAATACCAAATGAAAGGACACCACACAAGTATATATTATAAAAATATATGTGTTTATTACTAAAAACAATCCCCAGTATTCTTTATGAATAAAGGGGCACAAGCGTTAAATCAAAAGCACTGTTTAAACATACAAAGTTGCACAATTATGGATGAGGGCAGGGGGCCACTCAAACCATATACTAAACAAGTGGTATAAGAGAGGCCACTCGAACAGTGGTTAGGCCTAGGGCCTAGGGAATCGCTGGGAGCAGTCAGGACAAGCAATGCTGAAGTCGGGAATGGCCCTCGGGATTCGGGAGATGTGCGGAAAGCGCACGCATGCACCAATGTTAACCAATGGTGCGTAAAAGTCAAATAGTTAAAGTTTAAGGACACTTCCGCTGAACCTAGAGGAACAAAACTTAACACACAGACCCTAGAGGTGTGCACCAGTGTGGGAACACCGGCGGAGCAAAGTTACCTCACCCACAGGAAGTGGGTGCACAGGGTCGAAGTGGCGTCGGGTTTTGACACGCAGGCTCTTGGTGCTTGAAGCTGAAAGGGCTGCAGGCAGGGTGAAGACGAAGTGTCCGGTGGAGTCCAAGGGTGGACTCAAGTTGTAGAGTACCTGAAAGCAGAGGGGACAGAGTCTGGGTCACTCAGCAGTGACCAGGGTGGAACCAGGACGGAACCAGGCAATGTCGGGCGCAATCAGGTGGTCGTCGAGGCGCTTCTCTTCGCTGTCACGTGGGCTCTGGGGCATCTGCGACGTCCAGGAGCAGGTCACGATCTGTCCCACGCAGGCTCTCACCGTCGGTGCAGTCGGCTTCCGGTTTGGAGCAAACAAGCCTTGGTAAGAGCAATCCACGCGGGATTGGAAGATGGCGTCTTACTCGGACCAGGAAGGTCAGAGTCGGGGCTCCCTTTCAGGGGAGCTGGTGTGGATCTGGAGCAACCAGAATCACGAGTCTTCTTTTGTAGTTCGTCGGCACAGGGACCACAAGCCAGCTGGCAAGTGACCGGGCCAACGCGTTGAGCCAAATCGTGCCAAAGGGCCCCACGCAGCACTCGTCGAGTGTGGAGGGCTGAACTTCGGCTCAGGAGTAGCTCAGGGTGGGGGCTTCTCAAACCCCGGTGTACAGCTTCGAGGGTCACTCGTGGGCTGCACGGTCAGCGTCTCGTGGTCACTTCAAGATGGCGTGCCCCACGCTTCCGGTCGCCTCCACGGGTCTCAGCTTTGCAGGGACTGTGGATCGGGCTGTTAGAAGCTGGGCAGGCTTGATCTCGTCGATCTCAGTCGCTCGAGTTCCGGCGGGAACTGCAACTAAGTAGACGTCGAGGGCTGGATGGTGCCTGCTGCTGCAGGGTGGTCACTCCTTGACCACAAGGGAGATTCTTCGGGCTTCCACGTTGAGATGGAGGGCGAAGGGTCCAGAATATCGTTTCAAATGTTTCTTCCAGGAAATCTGATGTGCATTGGCACTGCTCCCACTCTTATTCGAATCTGGTGGGCGTGATTACCTGCTAGGTCCCCTCCTATGGGTGGGACCCAGGAAGTGGGTGGATACACCCCCTTCCTTTGATCCAGGCCGCCCTGGCACGAGGGCTGGAGTGCCCCAGAACCGGTTTGGCCGGATTATGCAAGGGGCAGCCTTGTGCGCCCCAGGCAGTGTCTGGTTTCTTTCAAACCTCCCTGCTACAATACACTATCTCCTGTCTGGAGGGCGGTGACACCCTCCTGTGACAGGAAACCCTTTGTCCAGGACCCCCTTGACTGGGTTTCGGTCAGCTCCAGGGGTCCAGACATTTGTCTGTGGCAGAGGCATCCATTTTGTGGATCTTAAGGCCTTTGGAGAAATCAACCGCATTAAAGTGAAGTAACATGTCTTACCCCTCTAGAGGGGTGGAATGCCATCCCCGTCGCCAGAACTGGCGAGGGGATGGTATTCCAAAGCGTATGACACCTTACACGACATGTTTTGATAAAGCCAAACCAGAGTTGCTAAATAACCGCGAGGATTATAAGGCACTTAATAGTATATGGTATGGCATTATCCTGAAACAGCTTAGGGATTTGTTCCCGATGGCTGCAGACAGGCTCAGCTCATGCTAGAGCTCCATCTCACATAAAACCACGCACTCAGCCTCCAGGATTGATGAGGCCTTTCTATAGGAGTGGCTCACAGGTTTACATGTGTCCAGATATAGGTTTTAGACATAGGTATACTATATCTAAGCAAGGGGTGTGTACACCACCTTACCCCAGCTGAGTGATCAGCCAGTTGTGTCAATTTAAGAACCAGCCAGGGGTGGCAAAAGATATGCTGCAGCCCCTGGTAGGCCTTAGTGGCTCCTGTGCCCTGTGCACCTATAGTGCATTCTACAGGGGCTGACAAGGAGTCCATTTCCAATTGGTATGTACCTAGGGTACATGGAATCCATTTTACAGAGAGAGCAGATGGCCTGGGGCCCTGATTAGCAGGGAACCAGGTCAACTAAGTCAAAAAACCAGCTAAACACAGGCAAAAAATCTGGGGTAACCATAGTCAGGTAGCCACCTTCCTACATGCACTATAGGTGCCAAGGGCATAGGAGCCACCAAGGCCTACCAGGGGCTGCAGCATATCTTTTGCCACCCCTGGCTGGTTCTTAAATTGACACAACTGGCTGATCACTCAGCTGGGGTAAGGTGGTGTAACCACCCCTTACTTAGATATAGTATACCTATATCTAAACCTATATCTGGACACATATCAACCTGTGAGCCACTCCTATGGAAGGCCTAATGTGAGAAGTTGGCCTGATAGGTGATGTTTCCAATTCTGGAACCACCTATTATCAGACCAAACAATCCCTTATGGTGTCTGGTTGTAAGTCAACCTTATTAGACAAGCTATCCTAGGGGTAGCATGGACTAAGCAGCCTAAGGGCTTAACTTAAGAGGTCGTGTTAAGCGAGCTGTTTTACCACATACAATCCTGTAATATCAAATGAAAGGACACCACACAAGTATGTATTATAATAATATATGTGTTTATTACTAAAGACAATCCCCAGTATTCTTTATGAATAAAGGGGCACAAGCGTTAAATCAAAAGCACTGTTTAAACATACAAGTTGCACAATTATGGATGAGGGCGGGTGGCCACTCAAACCATATACTAAACAAGTGGTATAAGAGATGCCACTCGAGCAGTGGTTAAGCCTAGGGCCTAGGGAATCGCTGGGAGCAGTCAGGACAAGCAATGCTGAAGTCGGGAATGGCCCTCGGGCTTCGGCTGCACCAGTGCTGCTTCGGCTGCACTGGTGCAGCTTCTCAGACTTGAGGCGTTGCACCAGTGCAGCATAGAAAAGAAACTTTTTAATAAAAGGATTTAAAACTAATTCAAGATATACATTATCTAAGGAATGTTATAAAAACTCAGATATGGAGAATATTTTTCATTTTCGTCCATTTTTGACCGTTTTGGAGCACTTTGAAGCACTGATGCAGCTTTGGGATTTTTATGGTTATTTTGATCAGAGATGCTCCTAATGTGTTTAAAATTCATGTGGGATGTATCCAAGACACTGCCATCACACCTATATAGTTTTTAAATGATTTTGATGTATTAAAATTTTGACCTCCATAAGGGGGGAAAGGTTGAACTTTTACCCCGCTCGGAGTTCCATGACTTTCGTGACCTTGTCCCCCTGAAATTTAAAATTGCATTTTCAAAGTAATGTGTACAACTATTCATTCTGTGTCATTCATTGTGTGTTTAGCATGCTATTGGGCCACTGTAGCACTTGTTTTTTTTCGTTTTTATGCATTTTTGACCGTTTTTGAACACTTTGATGCTCCAAATGGTCTTTGGACTTTTTGCTTCATGGAGATTTCAAAAGTGTTAGAAATTCATTTTGGAGGCACACAGAACAGTGCAAATGCAGTTACATAGCATTCAGGAGACTGCAATTACACCTATATAGTTTTTAAAAGATTTTGATGTAATAAAATTTTTGACCTCCATGGGGAGGGCCCTTAAGCTGAACTTTTACCCAGCTCGGAGTTCCATGACCTTGTCCCCCTGAAATTGAAAATCGAATTTTCAAAGTGTTTAGTAAAACTGTTCATTCTGTGTCATTCATTATGTCTTTAGCCTGCTATTGGACCACTGCAGCACTATGTTTTGTTAATTTTAACCCAATGTTGACCTTTTTTGACCACTTTGATGCACCAGTGAAGTTTTTGGACTTAGTCATTTTTCACTTTATGGTGACTTCAAAAGTGTTAGAAATTCATTTTGTAAATACCTAGAATGGTGCAAATGCAGCCATATAGCATTCAGGGCACAACAATTACACCTATATAGTTTTTAAATGATTTTGATGCAATAACATTTTTGACCTCCATGGGGAGGGCACTCAAGCTAAACTTTTACCTAGCTCCGAGTTCCACGACCTCGGGTGGAAAAAGTGACTTTGCCCCCTTAAACCCAAAAACTTCAAAAAGTCACCCCTGGAGGCCAGAAATGGGTCTTAGACACTCTTGGTATGTCATCTGAGGTATACTATGGTGTTCTTGGGTCCAGAACTAGAAATGTGATGTGACTCTGATATCTAGGGCCTATAATGGAAAAAATGAATTTGACACCAAACACCTCAAAATGTCTGAAATAGGACTCAGACATGTACCTGGAGGCTGGAAATGAGCCCTAGACACTCTTGCTATATCACCTGAGATATAATATAGGGTCCTGGTGGCCACAGGGACCCAAAAACAGTCAGGTGGGTTGATACTGAAAATTAGCAAAAATCGTCCCAAAAATTTTTTTGACAAGATGTAGGAGAGTAGGGTCTGCTATCCTATGGTCACCCCAAATTTTTGCTTTTTGCTTCACTGGTTTTCGACTACTGAGGCTGTGGGCCTGCTGATCAGACCCCCAGCCTGCTGTTCTCTCACTAAATTAATGACACATGTGCTATAGGCACATACCAATTGGAAATGGACTCCTTGTCAGCCCCTGTAGAATGCACTATAGGTGCACAGGGCACAGGAGCCACTAAGGCCTGCCAGGGGCTGCAGCATATCTTTTGCCACCCCTGGCTGGTTCTTAAATTGACACAACTGGCTGATCACTCAGCTGGGGTAAGGTGGTGTACACACCCCTTGCTTAGATATAGTATACCTATGTCTAAACCTATATCTGGACACATGTAAACCTGTGAGCCACTCCTATAGACAGGCCTCACCAATCCTGGAGGCTGGGTGCATGGTTTTTATGTGAGATGGAGCTCTAGCATGAGCTGAGCCTGTCTGCAGCCGTCGGGAACAAATCCCTAAGCTGTTTCAGGATAATGCCATACCATATACTATTAAGTGCCTTATAATCCTCGCGGTTATTTAGCAACTCTGGTTTGGCTTTATCAAAACATGTCGTGTAAGGTGTCATACGCTTTGGAATACCATCCCCTCGCCAGTTCTGGCGACGGGGATGGCATTCCACCCCTCTAGAGGGGTAAGACATGTTACTTCACTTTAATGCGGTTGATTTCTCCAAAGGCCTTAAGATCCACAAAATGGATGCCTCTGCCACAGACAAATGTCTGGACCCCTGGAGCTGACCGAAACCCAGTCAAGGGGGTCCTGGAGAAAGGGTTTCCTGTCACAGGAGGGTGTCACCGCCCTCCAGACAGGAGATAGTGTATTGTAGCAGGGAGGTTTGAAAGAAACCAGACACTGCCTGGGGCGCACAAGGCTGCCCCTTGCATAATCCGGCCAAACCGGTTCTGGGGCACTCCAGCCCTCGTGCCAGGGCGGCCTGGATCAAAGGAAGGGGGTGTATCCACCCACTTCCTGGGTCCCACCCATAGGAGGGGACCTAGCAGGTAATCACGCCCACCAGATTCGAATAAGAGTGGGAGCAGTGCCAATGCACATCAGATTTCCTGGAAGAAACATTTGAAACGATATTCTGGACCCTTCGCCCTCCATCTCAACGTGGAAGCCCGAAGAATCTCCCTTGTGGTCAAGGAGTGACCACCCTGCAGCAGCAGGCACCATCCAGCCCTCGACGTCTACTTAGTTGCAGTTCCCGCCGGAACTCGAGCGACTGAGATCAACGAGATCAAGCCTGCCCAGCTTCTAACAGCCCGATCCACAGTCCCTGCAAAGCTGAGACCCGTGGAGGCGACCGGAAGCGTGGGGCACGCCATCTTGAAGTGACCACGAGACGCTGACCGTGCAGCCCACGAGTGACCCTCGAAGCTGTACACCGGGGTTTGAGAAGCCCCCACCCTGAGCTACTCCTGAGCCGAAGTTCAGCCCTCCACACTCGACGAGTGCTGCGTGGGGCCCTTTGGCACGATTTGGCTCAACGCGTTGGCCCGGTCACTTGCCAGCTGGCTTGTGGTCCCTGTGCCGACGAACTACAAAAGAAGACTCGTGATTCTGGTTGCTCCAGATCCACACCAGCTCCCCTGAAAGGGAGCCCCGACTCTGACCTTCCTGGTCCGAGTGAGACGCCATCTTCCAATCCCGCGTGGATTGCTCTTACCAAGGCTTGTTTGCTCCAAACCGGAAGCCGACTGCACCGACGGTGAGAGCCTGCGTGGGACAGATCGTGACCTGCTCCTGGACGTCGCAGATGCCCCAGAGCCCACGTGACAGCGAAGAGAAGCGCCTCGACGACCACCTGATTGCGCCCGACATTGCCTGGTTCCGTCCTGGTTCCACCCTGGTCACTGCTGAGTGACCCAGACTCTGTCCCCTCTGCTTTCAGGTACTCTACAACTTGAGTCCCCTCTTGGACTCCACCGGACACTTCGTCTTCACCCTGCCTGCAGCCCTTTCAGCTTCAAGCACCAAGAGCCTGCGTGTCAAAACCCGACGCCACTTCGACCCTGTGCACCCACTTCCTGTGGGTGAGGTAACTTTGCTCCGCCGGTGTTCCCACACTGGTGCACACCTCTAGGGTCTGTGTGTTAAGTTTTGTTCCTCTAGGTTCAGCGGAAGTGTCCTTAAACTTTAACTATTTGACTTTTACGCACCATTGGTTAACATTGGTGCATGCGTGCGCTTTCCGCACATCTCCCGAATCCCGAGGGCCATTCCCGACTTCAGCATTGCTTGTCCTGACTGCTCCCAGCGATTCCCTAGGCCCTAGGCCTAACCACTGTTCGAGTGGCCCCTCTTATACCACTTGTTTAGTATATGGTTTGAGTGGCCCCCTGCCCTCATCCATAATTGTGCAACTTGTATGTTTAAACAGTGCTTTTGATTTAACGCTTGTGCCCCTTTATTCATAAAGAATACTGGGGATTGTTTTTAGTAATAAACACATATATTTTTATAATATATACTTGTGTGGTGTCCTTTCATTTGGTATTACAGGATTGTATGTGGTAAAACAGCTCGCTTAACACGACCTCTTAAGTTAAGCCTTTAGGCTGCTTAGTCCATGCTACCCCTAGGATAGCTTGTCTAATAAGGTTGACTTACAACCAGACACCATAAGGGGATTGTTTGGTCAGGTAGTAGGTGGTTCCAGAATTGGAAACATCCCCTACCAGGCCAACTTCTCACATTGGTGAGCAGCGGTGCGGATTTGAGCTTGCTGTTGTTTTACCATTGCAATCTTTATATCAAATTGAAAGATCACATCAAGTACCTCTAGGTACATATAAAATCAAAAGCTTAGCATATTAAGTTCTACTGAACTTAGTAGTTGTAGGTTGAAGGGAGTAGCACACCCCTGACTACAACTCACTAGCAAGGTCCAGTAGGAAAACACTTAGTGTAGGTAAGTGCACCACTTACACCTCACTAGTAACCATGTCTGACACAGGAAAGGCCTCAGGGTCTAGTCCTGTGACAGTTGACCCTACCCAGGTGTAGGAAGGTGGCTACCTGACTATGGTTACCCCAGATTTTTTGCCTGTGTTTAGCTGGTTTTTTGACTTAGTTGACCTGGTTCCCTGCTAATCAGGGCCCCAGGCCATCTGCTCTCTCTGTAAAATGGATTCCATGTACCCTAGGTACATACCAATTGGAAATGGACTCCTTGTCAGCCCCTGTAGAATGCACTATAGGTGCACAGGGCACAGGAGCCACTAAGGCCTACCAGGGGCTGCAGCATATCTTTTGCCACCCCTGGCTGGTTCTTAAATTGACACAACTGGCTGATCACTCAGCTGGGGTAAGGTGGTGTACACACCCCTTGCTTAGATATAGTATACCTATGTCTAAACCTATATCTGGACACATGTAAACCTGTGAGCCACTCCTATAGACAGGCCTCACCAATCCTGGAGGCTGGGTGCTTGGTTTTTATGTGAGATGGAGCTCTAGCATGAGCTGAGCCTGTCTGCAGCCGTCGGGAACAAATCCCTAAGCTGTTTCAGGATAATGCCATACCATATACTATTAAGTGCCTTATAATCCTCGCGGTTATTTAGCAACTCTGGTTTGGCTTTATCAAAACATGTCGTGTAAGGTGTCATACGCTTTGGAATACCATCCCCTCGCCAGTTCTGGCGACGGGGATGGCATTCCACCCCTCTAGAGGGGTAAGACATGTTACTTCACTTTAATGCGGTTGATTTCTCCAAAGGCCTTAAGATCCACAAAATGGATGCCTCTGCCACAGACAAATGTCTGGACCCCTGGAGCTGACCGAAACCCAGTCAAGGGGGTCCTGGACAAAGGGTTTCCTGTCACAGGAGGGTGTCACCGCCCTCCAGACAGGAGATAGTGTATTGTAGCAGGGAGGTTTGAAAGAAACCAGACACTGCCTGGGGCGCACAAGGCTGCCCCTTGCATAATCCGGCCAAACCGGTTCTGGGGCACTCCAGCCCTCGTGCCAGGGCGGCCTGGATCAAAGGAAGGGGGTGTATCCACCCACTTCCTGGGTCCCACCCATAGGAGGGGACCTAGCAGGTAATCACGCCCACCAGATTCGAATAAGAGTGGGAGCAGTGCCAATGCACATCAGATTTCCTGGAAGAAACATTTGAAACGATATTCTGGACCCTTCGCCCTCCATCTCAACGTGGAAGCCCGAAGAATCTCCCTTGTGGTCAAGGAGTGACCACCCTGCAGCAGCAGGCACCATCCAGCCCTCGACGTCTACTTGGTTGCAGTTCCCGCCGGAACTCGAGCGACTGAGATCGACGAGATCAAGCCTGCCCAGCTTCTAACAGCCCGATCCACAGTCCCTGCAAAGCTGAGACCCGTGGAGGCGACCGGAAGCGTGGGGCACGCCATCTTGAAGTGACCACGAGACGCTGACCGTGCAGCCCACGAGTGACCCTCGAAGCTGTACACCGGGGTTTGAGAAGCCCCCACCCTGAGCTACTCCTGAGCCGAAGTTCAGCCCTCCACACTCGACGAGTGCTGCGTGGGGCCCTTTGGCACGATTTGGCTCAACGCGTTGGCCCGGTCACTTGCCAGCTGGCTTGTGGTCCCTGTGCCGACGAACTACAAAAGAAGACTCGTGATTCTGGTTGCTCCAGATCCACACCAGCTCCCCTGAAAGGGAGCTCCGACTCTGACCTTCCTGGTCCGAGTAAGACGCCATCTTCCAATCCCGCGTGGATTGCTCTTACCAAGGCTTGTTTGCTCCAAACCGGAAGCCGACTGCACCGACGGTGAGAGCCTGCGTGGGACAGATCGTGACCTGCTCCTGGACGTCGCAGATGCCCCAGAGCCCACGTGACAGCGAAGAGAAGCGCCTCGACGACCACCTGATTGCGCCCGACATTGCCTGGTTCCGTCCTGGTTCCACCCTGGTCACTGCTGAGTGACCCAGACTCTGTCCCCTCTGCTTTCAGGTACTCTACAACTTGAGTCCACCCTTGGACTCCACCGGACACTTCGTCTTCACCCTGCCTGCAGCCCTTTCAGCTTCAAGCACCAAGAGCCTGCGTGTCAAAACCCGACGCCACTTCGACCCTGTGCACCCACTTCCTGTGGGTGAGGTAACTTTGCTCCGCCGGTGTTCCCACACTGGTGCACACCTCTAGGGTCTGTGTGTTAAGTTTTGTTCCTCTAGGTTCAGCGGAAGTGTCCTTAAACTTTAACTATTTGACTTTTACGCACCATTGGTTAACATTGGTGCATGCGTGCGCTTTCCGCACATCTCCCGAATCCCGAGGGCCATTCCCGACTTCAGCATTGCTTGTCCTGACTGCTCCCAGCGATTCCCTAGGCCCTAGGCCTAACCACTGTTCGAGTGGCCTCTCTTATACCACTTGTTTAGTATATGGTTTGAGTGGCCCCCTGCCCTCATCCATAATTGTGCAACTTTGTATGTTTAAACAGTGCTTTTGATTTAACGCTTGTGCCCCTTTATTCATAAAGAATACTGGGGATTGTTTTTAGTAATAAACACATATATTTTTATAATATATACTTGTGTGGTGTCCTTTCATTTGGTATTACAGGATTGTATGTGGTAAAACAGCTCGCTTAACACGACCTCTTAAGTTAAGCCTTTAGGCTGCTTAGTCCATGCTACCACTAGGATAGCTTGTCTA
Source organism: Lissotriton helveticus (assembly GCF_964261635.1). Classification (NCBI taxonomy): domain Eukaryota; kingdom Metazoa; phylum Chordata; class Amphibia; order Caudata; family Salamandridae; genus Lissotriton; species Lissotriton helveticus. The sequence continues at coordinate 1,778,989 of NW_027611680.1, forward strand.
ATAAGGTTGACTTACAACCAGACACCATAAGGGGATTGTTTGGTCAGGTAGTAGGTGGTTCCAGAATTGGAAACATCCCCTACCAGGCCAACTTCTCACATTGGTGAGCAGCGGTGCGGATTTGAGCTTGCTGTTGTTTTACCATTGCAATCTTTATATCAAATTGAAAGATCACATCAAGTACCTCTAGGTACATATAAAATCAAAAGCTTAGCATATTAAGTTCTACTGAACTTAGTAGTTGTAGGTTGAAGGGAGTAGCACACCCCTGACTACAACTCACTAGCAAGGTCCAGTAGGAAAACACTTAGTGTAGGTAAGTGCACCACTTACACCTCACTAGTAACCATGTCCGACACAGGAAAGGCCTCAGGGTCTAGTCCTGTGACAGTTGACCCTACCCAGGCAACTTCTGGATATGACAAACTAACCCGCAGAGACTTGATTGTCTTGTGCAAAGCAAGAGGGTTAAAAAGGGGCAGAAGCCCCACCTGCCTAATCCTGATAGGACTCCTAGAACAGGATGACTTAGAGAGGGCAAAAGCAGCTTCCCTAGATACAGGAACTGAAGGGAACCCCCCTGCAGTTGATCCCCCTGAAGAGGAGGATGATGATGACTTGGATGAGGACTCAGAAGTTGAGGACTTAGAAGTACAGGATCAGGGTAGCCAGGTTCCAGTTGGTAGGCTTAGCCAGGCCAACTTGGACCTACTGGGGAATGGAGAGGGCCAGCACCTCCCCAGAACCCAACATATGATTCCCCCAGGCAACAGAAGAGTGAGATCTCCCTCAGGAGACTCTCATCTTTCTAGTGCCTCCAGGGAATCACAGAGAGGCATGAATGCTTCTCAAAAGTTAGAGCATAGGGCCAGAATGAGGGCTGTCAAACTCCAGATAGAGAGGGAGGAGGTAGCCTTGGCTCAAGCTAAACTTGCCTTGGCAAGAGAGCAGAAATTGTGTGGCTTAGATGCCACTGGTGGCAGCAATATTCCTAAAGAGAAACCCAGGTCCTATGATAGTAGAAACCTGACAAAGATTGTGCCCCCCTTCAAAGAAGGGGATGACATCCACAAATGGATGACTGCTCTTGAGAGAGCCTGCATGGTACAGCAGGTTCCTGAGGAACAGTGGGCAGCAATCTTATGGTACTCCTTTTCAGAGAAAGGGAGGGACAAGCTCCTCACTGTCAGACATGAGGATGCAAACAATTACAAAGTCCTGAAGAGTGTTCTGATAGATGGGTTTGGCTTAACCACTGAACAGTACAGGTTCAAGTTCAGAGACACCCAGAAGACACAGACTCAGGACTGGACTGATTTTGTAGATTGTGCTACTAAGGCTCTGGAGGGTTGGCTACATGGCAGCAAAGTACATGACTTTACAGGATTGTATAATTTGATTATGAGGGAGCAGATCCTAAGTAATTGTCAGAACCAGCTCTTACACCAGCACCTGGTAGACTCTGATCTGACCTCTCCCCAAGAATTGGGAAAGAAGGCAGACAAATGGGTCAGAACCAGGATTAGGCCTAAGAATCAGGACAGTAACCAGAAGAAGGAGTCTACCAAGCCTCAAGATAAGGGTGGGGATAAAAGTAAAGAAAAGACTTCCCCAGGGCCCCAAAACTCCAAGGATGGGGGTGGGTCCCAAGACACTTCTTCAACTGAGAAAAAACCCTATTGTTATCCCTGTAAACAGGTGGGGCATTACAAAACAGACAGCTGTTGTCCCAAGAATAACAATAAAGAAAATATACCTCCAAAGCCAGCTTCAACACCTCCTGTTACTGTCAGCAGTAATCCCCCAGGAAGTGGAAGCACACCCAGGAATCTGGGTGGGTTTACTTTTGGAAATCAGGTGGACCCTGGCCTATCCAGGTCCCCATCACCCAATGATCTTGTTTATGAGGCTGGCATGGGGTTTGCCAACTTCTCTGCTTGCCCAAATACTTTGAGCAAGTATAGACAAGAACCCATCATCAATGGTTTAAGAGTTGAAGCTTTTAGAGACACAGGGGCTAGCATCACCATGGTGGCTGATGGCATAGTCCCCTCTAAGCAACTTTTACCTGGTGCCACATACCAGGTAATAAACATTGATGGCATCCAAACAAATCATCCCATGGCAGTAGTAAGTCTCAGCTGGGGAGGTGTCACTGGCCCAAAGAGAGTGGCAGTGTCCCCAAACTTGCCTGTAGACTGTCTACTGGGTAATGATTTAGAAATCTCAGCCTGGGCTGGGGTTGAACAGGAAATCCATTCTAGAATGGTAAATTCCAATGGAAAGGTTAGTGGGGCTGTAATGGCTACAGCCCCAATTCAAGATGTCCTTCCTGAAAAGGTTGGTAGGGCGGAGATACTCCCTGCCCCATCTTTAGCAAAAGCTCTTCCTGAACAGAATAGCAAAGCTGTTATGATAACAGCAGAAACCCAAACTGAGTCTCCTCCTGAAAAGGTTGGTGGGGCTGTGATGGCCACAGCCCAAACTCAAACTGACACGTGTGTTGTGAAACCTGAAATGATGGATAACTCCACACAAACTGAGAGCATGGAGGAGGAAGGGAAATCTCCCCCTCACCAGACTTTAGGACAGGATCAGCCTCCTCAGGGAACTGATCTTACCCCTGATGAAGGAACTGCCCCAGAGGTGGTTGGGCCTAGCCTGACAGAACCTCTGATGTCAGTGGACCCTTCTCAGGTGGGACCCAGTCTGGAGCAGGTAACCTGCCCCTCTCTCCCTTGCCTTAGCCAGCCCAGGGCTGCAGAGGACAAGAAGGACAGTGAGACCCAGAGGGCCCCCTGTCAAATAAAGCACCCCCATCAAAAGATTAGGTGCACCAAAACTAGTAGCCCTAGTAAGGTGAAAACTTTAAAAACTCCTGAGGGAGCCCCCTTAAAAACAGTTAGGGACCTCCCCCAGATGGATTCTGTTGGGCACAGCCAAACCTGGGACCCAAAGGGCCCAAACCTGAACTGTCCCTCCAGCAAGCCAAACAGAGGGACCCAGCCTCCAGCTTTAGGTAGCCAGAGGTTGACCCTGAGAGCACAGTGCAACTCAGTTAAAGAAAGAAAGGCACACATGGTGGAAGATAATTGGAGGAAGCTAAGCCCTAAATTAGTAGAGCCTCACTTCAATACTCCATATCCAAACCAGCCTTTAACTTTGCATAAACACACCCAAGGTAGTGATTCCCTATGGTGGAGACCCTCTAATACCCAAAGGGTGAGGGACTGCTTAGTGGACCATGAGACAGGGGGTACCCATGCTAGTGCAGGTACTTCCTTATATGGCCACTCAGGCAATATAGGCTTACCTGGCCAAGGATAGCCTTATCTCCTTTCGTTTGGGGGGGGGTTATGTAGGAAGGTGGCTACCTGACTATGGTTACCCCAGATTTTTTGCCTGTGTTTAGCTGGTTTTTTGACTTAGTTGACCTGGTTCCCTGCTAATCAGGGCCCCAGGCCATCTGCTCTCTCTGTAAAATGGATTCCATGTACCCTAGGTACATACCAATTGGAAATGGACTCCTTGTCAGCCCCTGTAGAATGCACTATAGGTGCACAGGGCACAGGAGCCACTAAGGCCTACCAGGGGCTGCAGCATATCTTTTGCCACCCCTGGCTGGTTCTTAAATTGACACAACTGGCTGATCACTCAGCTGGGGTAAGGTGGTGTACACACCCCTTGCTTAGATATAGTATACCTATGTCTAAACCTATATCTGGACACATGTAAACCTGTGAGCCACTCCTATAGACAGGCCTCACCAATCCTGGAGGCTGGGTGCTTGGTTTTTATGTGAGATGGAGCTCTAGCATGAGCTGAGCCTGTCTGCAGCCGTCGGGAACAAATCCCTAAGCTGTTTCAGGATGATGCCATACCATATACTATTAAGTGCCTTATAATCCTCGCGGTTATTTAGCAACTCTGGTTTGGCTTTATCAAAACATGTCGTGTAAGGTGTCATACGCTTTGGAATACCATCCCCTCGCCAGTTCTGGCGACGGGGATGGCATTCCACCCCTCTAGAGGGGTAAGACATGTTACTTCACTTTAATGCGGTTGATTTCTCCAAAGGCCTTAAGATCCACAAAATGGATGCCTCTGCCACAGACAAATGTCTGGACCCCTGGAGCTGACCGAAACCCAGTCAAGGGGGTCCTGGACAAAGGGTTTCCTGTCACAGGAGGGTGTCACCGCCCTCCAGACAGGAGATAGTGTATTGTAGCAGGGAGGTTTGAAAGAAACCAGACACTGCCTGGGGCGCACAAGGCTGCCCCTTGCATAATCCGGCCAAACCGGTTCTGGGGCACTCCAGCCCTCGTGCCAGGGCGGCCTGGATCAAAGGAAGGGGGTGTATCCACCCACTTCCTGGGTCCCACCCATAGGAGGGGACCTAGCAGGTAATCACGCCCACCAGATTCGAATAAGAGTGGGAGCAGTGCCAATGCACATCAGATTTCCTGGAAGAAACATTTGAAACGATATTCTGGACCCTTCGCCCTCCATCTCAACGTGGAAGCCCGAAGAATCTCCCTTGTGGTCAAGGAGTGACCACCCTGCAGCAGCAGGCACCATCCAGCCCTCGACGTCTACTTGGTTGCAGTTCCCGCCGGAACTCGAGCGACTGAGATCGACGAGATCAAGCCTGCCCAGCTTCTAACAGCCCGATCCACAGTCCCTGCAAAGCTGAGACCCGTGGAGGCGACCGGAAGCGTGGGGCACGCCATCTTGAAGTGACCACGAGACGCTGACCGTGCAGCCCACGAGTGACCCTCGAAGCTGTACACCGGGGTTTGAGAAGCCCCCACCCTGAGCTACTCCTGAGCCGAAGTTCAGCCCTCCACACTCGACGAGTGCTGCGTGGGGCCCTTTGGCACGATTTGGCTCAACGCGTTGGCCCGGTCACTTGCCAGCTGGCTTGTGGTCCCTGTGCCGACGAACTACAAAAGAAGACTCGTGATTCTGGTTGCTCCAGATCCACACCAGCTCCCCTGAAAGGGAGCTCCGACTCTGACCTTCCTGGTCCGAGTAAGACGCCATCTTCCAATCCCGCGTGGATTGCTCTTACCAAGGCTTGTTTGCTCCAAACCGGAAGCCGACTGCACCGACGGTGAGAGCCTGCGTGGGACAGATCGTGACCTGCTCCTGGACGTCGCAGATGCCCCAGAGCCCACGTGACAGCGAAGAGAAGCGCCTCGACGACCACCTGATTGCGCCCGACATTGCCTGGTTCCGTCCTGGTTCCACCCTGGTCACTGCTGAGTGACCCAGACTCTGTCCCCTCTGCTTTCAGGTACTCTACAACTTGAGTCCACCCTTGGACTCCACCGGACACTTCGTCTTCACCCTGCCTGCAGCCCTTTCAGCTTCAAGCACCAAGAGCCTGCGTGTCAAAACCCGACGCCACTTCGACCCTGTGCACCCACTTCCTGTGGGTGAGGTAACTTTGCTCCGCCGGTGTTCCCACACTGGTGCACACCTCTAGGGTCTGTGTGTTAAGTTTTGTTCCTCTAGGTTCAGCGGAAGTGTCCTTAAACTTTAACTATTTGACTTTTACGCACCATTGGTTAACATTGGTGCATGCGTGCGCTTTCCGCACATCTCCCGAATCCCGAGGGCCATTCCCGACTTCAGCATTGCTTGTCCTGACTGCTCCCAGCGATTCCCTAGGCCCTAGGCCTAACCACTGTTCGAGTGGCCTCTCTTATACCACTTGTTTAGTATATGGTTTGAGTGGCCCCCTGCCCTCATCCATAATTGTGCAACTTTGTATGTTTAAACAGTGCTTTTGATTTAACGCTTGTGCCCCTTTATTCATAAAGAATACTGGGGATTGTTTTTAGTAATAAACACATATATTTTTATAATATATACTTGTGTGGTGTCCTTTCATTTGGTATTACAGGATTGTATGTGGTAAAACAGCTCGCTTAACACGACCTCTTAAGTTAAGCCTTTAGGCTGCTTAGTCCATGCTACCACTAGGATAGCTTGTCTAATAAGGTTGACTTACAACCAGACACCATAAGGGGATTGTTTGGTCAGGTAGTAGGTGGTTCCAGAATTGGAAACATCCCCTACCAGGCCAACTTCTCACATTGATATGACAAACTAACCCGCAGAGACTTGATTGCCTTGTGCAAAGCAAGAGGGTTAAAAAGGGGCAGAAGCCCCACCTGCCTAACCCTGGTAGAAATCCTAGAACAGGATGACTTAGAGAAGGCTAAAGCAGCTTCCCTAGACACAGGAAATGGAGAGAACCCCCCTGTAGTTGATCCCCCTGAAGAGGAGGATGATGATGACTTGGATGAGGACTCAGATGCTGGGGACTCAGAAGTACAGGATCAGGGTAGCCAGGTTCCAGTTGGTAGGCTTAGCCAGGCCAACTTGGACCTACTGGGGAATGGAGAGGGCCAGCACCTCCCCAGAACCCAACATGTGATTCTCCCAGGCAACAGAAGAGTGAGATCTCCCTCAGGGGACTCTCATCTTTCTAGTGCCTCCAGAGAATCAGAGAGAGGCATGAGTGCTTCTCAGAAAGCTGAGCATAGGGCTAGAATGAGGGCTGTCAGACTCCAGATAGAGAGAGAGGAGGTAGCCCTGAGTCAAGCTAAGCTTACCTTAGCTCAAGCTAAACTTGCCTTGGCAAGAGAGCAGAAATTAAGTGGCTTAGATGTCACTGGTGGCAGCAATTTTCCAAGAGAAAAAGACAGGGCCTATGATAATAGAAACCTGACCAAAATTGTGCCCCCCTTTAAAGAAGGGGATGACATCCACAAATGGATGACTGCTCTTGAGAGAGCCTGCATGGTACAGCAGGTTCCTGAGAATCAGTGGGCTGCAATTTTGTGGTACTCCTTTTCTGAGAAAGGGAGGGACAGGCTCCTCACAGTTAGACCTGAGGATGCCAAAAACTACTCTGTTTTGAAGAGTGCTCTCATTGAAGGGTATGGCCTAACCACTGAGCAATACAGGTTGTTGTTCAGAGACACCCAGAAAGCACAGACTCAAGACTGGACTGATTTTGTGGAGTGTGCCACTAAGGCTTTGGAGGGTTGGTTACAGGGAAGTAAAGTTTCAGACTATACAGGATTGTACAATCTTATGATGAGAGAACAGATCCTTAATAACTGTACAAACCAGCTGTTGTATCAATACCTTATTGACTCTGATCTGACCTCTCCCCAAGAATTGGGAAAGAAGGCAGACAAATGGGTCAGAACAAGGATTAAGCAGAAACCCCAGAACCAAGGTGGTGACCAGAAGAAAACAGACCAGAAGGGTGGTAATCAGAATCAGAAAGATAAAGAAAAAGACCAGAAGTCTTCAGGCCCCCAAACTAATAGTAAGGAGGGTGGTTCCCAAAATGGTAACAAGAAGAAGAAGAACAAAGGTCCAAAGACACCTTGGTGTAATACCTGCAAATCAGTTTCACACTGGGGCAGTGAGTGCACCAAGGCAAATCCAGTTCCCACCACTACAGCTCCTAAAGCAACTGCAACCCCAAGTACAGTAAGCAGTGGTGGAACACAGTCCAAGGGTGTAGCTGGGTTGACCCTGGGTATTGAAGTAGGATCTGGCCTAGTCAGAGTCCCTACACAGGCAGTTCTCCTGTATGATGTGGACATTGAGTTGCCCACTGCAGTAAGCCCCACTAACCTGGGCAAATACAGGCAGACTCCCTTAATAAATGAGAAACTGGCTCAAGCTTACAGGGACACATGTGCTAGTGTCACCATGGTGACCCCTGGCTTTGTGGACCCTGGACAGATTGTACTAGGAGAGAGCTACCTAGTAACCAATGCAAGCAACTCCACTACCTCCCATAGTGTGGCAGTTGTGAACTTCTCCTGGGGAGGGGTTGATGGCCTAAAGAAAGTTGTGGTGAGTGCAGACCTACCAGTAGACTGTCTGTTAGGCAATGACCTTGAAAGCTCAGCATGGTCAGAAGTGGAGTACAGGACTCATGCAGAAATGCTAGGGATTTCAGAGCATGTCCTTGCCATGACAAGGGCTCAGGCTAAGAAGTGCCTTCCTGAACCAGTGGTGGATCTTGAGACAATAGACCAGCCACAACCCAAGAGAAGGAGCAAGAGAGGAAAGGCCCAGCCTTCCACCTTGCCCCAGGTTGAGGATCAAGTTTCAGAGGAAACTGATTCTGCAGTCCAAGAGGAGACTGTCTCAGAGGAACTTGAACCTGACCAGGTTGAGTTTCTGGGGACAGGGGGACCCTCAAGGGCAGACCTGAGGCAGGCTCAATTAGATTGCCCTTCCCTTGAACCCCTCAGACAGCAGGCTGCTGCTGAGGCTGCTGGGGATGCCCAAGGTACCCATACTGTGTATTGGGATGAGGGACTCCTTTACTCAGAGGCTAGAGCCCCCAAGCCTGGCATGACCAGGAGGTTGGTGATACCTCTGCAGTTTAGGGGATTCCTCCTTACCTTGGCCCATGATATTCCCCTTGCAGGACACTTAGGCCAGAACAAGACGTGGGACAGGCTTGTTCCACACTTTCACTGGCCTCACATGTCAGAGGATGTCAAGGAGTTTTGTCGCTCCTGTGTCACTTGCCAAGCCAGTGGTAAGTCAGGTGGCACAACAAAGGCCCCCCTAATACCACTACCTGTGGTGGGGGTCCCCTTTGAGAGAGTTGGAATTGATATTGTGGGTCCAATGGACCCCCAAACAGCATCTGGGAACAGATTCATACTGGTGGTAGTGGATCATGCCACCAGGTACCCAGAGGCTATTCCCCTAAGGACCACCACAGCACCTGTGGTGGCAAAAGCCCTCATTGCAGTTTTCTCAAGAGTGGGCTTTCCTAAGGAGGTACTATCAGATAGAGGGACAAATTTTATGTCCAGCTATCTAAAAGCAATGTGGAAGGAATGTGGAGTAAACTATAAGTTTACCACCCCATATCATCCACAATGCAATGGGCTTGTGGAGAGATTTAACAAGACCCTTAAAGGCATGATAAAAGGATTACCAGAGAAGCTCAGGCGGAAATGGGACATTCTTTTACCCTGCCTGCTCTTTGCTTACAGAGAGGTCCCACAGAAGGGGGTTGGCTACAGCCCTTTTGAACTTTTGTTTGGCCACCCTGTGAGAGGTCCATTGTGTTTGGTGAAGGAAGGATGGGAGTTACCTCTCAAAAAGCCCAAACTAGACATAGTGGACTATGTACTTGGTCTCCGCTCCAGGATGGCTGAGTACATGGAAAGAGCATCCAAAAACCTGGAGGCCAGCCAAGAATTGCAGAAAGCTTGGCATGACCAAAAGGCTGTACTGGTAGAGTTCCAACCAGGACAGAAGGTATGGGTACTGGAGCCAGTGGCTCCAGCAGCACTCCAAGACAAATGGAGTGGACCCTATCCTATTATTGAGAAGAAAGGGGAAGTCACCTACTTGGTAGACTTTGGAACACCCAGGAGCCCTCACAGGGTAATCCATGTGAATCGCTTGAAAGCATTTGTAGACAGGGAGGACATGAGCTTGCTCATGGCCACAGATGGGGAACAGGAGGAAGAGAGTGACCCTCTCCCAGACCTGCTTTCCCAGAACCCTGATGATGGTTCAGTTGATGGAGTAGCCTTGGCAGGCAGCCTCACTGACCAGCAACAGAGGGACTGCAGACAAGTTTTGCAGGCTCACAGGCAAATGTTTTCACTCACACCCAGCCAAACTGACTGGTGTACCCATGTTGTGGACACTGGTGACAGTCTGCCTGTCAAGAATAAGATCTACAGGCAACCTGATCATGTCAGGGATTGCATCAAGGCTGAGGTGCAAAAGATGTTGGAGCTTGGAGTGATTGAGCCATCAGAGAGCCCATGGGCCAGCCCAGTAGTCCTGGTGCCAAAACCTCATACCCAAGATGGTAAGAGAGAAATGAGGTTTTGCGTGGATTACAGGGGTCTCAATGCTGTCACTAGGACAGATGCTCACCCCATTCCAAGAGCAGATGAGCTCATTGACAGATTGGCTTCTGCCAAGTTTCTGAGCACATTTGATCTGACAGCTGGCTACTGGCAAATCAGACTAGCTGAGGAGTCAAAGGCCAAGACAGCATTCTCTACCCCTAGTGGGCATTATCAGTTTGTGGTAATGCCCTTTGGTTTGAAGAATGCACCTGCCACTTTCCAAAGGTTGGTGAACCAAGTCCTTACTGGGTTGGATGACTTTTGTGCAGCTTATCTGGATGATATTGCTGTCTTTAGCTCCACCTGGGAGGATCACCTGATCCACCTGAAGAAAGTTTTGGAGGCCCTGCAAAAGGCAGGCCTAACTATCAAGGCCACAAAGTGCCAGATAGGGCAGAGTAAGGTTGTATACCTGGGCCACCTAGTAGGTGGAGGCCAGGTTCAGCCACTGGAAAGCAAAATCCAGGCCATACAGGACTGGGCTCCTCCAGTTACCCAGACACAAGTCAGAGCCTTCTTGGGCCTGACTGGGTATTACAGAAAGTTTGTGAAAAACTATGGGTCTATAGTGACACCATTAAATGACTTGACATCCAAGAAGATGCCAAAAAAGGTTCAGTGGACAGTTAGCTGTCAGAAGGCATTTGAAGACCTGAAGAAGGCCATGTGCTCTGCACCTATCCTAAAGAGTCCTGACTACTCCAAACAGTTCATTGTTCAGACAGATGCTTCTGAGTTGGGGGTGGGAGCTGTACTCTCACAACTTAATCAAGATGGTCAAGACCAGCCAATTGCTTTCATTAGCAGGAGGCTAACCCCAAGAGAAAAACGTTGGTCAGCCATTGAGAGGGAGGCCTTTGCTGTGGTTTGGGCATTAAAGAAGTTGAGGTCCTACTTGTTTGGAACTCACTTCCTGGTGCAAACAGACCATAAGCCCCTCTTATGGCTTAATCAGATGAAGGGTGAAAATCCCAAACTGCTCAGGTGGTCCATTTCCCTACAGGGGATGGACTTTACAGTGGAGCACCGCCCAGGGACTGACCATGGTAATGCAGATGGTCTCTCCAGGTACTTCCACTTAGAACATGAAGACTTATCTGGTCAAGGTTAGTTTAATGTCCCTGCGTTTGGGGGGGGGGTTGTGTAGGAGAGTAGGGTCTGCTATCCTATGGTCACCCCAAATTTTTGCTTTTTGCTTCACTGGTTTTCGACTACTGAGGCTGTGGGCCTGCTGATCAGACCCCCAGCCTGCTGTTCTCTCACTAAATTAATGACACATGTGCTATAGGCACATACCAATTGGAAATGGACTCCTTGTCAGCCCCTGTAGAATGCACTATAGGTGCACAGGGCACAGGAGCCACTAAGGCCTGCCAGGGGCTGCAGCATATCTTTTGCCACCCCTGGCTGGTTCTTAAATTGACACAACTGGCTGATCACTCAGCTGGGGTAAGGTGGTGTACACACCCCTTGCTTAGATATAGTATACCTATGTCTAAACCTATATCTGGACACATGTAAACCTGTGAGCCACTCCTATAGACAGGCCTCACCAATCCTGGAGGCTGGGTGCATGGTTTTTATGTGAGATGGAGCTCTAGCATGAGCTGAGCCTGTCTGCAGCCGTCGGGAACAAATCCCTAAGCTGTTTCAGGATAATGCCATACCATATACTATTAAGTGCCTTATAATCCTCGCGGTTATTTAGCAACTCTGGTTTGGCTTTATCAAAACATGTCGTGTAAGGTGTCATACGCTTTGGAATACCATCCCCTCGCCAGTTCTGGCGACGGGGATGGCATTCCACCCCTCTAGAGGGGTAAGACATGTTACTTCACTTTAATGCGGTTGATTTCTCCAAAGGCCTTAAGATCCACAAAATGGATGCCTCTGCCACAGACAAATGTCTGGACCCCTGGAGCTGACCGAAACCCAGTCAAGGGGGTCCTGGACAAAGGGTTTCCTGTCACAGGAGGGTGTCACCGCCCTCCAGACAGGAGATAGTGTATTGTAGCAGGGAGGTTTGAAAGAAACCAGACACTGCCTGGGGCGCACAAGGCTGCCCCTTGCATAATCCGGCCAAACCGGTTCTGGGGCACTCCAGCCCTCGTGCCAGGGCGGCCTGGATCAAAGGAAGGGGGTGTATCCACCCACTTCCTGGGTCCCACCCATAGGAGGGGACCTAGCAGGTAATCACGCCCACCAGATTCGAATAAGAGTGGGAGCAGTGCCAATGCACATCAGATTTCCTGGAAGAAACATTTGAAACGATATTCTGGACCCTTCGCCCTCCATCTCAACGTGGAAGCCCGAAGAATCTCCCTTGTGGTCAAGGAGTGACCACCCTGCAGCAGCAGGCACCATCCAGCCCTCGACGTCTACTTAGTTGCAGTTCCCGCCGGAACTCGAGCGACTGAGATCGACGAGATCAAGCCTGCCCAGCTTCTAACAGCCCGATCCACAGTCCCTGCAAAGCTGAGACCCGTGGAGGCGACCGGAAGCGTGGGGCACGCCATCTTGAAGTGACCACGAGACGCTGACCGTGCAGCCCACGAGTGACCCTCGAAGCTGTACACCGGGGTTTGAGAAGCCCCCACCCTGAGCTACTCCTGAGCCGAAGTTCAGCCCTCCACACTCGACGAGTGCTGCGTGGGGCCCTTTGGCACGATTTGGCTCAACGCGTTGGCCCGGTCACTTGCCAGCTGGCTTGTGGTCCCTGTGCCGACGAACTACAAAAGAAGACTCGTGATTCTGGTTGCTCCAGATCCACACCAGCTCCCCTGAAAGGGAGCCCCGACTCTGACCTTCCTGGTCCGAGTGAGACGCCATCTTCCAATCCCGCGTGGATTGCTCTTACCAAGGCTTGTTTGCTCCAAACCGGAAGCCGACTGCACCGACGGTGAGAGCCTGCGTGGGACAGATCGTGACCTGCTCCTGGACGTCGCAGATGCCCCAGAGCCCACGTGACAGCGAAGAGAAGCGCCTCAACGACCACCTGATTGCGCCCGACATTGCCTGGTTCCGTCCTGGTTCCACCCTGGTCACTGCTGAGTGACCCAGACTCTGTCCCCTCTGCTTTCAGGTACTCTACAACTTGAGTCCCCTCTTGGACTCCACCGGACACTTCGTCTTCACCCTGCCTGCAGCCCTTTCAGCTTCAAGCACCAAGAGCCTGCGTGTCAAAACCCGACGCCACTTCGACCCTGTGCACCCACTTCCTGTGGGTGAGGTAACTTTGCTCCGCCGGTGTTCCCACACTGGTGCACACCTCTAGGGTCTGTGTGTTAAGTTTTGTTCCTCTAGGTTCAGCGGAAGTGTCCTTAAACTTTAACTATTTGACTTTTACGCACCATTGGTTAACATTGGTGCATGCGTGCGCTTTCCGCACATCTCCCGAATCCCGAGGGCCATTCCCGACTTCAGCATTGCTTGTCCTGACTGCTCCCAGCGATTCCCTAGGCCCTAGGCCTAACCACTGTTCGAGTGGCCCCTCTTATACCACTTGTTTAGTATATGGTTTGAGTGGCCCCCTGCCCTCATCCATAATTGTGCAACTTGTATGTTTAAACAGTGCTTTTGATTTAACGCTTGTGCCCCTTTATTCATAAAGAATACTGGGGATTGTTTTTAGTAATAAACACATATATTTTTATAATATATACTTGTGTGGTGTCCTTTCATTTGGTATTACAGGATTGTATGTGGTAAAACAGCTCGCTTAACACGACCTCTTAAGTTAAGCCTTTAGGCTGCTTAGTCCATGCTACCCCTAGGATAGCTTGTCTAATAAGGTTGACTTACAACCAGACACCATAAGGGGATTGTTTGGTCAGGTAGTAGGTGGTTCCAGAATTGGAAACATCCCCTACCAGGCCAACTTCTCACACAAGATTTGCTAATTTTCCAAATAGCTCAGAATGGATATCAGAGACACTGTCTGAGTGCGCAAGATATGAATACACTTGTCAGAAAGGTCAGCTCTGATGCTTTCATGTGATAGATATAACTTTGATATTATATAAAGTTTTTTTTCCGCTACCAACCAAGGGAAACACCTGATATCGTACCCGATTTTGAGAACATTGGGCTGGGTGGAAAAAGTCACTTTGCCCCCTTAAACCCAAAAACTTCAAAAGGTCACCCCTGGAGGCCAGAAATGGGTCTTAGACACTCTTGGTATGTCATCTGAGGTATACTATGGTCTTCTTGGGTCCAGAACTAGAAATCTGATGTGACTCTGATATCTAGGAGCTATAATGGAAAAAAATGAATTTGACACCAAACACCTCAAAATGTCACAAATAGGAGTCAGACATGTACCTGGAGGCTGGAAATGAGCCCAAGCCACTCTTGTTATATAATCTGAGATATATTATGGGGTCCTGGTGGCTACAGGGACCTGAAAACAGTCATGAGGGTTGATACCGAAAATTAGCAAAAATCGTCCCAAAAAGTTTTTTTGACAAGATTTGCTAATTTTCCAAATAGCTCAGAATGGATATCACAGTCACTTTGTGAGTACCCAGGACCTAAATATACTTGTTAGAAAGCTCAGATCTGATGCTTTCATTTGATCTATCTACCTTTGCTATTATCTGAAGTTTTTTTTTCAGCTTCCAGCCATGGGAAAAACCTGACATTGTACCCGATTTTGAGCACCTTAGGCTGGATGGAAGAAGTGACTTTGCCCCCTTAAACCCCAAAACTTCAAAAAGTCATCCCTGGAGGCCAGAAATGGGTCTTAGACACTCCTGGTATGTCATCTGAGGTATACTAAGGGGTCCTTAGGTCCAGAACTAGAAATTTGATGTGACTCTGAGCTCAATGTGATGTGACTCTGAGCTATATGGCCTATAATGGAAAAAATGAGTTTGACCCCAAACACCTCGAAATGTCACAAATAGGAGTCAGACATGTACCTGGAGGCTGGAAATGAGCCCTAGCCACTCTTGTTATATCATCTGAGATATATTATGGGGTCCTGGTGGCTACAGGGACCCGAAAACAGTCATGAGGGTTGATACCGAAAATTAGCAAAAATCGTCAAAAAAAGTTTTTTTGACAAGATTTGCTAATTTTCCAAATAGCTCAGAATGGATATCACAGTCACTTTGTGAGTACCCATGACCTAAATATACTTGTTAGAAAGCTCAGATCTGATGCTTTCATTTGATCTATCTACCTTTGCTATTATCTGAAGGTTTTTTTTCAGCTTCCAGCCAAGGGAAGAACCTGACATCGTACCCGATTTTGAGCAACGTAGCCTGGATGGAAGAAGTGACTATGCCCCCTTAAACCCCAAAACTTCAAAAAGTCATCCCTGGAGGCCAGAAATGGGTCTTAGACACTCCTGGTATGTCATCTGAGGTATACTAAGGGGTCCTTAGGTCCAGAACTAGAAATTTGATGTGACTCTGAGCTCAATGTGATGTGACTCTGAGCTCTATGGCCTATATTGGGAAAAATGAGTTTGATCCCAAACACCTCGAAATGTCACAAATAGGAGTCAGACATGTACCTGGAGGCTGGAAATGAGCCCTAGCCACTCTTGTTATATCATCTGAGATATATTATGGGGTCCTGGTGGCTACAGGGACCTGAAAACAGTCATACAAAGCAATTTGAATCCATACGAGGCAATTTTTAATTTGCGGCCATCTGGTCACCCTTTGAAATGGATAGGATATACTACAGAGGATGTAGTGCACTCTATTTCTTGAAGCATATGATGTACTGACTTAATTTCAATTGCAGTATGTAGCTAAGACATTTACAATTCATAGTGGTAACTCTCATGGTTGTGGCTTATAGGGACAAGGTACAAATCAAGTGTAACCTTCAGGTAAGTTTTTATTTTTCACTTTCATGTGTGTTGTAGAACACTTTATACTTTTGGCTATAATTCATAGTCTGTACATTATAGAGACATAATTTAAACAGCACTTTGTTCCTAGTGATGTGCATCTTACCCATGTGAATTATTATGTGTGTGGCGTATTGTAAAGTTGTCAAAATTTGAGGTTGAATGTATGACATTTTTCAATACCGTCGCATGTACGAAAAAGTATGCCTTACATTTTGTCCCATACTTCTAAAACCATACAATCTGGATCCATAATTGGAAGTGCAGCATTAAGCTAACATGATGCCACTGTCCTGTGTTCATTTTCATGCATGTGGAAAGCTTCAAAGTGGTGTGAATCTTTCAGCGATTAAACACATATTTTTTTAAAAATTCCTCCAGCTTTTGCAAAATGTGTCACGTATGTTATGTCATCAGTCAAGATCCATATTAGATAGAGCTTGATTTCCAACTGCAACACATTCTATAACATAGCCTACTACAGTGTGCCATTTTATATGCATGTGGCTCACACACAAGGTGCATACAAAGCAATTTGAATCCATACGAGGCGATTTTTAATTTGCGGCCATCTGGTCACCCATTGAAATGGATAGGATATATTACATAGTATGTGGTGCACTATAAATCTTGAACCATATGAGGTACTGACCTAATTTCAATCACAGTATGTAGCTAAGACATCTACACTTTATAGTGGTAACTCTCAAATTTGTGGCTTATAGGGACAAGGTACAAATCAAGTGTAATCTTCAGGAAAAGTTTTTATTTTTCACTTTCATGTGTGTTGAAGAACACTTTATGCTTTTGGCTACAAAATGTGAAGTTGAATGTATGATGTTTTTCAATAACGTCACATGTGTGAAAAAATATGCCTTACGTTGTGGCCCATAATTCTAAAACCATACAATCTGGATCCATAATTCTGAGTGCAGCATACAGTTACCATCATGCCACTGCCCTGTGGTCATTGTCATGCCTGTGCCATGCTTAGAAGTGGTGAGAATCATTCAGTGATTAAACGCATGTTTTATAAAATTTGCCTCCATTTTTTGCAAAATGAGTCACGTATATTGTGTCATCAGTCATGATCCATACTAGATAGAGCTTGATTTCCAACTGCAACACATTCTATAGCATACCCTACTACATTGTGTCATTTTAAATGCATGTGGCTTACACGTAAGGTACATACAACGCAATATGAATCCATATGACGCGATTTTCAATTTGCGGCCATCTGGTCGTCCCATTGAAATGGATAGGATATTATACATAGCAGAATGTGCCCTATAATTCTTGAAGCATATAAGTTAAAGACTTAATTTCAATTGCAGATTCTAGCTAAGATTCGTATGCATTATTGTACCAATTCTTATGCATGTGGCCCACATAGAAAGTGCACGAAATGGAAGTTGAATCCATACGAGGCGATTTTCGATTTCCGGCCATCTGGTCACCCAAATCTCAAAGATTATTGTTAATAATTCAGTGTGTTTTTATGCTATTTAGCTAATAATGCATGAACCTGTTTATTAACATGTGCATAATGAGATACCAAAGAGAAAATAATGAAAATGTATTGGTAAACCGTATTTTGGTAGACTTTAAAAAACCCCATTGAAAAACACATGCATCACCAATGCTGCTTTTTGCTTGTGCCTAAAACGAAAATGTGTTATTAAAAAGTGAATATAACACATAGAGATGTTTTTTCTTTTGTTTATGAAGCCTAATGTGAAGGCAGGTCACACCTATGTTTTACTTTGAAAAAATCTCTTTTCTAAAATTTACGGCGTTACCTTGTTTTTTAATACAGCTAAAAAACCAATTGGTAAAGTCGCTTATAAAAAAGTGATCGTAAATGCTATTTTGTTTTTTTTTTCAGCTTGAGGTTCAGTTTAATATGAGTCTTAATTTGATGTATCACTTGCCCTAGTAAACAATCCCCAAAGTCTATTTTTTTTCAATTTTCCCAAGCTCAATGTTAAACACATGCATCACCAATGATGCAAAAAGTGAAGTCAGAAATTTCAAACAGCAATAAAAAAGTGAGAAAAACAGATATTTGAAAAATTCCTTTTGTTTATGCGGCCTTGTGTCCAAAGCCATCCAACAAGAGCATTTTTTTTTTATTCAGTCGATTTAAAAAAAATCTGCGAACTATTTTATTTCTCTCAAAAAAGTGCCAAAAAGTGACTTTTTGTGCAAAAAAGTGCCCGTACAATATTTTTTCATCTAATAAACTTTTAATGACTCAGAATACACTTAGGCTTCAGGTCAATGTGTTTTCGTTTGGGGGAGGGGCCCAGGGAAAAAAACACCTTTTTTTCTCGGATTGGTCAAAGGTCTGCTTCGGCTGCACCAGTGCTGCTTCGGCTGCACTGGTGCAGCTTCTCAGACTTGAGGCGTTGCACCAGTGCAGCATAGAAAAGAAACTTTTTAATAAAAGGATTTAAAACTAATTCAAGATATACATTATCTAAGGAATGTTATAAAAACTCAGATATGGAGAATATTTTTCATTTTCGTCCATTTTTGACCGTTTTGGAGCACTTTGAAGCACTGATGCAGCTTTGGGATTTTTATGGTTATTTTGATCAGAGATGCTCCTAATGTGTTTAAAATTCATGTGGGATGTATCCAAGACACTGCCATCACACCTATATAGTTTTTAAATGATTTTGATGTATTAAAATTTTGACCTCCATAAGGGGGGAAAGGTTGAACTTTTACCCCGCTCGGAGTTCCATGACTTTCGTGACCTTGTCCCCCTGAAATTTAAAATTGCATTTTCAAAGTAATGTGTACAACTATTCATTCTGTGTCATTCATTGTGTGTTTAGCATGCTATTGGGCCACTGTAGCACTTGTTTTTTTTTCGTTTTTATGCATTTTTGACCGTTTTTGAACACTTTGATGCTCCAAATGGTCTTTGGACTTAGTCACTTTTTGCTTCATGGAGATTTCAAAAGTGTTAAAAAGTCACTTTGGAGGCACACAGGACAGTGCAAATGCACCTATATAGCAATCAGGACACTCCAATCACACCTATATGGTTTTTAAATGATTTTGATGAATTAAACATTTTGACCTCCATGAGGGGTGGAAAGTTTGAACTTTTACCCCGCTCGGAGTTCCATGACTTCTGTGACCTCGTCCCCCTGAAATTTAAAATAGCATTTTCCAAGTAATTTGTAAATATATTCATTCTGGGTCATTCATTGTGTGTTTAGCTTGCTATTGGGCTAGTGTAGCACTTTGTTTTTTTCATTTTTATGCATTTGTGACCGTTTTTAAACACTTTCATGCACCAATGATGTCTTTGTACTTCGTCATTTTTCACTTCATGGGGACTTCAAAAGTGTTAGAAATTCATTTTGGAGGCACACAGAACAGTGCAAATGCAGTTACATAGCATTCAGGAGACTGCAATTACACCTATATAGTTTTTAAAAGATTTTGATGTAATAACATTTTTGACCTCCATGGGGAGGGCCCTTAAGCTGAACTTTTACCCAGCTCGGAGTTCCATGACCTTGTCCCCCTGAAATTGAAAATCGAATTTTCAAAGTGTTTAGTAAAACTGTTCATTCTGTGTCATTCATTATGTCTTTAGCCTGCTATTGGACCACTGCAGCACTATGTTTTGTTAATTTTAACCCAATGTTGACCTTTTTTGACCACTTTGATGCACCAGTGAAGTTTTTGGACTTAGTCATTTTTCACTTCATGGAGACTTCAAAAGTGTTAGAAATTCATTTTGTAAATACCTAGAACGGTGCAAATGCAGCCATATAGCATTCAGGGCACTACAATTACACCTATATAGTTTTTAAATGATTTTGATGCAATAACATTTTTGACCTCCATGGGGAGGGCACTCAAGCTAAACTTTTACCCAGCTCCGAGTTCCACGACCTCGGGTGGAAAAAGTGACTTTGCCCCCTTAAACCCAAAAACTTCAAAAAGTCACCCCTGGAGGCCAGAAACGGGTCTTAGACACTCTTGGTATGTCATCTGAGGTATACTATGGTGTTCTTGGGTCCAGAACTAGAAATGTGATGTGACTCTGATATCTAGGGCCTATAATGGAAAAAATGAATTTGACACCAAACACCTCAAAATGTCTGAAATAGGACTCAGACATGTACCTGGAGGCTGGAAATGAGCCCTAGACACTCTTGCTATATCACCTGAGATATAATATAGGGTCCTGGTGGCCACAGGGACCCAAAAACAGTCAGGTGGGTTGATACTGAAAATTAGCAAAAATCGTCCCAAAATTTTTTTTGACAAGATTTGCTAATTTTCCAAATAGCTCAGAATGGATATCAGAGACACTGTTTGAGTGCGCAAGATATGAATACACTTGTTAGAAAGGTCAGCTCTGATGCTTTCATGTGATATATATAACTTTGATATTATATAAAGTTTTTTTTCCGCTACCAACCAAGGGAAACACCTGATATCGTACCCGATTTTGAGAACATTGGGCTGGGTGGAAAAAGTCACTTTGCCCCCTTAAACCCAAAAACTTCAAAAAGTCACCCCTGGAGGCCAGAAATGGGTCTTAGACACTCTTGGTATGTCATCTGAGGTATACTATGGTCTTCTTGGGTCCAGAACTAGAAATCTGATGTGACTCTGATATCTAGGAGCTATAATGGAAAAAAATGAATTTGACACCAAACACCTCAAAATGTCACAAATAGGAGTCAGACATGTACCTGGAGGCTGGAAATGAGCCCTAGCCACTCTTGTTATATAATCTGAGATATATTATGGGGTCCTGGTGGCTACAGGGACCTGAAAACAGTCATGAGGGTTGATACCGAAAATTAGCAAAAATCGTCAAAAAAAGTTTTTTTGACAAGATTTGCTAATTTTCCAAATAGCTCAGAATGGATATCACAGTCACTTTGTGAGTACCCAGGACCTAAATATACTTGTTAGAAAGCTCAGATCTGATGCTTTCATTTGATCTATCTACCTTTGCTATTATCTGAAGTTTTTTTTTCAGCTTCCAGCCATGGGAAAAACCTGACATTGTACCCGATTTTGAGCACCTTAGGCTGGATGGAAGAAGTGACTTTGCCCCCTTAAACCCCAAAACTTCAAAAAGTCATCCCTGGAGGCCAGAAATGGGTCTTAGACACTCCTGGTATGTCATCTGAGGTATACTAAGGGGTCCTTAGGTCCAGAACTAGAAATTTGATGTGACTCTGAGCTCAATGTGATGTGACTCTGAGCTATATGGCCTATAATGGAAAAAATGAGTTTGACCCCAAACACCTCGAAATGTCACAAATAGGAGTCAGACATGTACCTGGAGGCTGGAAATGAGCCCTAGCCACTCTTGTTATATCATCTGAGATATATTATGTGGTCCTGGTGGCTACAGGGACCCGAAAACAGTCATGAGGGTTGATACCGAAAATTAGCAAAAATCGTCAAAAAAAGTTTTTTTGACAAGATTTGCTAATTTAACAAATAGCTCAGAATGGATATCACAGTCACTTCGTGAGTACCCATGACCTAAATATACTTGTTAGAAAGCTCAGATCTGATGCTTTCATTTGATCTATCTACCTTTGCTATTATCTGAAGTTGTTTTTTCAGCTTCCAGCCAAGGGAAGAACCTGACATAGTACCCGATTTTGAGCAACGTAGCCTGGATGGAAGAAGTGACTATGCCCCCTTAAACCCCAAAACTTCAAAAAGTCATCCCAGGAGGCCAGAAGTCATCCCTGGACTGCGGCCTTATGTCCAAAGCCATCCAACAAGAGCATTTTTTTTTTAATTCGGTCGATTTAAAAAAAATCTGCGAACTATTTTATTTCTCTCAAAAAAGTGCCAAAAAGTGACTTTTTGTGCAAAAAAGTGCCCGTACAATATTTTTTCATCTAATAAACTTTTTATGACTCAGAATACACTTAGGCTTCAGGTCAATGTGTTTTCGTTTGGGGGAGGGGCCCAGGGAAAAAAACACCTTTTTTTTCTCGGATTGGTCAAACCTCGTTTTTACTACCTTTAAAAAATATCAAAACCATAAACCAGGAGCCCTAATTATATTCTTGATACTGAGCGGCAGGCAGGCAACTAGAGCTACATTTCAGGGGGGGGCTAATTCTTCCAACCATAGACAGAGTGACTGAAAGAAGGGGCGAAAACACAACAAAAGCCTCATTTACAAGTAAATGGTCTTTTAAAGACCTGTTAAGTCCTCGGGTGCGGCTGCAACGAGATGGTCACCAGCCCCCGAAGCTGTCTCTGCCCGGGCTGACAGACACGACGGGGGGGCTGAAGCCCCGTGAGCCCAATGGATGTTGCATAGACCCTAAACCTTATCTGCAGATGAACAGTACCACTCAGTGAGGGGTCCCGTTCATCTGCAGATAAGGTTTAGGGTCTATGAAATACTGCTGTTGTCTTGCGTACATTCTGAGTTCCATTGCAGGGGCCTCATTTATGAGAAATGACGCAACGCTGCGTGAAAGCAGCGATGCGTCACTTTTCAGTGCGCACTCCTTGCGACATTCCTGATGCGTCATATTTAATGTATGATGCATCATGTCGCAAGGAGTTACAGATACGTCAGTATTTCTGACGTATCTGTAAGCGCAAAAGTGAAGCATTGCTAGAGTGTGTCACAAAAGTGACGCAACTCCAGCAATGCGTCCTTTCACATGGGGCAAACCCCATGTGAAAGGGCCTGCGTCAGTCTTACGCCTGCTGTGAGGCAGGCTCAAGAATTTGACGCAACGGTGTCCTAAAAGTGACGCAGTGAAATCTCATAATTTCACTGCGTCACTTTTACGACCCTTCCTTGCGTCAATACACCACCCTTGCATACATATACCTGGCGCAGGTATAATGTGGCGCAGGGGTTTACAAAGAGACGATTCTACCTAGATGCGTCTCTTTGTAAATATGACTCAACAAGGCGCATTTTTTATGCCACTGGTGCGTCACAAAAAGTGACGCATCGGTGGCGTAAAAGTGAGGCATAGCCTTATAAATGAGACCCCAAGTACTTGCCTTCTCGTGGAGTCAAGTGAGCTGAAACCTTTGGCCAGACCAATTTTAAGATCTTCGAGAACAGTACTTGCCAGGAGCATCTTTGAATAATAAAACAACTTCTTTGAAGTCAGCCTTCTCATCCAGATTACCACATACCCTTTTGAGCGAGGATCGCTAAGACTAAAACACAACACGACTGTGTGAAACATTACGCGTTCCTTATTATTTTGTATTAATATGTCTATATCACAAAAGACGGGGACTGCGTAGCTGTGCCCTCAGCTGATAAAGTGACAAACTTGAACACTGTTTTTTTCTAAGACTTCAACCACAGACATTCAAAAGCAAATTATACATACACAGTGCAAGTTTATAAAATATTACAATTGATTGCGTTAATTGACTCGTTCACAAATAATGTCTTATTCAATCAGGTGAGGAGTTCTGATGGAGGGAGTATCATGCAACCCTTTCCCTACCCCTTATCCGAAATCCCACGTGTGCAGTACTGTCCCTGTGTTTCACAGTCTCTCTGCCTGAAGAGGAAGCTTCCATCTTTCCTTATGTCATTAAAGCTTGCAGGTTTAATGACGTTAGACTTCGCAAAGTATAAACTTGTATGTTTGCTTTTGAGGAAGACTTAGACCATGCAACACAGGAACATATTTTACAAAAGTTTGGATTGAATTCCATTATATCCGTTGGCAAGATGTCTAAAATCCCAAAAAATATATTAATATATTTTTACATCCTTGACTTCCGGTGATCAGTTACATCTGCTGACCAGTTTAATCACCAATGCCCCCAAATAAAATCTTAGATATTCTCTCTGCTTTAGTCGCTTCTGGACAGGTTCATTGAACATATTATTTTGTCAAACATTCTAGCCTCTAACATGTGTTTGGCAAGACTGCTTTGCATATGTGTGGTCTCTGTCTGGAATGGCATAGTGTGTGAAAAACAATGACCTGGAATGCAGTCTAAGCAAAGGCAAGAAACTGGAATTAATAATATCATTCCCTTCATCGTATTGTCCCTTTGAAGGTTTGACCTGTGCGTGTTTTGTAAAGAAGTCTTCCCTTTAAAAACTTAGGCCCCCATTTCTGAAAGTCTGTGGTGTGCAGAACACTTCGTGCTGGAACAGTTACTGCTGGTGGTAGCAAACTCCACTTGGCTTGTGAAATACATTAGCATCGTTTTGCTTTTTGTGTAATAATGAAATGGAGCAAACATATTTTTTTGTTTCAGTCCATGCTACAGCAAGATTGTTGCACAATTGCAAAAATGAACAAGCTGGCTCCGTGGAGCCGACAGGGGGAGGGAACAGGAGAAGTGCATGCGTACAGAGTGCACATCTCCTGTCCGTACACGTGCACATCTCCTGTCCGCGGAATTCAAGCTTTATTTCAGCAAGTAGGAAGAATCTTGCACAGGCCACCAGCCCCATGATTGTGGCCAGTCAGAGTGCGTCACAATGTGAAACTAATCTCATAAATATTAATGAGGTAGGCAGGATTGGGACCTACTCCAAATTAGCATTTTGTGAACTAACCTATTAGTATGTAAACAAGATGATATAAATCAACACTGGTATCAAACTGCAAGCAGTTTTTACTGCCAGTGTTACTGCATCGCTGGCCCGTAGTCACATACTCTGTAGCACCTCTTTTTCGGATGAGTCCCCCCACTTCTTTTTTTAGGACTTGAGCCCTGGTGAAGGGTCTCAAAATCCAGCAATAAAGGGAATGTGTGAAGCTAATTTAATAGTGACAAAAAGTAATCCTGCTGAAATAAACAAAACAAGCATTGGCATAGCCAATAGGTCTTGCCTTTGGGAACTAATAAGTGTTAAGGCAGAGATATTGAGTTTGTGTTTGTTTTTAAGCTGTGTTGTGCAGAAGTCTGCAGTATGCTGAAATGTTATAATAAAGAAGTGTGAGAAGCATTTTTGTTACTTATGATGTATAATGTACAACAAAATGACGATGATAAAAAACTATTAATTAGAAGTAATGATTTGTGTTTTTTTATGTTTGAATGCTGGCACCTTGTATCTGCCTGTTCTAATCGTTGCCTTTTTATGGTGTTTATTGTTAAAGGTGTGGTAAATAAATAATTAATTACCGGTTCTATTTTTCGGGATACTCATACAAACAGATAGCTCAATAAATAAGAGTCAAGATTCGAGGTAGCTAGAGTGTACAGGCTTTAATCAGGCATAAAAGGACAGGAACAGGACAGCCTGCATGGGAATGGGATGGCAGGGCCCGACAGCTGCCGGGGGCAGGATCTGGGAATGATGCGCATAACTTTTAATAACAGAACATTAGTATATATAGTTAAACAAAATACATTGCATTCAATACAGTAGGCGTAGCAGTAGGCGGAGTTTGTAGCAGTCGCGAAAGATAAGGGCAAAATGAGGTAACAAGAAGGCGTGTACAGGGCGTATACACAGACATGTGATGTAAACGTAACAGAATATGTCATAAACGGGGCGGAAACATGGAGGGGGCTACCTGAGCAGCTGGGACCTCTAACCTAGTGGTGCGCGCAAACTGACAATGACGTGTTACCAGGGAGAACTGGGGGGCTATGACTTCTGCGCTAGAAGAGGAGACTAAAGTCTGGAGTGTCAGAGCGACATGTACCCAGGCATATCTAGTATCTGGTGTTTAGAGTACATGTTGATAGAATCCAAAAGTTATCAGAGTAAAGGCTAACAGACATTAAGACTGGTGCATGCATAATTCTACATGTAGTGCGTGTGCGGGGAATATTCTATAAATATTAATACAGTATTTCTCTTACATGGAGACATAAAGGCTAGACCATGACGGAAACTATTGATGCGATTCAGTAGCTTAGGAATGCAGAGAAGGAGGGCTGGACTGATAACTAGAAACATAACATATTCTTGGCAGACTGGGAGGCAGAGCCAGGCCGAGCCGGGCACTGCGAGGCATGAAAGTAAGCTAAGAGTCAGGGATACAGGTGGGGGCTGTATCGCTCCTTGGAGAGGGTTCAGAAAACAGGAGCTGAATCTAAGTCCGGGCCCTTTTGAGGCCTAGAAACGGGGATAATTCAATGAATTAACGTGCACACTGTAAAACGTGGCAACGTAGCTTTACATAGGCCCGATATTCGTTGTATTCACGAAAACTGGAAACTGGCATACTAGAGATGGACACAACTATAATTGCGTCTTTAATCGATCATAGGGGAATACATTCATATCGATCATGCACATATAACATAACATAGGGAACACGTAGGCACATACAACATGGCAAAATTTACTTTTCCACATTCCCTCCTTGTGCCCTACGTTTCCATCAGGAAACATCTATATTCATGATACCATCTATCATTTCATACAGCATCATTTGCTCGTCTCGAATTGTCCTGGAACGGGACTTAGGACTAGGAATACAAGAGGTAGCACAAATGCCGCAAATCGCAGGGCCACATTGTATACAGAGGCAGCAACTGAATATGATCATTACTGCAATACCTAGGAATGACAATACTTTCCATCCCCAGGCAGATATGATACTCCAGAGCCAACCGGACCATGTCCAGGAGCCTGGATTCTGGTGTAACTGATGGGCACTTTTATGAAGTCTGGTTATAGCTGAATAAACAGACGGCGCGTTATTAGGAATGAAAATGCAGCAACTAGATCCGATGACTCTACATGCTCCTCCTCTATCGGCCAGTATGACGTCAAGAACGAGACGATTTTGGAGCACGACAAATCTCATAGCAGATTGCTCTTCGGTTAAGTTACCTAGAGCAGAAGTAGTCTCATTCACTACTGCTTCAAGGGTTCTGGTTAACCTACGGATTGACTTACTATTCTGGACAGGTCCTATAAAGAAAAAGAAACCTCTATTGAAATCTGTATACTGTTCTAGAGCAGTTTCAGTTTGATCGACAATTGGGGACTCAATCTCCCGTCTATTTCTGACGTGTACTAGATGTGTGTTTCTGTGATAATCAGATGGGGCTAGAAAAACTGGTGGCAGTAGGAAGGCAATATAACATGTTCCATCCCAATCGAGGGGCAGACGAACATATGCGGTCTGACCACAAACAAAATAAGAATGACGTGAAGCTTTGAAAATAGATTTCCCACTGTCACTATACTCGACAGTAGTAGTACAATCACTATGTCCTACATGTGCGGAACCATTCTTTCGGACACATAATTCGCCTTTGACTGGTAGTACTGAAATAGCAGGTAAGTCTGGAGTAGTATCAGACTGAACATTCAGGACCATAAAATTCGAAGAATAATTACCTAAATTGTAAACTTCATTTTCTAGATCTAACCTTGTTCTATGGGGGAGACCTTGCTTGTCTGGAAAACATGTTCTATTCAGAAGGGACACATCATTTGAAGATGACGTTAACATGGACCATGCTCCACACGAACCATTATGTGAAAACGGATAAGGAAAGAGTGGCAGAACTCCCTTCGGTGTCTGGAAAGGGGGGAGTCGACCACACACCCAACAATTAGTAGCATTGCTGGTCTGGTGTGAATAGTGCAACATTCTTACAAATGTGTTATTTCTCATAGCAAGACGATAGGATAACTCGTGAGGAGGCAGATCACTAAATGTGTGCTCTACTGTAGCATTAGAAAACTTATTTACATGAGAAATTGGAAAACATAAATGCAATGCATAACTTGTGCAGGTAACCATCAAACTTAGAAACAATAGAAAACTTAGAAAAACGATACATCGGATAGAGTTTTGACTAACTCTCTCACTATGGGGGTCTATCTCATACATGTCAGATACCTGTCTAACCGTTTCACCCGAGAGGGACTTAGACAATTAAACTGGCTGACTTATTTTACTAGACCGGAGCTTTAACTTATACTCCTGTTGCGGAGTTTTCTCTAACAGAGGAACTTTCAGTTCAGGATTCAGATCAATGTCTGGTTTCAGGCAGTCTTTCAGACAGTCTTTAGAAATGTCCTTTAAAAATGTCTTTTTCCGGACTCCATGGAACTTCTTGATATGGGACAGATGGACCCAACCCTTGCGGCCCTCCAACTTCACGGCCGTACGGGTGGTCAGAAGGACAAGTCGTGGCTCCTTCCAACGAGGCACCAGCGGACTTGAACGATCAAAATTCCTTACAAGGACGAGGTCGCCTGGAATGACCTCATGCGGTTTCACTTCAGTATTGTCTGGGAATGTAGCGGCAACCTGTGAACGACAAGAGTGTAGGGCAGACATCAAGGAAGCTAGGTAATCTGTCAACATATTACTGGAAACATCTGTAATACTGCGGGGTCTAGGTGTACCCCACATGTTTGGGGGGCGGCCGAATACGACCTCATAAGGGGACAGACCTGATCTGGAGTGTGCGACCATTCGCATAAAGAATAAAGCAACTGGCAGGGCAACTAGCCAGTCTACACCTTTCTCTTTACATGTCTTGGCAATACGGATTTTCAGGGTCTGATTATGTCTCTCTACGAGACCGGCTGCTTCAGGATGGCGCACACAATGGAACTTCCACTGGTACCCTAACAAGAGGGAAACATGTTTCATTAACTCGGATGAGAATGGCTGGCCGTTATCAGAATACACGACCCTAGGGAGTCCATAACGGGGGAAGAATTCACGAACCAACTGCTTGGCAGTGGTCGCTGCTGTGTAATCTGGAACTGGATATGCTTCTGTCCACCTGGACAAAGCGCATACAACTACAAGGACATACTTGAAACCTCGACATCGCTCCATCTGAATATAATCCATCTGGAGGACTTCGAAAGGGTGGTCAGGAGGTTGGAATCCACCTTGTTCCACCGGGACACTTTTACCTGGATTGAATTGACAACATATCATACAAGTACGGACTTTCTGCTTGGCTGCAGCTCGTAAGTGCTTGTTAAACCAAAGGTTCTGAATACTGTCTAACATGGCTTTTTCTCCTAGGTGTGCTGGACTATGTGCGGTATTGATAATGACTTGAACCATAGAGTCGGGGAGAAACCATGTGGCTTTTCCCTTCGTCAACCATCCCTGATCTGTCTGGACCCCTCCTTGTTCGGACCATTTCTTGATTTCTTCAGGAGTAGCATGTAACTGTATGTCTATGACATCTTGTGTAGGGTCCTTAACTGTCATACAAGTAATCTGTTCTGGAGTGGATGTCTGTGTCTTGTTAACTGGAATGTCTGGTGTCTGAGCTGTAAGCTTGGCTGTTCGGTCTGCTAGATCATTACCTTGGGAAATGATGTCAGTAACTTTCGTATGTGCCTTGCACTTCATGATAGCGATAGCTGTCGGTAAATGTATTGCATCTAACAGAGCTTGAATGAGGAGACCATGCTGAATCTTGGTTCCATGAGAAGTCATGAAACCTCTCTCCTGCCAGAGCACTCCGAAGTCGTGTACAACTCCGAATGCGTAACGTGAATCTGTATATATGTTTACTTTCAGGTTCTTGGCACGTATGCAGGCTTGGGTCAGAGCAACTAGCTCTGCTGCTTGAGCAGACAGTGTGTCAATACGGTGTGTTTCAATAACTTCAGTGTCAGTAGTCACTGCATACGCGGCTACTAGTTCTCCTGTACTCGTTCTCATACATGAACCATCCACATAAAGTGTCAGGTCGGGATCAGGTAATGCAATGTCTGTCAGGTCTTGTCTTGGCTTAGTCATAGTGTTAATGACTTCCACACAGTCATGTGTGGCAGGATTTTAAGTAACTGACGGTAACAGAGTAGCAGGATTTAGAACGTTGCAGCGTCTGATTTCTATGTGTGGCTGGAACAGTGTCAGTTCATAACCTGTTAAACGTGCAATGGTCAAGTGCTGAGTCTGTGTTCGGTTTAAAAGAACTTCCACGGAGTGTGGAACTTGTACTGTCAGGGAGTGTCCTAATACTATGGAATCACTTTGTCTGATTGCTAGAGCTGTGGCTGCAACTGACTTGAGGCACGCAGGCAAAGTCTGGGCTACTGGATCTAATGTGCTCGAAAAAAAAGCACAAGGCTTGTACTGTCCGGCTTGATCTTGTGTGAGAACAGATAATGCAGTACCATCACGTTCTGTGACAAAAAGTGTAAAAGGCTTACTGTAGTTCGGTGTAGCTAGAACAGGTGCTTGGCATAAAGCTTTCTTTAACTCATTAAAACTAAGTGTAGGAAGGTGGCTACCTGACTATGGTTACCCCAGATTTTTTTGCCTGTGTTTAGCTGGTTTTTTGACTTAGTTGACCTGGTTCCCTGCTAATCAGGGCCCCAGGCCATCTGCTCTCTCTGTAAAATGGATTCCATGTACCCTAGGTACATACCAATTGGAAATGGACTCCTTGTCAGCCCCTGTAGAATGCACTATAGGTGCACAGGGCACAGGAGCCACTAAGGCCTACCAGGGGCTGCAGCATATCTTTTGCCACCCCTGGCTGGTTCTTAAATTGACACAACTGGCTGATCACTCAGCTGGGGTAAGGTGGTGTACACACCCCTTGCTTAGATATAGTATACCTATGTCTAAACCTATATCTGGACACATGTAAACCTGTGAGCCACTCCTATAGACAGGCCTCACCAATCCTGGAGGCTGGGTGCATGGTTTTTATGTGAGATGGAGCTCTAGCATGAGCTGAGCCTGTCTGCAGCCGTCGGGAACAAATCCCTAAGCTGTTTCAGGATAATGCCATACCATATACTATTAAGTGCCTTATAATCCTCGCGGTTATTTAGCAACTTTGGTTTGGCTTTATCAAAACATGTCGTGTAAGGTGTCATACGCTTTGGAATACCATCCCCTCGCCAGTTCTGGCGACGGGGATGGCATTCCACCCCTCTAGAGGGGTAAGACATGTTACTTCACTTTAATGCGGTTGATTTCTCCAAAGGCCTTAAGATCCACAAAATGGATGCCTCTGCCACAGACAAATGTCTGGACCCCTGGAGCTGACCGAAACCCAGTCAAGGGGGTCCTGGACAAAGGGTTTCCTGTCACAGGAGGGTGTCACCGCCCTCCAGACAGGAGATAGTGTATTGTAGCAGGGAGGTTTGAAAGAAACCAGACACTGCCTGGGGCGCACAAGGCTGCCCCTTGCATAATCCGGCCAAACCGGTTCTGGGGCACTCCAGCCCTCGTGCCAGGGCGGCCTGGATCAAAGGAAGGGGGTGTATCCACCCACTTCCTGGGTCCCACCCATAGGAGGGGACCTAGCAGGTAATCACGCCCACCAGATTCGAATAAGAGTGGGAGCAGTGCCAATGGACATCAGATTTCCTGGAAGAAACATTTGAAACGATATTCTGGACCCTTCGCCCTCCATCTCAACGTGGAAGCCCGAAGAATCTCCCTTGTGGTCAAGGAGTGACCACCCTGCAGCAGCAGGCACCATCCAGCCCTCGACGTCTACTTGGTTGCAGTTCCCGCCGGAACTCGAGCGACTGAGATCGACGAGATCAAGCCTGCCCAGCTTCTAACAGCCCGATCCACAGTCCCTGCAAAGCTGAGACCCGTGGAGGCGACCGGAAGCGTGGGGCACGCCATCTTGAAGTGACCACGAGACGCTGACCGTGCAGCCCACGAGTGACCCTCGAAGCTGTACACCGGGGTTTGAGAAGCCCCCACCCTGAGCTACACCTGAGCCGAAGTTCAGCCCTCCACACTCGACGAGTGCTGCGTGGGGCCCTTTGGCACGATTTGGCTCAACGCGTTGGCCCGGTCACTTGCCAGCTGGCTTGTGGTCCCTGTGCCGACGAACTACAAAAGAAGACTCGTGATTCTGGTTGCTCCAGATCCACACCAGCTCCCCTGAAAGGGAGCCCCGACTCTGACCTTCCTGGTCCGAGTGAGACGCCATCTTCCAATCCCGCGTGGATTGCTCTTACCAAGGCTTGTTTGCTCCAAACCGGAAGCCGACTGCACCGACGGTGAGAGCCTGCGTGGGACAGATCGTGACCTGCTCCTGGACGTCGCAGATGCCCCAGAGCCCACGTGACAGCGAAGAGAAGCGCCTCGACGACCACCTGATTGCGCCCGACATTGCCTGGTTCCGTCCTGGTTCCACCCTGGTCACTGCTGAGTGACCCAGACTCTGTCCCCTCTGCTTTCAGGTACTCTACAACTTGAGTCCACTCTTGGACTCCACCGGACACTTCGTCTTCACCCTGCCTGCAGCCCTTTCAGCTTCAAGCACCAAGAGCCTGCGTGTCAAAACCCGACGCCACTTCGACCCTGTGCACCCACTTCCTGTGGGTGAGGTAACTTTGCTCCGCCGGTGTTCCCACACTGGTGCACACCTCTAGGGTCTGTGTGTTAAGTTTTGTTCCTCTAGGTTCAGCGGAAGTGTCCTTAAACTTTAACTATTTGACTTTTACGCACCATTGGTTAACATTGGTGCATGCGTGCGCTTTCCGCACATCTCCCGAATCCCGAGGGCCATTCCCGACTTCAGCATTGCTTGTCCTGACTGCTCCCAGCGATTCCCTAGGCCCTAGGCCTAACCACTGTTCGAGTGGCCTCTCTTATACCACTTGTTTAGTATATGGTTTGAGTGGCCCCCCGCCCTCATCCATAATTGTGCAACTTGTATGTTTAAACAGTGCTTTTGATTTAACGCTTGTGCCCCTTTATTCATAAAGAATACTGGGGATTGTTTTTAGTAATAAACACATATATTTTTATAATATATACTTGTGTGGTGTCCTTTCATTTGGTATTACAGGATTGTATGTGGTAAAACAGCTCGCTTAACACGACCTCTTAAGTTAAGCCTTTAGGCTGCTTAGTTCATGCTACCCCTAGGATAGCTCGTCTAATAAGGTTGACTTACAACCAGACACCATAAGGGGATTGTTTGGTCAGGTAGTAGGTGGTTCCAGAATTGGAAACATCCCCTACCAGGCCAACTTCTCACATTGGTGGCAGCGGTGCGGATTTGAGCTTGCTGTTGTTTTACCATTGCAATCTTTATATCAAATTGAAAGATCACATCAAGTACCTCTAGGTACATATAAAATCAAAAGCTTAGCATATTAAGTTCTACTGAACTTAGTAGTTGTAGGTTGAAGGGAGTAGCACA
Organism: Lissotriton helveticus; assembly: GCF_964261635.1. NCBI lineage: Eukaryota > Metazoa > Chordata > Amphibia > Caudata > Salamandridae > Lissotriton > Lissotriton helveticus. The sequence goes on from NW_027611680.1 coordinate 1,811,878, forward strand.
CCCCTGACTACAACTCACTAGCAAGGTCCAGTAGGAAAACACTTAGTGTAGGTAAGTGCACCACTTACACCTCACTAGTAACCATGTCTGACACAGGAAAGGCCTCAGGGTCTAGTCCTGTGACAGTTGACCCTACCCAGGAAACTTTTGGATATGACAAACTAACTTGCAGAGACTTGATTGCCTTGTGCAAAGCAAGAGGGTTAAAAAGGGGCAGAAGCCCCACCTGCCTAACCCTGGTAGAAATCCTAGAACAGGATGACTTAGAGAAGGCTAAAGCAGCTTCCCTAGACACAGGAAATGGAGAGAACCCCCCTGTAGTTGATCCCCCTGAAGAGGAGGATGATGATGACTTGGATGAGGACTCAGATGTTGAGGACTTAGGAGTACAGGATCAGGGTAGCCAGGTTCCAGTTGGTAGGCTTAGCCAGGCCAACTTGGACCTACTGGGGAATGGAGAGGGCCAGCACCTCCCCAGAACACAACAGATGATTCTCCCAGGCAACAGAAGAGTGAGATCTCCCTCAGGGGACTCTCATCTTTCTAGTGCCTCCAGAGAATCAGAGAGAGGCATGAGTGCTTCTCAGAAAGCTGAGCATAGGGCTAGAATGAGGGCTGTCAGACTCCAGATAGAGAGAGAGGAGGTAGCCCTGAGTCAAGCTAAGCTTACCTTAGCTCAAGCTAAACTTGCCTTGGCAAGAGAGCAGAAATTGTGTGGCTTAGATGCCACTGGTGGCAGCAATATTCCCAAAGAGAAACCCAGGTCCTATGATAGTAGAAACCTGACAAAGATTGTGCCCCCCTTCAAAGAAGGGGATGACATCCACAAATGGATGACTGCTCTTGAGAGAGCCTGCATGGTACAGCAGGTTCCTGAGGAACAGTGGGCAGCAATCTTATGGTACTCCTTTTCAGAGAAAGGGAGAGATAAGCTCCTCACTGTTAGACATGAGGATGCAAACAATTACAAAGTCCTGAAGAGTGTTCTGATAGATGGGTTTGGCTTAACCACTGAACAGTACAGGTTCAAGTTCAGAGACACCCAGAAGACACAGACTCAGGACTGGACTGATTTTGTAGATTGTGCTACTAAGGCTCTGGAGGGTTGGCTACATGGCAGCAAAGTACATGACTTTACAGGATTGTATAATTTGATTATGAGGGAGCAGATCCTAAGTAATTGTCAGAACCAGCTCTTACACCAGCACCTGGTAGACTCTGATCTGACCTCTCCCCAAGAATTGGGAAAGAAGGCAGACAAATGGGTCAGAACCAGGATTAGGCCTAAGAATCAGGACAGTAACCAGAAGAAGGAGTCTACCAAGCCTCAAGATAAGGGTGGGGATAAAAATAAAGAAAAGACTTCCCCAGGGCCCCAAAACTCCAAGGATGGGGGTGGGTCCCAAGACACTTCTTCAACTGAGAAAAAGCCTTATTGTTATGCCTGTAAACAGGTGGGGCATTACAAAACAGACAACTGTTGTCCCAAGAATAACAATAAAGAAAATATACCTCCAAAGCCAGCTTCAACACCTCCTGTTACTGTCAGCAGTAATCCCCCAGGAAGTGGAAGCACACCCAGGAATCTGGGTGGGTTTACTTTTGGAAATCAGGTGGACCCTGGCCTATCCAGGTCCCCATCACCCAATGATCTTGTTTATGAGGTTGGCATGGGGTTTGCCAACTTCTCTGCTTGCCCAAATACTTTGAGCAAGTATAGACAAGAACCCATCATCAATGGTTTGAAAGTTGAGGCTTTTAGAGACACAGGGGCTAGCATCACCATGGTGGCTGATGGCCTAGTCCCCTCTAAGCAACTTTTACCTGGGGCCACATACCAGGTTACAAACATTGATGGAATCCAAACAAATCATCCCATGGCAGTAGTAAGTCTCAGCTGGGGAGGTGTCACTGGCCCAAAGAGAGTGGCAGTGTCCCCAAACTTACCTGTAGACTGTCTACTGGGTAATGATTTAGAAATCTCAGCCTGGGCTGGGGTTGAACAGGAAATCCATTCTAGAATGGTAAATTCCAATGGAAAGGTTAGTGGGGCTGTAATGGCTACAGCCCCAATTCAAGATGTCCTTCCTGAAAAGGTTGGTAGGGCGGAGATACTCCCTGCCCCATCTTTAGCAAAAGCTCTTCCTGAACAGAATAGCAAAGCTGTTATGGTAACAGCAGAAACCCAAACTGAGTCTCCTCCTGAAAAGGTTGGTGGGGCTGTGATGGCCACAGCCCAAACTCAAACTGACACGTGTGTTGTGAAACCTGAAATGATGGATAACTCCACACAAACTGAGAGCATGGAGGAGGAAGAGAAATCTCCCCCTCACCAGACTTTAGGACAGGATCAGCCTCCTCAGGGAACTGATCTTACCCCTGATGAAGGAACTGCCCCAGAGGTGGTTGGGCCTAGCCTGACAGAACCTCTGATGTCAGTGGACCCTTCTCAGGTGGGACCCAGTCTGGAGCAGGTAACCTGCCCCTCTCTCCCTTGCCTTAGCCAGCCCAGGGCTGCAGAGGACAAGAAGGACAGTGAGACCCAGAGGGCCCCCTGTCAAATAAAGCACCCCCATCAAAAGATTAGGTGCACCAAAACTAGTAGCCCTAGTAAGGTGAAAACTTTAAAAACTCCTGAGGGAGCCCCCTTAAAAACAGTTAGGGACCTCCCCCAGATGGATTCTGTTGGGCACAGCCAAACCTGGGACCCAAAGGGCCCAAACCTGAACTGTCCCTCCAGCAAGCCAAACAGAGGGACCCAGCCTCCAGCTTTAGGTAGCCAGAGGTTGACCCTGAGAGCACAGTGCAACTCAGTTAAAGAAAGAAAGGCACACATGGTGGAAGATAATTGGAGGAAGCCAAGCCCTAACTTAGTAGAGCCTCACTTCAAAACTCCATATCCAAACCAGCCTTTAACTTTGCATAAACACACCCAAGGTAGTGATTCCCTATGGTGGAGACCCTCTAATACCCAAAGGGTAAGGGACTGCTTAGTGGACCATGAGACAGGGGGTACCCATGCTAGTGCAGGTACTTCCTTATATGGCCACTCAGGCAATATAGGCTTACCTGGCCAAGGATAGCCTTATCTCCTTTCGTTTGGGGGGGGGTTATGTAGGAAGGTGGCTACCTGACTATGGTTACCCCAGATTTTTTTGCCTGTGTTTAGCTGGTTTTTTGACTTAGTTGACCTGGTTCCCTGCTAATCAGGGCCCCAGGCCATCTGCTCTCTCTGTAAAATGGATTCCATGTACCCTAGGTACATACCAATTGGAAATGGACTCCTTGTCAGCCCCTGTAGAATGCACTATAGGTGCACAGGGCACAGGAGCCACTAAGGCCTACCAGGGGCTGCAGCATATCTTTTGCCACCCCTGGCTGGTTCTTAAATTGACACAACTGGCTGATCACTCAGCTGGGGTAAGGTGGTGTACACACCCCTTGCTTAGATATAGTATACCTATGTCTAAACCTATATCTGGACACATGTAAACCTGTGAGCCACTCCTATAGACAGGCCTCACCAATCCTGGAGGCTGGGTGCATGGTTTTTATGTGAGATGGAGCTCTAGCATGAGCTGAGCCTGTCTGCAGCCGTCGGGAACAAATCCCTAAGCTGTTTCAGGATAATGCCATACCATATACTATTAAGTGCCATATAATCCTCGCGGTTATTTAGCAACTTTGGTTTGGCTTTATCAAAACATGTCGTGTAAGGTGTCATACGCTTTGGAATACCATCCCCTCGCCAGTTCTGGCGACGGGGATGGCATTCCACCCCTCTAGAGGGGTAAGACATGTTACTTCACTTTAATGCGGTTGATTTCTCCAAAGGCCTTAAGATCCACAAAATGGATGCCTCTGCCACAGACAAATGTCTGGACCCCTGGAGCTGACCGAAACCCAGTCAAGGGGGTCCTGGACAAAGGGTTTCCTGTCACAGGAGGGTGTCACCGCCCTCCAGACAGGAGATAGTGTATTGTAGCAGGGAGGTTTGAAAGAAACCAGACACTGCCTGGGGCGCACAAGGCTGCCCCTTGCATAATCCGGCCAAACCGGTTCTGGGGCACTCCAGCCCTCGTGCCAGGGCGGCCTGGATCAAAGGAAGGGGGTGTATCCACCCACTTCCTGGGTCCCACCCATAGGAGGGGACCTAGCAGGTAATCACGCCCACCAGATTCGAATAAGAGTGGGAGCAGTGCCAATGGACATCAGATTTCCTGGAAGAAACATTTGAAACGATATTCTGGACCCTTCGCCCTCCATCTCAACGTGGAAGCCCGAAGAATCTCCCTTGTGGTCAAGGAGTGACCACCCTGCAGCAGCAGGCACCATCCAGCCCTCAACGTCTACTTGGTTGCAGTTCCCGCCGGAACTCGAGCGACTGAGATCGACGAGATCAAGCCTGCCCAGCTTCCAACAGCCCGATCCACAGTCCCTGCAAAGCTGAGACCCGTGGAGGCGACCGGAAGCGTGGGGCACGCCATCTTGAAGTGACCACGAGACGCTGACCGTGCAGCCCACGAGTGACCCTCGAAGCTGTACACCGGGGTTTGAGAAGCCCCTACCCTGAGCTACACCTGAGCCGAAGTTCAGCCCTCCACACTCGACGAGTGCTGCGTGGGGCCCTTTGGCACGATTTGGCTCAACGCGTTGGCCCGGTCACTTGCCAGCTGGCTTGTGGTCCCTGTGCCGACGAACTACAAAAGAAGACTCGTGATTCTGGTTGCTCCAGATCCACACCAGCTCCCCTGAAAGGGAGCCCCGACTCTGACCTTCCTGGTCCGAGTGAGACGCCATCTTCCAATCCCGCGTGGATTGCTCTTACCAAGGCTTGTTTGCTCCAAACCGGAAGCCGACTGCACCGACGGTGAGAGCCTGCGTGGGACAGATCGTGACCTGCTCCTGGACGTCGCAGATGCCCCAGAGCCCACGTGACAGCGAAGAGAAGCGCCTCGACGACCACCTGATTGCGCCCGACATTGCCTGGTTCCGTCCTGGTTCCACCCTGGTCACTGCTGAGTGACCCAGACTCTGTCCCCTCTGCTTTCAGGTACTCTACAACTTGAGTCCACTCTTGGACTCCACCGGACACTTCGTCTTCACCCTGCCTGCAGCCCTTTCAGCTTCAAGCACCAAGAGCCTGCGTGTCAAAACCCGACGCCACTTCGACCCTGTGCACCCACTTCCTGTGGGTGAGGTAACTTTGCTCCGCCGGTGTTCCCACACTGGTGCACACCTCTAGGGTCTGTGTGTTAAGTTTTGTTCCTCTAGGTTCAGCGGAAGTGTCCTTAAACTTTAACTATTTGACTTTTACGCACCATTGGTTAACATTGGTGCATGCGTGCGCTTTCCGCACATCTCCCGAATCCCGAGGGCCATTCCCGACTTCAGCATTGCTTGTCCTGACTGCTCCCAGCGATTCCCTAGGCCCTAGGCCTAACCACTGTTCGAGTGGCCTCTCTTATACCACTTGTTTAGTATATGGTTTGAGTGGCCCCCCGCCCTCATCCATAATTGTGCAACTTGTATGTTTAAACAGTGCTTTTGATTTAACGCTTGTGCCCCTTTATTCATAAAGAATACTGGGGATTGTTTTTAGTAATAAACACATATATTTTTATAATATATACTTGTGTGGTGTCCTTTCATTTGGTATTACAGGATTGTATGTGGTAAAACAGCTCGCTTAACACGACCTCTTAAGTTAAGCCTTTAGGCTGCTTAGTCCATGCTACCCCTAGGATAGCTCGTCTAATAAGGTTGACTTACAACCAGACACCATAAGGGGATTGTTTGGTCAGGTAGTAGGTGGTTCCAGAATTGGAAACATCCCCTACCAGGCCAACTTCTCACACTAAGTGTATGTTCAGATGTCCAAGGGAGGACAGTCGATATGGCTGCCTCCTGTGTCGTTAACTGTATCAGTGGCTTTGCTAGAAATGCATACTGAGGAATCCATTGTCTGCAATAAGAAGTGAGGCCAATAAAAGCACGTACCTCCTTCTGTGTCTTGGGCTGTGGAAGACTCGCTATTAACTGGATACGGTCTGGTGTCAACTGCCTACCCCACTTGGACAGTAAGTGGCCTAAGTAGATCACTTGCTGGACACAGAATTGAAGCTTCGAAGGGGACACCTTGTGCCCCATCTCGGCTAGGAAATACAGAACTGTAAGTGACGCTCGCTCGCAGTCACGTTCAGAACGGGCTGTGATCAGTAGATCATCTACATACTGGAGCAGGGCAGTGTCAGTTGGCATGTGAATATTGTCTAGTTGTCTTTTAAGTGCTTGACTGTAAATACTAGGGCTTTCTGTGAAACCTTGAGGAGCTCGTGTGAATTTATAGCTCCTTCCATTTAAACAAAAACCGAAAAGGTACTGGCTGTCTGGATGAATCGGGACACTGAAAAATGCATTCTTGAGGTCTATAACAGTAAAAAATGTAGCTTCAGAATCAATAGCTGTCAATAGAGATGAAATATCTGGGACTACTGGATACTGGGGTATGATACATTTATTAAGTTCTCGAAGGTCAATCACTAATCGATATACTGGAGGTGCATTTGGATCAGTACGTTTCATGACTGGAATGATAGGATAATTACATACATTGGAGTCAGTTTCTACGACTACTCCTTGAGCAATGAGCTCGTCAATAATTTTGGATAAGGCTGCTACAGCCTCAGGTGGCAATCTGTACTGTCTGATCCGTGGCAAGACTATACCTTGCTTGAGGGTCACACGATGGGGTGTGATTCGCATAAAACCTACATCAGTTGGACCTTGCGCCCATAAATGCTGTGGAACATTGGACAATCTTGGATCAAAATCACGTAATACATAATGACCTTTAAAGTCTCTTAAAAACAATCATATTCCTTCTGGAGAGCAGCAAATAACTGCACCTAATTCTTTTAATGTTTTAATGCCTAACAAATTTTCTGGACATGACTTCGTAAGTAACAAATCAGTAGTTCGGGACAATGGACCAACTTCTAGAGTAACTGGCTTTGAAATCTCGTTAACAATAGGCTTTCCTGAAAATCCAAGGGAAACATTTCTAGAGCCTGAGAGCGGAGCCCCTGGAACCTCGTCATGACTGATAGTAGTCCTACTTGCCCCTGTATCAATCAAAAACTTTCTGTCTTTCCCCAATACTTGACTATGTACATAGGGACCCTCTTGATCTACAGGTATCTCGATGAGAGGCAAGCCTACCTCCCTCTCTAGGCTGTTTCATGAATACGGTTGATATTCTGGATACTCTGTCTGGGCATACTGGTACATCTGCTGTGTAACATGCTGTGTTGCAGCAATAGGCTGCGGTGCTGGAACTGTCTGTTGTGCATTCTGTGGTGTCTGGGAAGTCTGTGAAACTTGTTCTTGTCTAGGCGGACGTGGTCTTTCTTTAGTCTTACCAGTTGCTATGTTGTGTTTCAGAACTGCACACTCGTTTATAAAATGACCTGGTTGTTTACAATAATTGCATGTCCCTTTAACGGGAGCTGCAGGATGACTGGCTTGATTCGGACCCCTCTTCTGACTGTCTTGTGGAACAGATTGTGCAACTAGTACTTTCATTTTCGTGTCTTTCATACGTCTCCTTTCGTGTTCTTGCTCTTCCCTGATTCTATTCTGGTGATACTGGAGCATCTGTAACATTTGTGACGGGGTACTAGCTTGCCAGGTACTTTCGACTTTCAAAACTCGATTTTTAACTTGTGGGCTTGAATTCTCGACTAGTTTAGTAACAAAAAGATGAGGGTATGACTCGCTACCTGTCTTCAAACCACTGTTAATAATAAAACATTTTTCAAATCTAGAATAAAAATCACTAGTATCTTCATCCTGTTTCTGTTTACATGCTGAGATTGCATCCCAATCTTCCTTTTTCGTGGCTAATAACCTTGGCAAAACTTGTATCAATAACTCGGGCAATTCTTTACATTTGTCCCCAAGACCGGTACCTGGTACTCGTATTTTATCTTCAGCTTCTAGAGCTGTCCAATCAATCTTTTTCTCTCCCACCTCCCATTCCTTTTCCTTGAGTTTTTCATATACCCCTGCGGGCAACAGGACCTTTAACATTTTAATGATATCTGGATACGTGTATTCTCCCATACGGAGCATGTCTTTTAATTCTCGATGGAACCCTGCTGGATCTTTGTCGTGACAGGGAATTAATTTCTTCATCTCTAAGAGTTCCATCTATGTGATAGGGGTGTAAACAAATACTCGTTGCATTTCACCACCCGGTGTCCTAACTGGGTGTACTTCTCGTAACGGATGCTGTCTATCTATGTAAAATGGTTTACTTTCTGGAGGTGAGACGTGAACAAAATGCGGGTTCAGAAACGTTCTATATTTGTGGCGCTGTTCTAGAATGACACTACTTAAATCGGTACCTAAACCTTTCCATTTATACTGGAGTAACTCGTTCAGAATATCATGTAACGGATCTGGATCAGAATGTTGTCCTTCATATAGTGTAATGAGGTGCTGGATCATATACATACCCACCAGTCGTTGCTCGGCTGGGGGCAGTTTCAGAAACATTTGTGCCACTATTTCGTCTGGAAAAGTGGTAGAATCAGTAATCCATCGGACTGCTGATCGGGCTAGTTCTTGTTCATGCATGGTACTAAGTTCACTATAACCGATTCGTGATTTCAGAATGTGATCGGTAGCTTGAAATACTTGTTCTAGAGAATATTGTTCTGGTGCTGGAAGATGAAAGACTTTCTTGTGTTCTAGGCGTGAATGTCGGTCTGGAAATCTAGATTTACCTACATACGCTATTCTGGCGGTATTCTCGTCTTCTACTTCTTCAGTATCAGAGTTATCTTCTTTCTCGCTTACTTGTGCTGTTTTGCGTTTCTCGTGTAACCTTATTGTGAGAAGTTGGCCTGGTAGGGGATGTTTCCAATTCTGGAACCGCCTACTACCTGACCAAACAATCCCCTTATGGTGTCTGGTTGTAAGTCAACCTTATTAGACAAGCTATCCTAGGGGTAGCATGGACTAAGCAGCCTAAAGGCTTAACTTAAGAGGTCGTGTTAAGCGAGCTGTTTTACCACATACAATCCTGTAATACCAAATGAAAGGACACCACACAAGTATATATTATAAAAATATATGTATTTATTACTAAAAACAATCCCCAGTATTCTTTATGACTAAAGGGGCACAAGCGTTAAATCAAAAGGAGGAACAAAACTTAACACACAGACCCTAGAGGTGTGCACCAGTGTGGGAACACCGGCGGAGCAAAGTTACCTCACCCACAGGAAGTGGGTGCACAGGGTCGAAGTGACGTCGGGTTTTGACTCGCAGGCTCTTGGTGCTTGAAGCTGAAAGGGCTGCAGGCGGGTTAAAGATGAAGTGTCCGGTGGAGTCCAAGGGTGGACTCAAGTTGTAGAGTACCTGAAAGCAGAGGGGACAGAGTCTGGGTCACTCAGCAGTGACCAGGGTGGAACCAGGACGGAACCAGGCAATGTCGGGCGCAATCAGGTGGTCGTCGAGGAGCTTCTCTCCGCTGTCACGTGGGCTCTGGGGCATCTGCGACGTCCAGGAGCAGGTCACGATCTGTCCCACGCAGGTTCTCACCGTCGGTGCAGTCGGCTTCCGGTTTGGAGCAAACAAGCCTTGGTAAGAGCAATCCACGCGGGATCGGAAGATTGCTTCTCACTCGGACCAGGAAGGTCAGAGTCGGGGCTCCTTTTCAGGGGAGCTGGTGTGGATCTGGAGCAACCAGAATCACAAGTCTTCTTTTGTAGTTCGTTGGCACAGGGACCACAAGCCAGCTGGCAAGTGACCGGGCCAACGCGTTGAGCCAAATCGTGCCAAAGGGCCCCACGCAGCACTCGTCGAGTGTGGAGGGCTGAACTTCGGCTCAGGAGTAGCTCAGGGTGGGGGCTTCTCAAACCCCGGTGCACAGCTTCGAGGGTCACTCGTGGGCTGCACGGTCAGCGTCTCGTGGTCAATTCAAGATGGCGTGCCCCACGCTTCCGGTCGCCTCCACGGGTCTCAGCTTTGCAGGGACTGTGTATCGGGCTGTTAGAAGCTGGGCAGGCTTGATCTCGTCGATCTCAGTCGCTCGAGTTCCGGCGGGAACTGCAACTAAGTAGACGTCGAGGGCTGGATGGTGCCTGCTGCTGCAGGGTGGTCACTCCTTGACCACAAGGGAGATTCTTCGGGCTTCCAAGTTGAAATGGGAGTCCAAGGGTCCAGAGTTTCGTTTCTAATGTTTCTTCCAGGTAATCTGATGTGCATTGGCACTGCTCCCACTCTTATTCCAATCTGGGGGGCGTGATTACCTGCTAGGTCCCTCCCTATGGGTGGGACCCAGGAAGGGGGTGGATACACCCCTTTCCTTTGATCCAGGCCGCCCTGGCACGAGGGCTGGAGTGCCCCAGAACCGGTTTGGCCGGATTATGCAAGGGGCAGCCTTGTGCGCCCCAAGCAGTGTCTGGTTTCTTTCAAACCTCCCTGCTACAATACACTATCTCCTGTCTGGAGGGCGGTGACACCCTCCTGTGACAGGAAACCCTTTGTCCAGGACCCCCTTGACTGAGTTTCGGTCAGCTCCAGGGGTCCAGACATTTGTCTGTGGCAGAGGCATCCATTTTGTGGATCTTAAGGTCTTTGGAGAAATCAACCGCATTAAAGTAAAGTAACATGTCTTACCCCTCTAGAGGGGTGGAATGCCATCCCCGTCGCCAGAACTGGCGAGGGGATGGTATTCCAAAGCGTATGACACCTTACACGACATGTTTTGATAAAGCCAAACCAAAGTTGCTAAATAACCGCGAGGATTATAAGGCACTTAATAGTATATGGTATGGCATTATCCTGAAACAGCTTAGGGATTTGTTCCCGACGGCTGCAGACAGGCTCAGCTAGAGCTCCATCTCACATAAAACCACGCACTCAGCCTCCAGGATTGATGAGGCCTTTCTATAGGAGTGGCTCACAGGTTTACATGTGTCCAGATATAGGTTTAGACATAGGTATACTATATCTAAGCAAGGGGTGTGTACACCACCTTACCCCAGCTGAGTGATCAGCCAGTTGTGTCAATTTAAGAACCAGCCAGGGGTGGCAAAAGATATGCTGCAGCCCCTGGTAGGCCTTAGTGGCCCCTATGCCCTGTGCACCTATAGTGCATTCTACAGGGGCTGACAAGGAGTCCATTTCCAATTGGTATGTACCTAGGGTACATGGAATCCATTTTACAGAGAGAGCAGATGGCCTGGGGCCCTGATTAGCAGGGAACCAGGTCAACTAAGTCAAAAAACCAGCTAAACACAGGCAAAAAATCTGGGGTAACCATAGTCAGGTAGCCACCTTCCTACATAACCCCCCCCCAAACGAAAGGAGATAAGGCTATCCTTGGCCAGGTAAGCCTATATTGCCTGAGTGGCCATATAAGGAAGTACCTGCACTAGCATGGGTACCCCCTGTCTCATGGTCCACTAAGCAGTCCCTCACCCTTTGGGTATTAGAGGGTCTCCACCATAGGGAATCACTACCTTGGGTGTGTTTATGCAAAGTTAAAGGCTGGTTTGGATATGGAGTATTGAAGCGAGGCTATACTAATTTAGGGCTTAGCTTCCTCCAATTATCTTCCACCATGTGTGCCTTTCTCTCTTTAACTGAGTTGCACTGTGCTCTCAGGGTCAACCTCTGGCTACCTAAAGCTGGAGGCTGGGTCCCTCTGTTTGGCTTGCTGGAGGGACAGTTCAGGTTTGGGCCCCTTGGGTCCCAGGTTTGGCTGTGCCCAACAGAATCCATCTGTGGGAGGTCCCTAACTGTTTTTTAGGGGGCTCCCTCAGGAGTTTTTAAAGTTTTCACCTTACTAGGGCTACTAGTTTTGGTGCACCTAATCTTTTGATGGGGGTGCTTTATTTGACAGGGGGCCCTCTGGGTCTCACTGTCCTTCTTGTCCTCTGCAGCCCTGGGCTGGCTAAGGCAGGGTAGAGAGGGGCAGGTTACCTGCTCCAGACTGGGTCCCACCTGAGAAGGGTCCACTGACATCAGAGGTTCTGTCAGGCTAGGCCCAACCACCTCTGGGGCAGTTCCTTCATCAGGGGTAAGATCAGTTCCCTGAGGAGGCTGATCCTGTCCTAAAGTCTGGTGAGGGGGAGATTTCTCTTCCCCCTCCATGCTCTCAGTTTGTGTGGAGTTATCCATCATTTCAGGTTTCACAACACACGTGTCAGTTTGAGTTTGGGCTGTGGCCATCACAGCCCCACCAACCTTTTCAGGAGGAGACTCAGTTTGGGTTTCTGCTGTTATCATAACAGCTTTGCTATTCTGTTCAGGAAGAGCTTTTGCTAAAGATGGGGCAGAGAGTTTCTCAGCCCTACCAACCTTTTCAGGAAGGACATCTTGAATTGGGGCTGTAGCCATTACAGCCTCACTAACCTTTCCATGGGAATTCACCATTCTAGAATGGGTTTCCTGTTCAACCTCAGCCCAGGCTGAGATCTCCAAATCATTACCAAGTAGGCAGTCTACAGGCAAGTTTGGTGACACTGCCACCCTCTTTGGGCCAATGACACCTCCCCAGCTGAGACTTACTACTGCCATGGGATGATTTGTTTGGATTCCATCAATGTTTGTAACCTGGTATGTGGCACCAGGTAAAAGTTGCTTAGAGGGGACTATGCCATCAGCCACCATGGTGATGCTAGCCCCTGTGTCTCTAAAAGCCTCAACTTTCAAACCATTGATGATGGGTTCTTGTCTATACTTGCTCAAAGTATTTGGGCAAGCAGAGAAGTTGGCAAACCCCATGCCAGTCTCATAGACAAGATCATTGGGTGATGGGGACCTGGATAGGCCAGGGTCCACCTGAGCTCCAACAGTAAACCCACCCAGATTCCTGGGTGTGCTTCCACTTCCTGGGGGATTACTGCTGACAGTAACAGGAGGTGTGGAAGCTGGCTTTGGAGGTATATTTTCTTTATTGTTATTCTTGGGACAACAGTTGTCTGTTTTGTAATGCCCCACCTGTTTACAGGCATAACAATAAGGCTTTTTCTCAGTTGAAGAAGTGTCTTGGGACCCACCCCCATCCTTGGAGTTTTGGGGCCCTGGGGAAGTCTTTTCTTTATTTTTATCCCCACCCTTATCTTGAGGCTTGGTAGACTCCTTCTTCTGGTTACTGTCCTGATTCTTAGGCCTAATCCTGGTTCTGACCCATTTGTCTGCCTTCTTTCCCAATTCTTGGGGAGAGGTCAGATCAGAGTCTACCAGGTGCTGGTGTAAGAGCTGGTTCTGACAATTACTTAGGATCTGCTCCCTCATAATCAAATTATACAATCCTGTAAAGTCATGTACTTTGCTGCCATGTAGCCAACCCTCCAGAGCCTTAGTAGCACAATCTACAAAATCAGTCCAGTCCTGAGTCTGTGTCTTCTGGGTGTCTCTGAACTTGAACCTGTACTGTTCAGTGGTTAAGCCAAACCCATCTATCAGAACACTCTTCAGGACTTTGTAATTGTTTGCATCCTCATGTCTGACAGTGAGGAGCTTGTCCCTCCCTTTCTCTGAAAAGGAGTACCATAAGATTGCTGCCCACTGTTCCTCAGGAACCTGCTGTACCATGCAGGCTCTCTCAAGAGCAGTCATCCATTTGTGGATGTCATCCCCTTCTTTGAAGGGGGGCACAATCTTTGTCAGGTTTCTACTATCATAGGACCTGGGTTTCTCTTTTGGAATATTGCTGCCACCAGTGGCATCTAAGCCACACAATTTCTGCTCTCTTGCCAAGGCAAGTTTAGCTTGGGCCATGCTGGGTTTAGCTTGAGCCAAGGCTACCTCCTCCCTCTCTATTTGGAGTTGGACAGCCCTCATTCTGGCCCTATGCTCAGCTTTCTGAGAAGCAGTCATGCCTCTCTCTGATTCTCTTGAGGCACTAGAAATATGAGAGTCCCCTGAGGGAGATCTCACTCTTCTGTTGCCTGGGAGAATCCCATGTTGGGTTCTGGGGAGGTGCTGGCCCTCTCCATTCCCCAGTAGGTCCAAGTTGGCCTGGCTAAGCCTACCAACTGGAACCTGGCTACCCTGATCCTGTACTTCTAAGTCCTCAACCTCTGAGTCCTCATCTTCATCATCATCCTCCTCTTCAGGGGGATCAACTGCAGGGGGGTTCCCTCCAGTTCCTGTGTCTAGGGAAGCTGCTTTTGCCTTCTCTAAGTCATCCTGTTCTAGGATTTCTACCAGGATTAGGCAGGTGGGGCTTCTGCCCCTTTTTAACCCTCTTGCTTTGCACAAGGCAATCAAGTCTCTGCGGGTTAACTTGTCATATCCAAAAGTTGCCTGGGTAGGGTCAACTGTCACAGGACTAGACCCTGAGGCCTTTCCTGTGTCAGACATGGTTACTAGTGAGGTGTAAGTGGTGCACTTACCTACACTAAGTGTTTTCCTACTGGACCTTGCTAGTGAGTTGTAGTCAGGGGTGTGCTACTCCCTTCAACCTACAACTACTAAGTTCAGTAGAACTTAATATGCTAAGCTTTTGATTTTATATGTACCTAGAGGTACTTGATGTGATCTTTCAATTTGATATAAAGATTGCAATGGTAAAACAACAGCAAGCTCAAATCCGCACCGCTGCTCACCAATGTGAGAAGTTGGCCTGGTAGGGGATGTTTCCAATTCTGGAACCGCCTACTACCTGACCAAACAATCCCCTTATGGTGTCTGGTTGTAAGTCAACCTTATTAGACAAGCTATCCTAGGGGTAGCATGGACTAAGCAGCCTAAAGGCTTAACTTAAGAGGTCGTGTTAAGCGAGCTGTTTTACCACATACAATCCTGTAATACCAAATGAAAGGACACCACACAAGTATATATTATAAAAATATATGTATTTATTACTAAAAACAATCCCCAGTATTCTTTATGACTAAAGGGGCACAAGCGTTAAATCAAAAGCACTGTTTAAACATACAAGTTGCACAATTATGGATGAGGGCGGGTGGCCACTCAAACCATATACTAAACAAGTGGTATAAGAGAGGCCACTCGAACAGTGGTTAGGCCTAAGGCCTAGGGAATCGCTGGGAGCAGTCAGGACAAGCAATGCTGAAGTCGGGAATGGCCCTCGGGATTCGGGAGATGTGCGGAAAGCGCACGCATGCACCAATGTTAACCAATGGTGCGTAAAAGTCAAAGAGTTAAAGTTAAAGGACACTTCCGCTGAACCTAGAGGAACAAAACTTAACACACAGACCCTAGAGGTGTGCACCAGTGTGGGAACACTGGCGGAGCAAAGTTACCTCACCCACAGGAAGTGGGTGCACAGGGTCGAAGTGACGTCGGGTTTTGACTCGCAGGCTCTTGGTGCTTGAAGCTGAAAGGGCTGCAGGCGGGTTAAAGATGAAGTGTCCGGTGGAGTCCAAGGGTGGACTCAAGTTGTAGAGTACCTGACAGCAGAGGGGACAGAGTCTGGGTCACTCAGCAGTGACCAGGGTGGAACCAGGACGGAACCAGGCAATGTCGGGCGCAATCAGGTGGTCGTCGAGGAGCTTCTCTCCGCTGTCACGTGGGCTCTGGGGCATCTGCGACGTCCAGGAGCAGGTCACGATCTGTCCCACGCAAGCTCTCACCGTCGGTGCAGACGTCTTCCGGTTTGGAGCAAACAAGCCTTGGTAAGAGCAATCCACGCGGGATCGGAAGATTGCTTCTCACTCGGACCAGGAAGGTCAGAGTCGGGGCTCCTTTTCAGGGGAGCTGGTGTGGATCTGGAGCAACCAGAATCACAAGTCTTCTTTTGTAGTTCGTCGGCACAGGGACCACAAGCCAGCTGGCAAGTGACCGGGCCAACGCGTTGAGCCAAATCGTGCCAAAGGGCCCCACGCAGCACTCGTCGAGTGTGGAGGGCTGAACTTCGGCTCAGGAGTAGCTCAGGGTGGGGGCTTCTCAAACCCCGGTGCACAGCTTCGAGGGTCACTCGTGGGCTGCACGGTCAGCGTCTCGTGGTCAATTCAAGATGGCGTGCCCCACGCTTCCGGTTGCCTCCACGGGTCTCAGCTTTGCAGGGACTGTGGATCGGGCTGTTAGAAGCTGGGCAGGCTTGATCTCATCGATCTCAGTCGCTCGAGTTCCGGCAGGAACTGCAACTAAGTAGACGTCGAGGGCTGGATGGTGCCTGCTGCTGCAGGGTGGTCACTCCTTGACCACAAGGGAGATTCTTCGGGCTTCCAAGTTGAAATGGGAGTCCAAGGGTCCAGAGTTTTGTTTCTAATGTTTCTTCCAGGTAATCTGATGTGCATTGGCACTGCTCCCACTCTTATTCCAATCTGGGGGGCGTGATTACCTGCTAGGTCCCTCCCTATGGGTGGGACCCAGGAATGGGGTGGATACACCCCTTTCCTTTGATCCAGGCCGCCCTGGCACGAGGGCTGGAGTGCCCCAGAACCGGTTTGGCCGGATTATGCAAGGGGCAGCCTTGTGCGCCCCAAGCAGTGTCTGGTTTCTTTCAAACCTCCCTGCTACAATACACTATCTCCTGTCTGGAGGGCGGTGACACCCTCCTGTGACAGGAAACCCTTTGTCCAGGACCCCCTTGACTGAGTTTCGGTCAGCTCCAGGGGTCCAGACATTTGTCTGTGGCAGAGGCATCCATTTTGTGGATCTTAAGGTCTTTGGAGAAATCAACCGCATTAAAGTAAAGTAACATGTCTTACCCCTCTAGAGGGGTGGAATGCCATCCCCGTCGCCAGAACTGGCGAGGGGATGGTATTCCAAAGCGTATGACACCTTACATGACATGTTTTGATAAAGCCAAACCAAAGTTGCTAAATAACCGCGAGGATTATAAGGCACTTAATAGTATATTGTAGGAGAGTAGGGTCTGCTATCCTATGGTCACCCCAAATTTTTGCTTTTTGCTTCACTGGTTTTCGACTACTGAGGCTGTGGGCCTGCTGATCAGACCCCCAGCCTGCTGTTCTCTCACTAAATTAATGACACATGTGCTATAGGCACATACCAATTGGAAATGGACTCCTTGTCAGCCCCTGTAGAATGCACTATAGGTGCACAGGGCACAGGAGCCACTAAGGCCTACCAGGGGCTGCAGCATATCTTTTGCCACCCCTGGCTGGTTCTTAAATTGACACAACTGGCTGATCACTCAGCTGGGGTAAGGTGGTGTACACACCCCTTGCTTAGATATAGTATACCTATGTCTAAACCTATATCTGGACACATGTAAACCTGTGAGCCACTCCTATAGACAGGCCTCACCAATCCTGGAGGCTGGGTGCATGGTTTTTATGTGAGATGGAGCTCTAGCATGAGCTGAGCCTGTCTGCAGCCGTCGGGAACAAATCCCTAAGCTGTTTCAGGATAATGCCATACCATATACTATTAAGTGCCTTATAATCCTCGCGGTTATTTAGCAACTCTGGTTTGGCTTTATCAAAACATGTCGTGTAAGGTGTCATACGCTTTGGAATACCATCCCCTCGCCAGTTCTGGCGACGGGGATGGCATTCCACCCCTCTAGAGGGGTAAGACATGTTACTTCACTTTAATGCGGTTGATTTCTCCAAAGGCCTTAAGATCCACAAAATGGATGCCTCTGCCACAGACAAATGTCTGGACCCCTGGAGCTGACCGAAACCCAGTCAAGGGGGTCCTGGACAAAGGGTTTCCTGTCACAGGAGGGTGTCACCGCCCTCCAGACAGGAGATAGTGTATTGTAGCAGGGAGGTTTGAAAGAAACCAGACACTGCCTGGGGCGCACAAGGCTGCCCCTTGCATAATCCGGCCAAACCGGTTCTGGGGCACTCCAGCCCTCGTGCCAGGGCGGCCTGGATCAAAGGAAGGGGGTGTATCCACCCACTTCCTGGGTCCCACCCATAGGAGGGGACCTAGCAGGTAATCACGCCCACCAGATTCGAATAAGAGTGGGAGCAGTGCCAATGCACATCAGATTTCCTGGAAGAAACATTTGAAACGATATTCTGGACCCTTCGCCCTCCATCTCAACGTGGAAGCCCGAAGAATCTCCCTTGTGGTCAAGGAGTGACCACCCTGCAGCAGCAGGCACCATCCAGCCCTCGACGTCTACTTAGTTGCAGTTCCCGCCGGAACTCGAGCGACTGAGATCGACGAGATCAAGCCTGCCCAGCTTCTAACAGCCCGATCCACAGTCCATGCAAAGCTGAGACCCGTGGAGGCGACCGGAAGCGTGGGGCACGCCATCTTGAAGTGACCACGAGACGCTGACCGTGCAGCCCACGAGTGACCCTCGAAGCTGTACACCGGGGTTTGAGAAGCCCCCACCCTGAGCTACTCCTGAGCCGAAGTTCAGCCCTCCACACTCGACGAGTGCTGCGTGGGGCCCTTTGGCACGATTTGGCTCAACGCGTTGGCCCGGTCACTTGCCAGCTGGCTTGTGGTCCCTGTGCCGACGAACTACCAAAGAAGACTCGTGAATCTGGTTGCTCCAGATCCACACCAGCTCCCCTGAAAAGGAGCCCCGACTCTGACCTTCCTGGTCCGAGTGAGAAGCAATCTTCCGATCCTGCGTGGATTGCTCTTACCAAGGCTTGTTTGCTCCAAACCTGAAGCCGACTGCACCGACGGTGAGAGCCTGCGTGGGACAGATCGTGACCTGCTCCTGGACGTCGCGGATGCCCCAGAGCCCACGTGACAGCGGAGAGAAGCTCCTCGACGACCACCTGATTGCGCCCGACATTGCCTGGTTCCGTCCTGGTTCCACCCTGGTCACTGCTGAGTGACCCAGACTCTGTCCCCTCTGCTTTCAGGTACTCTACAACTTGAGTCCACCCTTGGACTCCACCGGACACTTCGTCTTCACCCTGCCTGCAGCCCTTTCAGCTTCAAGCACCAAGAGCCTGCGTGTCAAAACCCGACGCCACTTCGACCCTGTGCACCCACTTCCTGTGGGTGAGGTAACTTTGCTCCGCCGGTGTTCCCACACTGGTGCACACCTCTAGGGTCTGTGTGTTAAGTTTTGTTCCTCTAGGTTCAGCGGAAGTGTCCTTAAACTTTAACTATTTGACTTTTACGCACCATTGGTTAACATTGGTGCATGCGTGCGCTTTCCGCACATCTCCCGAATCCCGAGGGCCATTCCCGACTTCAGCATTGCTTGTCCTGACTGCTCCCAGCGATTCCCTAGGCCCTAGGCCTAACCACTGTTCGAGTGGCCTCTCTTATACCACTTGTTTAGTATATGGTTTGAGTGGCCCCCCGCCCTCATCCATAATTGTGCAACTTGTATGTTTAAACAGTGCTTTTTGATTTAACGCTTGTGCCCCTTTATTCATAAAGAATACTGGGGATTGTTTTTAGTAATAAACACATATATTTTTATAATATATACTTGTGTGGTGTCCTTTCATTTGGTATTACAGGATTGTATGTGGTAAAACAGCTCGCTTAACACGACCTCTTAAGTTAAGCCTTTAGGCTGCTTAGTCCATGCTACCCCTAGGATAGCTTGTCTAATAAGGTTGACTTACAACCAGACACCATAAGGGGATTGTTTGGTCAGGTAGTAGGTGGTTCCAGAATTGGAAACATCCCCTACCAGGCCAACTTCTCACATTGGTGAGCAGCGGTGCGGATTTGAGCTTGCTGTTGTTTTACCATTGCAATCTTTATATCAAATTGAAAGATCACATCAAGTACCTCTAGGTACATATAAAATCAAAAGCTTAGCATATTAAGTTCTACTGAACTTAGTAGTTGTAGGTTGAAGGGATTAGCACACCCTGACTACAACTAACTAGCAAGGTACAGTAGGAAAACACTTAGTGTAGGTAAGTGCACCACTTACACCTCACTAGTAACCATGTCTGACACAGGAAAAGCCTCAGGGTCTGCTCCTGTGACAGTTGACCCTACCCAGGCAACTTTTGGATATGACAAACTAACCCGCAGAGACTTGATTGCCTTGTGCAAAGCAAGAGGGTTAAAAAGGGGCAGAAGCCCCACCTGCCTAACCCTGGTAGAAATCCTAGAACAGGATGACTTAGAGAAGGCTAAAGCAGCTTCCCTAGACACAGGAAATGGAGAGAACCCCCCTGTAGTTGATCCCCCTGAAGAGGAGGATGATGATGACTTGGATGAGGACTCAGATGTTGGGGACTTAGAAGTACAGGATCAGGGTAGCCAGGTTCCAGTTGGTAGGCTTAGCCAGGCCAACTTGGACCTACTGGGGAATGGAGAGGGCCAGCACCTCCCCAGAACCCAACATGTGATTCTCCCAGGCAACAGAAGAGTGAGATCTCCCTCAGGGGACTCTCATCTTTCTAGTGCCTCCAGAGAATCAGAGAGAGGCATGAGTGCTTCTCAGAAAGCTGAGCATAGGGCTAGAATGAGGGCTGTCAGACTCCAGATAGAGAGAGAGGAGGTAGCCCTGAGTCAAGCTAAGCTTACCTTAGCTCAAGCTAAACTTGCCTTGGCAAGAGAGCAGAAATTAAGTGGCTTAGATGTCACTGGTGGCAGCAATTTTCCAAGAGAAAAAGACAGGGCCTATGACAATAGAAACCTGACCAAGATTGTGCCCCCCTTTAAAGAAGGGGATGACATCCACAAATGGATGACTGCTCTTGAGAGAGCCTGCATGGTACAGCAGGTTCCTGAGAATCAGTGGGCTGCAATTTTGTGGTACTCCTTTTCTGAGAAAGGGAGGGACAGGCTCCTCACAGTTAGACCTGAGGATGCCAAAAACTACTCTGTTTTGAAGAGTGCTCTCATTGAAGGGTATGGCCTAACCACTGAGCAATACAGGTTGTTGTTCAGAGACACCCAGAAAGCACAGACTCAAGACTGGACTGATTTTGTGGAGTGTGCCACTAAGGCTTTGGAGGGTTGGTTACAGGGAAGTAAAGTTTCAGACTATACAGGATTGTACAATCTTATGATGAGAGAACAGATCCTTAATAACTGTACAAACCAGCTGTTGCATCAATACCTTATTGACTCTGATCTGACCTCTCCCCAAGAATTGGGAAAGAAGGCAGACAAATGGGTCAGAACAAGGATTAAGCAGAAACCCCAGAACCAAGGTGGTGACCAGAAGAAAACAGACCAGAAGGGTGGTAATCAGAATCAGAAAGATAAAGAAAAAGACCAGAAGTCTTCAGGCCCCCAAACTAATAGTAAGGAGGGTGGTTCCCAAAATGGTAACAAGAAGAAGAAGAACAAAGGTCCAAAGACACCTTGGTGTAATACCTGCAAATCAGTTTCACACTGGGGCAGTGAGTGCACCAAGGCAAATCCAGTTCCCACCACTACAGCTCCTAAAGCAACTGCAACCCCAAGTACAGTAAGCAGTGGTGGAACACAGTCCAAGGGTGTAGCTGGGTTGACCCTGGGTATTGAAGTAGGATCTGGCCTAGTCAGAGTCCCTACACAGGCAGTTCTCCTGTATGATGTGGACATTGAGTTGCCCACTGCAGTAAGCCCCACTAACCTGGGCAAATACAGGCAGACTCCCTTAATCAATGAGAAACTGGCTCAAGCTTACAGGGACACATGTGCTAGTGTCACCATGGTGACCCCTGGCTTTGTGGACCCTGGACAGATTGTACTAGGAGAGAGCGACCTAGTAACCAATGCAAGCAACTCCACTACCTCCCATAGTGTGGCAGTTGTGAACTTCTCCTGGGGAGGGGTTGATGGCCTAAAGAAAGTTGTGGTGAGTGCAGACCTACCAGTAGACTGTCTGTTAGGCAATGACCTTGAAAGCTCAGCATGGTCAGAAGTGGAGTACAGGACTCATGCAGAAATGCTAGGGATTTCAGAGCATGTCCTTGCCATG
The DNA here is from genome assembly GCF_964261635.1 of Lissotriton helveticus. Taxonomy (NCBI): domain Eukaryota; kingdom Metazoa; phylum Chordata; class Amphibia; order Caudata; family Salamandridae; genus Lissotriton; species Lissotriton helveticus. Next base: position 1,833,695 of record NW_027611680.1, read on the forward strand.
ACAAGGGCTCAGGCTAAGAAGTGCCTTCCTGAACCAGTGGTGGATCTTGAGACAATAGACCAGCCACAACCCAAGAGAAGGAGCAAGAGAGGAAAGGCCTCGCCTTCCACCTTGCCCCAGGTTGAGGATCAGCTTTCAGAGGAAACTGATTCTGCAGCCCAAGAGGAGACTGTCTCTGAGGAGCTTGAACCTGACCAGGTTGAGTTTCTGGGGACAGGGGGACCCTCAAGGGCAGACCTGAGGCAGGCTCAATTAGATTGCCCTTCCCTTGAACCCCTCAGACAGCAGGCTGCTGCTGAGGCTGCTGGGGATGCCCAAGGTACCCATACTGTGTATTGGGATGAGGGACTCCTTTACTCAGAGGCTAGAACCCCCAAGCCTGGCATGACCAGGAGGTTGGTGATACCTCTGCAGTTTAGGGGATTCCTCCTTACCTTGGCCCATGATATTCCCCTTGCAGGACACTTAGGCCAGAACAAGACGTGGGACAGGCTTGTTCCACACTTTCACTGGCCTCACATGTCAGAGGATGTCAAGGAGTTTTGTCGCTCCTGTGTCACTTGCCAAGCCAGTGGTAAGTCAGGTGGCACAACAAAGGCCCCCCTAATACCACTACCTGTGGTGGGGGTCCCCTTTGAGAGAGTTGGAATTGATATTGTGGGTCCAATGGACCCCCAAACAGCATCTGGGAACAGATTCATACTGGTGGTAGTGGATCATGCCACCAGGTACCCAGAGGCTATTCCCCTAAGGACCACCACAGCACCTGTGGTGGCAAAAGCCCTCATTGCAGTTTTCTCAAGAGTGGGCTTTCCTAAGGAGGTACTATCAGATAGAGGGACAAATTTTATGTCCAGCTATCTAAAAGCAATGTGGAAGGAATGTGGAGTAAACTATAAGTTTACCACCCCATATCATCCACAATGCAATGGGCTTGTGGAGAGATTTAACAAGACCCTTAAAGGCATGATAAAGGGATTACCAGAGAAGCTCAGGCGGAAATGGGACATTCTTTTACCCTGCCTGCTCTTTGCTTACAGAGAGGTCCCACAGAAGGGGGTTGGCTACAGCCCTTTTGAACTTTTGTTTGGCCACCCTGTGAGAGGTCCATTGTGTTTGGTGAAGGAAGGATGGGAGTTACCTCTCAAAAAGCCCAAACTAGACATAGTGGACTATGTACTTGGTCTCCGCTCCAGGATGGCTGAGTACATGGAAAGAGCATCCAAAAACCTGGAGGCCAGCCAAGAACTGCAGAAAACTTGGCATGACCAAAAGGCTGTGCTGGTAGAGTTCCAACCAGGACAGAAGGTATGGGTACTGGAGCCAGTGGCTCCAGCAGCACTCCAAGACAAATGGAGTGGACCCTATCCTATTATTGAGAAGAAAGGGGAAGTCACCTACTTGGTAGACTTTGGAACACCCAGGAGCCCTCACAGGGTAATCCATGTGAATCGCTTGAAAGCATTTGTAGACAGGGAGGACATGAGCTTGCTCATGGCCACAGATGGGGAACAGGAGGAAGAGAGTGACCCTCTCCCAGACCTGCTTTCCCAGAACCCTGATGATGGTTCAGTTGATGGAGTAGCCTTGGCAGGCAGCCTCACTGACCAGCAACAGAGGGACTGCAGACAGGTTTTGCAGGCTCACAGGCAAATGTTTTCACTCACACCCAGCCAAACTGACTGGTGTACCCATGTTGTGGACACTGGTGACAGTCTGCCTGTCAAGAATAAGATCTACAGGCAACCTGATCATGTCAGGGATTGCATCAAGGCTGAGGTGCAAAAGATGTTGGAGCTTGGAGTGATTGAGCCATCAGAGAGCCCATGGGCCAGCCCAGTAGTCCTGGTGCCAAAACCTCATACCCAAGATGGTAAGAGAGAAATGAGGTTTTGCGTGGATTACAGGGGTCTCAATGCTGTCACTAGGACAGATGCTCACCCCATTCCAAGAGCAGATGAGCTCATTGACAGATTGGCTTCTGCCAAGTTTCTGAGCACATTTGATCTGACAGCTGGCTACTGGCAAATCAGACTAGCTGAGGAGTCAAAAGCCAAAACAGCATTCTCTACCCCTAGTGGACATTATCAGTTTGTGGTAATGCCCTTTGGTTTGAAGAATGCACCTGCCACTTTCCAAAGGTTGGTGAACCAAGTCCTTACTGGGTTGGATGACTTTTGTGCAGCTTATCTGGATGATATTGCTGTCTTTAGCTCCACCTGGGAGGATCACCTGATCCACCTGAAGAAAGTTTTGGAGGCCCTGCAAAAGGCAGGCCTAACTATCAAGGCCACAAAGTGCCAGATAGGGCAGAGTAAGGTTGTATACCTGGGCCACCTAGTAGGTGGAGGCCAGGTTCAGCCACTGGAAAGCAAAATCCAGGCCATACAGGACTGGGCTCCTCCAGTTACCCAGACACAAGTCAGAGCCTTCTTGGGCCTGACTGGGTATTACAGAAAGTTTGTGAAAAACTATGGGTCCATAGTGACACCATTAAATGACTTGACATCCAAGAAGATGCCAAAAAAGGTTCAGTGGACAGTTAGCTGTCAGAAGGCATTTGAAGACCTGAAGAAGGCCATGTGCTCTGCACCTATCCTAAAGAGTCCTGACTACTCCAAACAGTTCATTGTTCAGACAGATGCTTCTGAGTTGGGGGTGGGAGCTGTACTCTCACAACTTAATCAAGATGGTCAAGACCAGCCAATTGCTTTCATTAGCAGGAGGCTAACCCCAAGAGAAAAACGTTGGTCAGCCATTGAGAGGGAGGCCTTTGCTGTGGTTTGGGCATTAAAGAAGTTGAGGTCCTACTTGTTTGGAACTCACTTCCTGGTGCAAACAGACCATAAGCCCCTCTTATGGCTTAATCAGATGAAGGGTGAAAATCCCAAACTGCTCAGGTGGTCCATTTCCCTACAGGGGATGGACTTTACAGTGGAGCACCGCCCAGGGACTGACCATGGTAATGCAGATGGTCTCTCCAGGTACTTCCACTTAGAACATGAAGACTTATCTGGTCAAGGTTAGTTTAATGTCCCTGCGTTTGGGGGGGGGTTGTGTAGGAGAGTAGGGTCTGCTATCCTATGGTCACCCCAAATTTTTGCTTTTTGCTTCACTGGTTTTCGACTACTGAGGCTGTGGGCCTGCTGATCAGACCCCCAGCCTGCTGTTCTCTCACTAAATTAATGACACATGTGCTATAGGCACATACCAATTGGAAATGGACTCCTTGTCAGCCCCTGTAGAATGCACTATAGGTGCACAGGGCACAGGAGCCACTAAGGCCTACCAGGGGCTGCAGCATATCTTTTGCCACCCCTGGCTGGTTCTTAAATTGACACAACTGGCTGATCACTCAGCTGGGGTAAGGTGGTGTACACACCCCTTGCTTAGATATAGTATACCTATGTCTAAACCTATATCTGGACACATGTAAACCTGTGAGCCACTCCTATAGACAGGCCTCACCAATCCTGGAGGCTGGGTGCATGGTTTTTATGTGAGATGGAGCTCTAGCATGAGCTGAGCCTGTCTGCAGCCGTCGGGAACAAATCCCTAAGCTGTTTCAGGATAATGCCATACCATATACTATTAAGTGCCTTATAATCCTCGCGGTTATTTAGCAACTCTGGTTTGGCTTTATCAAAACATGTCGTGTAAGGTGTCATACGCTTTGGAATACCATCCCCTCGCCAGTTCTGGCGACGGGGATGGCATTCCACCCCTCTAGAGGGGTAAGACATGTTACTTCACTTTAATGCGGTTGATTTCTCCAAAGGCCTTAAGATCCACAAAATGGATGCCTCTGCCACAGACAAATGTCTGGACCCCTGGAGCTGACCGAAACCCAGTCAAGGGGGTCCTGGACAAAGGGTTTCCTGTCACAGGAGGGTGTCACCGCCCTCCAGACAGGAGATAGTGTATTGTAGCAGGGAGGTTTGAAAGAAACCAGACACTGCCTGGGGCGCACAAGGCTGCCCCTTGCATAATCCGGCCAAACCGGTTCTGGGGCACTCCAGCCCTCGTGCCAGGGCGGCCTGGATCAAAGGAAGGGGGTGTATCCACCCACTTCCTGGGTCCCACCCATAGGAGGGGACCTAGCAGGTAATCACGCCCACCAGATTCGAATAAGAGTGGGAGCAGTGCCAATGCACATCAGATTTCCTGGAAGAAACATTTGAAACGATATTCTGGACCCTTCGCCCTCCATCTCAACGTGGAAGCCCGAAGAATCTCCCTTGTGGTCAAGGAGTGACCACCCTGCAGCAGCAGGCACCATCCAGCCCTCGACGTCTACTTAGTTGCAGTTCCCGCCGGAACTCGAGCGACTGAGATCGACGAGATCAAGCCTGCCCAGCTTCTAACAGCCCGATCCACAGTCCATGCAAAGCTGAGACCCGTGGAGGCGACCGGAAGCGTGGGGCACGCCATCTTGAAGTGACCACGAGACGCTGACCGTGCAGCCCACGAGTGACCCTCGAAGCTGTACACCGGGGTTTGAGAAGCCCCCACCCTGAGCTACTCCTGAGCCGAAGTTCAGCCCTCCACACTTGACGAGTGCTGCGTGGGGCCCTTTGGCACGATTTGGCTCAACGCGTTGGCCCGGTCACTTGCCAGCTGGCTTGTGGTCCCTGTGCCGACGAACTACCAAAGAAGACTCGTGAATCTGGTTGCTCCAGATCCACACCAGCTCCCCTGAAAAGGAGCCCCGACTCTGACCTTCCTGGTCCGAGTGAGAAGCAATCTTCCGATCCTGCGTGGATTGCTCTTACCAAGGCTTGTTTGCTCCAAACCTGAAGCCGACTGCACCGACGGTGAGAGCCTGCGTGGGACAGATCGTGACCTGCTCCTGGACGTCGCGGATGCCCCAGAGCCCACGTGACAGCAGAGAGAAGCTCCTCGACGACCACCTGATTGCGCCCGACATTGCCTGGTTCCGTCCTGGTTCCACCCTGGTCACTGCTGAGTGACCCAGACTCTGTCCCCTCTGCTTTCAGGTACTCTACAACTTGAGTCCACCCTTGGACTCCACCGGACACTTCGTCTTCACCCTGCCTGCAGCCCTTTCAGCTTCAAGCACCAAGAGCCTGCGTGTCAAAACCCGACGCCACTTCGACCCTGTGCACCCACTTCCTGTGGGTGAGGTAACTTTGCTCCGCCGGTGTTCCCACACTGGTGCACACCTCTAGGGTCTGTGTGTTAAGTTTTGTTCCTCTAGGTTCAGCGGAAGTGTCCTTAAACTTTAACTATTTGACTTTTACGCACCATTGGTTAACATTGGTGCATGCGTGCGCTTTCCGCACATCTCCCGAATCCCGAGGGCCATTCCCGACTTCAGCATTGCTTGTCCTGACTGCTCCCAGCGATTCCCTAGGCCCTAGGCCTAACCACTGTTCGAGTGGCCTCTCTTATACCACTTGTTTAGTATATGGTTTGAGTGGCCCCCCGCCCTCATCCATAATTGTGCAACTTGTATGTTTAAACAGTGCTTTTTGATTTAACGCTTGTGCCCCTTTATTCATAAAGAATACTGGGGATTGTTTTTAGTAATAAACACATATATTTTTATAATATATACTTGTGTGGTGTCCTTTCATTTGGTATTACAGGATTGTATGTGGTAAAACAGCTCGCTTAACACGACCTCTTAAGTTAAGCCTTTAGGCTGCTTAGTCCATGCTACCCCTAGGATAGCTTGTCTAATAAGGTTGACTTACAACCAGACACCATAAGGGGATTGTTTGGTCAGGTAGTAGGTGGTTCCAGAATTGGAAACATCCCCTACCAGGCCAACTTCTCACATATATGGTATGGCATTATCCTGAAACAGCTTAGGGATTTGTTCCCGACGGCTGCAGACAGGCTCAGCTCATGCTAGAGCTCCATCTCACATAAAACCACGCACTCAGCCTCCAGGATTGATGAGGCCTGTCTATAGGAGTGGCTCACAGGTTTACATGTGTCCAGATATAGGTTTAGACATAGGTATACTATATCTAAGCAAGGGGTGTGTACACCACCTTACCCCAGCTGAGTGATCAGCCAGTTGTGTCAATTTAAGAACCAGCCAGGGGTGGCAAAAGATATGCTGCAGCCCCTGGTAGGCCTTAGTGGCCCCTATGCCCTGTGCACCTATAGTGCATTCTACAGGGGCTGACAAGGAGTCCATTTCCAATTGGTATGTACCTAGGGTACATGGAATCCATTTTACAGAGAGAGCAGATGGCCTGGGGCCCTGATTAGCAGGGAACCAGGTCAACTAAGTCAAAAAACCAGCTAAACACAGGCAAAAAATCTGGGGTAACCATAGTCAGGTAGCCACCTTCCTACACTTATTATTTCCTTGCGAATTTTCTTGTACATACTGTCTATACTACTGAGTGTCTTGTGTCTTCCCTCGGCTATATGATCACTCCACTTTGTCAGGACTTTCATTTCGATTGGATCTTTGTCTGGATAATCTTGTTCCCTTATTAAACAATTGATTAGAAACTTTAATAGCATGAGCTGAGTCTCAGCTTTCCTTAGAGACATGATTTCGCCAATACTTTCTGGATCTTCTCCTGTACGGATGAAACGATATATTCTGTCTAGATCTTCTTTCATATTCGGTAGGGTGTCCAAATACTCGGTCACCCGTCTTGCGCGCAATGAATATATAACCATATTATCATCGCCTGGGACTGGATCATAACGGCATTCGGTGAGAGCTCGCCTGATATCTGCAACGGACTGATGTTTGGGCGTACGCTGTAACGCACGTTCATGTAACTCGACTAACGTTATACGTTTGTGTGGCGGCGGGGTACCCGGAGGACCTCCTCCCGCGGCCCCTAAACTGGAATCGTCGACTGATACTCTTCGTGCTGGCAGAGTGACCGATGTAGCGGGAACTTGTACTATGGACTGGACCGGGGGTACCGTAACAGGTGCTGTAACAGGTGCCCCGGTGGCTGGAGGAACAGGAATTACATTATTTACCGGAGCTGGCGGAGCAGGATTCGCATATTCTGGGACTGTGTCGTCCAAATAGGACGAGAGAAAAATATCAGCTGCGGTCGGTTTGTGACGTAGCTTAATCGGAACTAATGGCGGCGGAAAATTACATGGTGCTTCCGGGGTTGCTTTTGGCAAACCCTCGGCAAGAAGAGGATACATACCCTTAATGAGGGCATTTCTCTGTCTGTCTGACTGTTCGGCTTTAACTCGTTCACCTACTTCAATTAATTCCCTTTCTTGGGCTCTTTCTGAGGATTCTCTACTTAATTCAGACTTTATGATTTCTTTTTCTGTTCTTTTATGAGATTCTTTGCGCCATAACTCGATGGCGTCTCTCTGGGACTGTCTGGCTTTCTTTTTCCATAATGCTTCTTCTACTCGCATGATGCACTCGGCATCCCACGTACCTGATACGGGCCATCTATACTTTTCCTCTAATTCCTTGGTGTACTCCACCCATAAATCTAGATATAATATGGCACTTATGCCATGCTTTTGATACATAAAATGACCTGGACTGTCCCTAGGCGGGACAGGAACTGCTTCCTCGAGCAGACCTTTTCTAGTTTTTAACTGACGTAACTTTGAGAACAGAGGCATAACTAGGCTGGAGTCTGGACACAATACAATACACGATAAACACAATAATAACTGAAAAACGAATCATTCATACCACGACATTGAAAACACATGAAATAACATTTTGGACAGAATATTACCTGAAATACTGAAAACAGAATACATGAATTTCTCAAAAACAGAACTTACTGGATGTGGGAAGTTGGCCTGGTAGGGGATGTTTCCAATTCTGGAACCACCTACTACCTGACCAAACAATCCCCTTATGGTGTCTGGTTGTAAGTCAACCTTATTAGACAAGCTATCCTAGGGGTAGCATGGACTAAGCAGCCTAAAGGCTTAACTTAAGAGGTCGTGTTAAGCGAGCTGTTTTACCACATACAATCCTGTAATACCAAATGAAAGGACACCACACAAGTATATATTATAAAAATATATGTGTTTATTACTAAAAACAATCCCCAGTATTCTTTATGAATAAAGGGGCACAAGCGTTAAATCAAAAGCACTGTTTGAACATACAAGTTGCACAATTATGGATGAGGGCGGGTGGCCACTCAAACCATATACTAAACAAGTGGTATAAGAGAGGCCACTCGAACAGTGGTTAGGCCTAGGGCCTAGGGAATCGCTGGGAGCAGTCAGGACAAGCAATGCTGAAGTCGGGAATGGCCCTCGGGATTCGGGAGATGTGCGGAAAGCGCACGCATGCACCAATGTTAACCAATGGTGCGTAAAAGTCATAAAGTTAAAGTTTAAGGACACTTCCGCTGAACCTAGAGGAACAAAACTTAACACACAGACCCTAGAGGTGTGCACCAGTGTGGGAACACCGGCGGAGCAAAGTTACCTCACCCACAGGAAGCGGGTGCACAGGGTCGAAGTGGCGTCGGGTTTTGACACGCAGGTTCTTGGCGCTTGAAGCTGAAGACGCTGCAGGCGATGTGAAGGAGAAGTGTCCGGTGGATCCAAGGGTGGATCTGAAGTGGTGAAGACCTGAAAGCAGAGGGGACAGTGTTCAAAGTCACTGGCCAGTGACCACCGTGGAACCAGATTGGAACCAGGCAAAGTTGGGTGCAAACAGGTGATGAGGGGTTGCTTCTCTCTGCAGCCACGTGGACACGAAGAGATCAAGGACGTCCAGGAGTCGATCACGAGCTGTACCTCGAAGGCTCTAGCTGATGGCGGTGTCGGCAACTCGATTGAAGCAAACAAGCCTTGGCTAATGCAAGCCACGGGGAAAGTAAAAAAGGCTTATTACTCGGACCAGCAAGGTCAGAGCGGGTACTCCTTTCTACAGGAGCGAGGGCAGGTCTGGAGCAACCAGACCCACAGTGTAAATTGTAGGTTTCGTCGCCAAGATGGCCGCTAACCACGTGACAAGCGGCCGGGATGGCAAGTCAAGTGGCACAAAGCAAAAGGGCCCCACGCAGATCGTGGAGATGCTGGAGGGCTGATCTTTGGTGCAAATGCTGCTCGATTGTGGGGCTTTTCAAACCCCAAAGCACAGAGTCGAGGGTGCCTCGGGTGCTGCGCAGTCAGCGTCTCGGGGGTCTTTCAAGATGTCCGCTCCCACGTCTCTCGGTGCCTCCACGGGTCCCTTCTTTGCAGGGACTGTGGATCGGGCTAGGAGAAGTCTGGGAAGCTGGGTCTTGTCAGGCTCTGCACTCGGGCTCCGGCGGGAGGCGGCGGCAAAGCAGACGTCGAGGTGCTGGGTGGTGCCTGTGTTCACAGGGTGGCCCCTCCTAGGCCACAAGGGAGATTCTCTTCAGTCTTCTATCATCAGAATGTCGAAGTCCAGTCATCTTCTTAGTTTAAAGGTGATTTCAGGATGATCTGCTGTGCTAGGGCACTGCTCCCACTCTTATTCCAATCTGAGGGGTGGATCTCCTGCTAGGTCCCTCCCTATGGGTGGGACCAGGAAGGGGGGTGGTTACACCCCCTTTCCTTTGTCCAGGTCTCACTGGAGCTGGGGCTGGGCTGCCCCAGAACCGGTTTGACCGGATTATGCAAGGGGAAGCCTTGTGCTCCCCAGGCACTGTCTGGTTTCTTTCAAACCTCCCTGCTACAATACACTATCTCCTGTCTGGAGGGCGGTGACACCCTCCTGTGACAGGAAACCCTTTGTCCAGGACCCATTTGGTCGAGTTTCAGTCAACTGCAGGGGTCCAGACATTTGTCTGTGGCAGAGGCATCCATTTTGTGGATCTAAGGTCCTTTTTGAAATTAACCGCATTTAAGCAAAGTAACATGTCTTACCCCTCTAGAGGGGTGGAATGCTATCCCCGTCGCCAGAACTGGCGAGGGGATAGTATTCCAAATCGTATGACACCTTACACGACATGTTTTGATAAAGCCAAACCAAAGTTGCTATATAACCGCGAGGATTATAAGGCACTTAAGAGTATATGGTATGGCCTTATCCTGAAACAGCTTAGGGAGTTGTTCCCGACAGCTGCAGACAGGCTCAGCTCATGCTAGAGCTCCATCTCACATTAAACCACGCACTCTGCCTCCAGGATTGATGAGGCCTTCCATAGGAGTGGCTCACAGGTTTACATGTGTCCAGATATAGGTTTAGATATAGGTATACTATATCTAAGCAAGGGGTGCTTACACCACCTTACCCCAGCTGAGTGATCAGCCAGTTGTGTCAATTTAAGAACCAGCCAGGGGTGGCAAAAGATATGCTGCAGCCCCTGGTAGGCCTTGGTGGCTCCTATGCCCTGGGCACCTATAGTGCATTATACAGGGGCTGACAAGGAGTCCATTTCCAATTGTGGTATGTACCTAGGGTACATGGAATCCATTTTACAGAGAGAGCAGATGGCCTGGGGCCCTGATTAGCAGGGAACCAGGTCAACTAAGTCAAAAAACCAGCTAAACACAGGCAAAAAATCTGGGGTAACCATAGTCAGGTAGCCACCTTCCTACATAACCCCCCCCAAACGAAAGGAGATAAGGCTATCCTTGGCCAGGTAAGCCTATATTGCCTGAGTGGCCATATAAGGAAGTACCTGCACTAGCATGGGTACCCCCTGTCTCATGGTCCACTAAGCAGTCCCTCACCCTTTGGGTATTAGAGGGTCTCCACCATAGGGAATCACTACCTTGGGTGTGTTTATGCAAAGTTAAAGGCTGGTTTGGATATGGAGTATTGAAGTGAGGCTCTACTAATTTAGGGCTTAGCTTCCTCCAATTATCTTCCACCATGTGTGCCTTTCTTTCTTTAACTGAGTTGCACTGTGCTCTCAGGGTCAACCTCTGGCTACCTAAAGCTGGAGGCTGGGTCCCTCTGTTTGGCTTGCTGGAGGGACAGTTCAGGTTTGGGCCCCTTGGGTCCCAGGTTTGGCTGTGCCCAACAGAATCCATCTGTGGGAGATCCCTAACTGTTTTTAAGGGGGCTCCCTTAGGAGTTTTTAAAGTTTTCACCTCACTAGGGCTACTAGTTTTGGTGCCCCTAATCTGTTGATGGGGGTGCTTTATTTGACAGGGGGCCCTCTGGGTCTCACTGTCCTTCTTGTCCTCTGCAGCCCTGGGCTGGCTAAGGCAAGGTAGAGAGGGGCAGGTTACCTGCTCCAGACTGGGTCCCACCTGAGAAGGGTCCACTGACATCAGGGGTTCTGTCAGGCTAGGCCCAACCACCTCTGGGGCAGTTCCTTCATCAGGGGTAAGATCAGTTCCCTGAGGAGGCTGATCCTGTCCTAAAGTCTGGTGAGGGGGAGATTTCTCTTCCTCCTCCATGCTCTCAGTTTGTGTGGAGTTATCCATCATTTCAGGTTTCACAACACACATCTCAGTTTGAGTTTGGGCTGTGGCCATCACAGCCCCACCAACCTTTTCAGGAGGAGACTCAGTTTGGGTTTCTGCTGTTATCATAACAGCTTTGCTATTCTGTTCAGGAAGAGCTTTTGCTAAAGATGGGGCAGAGAGTTTCTCAGCCCTACCAACCTTTTCAGGAAGGACATCTTGGATTGGGGCTGTAGCCATTACAGCCCCACTAACCTTTCCATTGGAATTCACCATTCTAGAATGGGTTTCCTGTTCAACCTCAGCCCAGGCTGAGATCTCCAAATCATTACCAAGTAGGCAGTCTACAGGCAAGTTTGGTGACACTGCCACTCTCTTTGGGCCAATGACACCTCCCCAGCTGAGACTTACTACTGCCATGGGATGATTTGTTTGGATTCCATCAATGTTTGTAACCTGGTATGTGGCACCAGGTAAAACTTGCTTAGAGGGGACTATGCCATCAGCCACCATGGTGATGCTAGCCCCTGTGTCTCTAAAAGCTTCAACTTTCAAACCATTGATGATGGGTTCTTGTCTATACTTGCTCAAAGTATTTGGGCAAGCAGAGAAATTGGCAAACCCCATGCCAGTCTCATAAACAAGATCATTGGGTGATGGGGACCTGGATAGGCCAGGGTCCACCTGAGCTCCAACAGTAAACCCACCCAGATTCCTGGGTGTGCTTCCACTTCCTGGGGGATTACTGCTGACAGTAACAGGAGGTGTTGAAGCTGGCTTTGGAGGTATATTTTCTTTATTGTTATTCTTGGGACAACAGTTGTCTGTTTTGTAATGCCCAACCTGTTTACAGGCATAACAATAAGGCTTTTTCTCAGTTGAAGAAGTGTCTTGGGACCCACCCCCATTCTTGGAGTTTTGGGGCCCTGGGGAAGTCTTTTCTTTATTTTTATCCCCACCCTTATCTTGAGGCTTGGTAGACTCCTTCTTCTGGTTACTGTCCTGATTCTTAGGCCTAATCCTGGTTCTGACCCACTTGTCTGCCTTCTTTCCCAATTCTTGGGGAGAGGTCAGATCAGAGTCCACCAGGTGCTGGTGTAAGAGCTGGTTCTGACAATTACTTAGGATCTGCTCCCTCATAATCAAATTATACAATCCTGTAAAGTCATGTACTTTGCTGCCATGTAGCCAACCCTCCAGAGCCTTAGTAGCACAATCTACAAAATCAGTCCAGTCCTGAGTCTGTGTCTTCTGGGTATCTCTGAACTTCAACCTGTACTGTTCAGTGGTTAAGCCAAACCCATCTATCAGAACACTCTTCAGGACTTTGTAATTGTTTGCATCCTCATGTCTAACAGTGAGGAGCTTATCTCTCCCTTTCTCTGAAAAGGAGTACCATAAGATTGCTGCCCACTGTTCCTCAGGAACCTGCTGTACCATGCAGGCTCTCTCAAGAGCAGTTATCCACTTGTGGATGTCATCCCCTTCCTTGTAGGGGGGCACAATCTTTGTCAGGTTTCTACTATCATAGGACCTGGGTTTCTCTTTAGGAATATTGCTGCCACCAGTGGCATCTAAGCCACACAATTTTTGCTCTCTTGCCAAGGCAAGTCTAGCTTGAGCCAAGGCTACCTCCTCCCTCTCTATCTGGAGTTTGACAGCCCTCATTCTGGCCCTATGCTCTAGCTTTTGAGAAGCACTCATGCCTCTCTGTGATTCTCTGGAGGCACTAGAAATATGAGAGTCCCCTGAGGGGGATCTCACTCTTCTGTTGCCTGGGAGAATAACATGTTGGGTTCTGGGGAGGTGCTGGCCCTCTCCATTCCCCAGTAGGTCCAAGTTGGCCTGGCTAAGCCTGGCAACTGGAACCTGGCTACCCTGATCCTGAACTCCTAAGTCCTCAACATCTGAGTCCTCATCTAAGTCATCATCATCCTCCTCCTCCTGAGGGGGATCAGTTTCAGGGGGGTTCCCTCCACTTCCTGTGTCTAGGGAAGCTGCCTTTGCCTTATCTAAGTCATCCTGTTCTAGGATTTCTACCAGGATTAGGCAGGTGGGGCTTCTGCCCCTTTTTAACCCTCTTGCTTTGCACAAGGCAATCAAGTCTCTGCGGGTTAGTTTGTCATATCCAAAAGTTGCCTGGGTAGGGTCAACTGTCACAGGAGTAGACCCTGAGGCTTTTCCTGTGTCAGACATGGTTACTAGTGAGGTGTAAGTGGTGCACTTACCTACACTAAGTGTTTTCCTACTGTACCTTGCTAGTTAGTTGTAGTCAGGGTGTGCTAATCCCTTCAACCTACAACTACTAAGTTCAGTAGAACTTAATATGCTAAGCTTTTGATTTATATGTACCTAGAGGTACTTGATGTGATCTTTCAATTTGATATAAAGATTGCAATGGTAAAACAACAGCAAGCTCAAATCTGCACCGCTGCTCACCAATGTGGGAAGTTGGCCTGGTAGGGGATGTTTCCAATTCTGGAACCACCTACTACCTGACCAAACAATCCCCTTATGGTGTCTGGTTGTAAGTCAACCTTATTAGACAAGCTATCCTAGGGGTAGCATGGACTAAGCAGCCTAAAGGCTTAACTTAAGAGGTCGTGTTAAGCGAGCTGTTTTACCACATACAATCCTGTAATACCAAATGAAAGGACACCACACAAGTATATATTATAAAAATATATGTGTTTATTACTAAAAACAATCCCCAGTATTCTTTATGAATAAAGGGGCACAAGCGTTAAATCAAAAGCACTGTTTGAACATACAAGTTGCACAATTATGGATGAGGGCGGGTGGCCACTCAAACCATATACTAAACAAGTGGTATAAGAGAGGCCACTCGAATAGTGGTTAGGCCTAGGGCCTAGGGAATCGCTGGGAGCAGTCAGGACAAGCAATGCTGAAGTCGGGAATGGCCCTCGGGATTCGGGAGATGTGCGGAAAGCGCACGCATGCACCAATGTTAACCAATGGTGCGTAAAAGTCATAAAGTTAAAGTTTAAGGACACTTCCGCTGAACCTAGAGGAACAAAACTTAACACACAGACCCTAGAGGTGTGCACCAGTGTGGGAACACCGGCGGAGCAAAGTTACCTCACCCACAGGAAGCGGGTGCACAGGGTCGAAGTGGCGTCGGGTTTTGACACGCAGGTTCTTGGCGCTTGAAGCTGAAGACGCTGCAGGCGATGTGAAGGAGAAGTGTCCGGTGGATCCAAGGGTGGATCTGAAGTGGTGAAGACCTGAAAGCAGAGGGGACAGTGTTCAAAGTCACTGGCCAGTGACCACCGTGGAACCAGATTGGAACCAGGCAAAGTTGGGTGCAAACAGGTGATGAGGGGTTGCTTCTCTCTGCAGCCACGTGGACACGAAGAGGTCAAGGACGTCCAGGAGTCGATCACGAGCTGTACCTCAAAGTCTCTAGCTGATGGCGGTGTCGGCAACTCGATTGAAGCAAACAAACCTTGGCTAATGCAAGCCACGGGGAAAGTGAAAAAGGCTTATTACTCGGACCAGCAAGGTCAGAGCGGGTACTCCTTTCTACAGGAGCGAGGGCAGGTCTGGAGCAACCAGACCCACAGTGTAAATTGTAGGTTTCGTCGCCAAGATGGCCGCTGACCACGTGACAAGCAGCCGGGATGGCGAGTCAAGTGGCACAAAGCAAAAGGGCCCCACGCAGATCGTGGAGATGCTGGAGGGCTGATCTTTGGTGCAAATGCTGCTCGATTGTGGGGCTTTTCAAACCCCAAAGCACAGAGTCGAGGGTGCCTCGGGTGCTGCGCAGTCAGCGTCTCGGGGGTCTTTCAAGATGTCCGCTCCCACGTCTCTCGGTGCCTCCACGGGTCCCTTCTTTGCAGGGACTGTGGATCGGGCTGGGAGAAGTCTGGGAAGCTGGGTCTTGTCAGGCTCTGCACTCGGGCTCCGGCGGGAGGCGGCGGCAAAGCAGACGTCGAGGTGCTGGGTGGTGCCTGTGTTCACAGGGTGGCCCCTCCTAGGCCACAAGGGAGATTCTCTTCAGTCTTCTATCATCAGAATGTCGAAGTCCAGTCGTCTTCTTAGTTTAAAGGTGATTTCAGGATGATCTGCTGTGCTAGGGCACTGCTCCCACTCTTATTCCAATCTGAGGGGTGGATCTCCTGCTAGGTCCCTCCCTATGGGTGGGACCAGGAAGGGGGGTGGTTACACCCCCTTTCCTTTGTCCAGGTCTCACTGGAGCTGGGGCTGGGCTGCCCCAGAACCGGTTTGACCGGATTATGCAAGGGGAAGCCTTGTGCTCCCCAGGCACTGTCTGGTTTCTTTCAAACCTCCCTGCTACAATACACTATCTCCTGTCTGGAGGGCGGTGACACCCTCCTGTGACAGGAAACCCTTTGTCCAGGACCCATTTGGTCGAGTTTCAGTCAACTGCAGGGGTCCAGACATTTGTCTGTGGCAGAGGCATCCATTTTGTGGATCTAAGGTCCTTTTTGAAATTAACCGCATTTAAGCAAAGTAACATGTCTTACCCCTCTAGAGGGGTGGAATGCTATCCCCGTCGCCAGAACTGGCGAGGGGATAGTATTCCAAATCGTATGACACCTTACACGACATGTTTTGATAAAGCCAAACCAAAGTTGCTATATAACCGCGAGGATTATAAGGCACTTAAGAGTATATGGTATGGCCTTATCCTGAAACAGCTTAGGGAGTTGTTCCCGACAGCTGCAGACAGGCTCAGCTCATGCTAGAGCTCCATCTCACATTAAACCACGCACTCTGCCTCCAGGATTGATGAGGCCTTCCATAGGAGTGGCTCACAGGTTAATATGTGTCCAGATATAGGTTTAGATATAGGTATACTATATCTAAGCAAGGGGTGCTTACACCACCTTACCCCAGCTGAGTGATCAGCCAGTTGTGTCAATTTAAGAACCAGCCAGGGGTGGCAAAAGATATGCTGCAGCCCCTGGTAGGCCTTGGTGGCTCCTATGCCCTGGGCACCTATAGTGCATTATACAGGGGCTGACAAGGAGTCCATTTCCAATTGTGGTATGTACCTAGGGTACATGGAATCCATTTTACAGAGAGAGCAGATGGCCTAGGGCCCTGATTAGCAGGGAACCAGGTCAACTAAGTCAAAAAACCAGCTAAACACAGGCAAAAAATCTGGGGTAACCATAGTCAGGTAGCCACCTTCCTACACTGGAACAGAAACTTACTAGAATGACTAGATGCACTGCTAAAACAGTACGAAACTTACCGGTCCCATAAAGAGACACGTCAGGACCCGCATCCACCTAAGTGGACACTTCGTGTTGGATCTGTGTACCCAAACCCACGGACCAGAGGCAAATCAATTGACCCTGTCTAGATACTACCCCAGCA
Source organism: Lissotriton helveticus (assembly GCF_964261635.1). Classification (NCBI taxonomy): domain Eukaryota; kingdom Metazoa; phylum Chordata; class Amphibia; order Caudata; family Salamandridae; genus Lissotriton; species Lissotriton helveticus. Next base: position 1,850,390 of record NW_027611680.1, read on the forward strand.
ATGGTACTCACCGGGCAGCAAGAACGGAAGGCCTCGGACTGGACTGGACTGCTACGACGACGGACGGACGAACCTCGGACTTTAGTTACAGGTGGGCCTCCGGATACCTCGGACCTTGGACTCTCGGCTTGGGCTCTGGTCGGGACTCGCCGCGTTCCTCCACCACCTCGTCTGGACGCTGGACCGCAACCTCCGTCTCCTCCGTGGGCCTGAGGGATACTTGAAGCAGAAATATCTGCACGTGCACGGTATGGTTCCGTCACGGCTGCAGAGGATCAGGGGGCCTGCGTGGCTTCTCCGGCGCGTGGGGAAAGGGCAAGTCCCTATTCGGGCGCCATTATGTGGTAAATAAATAATTAATTACCGGTTCTATTTTTCGGGATACTCATACAAACAGATAGCTCAATAAATAAGAGTCAAGATTCGAGGTAGCTAGAGTGTACAGGCTTTAATCAGGCATAAAAGGACAGGAACAGGACAGCCTGCATGGGAATGGGATGGCAGGGCCCGACAGCTGCCGGGGGCAGGATCTGGGAATGATGCGCATAACTTTTAATAACAGAACATTAGTATATATAGTTAAACAAAATACATTGCATTCAATACAGTAGGCGTAGCAGTAGGCGGAGTTTGTAGCAGTCGCGAAAGATAAGGGCAAAATGAGGTAACAAGAAGGCGTGTACAGGGCGTATACACAGACATGTGATGTAAACGTAACAGAATATGTCATAAACGGGGCGGAAACATGGAGGGGGCTACCTGAGCAGCTGGGACCTCTAACCTAGTGGTGCGCGCAAACTGACAATGACGTGTTACCAGGGAGAACTGGGGGGCTATGACTTCTGCGCTAGAAGAGGAGACTAAAGTCTGGAGTGTCAGAGCGACATGTACCCAGGCATATCTAGTATCTGGTGTTTAGAGTACATGTTGATAGAATCCAAAAGTTATCAGAGTAAAGGCTAACAGACATTAAGACTGGTGCATGCATAATTCTACATGTAGTGCGTGTGCGGGGAATATTCTATAAATATTAATACAGTATTTCTCTTACATGGAGACATAAAGGCTAGACCATGACGGAAACTATTGATGCGATTCAGTAGCTTAGGAATGCAGAGAAGGAGGGCTGGACTGATAACTAGAAACATAACATATTCTTGGCAGACTGGGAGGCAGAGCCAGGCCGAGCCGGGCACTGCGAGGCATGAAAGTAAGCTAAGAGTCAGGGATACAGGTGGGGGCTGTATCGCTCCTTGGAGAGGGTTCAGAAAACAGGCGCTGAATCTAAGTCCGGGCCCTTTTGAGGCCTAGAAACGGGGATAATTCAATGAATTAACGTGCACACTGTAAAACGTGTCAACGTAGCTTTACATAGGCCCGATATTCGTTGTATTCACGAAAACTGGAAACTGGCATACTAGAGATGGACACAACTATAATTGCGTCTTTAATCGATCATAGGGGAATACATGCATATCGATCATGCACATATAACATAACATAGGGAACACGTAGGCACATACAACATGGCAAAATTTACTTTTCCACAAAGGGGTGGGTATAAATAACAGGAGAGTGAAGGTTACTTACTTTGTTATTGAGAGTGATAGATTTAGTGAGTTAATTAGTGGGAGATAGTTAGTGAGAGATTGAGAGAGTTAGTAAGAGTGATGAAATTAGTGAGAGAGTTAGTGAGAGTGAGAGAGTTAGCGAGTGAGTTAGTTAGTGAGAGAGAGTTATTGAGTTAGTGAGAGTGAGTGAGATTTAGTTAGTGAGAGTGAGAGAGTTAGCGAGTGAGTTATTGAGAGTGAGTTAGTTATGATCACCAATTATAAGTGAAATGGGAATGTCAGAATTTCATTGCTCCGGTTTACTCCACCCAGGAGTAAAGAAAAAACAACAACTCCACTAACCCATGTCATACACTAACTACAGACAGCCAGTAAAGCTGTACCGGGGCCACACCGGCGTGACGGTGAAGCACCCTCTACAGGGACAGGCTACAGACGGTAAATTCTCTACTCTGTCCACCCAACGGCAAGGACAGGATACAGCATCCAAGGCCGAGTCTACTCAGGACAGAGGTGAGGGACCCGAAGGCATGCACAAAATACAGCAATTTGTTAACATGCTTTGTAAGGTCCACCCCGGAGCAACAGGAGCTCCCCTAGCAGGGGTGGATAGCAGACCCTGCTCTGGGAGGAGTAAAGTTTAATAGATGACTGACTTGGAAGAGGGGTGCAGAGAAGGATCTGCTTTATTCCAAGCCCCATCCAGCGAAGATGTAATGGCAAGAAGAGGAATTTGCCTTTCTGCCATTCAACAGACACCAGAGCTCAACGCCCTGGCAGTGGCGGGCAGGTAGGGGCAGTGCAAGGATTTCAGTGGTGCAGGCGCGTAGTGCAAACAGTATGCATGGGAGGGGGTGGGCCAGGTGGATAGAAGGGACACCAGCAGGTAGCTACAAGGCCTTCAACACCCACTCCACTCAAAAACAGCCGGTGTGGAAGGAAAAAGCAGGATGCACCGCACAGCACACACGGACTACAACTCCCACTCCACTCAAAAGCAGCCGGTGTGAAGGAAGAAGCAGGATGCACCGCACAGCACACACGGACTACAACTCCCACTCCACTCAAAAGCAGCCGGTGTGGAAGGAAAAAGCAGGATGCACTGCACAGTACACACGGACTACAACTCCCCCTCTACTCAAAAGCAGCCGGTGTGGAAGGAAAAAGCAGGATGCACTGCACAGCACACACGGACTACAACTCCCACTCCACTCAAAAACAGCCGGTGTGGAAGGAAAAAGCAGGATGCACTGCACAGCACACACGGAATACAACTCCCACTCCACTGAAAAGCAGCGGGTGTGGAAGGACAAAGCAGGATGCACCGTACAATACACACAGACTACAACTCCCAATCCACTCAAAAAGAGCCGGTGTGGAAGGAAAAAGCAGGATGCACTGCACAGCACACACGGCCTACAACTCCCACTCCACTCAAAACAGCCAGTGGGGAAGGAAAAAGCAGGATGCACCGCACAGCACACACGGCCTACAACTCCCACTCCACTCAAAAACAGCCGGTGGGGAAGGAAAAAGCAGGATGCACCGTACAGCACGCACGGCCTACAACTCCCACTCCTTTCAAAAACAGCCAGTGTGAAAGGAAAAAGCAGGATGCACCGCACAGCACACATGGACTACAACTCCCACTCCACTCAAAAACAGCCGGTGTGGAAGGAAAAAGCAGGATGCACCGCACAGCAAACACGGACTACAACTCCAACTCCACTCAAAAACAGCCGGTGTGGAAGGAAAAAGCAGGATGCACCGCACAGCACACACGGACTACAACTCCACTGTACATGTCGAAGTGACCGGTCACCTGTGGACTGCGGCAGCGCAAGCAAGCAGCATCTCGCCAACCTCTTAAGACACAGCAGAAGCCTTTCATGATCGTGGCCTCCACATAGCATGCACCTCACCCGATGAACAGCGCCTAGACGCCGGCGTAGCACTTCATAAAGGTTATTATTGTAGCAGACGAGACAGCTCTCGTGGTCTCACTTCACCAGATGGTGAATAGTGAGACTAGTACAATATAAGGCAAGGGAGACACTTCTAGGCATGGCTGGTCCCAAACAGATACTCTTGATGTTGAGGTTCAGTCTGCTGCCGGTGCTCGCCAGGTAGAGAGCGAGAGGTGCAGGACGAGACATTCGTGTCACAGGTTCATGCAATCGTGGTCAAGTGGGGAAGCCAAGGTTACGATCACACCCTTCAGACATCATCTCATCAACATCGCCTTTTACTGATCACCTTGAATGATGTACATTTAGGGGTCACCTGGGGTGGGGATTACCATCCACAGTGCCCCCTGAGAGCCCCCCCATGCAGGCCGAAGCAACAAACTCTGAGTTCCAGAAACAAAGTGGGGACTATAGGAAAAGCGCCACCTCGAGTCTGCATAAACATGCCACAGGCTGGCCAGCACAGACTTCATTGCACGTCTACAAATAACAAATCCCTCGATTCATGCCGCCCTTCGAGGCTCTAGCTTGCTGCAGGAGTTCTTACCAACAGTAGCTAATAACAAGATCAAGCAAGCATTTGCAAAACCAATGGTGCTAGTGTAGAAACTAAGGTCGGGGACAATCGGTATTTGCCCGGCGGTATCGCCTCTTTAACCCACGAAACATTAATCAATGAAGAGGCAGGCGCTGGAGACTGGAAGGCAGGAAACAAGGTTTATTCTCTCCGGAGGAGAACACGACAAATCAGACAGCAGGTATCGTCATGAGGTGCTCTAACTTATTTCTGAGGCCTGGCCCCTTATATACAGGTTTTTGTGGCTTTATTACAGTTTACATATTCATGGCAATGCTTTGATGTACGGAAAGACATTCCCGGAATCTCCCCTTCGGGCCCGTTCCCACACACATTTACAGTAGAAGTCCCCACCCCGGTCACAACAGGTGATGGTTATCGCGCAGCTGGATATTCCGCCGATTCATGGAGTGTGGGGGGTTCGATCGGATCTCGTGGGGTGGGGGCTCTGATCAACTCGGGGGTCCTTTGATGAGGGAAGCTTTCAACTGTACGGGGAGGGGCAAGGAATAGTATCGGCAGAGCTAGGTGTCGGCCTGGGAACAAGGAAGACAAACGGGCACAGGAAAAGGGGTTTTTTTTGTATCAAAGGGCCGGGGACTATGAAAAGAATGAAGGGAGGGGTCGCGCTGGGAACAGGATGGGGCTTTGAGGCAGAACTGCGCTGAAGAGGGGTTTATGACTCAAAGCATGTGCGAGCGAGGGGGGGTTGGTCAGCGTGCAGGCTTGGCGAGGGCGAAGGGCTATGTTGGGGGCCAGTGGCGTGCAAAAGGGATGGTCCTGATCGAGGCACCTAAAAAAATGGCGGGCGCGCACGACAAAAGTGTGGCATCAGGGGAAAAGGCAAGATGGAGCAGATAATGTTTACCAAACCGTACTAATTTTCCACAGCCCTCCCTTTAACATATTCAAGACATCTTGCTGATCTATTTCCTATTCAAGTCTATTATGGTGGGCATAAGAAAAAGCAGTAGGACCCCAGGTGAAGGAGTCGTAAACACTACATTTAAGATCTCTAGTTTTAGGAGGCGGGCCTATTGAAAAACTTTGATAAACTTGTTAGCAGGAAAGTCATAGTAAGGTAATACAAAAAATGATTCTGTAGCGAGCAGTCAGTACATTGCATACAGGTTATTATATACAGGCTCCGTATATATTTGGTTGGAGCATAATCAATACAATGGTGGCTGGGAGAGAAACGAGACGTAGCAGAAACGATGATTGAGGGTGTCAATGTTCGAAGTTACTGAGTTCTCAGTCCTTTGTTGGCGCTGTGGAGCACCGGCGGTGGAGCTAAGGGTCCAGCTCTATTCTAGGTCCCGTGTTGCAGGGCACGACCTTTTCCTCGCGTTTCTGGTCGAAAAGATCTTTTTCACCCTGTGTCTTTCGGAGTCGATAGTCAAAAAGTTCAGGTGGAAGAAGAGTGTACAAATAGTCCATAGGGTAGGTCGGAGAAAAAGGGGGGTGGAGCAATGGCCAGGTCGGGAACAAACTAGGGGAACGAGAGATTTCAGGTAGGCGGGCTTATGACCGAGTTTAGGGAGCGGGGACCTTTCGGCACACATTTGAACATTGGACAGGGGCATCAGGTCAGCCCTCTCCTCTTGTTTTGTCGGAAATAGTGCCTCGTCCTGCAGCTCCGTTCTGTCGCGGTCTCGCCTTGGCCCATGCCGCAGACGTTCCATAGTCTGTAGTCAGGCCACGTGCTCCCACATCCGGTCCTTCTTTCCTCCGACAGCTGTACCCTTGAAGGAGTTTGAAAAGACAGTCTTTAGAGAATGGGCAGAGGAAGGTAATCACACAAGTCTATTTCTCTCCCAGCTCCAGGTAAATGACAATAGAAACGTCCGTTATATTAGGGTTCACAACTGACATATAAATGATCGATGGTGGGCCTGCTGGATTTACTATGACTTTCCTTCACAACTGTTTACTATAGTCACGACAGTTCATCTGATGGAGACCCACCTTCGTAATACAAGCCTGACAAAGCTATACCGTTCTCTAGGGGTTTATATTTACAAAAGGGTGTTGTGAGCTATCAACATGGTACTAATAGGTATCTCGCTGAGGGACGAACATAGGCTAAACATCTTTCATTTTATGAATGCATCCTGCCTTTTAACTAAACATTTTCGCTTTCGACAAGGTTCATTGTAATGGTTTTCTTCGCTTCGGTCTAATCTTTAACTTTGTAAAACATCATTCTGGTTCCTATGCAGCCTCTCGCGGCCTGATTACTAAATTAGAAAAGACAGGGGTCTCATGGGAAAATAACTAGGGACATAGAAAACTGTGATGGGGGGGCATCATCTTACTTTGGGTTATAAGGGTACTATCGGCAGAAGGCCACAGTTCAGTTGGTGAGCGTTCAGTGGCATTTCTCGAATTCCAAACTCTGAAATTTGCCTATCGAAAAAATCATTTCTAGGGACCACAGCTGGCCTGCGTTAGTCGCAAGTCGACCCATCTCTTACGATCGGGGGGTGAAGGATAGTTAAAAACTCTTATCGGGGGCAACTGAACGCAATACTGGGTGCGTCCTGGGAAGATGGGGAGGTTTCGATTACCTTTACGGTTTGGGTATTGCGACAATTCGGAACGGGGAAGGTCGCGTCATCTGAGGCATTTTATCTCATAATAGGAGCCGCTGACATGTAGTTCCCTCATTACGGGTCAGATTAGGGAACCTCAGTCGTCTTACCTGTCCTTTCCCTTATGGCCAATTCTCGGTTTCGTCAATTTAGCAGAAAGGAGAGGTAGTGACACGGTCTCATGGTGATTTTATTAAAGACAAGTTTTGTGCAAATACTGGCGGTATTTGGAGCCAATTGGGTGGTGCGCTAGGGGTGGCAGTCTGCCAATTTCGGAGCTAATCGCTCGGAAGAGTGGGAGTGTGAAGGAGAGAGAGAGAGAGAGAGAGAGTGCAACAGCAGGCTAAATAGTACACGTGCGACATGGAGAGTGGCAGTGTATTTAAGAAAGGCTATTTAGTGCATTACACAGCAAAGGACATTTACGGGTCTGCGTTAGAATCTTGAAAGCATGCAGTTTGAGGTGGACGAGCATTAGACAGGGTAGAGGGGACATGCTTTGAGAAAAAGGAAAACGGGTACCACTGTGTCGCACTTTCTTGCATTCTTGGTCCTTCGACCAGTTGAGTCAACGCTTCAGTCACACACACACATTCTCTCATAGTTTCGAATCATACGTGACATGGGTTCATTCGTGCAGCATGGGTTAAGGGTGATCATTTTTCATCAGATCATACTAAATTTATGGGCTCGTTTGCTACGTGAGTAGTTTGTGGGCGTGCTTAGGCGCCACCTTGCAGCGTTGGTCCGCTTCGCGTATCAGACGGGGCAAGGCTTCAGATCTTCGCCATACCTCGGTTGCGGCCCCTGATGTAACCTGTAGAGGGAGGGAAAAGAGGGGAAGGGAGGGGGACAACATTCGCGCATATCAAATACATGGATTCGAGAGTCTGTGGAAAAGTAAATTTTGTCATGTTCTGTGTCCCTACGAGTCATCCATCATATGTTATGTGTGCATGACCAATATGCATATGTTATTCCCCATGTCCGATTCAAGACGCAATTATAGTTGTGTCCACCTCTGATATGCCATTTCTTAGTCCTCATGAGTAATATGAGTGTCAGGCCTATGTAAAGTTATGTTGCCACGTTTCTTAGTGTGCACGTTATTTCATTATAAAGTCCCCGTTTCTAGGCCTCAACAGGGCCCGGACATCAGATTCAGCCCCTGTCTCCTGAAGCCTCGCTGAGGAGCGATACAGCCCCCACCTGTATCCTCGACCCTTCACTTACTTCCTGCCTCGCAGTGCCCGGTGCAGCTTGGCTCTGCCTCCGAGTCTGCCAAGACTATGTTATGATTCCAGCTATCAGTTTAGTCCTCCTTCTCTGCATTCCTAAGCTACTGAACTGCATCAATAGTTTCCGTCATTGTCTAGCCTATTCGGCTCCATGTAAGAGAAATACTGGATTTAATGGTCATTTAATATTCTTCATCACGTACTACATGTAGAATAAATGCATGCTCTAGCCTTAGAGTCAGTTAGCTTCTCCCCTCATGACTTCTAGTTTATATCAACATGTTCCCTAAACATTAGATACCAGATAGGGTCTAGGTACATGTCGCTCCGACCCTCCAGACTTTAGTCTCTGCTCCTAGCACAGAGTTCATAGCCCCCAGCTTCTCCTAGTAACACGTCATTGTCAGTTTGCGCGCACCATTAGGTTAGAGGTCCCGGCTCCTTAGGTAGCCCCCTCCAATGTTTCCGCCCCTTTCATGACATATTCTATTACGTTTGCATCACATGTCTATGTATACGCCCTGTTACACCTCCTTTGTACCGTTATCTTTCGCGACTGCTACACGTCACACCTACTGCTCCACCCACTGCTACGCCCATTGCAATGTAATGCTATGTGTTTGCGTTATGTATATATGCTCATGTAATGTTATTAAATGTTGGAGCTAGCCATTCCAGATCCGGTCCCCGGCAGCTGCCGGGCCATGCTAGTCCTTGCCATTCTGTTCCTATGCAGGTTGTCCTGTCCCTGTCCTTTATGCTGTAATAAACCTGCAAAACTCCCACTACCTCGAATCTTGACTCTTATTTTATTGAGCTATCTGTTATTCATTCATTCATTCAAAAATAGATCCGGTATTATTTATTTATATACCACATAATGGCGCCCGAATAGGGACTTGCCCTTTCCCCACGCGTCGGTGAAGCCACGCCGACCCCCTGACCCTCTGCAGTCGTGACGGAACTCTTCTGCGCAGTGGCAGATATTTCTGCTCAAGTATCCCTCAGGCCCACGGAGGAGACGGAGGAGGCGGTCCAGCATCCAGACGAGACGGTGGAGGAACGCGGCGAGTCCCGACCAGAGCCCAAGCCAAGAGTCCAAGGTCCGAGGTATCCGGAGGTCCACCCGTAACTGAAGTCCGAGGTCCGAAGTTCGTCGTCCGTCGTCGTAGCAGTGCAGTCCAGTCCGAGGCCTTCCGTTCTTGCTGCCCGGTGAGTACCGTTACTGGGGTGGTATCTAGACAGGGTCAATCTAATTGACTCTGGTCTGTGGGTTGGTGGTACACAGTCCCACAAACGAAGTGTTCACTTCGGTGGATACGGGTCCTGACGTGTCTCATTAAGAGACCGGTAAGTTTCGTACTGTTTCAGCAGTGCATCTAGTTCCTGTTCTAGTCAGTTCTGTTCTCGAGAAAATTCATGTATTCTGTGTTCCGTATTCCAGGTAGTATTCTGTTCGAACTGTTATTTTAAATGTTTTTCATGTATTTCAATGTCGTGGTATGAATGGGGTATAAGTATCGTGTTTATTGTGTATTGTATTGTGTCTAGATTACAGTTCAGTCATGCCCATATTTTCCAAGTTACGTCAGTTAAAAACTAGAAAGGGTCTGCTGGAAGCAGCAGTTCCCGTCCCGCCTAGGGACAGTCCAGGTCACTTTATGTATCAGAAACATGGCATAAGTGCCATATTGTATCTAGATTTATGGGTAGAGTATACCAAACAGTTAGAAGAAAAGTATAGATGGCCCGTATCGGGTACATGGGATGCCGAATGCATCATGCGAGTAGAAGAAGCATTATGGAAAAAGAAAGCCAGACAGTCACAGAAAGATGCCATCGAGTTATGGCGCAAAGAAGCTCATAAAAGAACCGAAAGAGAAATCAGAAAGTCAGAACTAAGTAGAGAATCCCAAGAACGAGCCCAAGAAAGAGAATTAATCGAGATAGGTGAACGAGTTAGAACTGAGCAATCAGACAGACAGAGGAAAGCCCTCATTAAGGGTATGTATCCTCTTCTTGCTGAGGGCTTGCCAAAAGCGACCCCAGAGGCATCCAGTAATTTCCCGCCACCATTAGTTCCGACCAAGCTACGTCACAAGCCTACCGCAGCTGATATTTTTATTTCGTCCTATCTGGACGACACAGTCCCAGAATATGCAAATCCTGTTCGCACTCCGCCAGTCCCTGTAAACCAGGTAATTCCTGCTCCTCCAGACACCGGGGTGCCCTTAACAGCCCCCCCGGGTCAGCCCGCCATACAAGTCCAGCCCACGTTACAATTACCGACCCTGCCAGGACGAAAAGCATCAGTTGATGATTCTAGTTTAGGGGCCGCAGGAGGAGGTCTTCCTCAAACCCCGCCGCCATACAAGCGTTTATCAGCACTCGAATTACATGCTCAAGCATCACAGCGTACTCCTAAAAGTAATAAGTCTGTTGCAGAGATCAGGCAAACCCTTGGCGAATGTGTCTATGACCCAGTTCCAGGCGAATTTAATATGGTTTTATATTCAGTACGCGTAAGGAGAGTGACCGAGTATCTAGTCACCCTACCAAATATGAAAGAAGATCTAGACAGGATATATCGTTTCATCCGTACAGGGGATGACCCACAAAGTATTAGTGATGCCATGTCTCAAAGGAAAGCCGAGATTCAGCGCATGATATTAAAGTTCTTAATTAACTGTCTAATAAGAGAACAAGATTACCCGTCTAAAGACCCGGAAGAAATGAAAACTCTAACAAAGTGGAGTGATAATATAGCCGAAGGAAAGCACAATACCATTAGTGCCATGGAAAGTATGTATAAGAAAATCCGTAAAGAGATAATAAAGATACACGAACAGCGTAAAGCAGCACAAGTAAGCGAGAAAGAAAGTACCTCTGATCCTGAAGAGGAAGAGGATGAGAATACCGCCAGAATAGCGTATGTAGGAAAACCTAGATTTCCAGATCGCCATTTACGTCTAGAACACAAGCCAACTTTCCATCATTCAGCACCAGAACAAGGTTCCCTAGAACAAGTATTCCAAGCTACCGATCACATTCTGAAATCACGAATCGGTTATAGTGAATTAAGTACCATACATGAACAAGAAATAGTTCGGTCAGCAGTCCGATGGATTACTGATTCTACCACTTTTCCAGACGAAATAGTGGCACAAATGTTTCTGAAAATGCCCCCAGCCGAGCAGCGACTGGTGGGTATGTATATGATTCAGCACCTCATTACTCTGTATGAGGGTCAACATTCTGATCCAGGCCCGTTACATGATATCCTGAACGAGTTACTCCAGTACAGATGGAGAGGTCTAGGTACCGATTTAATTAGTGTGATTCTAGAACAGCGCCACAAATATAGAACATTTTTGAACCCGCATTTTGTCCATGTCTCACCCCCAGAAAGTAAATCATTTTACATAGATAGACAGAATCCATTACGAGAAGTCCACCCAGTCAGAGGAGCGGGTGGCGAAATGCAGCCAGTGTTTGTATACACTCCAATCACCAAGATGGAACTTCTAGAGATGAAGAAATTAATTCCCTGTCATGATAAAGATCCAGCAGGGTACCATAGAGAATTAAAAGACATGCTCCGTATGGGAGAATACACGTACCCGGATATAATTAAAATGTTAAAGGTTCTGTTGCCCGCAGGGGTGTATGAAAAGCTCAAAGAGAAAGAATGGGAGGTGGGAGAGAAAAAGATAGATTGGGCAGTCCTAGAAGCAGAAGATAAGATACGTGTACCAGGTACTGGTCTCGGAGATAAATGTAAAGAATTACCAGAATTATTGATTCAAGTTTTACCCAGATTATTAACAACGAAAAAGGAAGACTGGGATGCAATCTCAGCCTGTAAACAGAAACAAGATGAAGATATTAGTGATTTTTATTCTAGGTTTGAAAAATGTTTCAGTATTAACAGTGGCCTCAAGACAAGTAGTGAGTCATATCCTCACCTGTTTGTTACTAAATTAGTCGAGAATTCAAGTCCACAAGTTAAAAACCGAGTTCTGAAAGTCGAAAGTACCTGGCAAGCTAATACCCCGTCTCAGATGCTCCAGATGCTCCAGTATCACCAGAATAGAATCAGAGAAGAACAAGAACACGAAAGAAAACGTATGAAAGATACGAAAATGAAAGTACTAGTTGCACAATCTGTTCCTCAAGACAGTCAAAAGAGGGGTCCAAATCAAGCCAGTCATCCTGCAGCACCCGTTAAAGGGAACTGCAATTATTGTAAACAGCCAGGTCATTTCATAAACGAGTGTACAGTTCTGAAACATAACATAGCTACTGGTAAGACTAAAGAAAGACCACGTCCGCCTAGACAGGAACAAGTTTCACAGACTCCTCAGCCACAGAATGCACAACAGACAGTTACAGTACCGCAGCCTATCGCTGCAACACAGCACGTTACATCGCAGATGTACCAGTATGCACAGTCTGAGTATCCAGAGTACCAGCAGTATTCATGAAACAGCCTAGAGAGGGAGGTAGGCTTGCCTCTCATCGAGATACCTGTAGATCAAGAAGGTCCCTATGTTCACAGTCAAGTATTAGGGAAAGACAGAAAGTTTTTGATTGATACAGGGGCAAGTAGGACCACAATTAGTCACGCCGAAGTTCCAGGGGCTCCGCTCTCAGGCTCAAGAAATGTTTCCCTTGGATTTTCAGGAAAACCTATCGTAAATGAGATCTCAAAGCCAGTTACTTTAGAAGTAGGTCCATTGTCCCGTACTACTGATCTGTTACTTACTAAGTCATGTCCAGAAAATCTATTAGGCATTAAAACACTGAAAGAGTTAGGTGCAGTTATATGCTGTTCCCCAGAGGGAATACGATTGTTCCTACGTGACTTTAAGGGTCACTATGTATTACGAGATTTTGATTCAAGACTGTCTAATGTTCCACAGCATTTATGGGCGCAAGGTCCAACTGATGTAGGTTATATGCAAATCACACCCTATCGTGTGACTCTCAAACCAGGTGTAGTGTTACCACGAATCAGACAGTACAGATTGCCACCTGAGGCTGTAGCAGCCTTATCCAAAATTATAGACGAGCTCATGGCTCAAGGAGTAGTTGTAGAAACTGACTCCAATGTATGTAACTCTCCGATCATTCCAGTCATGAAACGTACTGATCCAAATGCACCCCCAGTATATCGATTAGTGATCGACCTACGAGAGCTTAATAAATGTATTATTCCACAGTACCCAGTTGTCCCAGATATCTCTTCCCTATTGACGGCCATTGATTCCGAAGCCATGTTCTTTACTGTAATCGATCTTAAGAATGCATTTTTTAGTGTTCCAATTCATCCAGACAGCCAGTTTCTTTTCGGATTCTGTCTAAATGGAAGGAGCTATATGTTTACACGAGCTCCTCAAGGTTTCACAGAAAGTCCTAGTATTTACAGTCAAGCACTTAAGAGACAACTTGACAACATTCATATGCCAACTGACACTGCCCTGCTCCAGTATGTCGATGATCTATTGATCACAGCCCGTTCTGAACGTGACTGCGAGCGAGCGTCACTGACGGTTCTGTATTTCCTAGCCGAGATGGGGCACAAGGTGTCCCCTTCGAAGCTTCAATTCTGTGTCCAGCAAGTGGTCTTCTTAGGACACTTACTGTCCAAGAGGGGTAGGCAGTTGACACCAGACCGTATCCAGTTGATAGCGAGTCTTCCTCAGCCCAGAACCCAGAAGGAGGTACGTGCTTTTATTGGCCTTACTTCTTATTGTAGACAATGGATTCCACAGTATGCATTTCTAGCCAAGCCACTGATACAGTTAACGACACAGGAGGCAGCCGCAATGACTGTCCTCCCTTGGACATCTGAGCATACACTTAGTTTCAACGAGTTAAAGAAAGCTTTATGTCAAGCTCCAGTCCTAGCTACACCGAACCACAGTAAGCCTTTTACACTCTTCGTCACTGAACGTGAAGGTACAGCATTATCTGTTCTTACACAAGACCAAGCAGGACAATACAAGCCGTGTGCTTACTTTTCTAGCACATTAGATCCGGTCGCCCAGGCTCTGCCTGCGTGCCTCAAGTCAGTTGCAGCCACAGCACTAGCTATCAGACAAAGTGATTCCATAGTTTTAGGACACTCCCTGACAGTACAAGTTCCACACTCCGTGGAAGTTCTTTTAAATAGAACACAAACACAGCACTTGACAATTGCACGTCTAACAGGTTATGAATTGACACTGTTTCAGCCACACATAGAAATCAGACGCTGCAACGTCCTGAATCCTGCTACACTGTTACCATCAGTTAATCCAAATTCTGCCACACACGACTGTGTGGAAGTAGTCAACATTACGACAAAACCAAGACAAGACCTGACAGACATTCCGTTACCAGATCCCGACCTGACACTTTATGTGGATGGTTCATGTATGAGGACTAGTACAGGAGATTTAGTTGCCGCGTATGCAGTGACTACTGACACTGAGGTTATTGAGACACACCGCATTGACACTCTGTCCGCTCAAGCAGCAGAGCTAGTTGCTCTGACACAAGCCTGCATACACGCCAAGAACCTGAAAGTTAATGTTTACACAGATTCACGCTACGCATTTGGAGTCGTACACGACTTCGGAGTGCTCTGGCAGGAGAGAGGTTTCATGACTTCTCATGGAACCAAGATTCAGCATGGTCTCCTTATTCAAGCTCTGTTAGATGCCATACATTTACCGACCTCCATTGCTATTATGAAATGCAAAGCACATACGAAAGTTACTGACATTATTTCCCAGGGTAATGATCTAGCAGATCGCACAGCCAAGCTTACAGCACAGACTCTAGACATTCAAGTTAATCCGACACAGACACATACTCCAGATCCGACTACATGTATGATAGTTAAGGACCCTACACAAGATGTCATAGATATCCAGTTACATGCTACTCCCGATGAAATGAAGAAATGGTCCGAACAAGGAGGGGTCCAGACAGATCAAGGATGGGTGACGAAGGGAAGAACCACATGGTTTCTCCCCGACTCTATGGTTCAAGTCATTATTAATACCGCACATAGTCCAGCACACTTAGGAGAAAAAGCAATGTTAGACAGTATCCAGAACATTTGGTTCAACAAGCATTTACGAGCTGCAGCCAAGCAGAAAGTCCGTACCTGTATGATATGTTGTCAGTTTAATCCAGGTAAAAGTGTCCCGGTGGAACAAGGTGGATTCCAGCCCCCTGACCACCCTTTTGAGGTCCTCCAGATGGATTATATTCAGATGGAGCGATGTCGAGGTTTCAAGTATGTCCTTGTAGTTGTATGCGCTTTGTCCAGATGGACAGAAGCATATCCAGTCCCAGATTACACAGCCGCGACCACTGCCAAGCAGTTGGTTCGTGAGTTTTTCCCTCGATATGGACTCCCTAGAGTCGTATATTCTGATAACGGCCAACCATTCTCCTCAGAGTTGATGAAGCACGTTTCCCTGTTGTTAGGGTACCAGTGGAAGTTTCATTGTGTACGCCATCCTGAAGCAGCCGGTCTCGTTGAGAGACATAATCAGACTCTGAAAATCCGAATTGCTAAAATATGTAAAGACAAGGGTGTGGACTGGCTAGTAGCTCTGCCAGTTGCTTTGTTTTATATGCGCATGGTCGCACATTCCAGATCAGGTCTGTCCCCGTATGAGGTCGTATTCGGCCGCCCCCCTAACATGTGGGGTACTCCTAGACCCCGAAGTATTACCGATGTTTCATGTAATATGCTGACAGATTACCTAGCTTCCTTGATGTCTGCCCTCAACTCATGTCGTTCACAGGTTGCCGCCGCATTTCCAGACAATACCGAGGTGGCACCGCATGAAATCGTTCCAGGTTCGATGGTACTCGTGCGGAACTTCGACAGATCAAGTCCGCTGGAGCCACGTTGGAAGGAGCCCCGTCAGGTCCTCCTCACCACCCGTACAGCCGTGAAATTGGAAGGACGCCGCGGCTGGGTGCATCTTTCGCACGTCAAAAAATTCTACGGATTAAAACCGGTCTCTAAGAACATTTCCCAGGATATCAAGACTTGTCAAAACATTGTTCCTAAGGACTGTCCCGCAAATGACATTGATACAACCCCTCCCTTGGTAGAGAAAACTCCGCAGCAGGAGTATAAGCAAAAACTCCGGTCTAGTAAAATAAGTCAGTCAGTTTGATTGTATAAGTCCTCCCCTAGGTGAAACGGTTAGACTGTTTCTGACATGTATAAAATAGACCCCCATAGTGAGAGAGTTAGTCAAAACTCAATTCGATGTATCATTTTTCTAAGTTTCATATTATTTCTCAGCCTTTTGATTTCCTGCACCAGTTACGCATTTTACCTGTGTTTTCCAGTTCCTCATGTAAATAAGCATTCTAATGTTACAGTAGAGCACACGTTTAGTGATCTGCCTCCTCATGAATATTCATACCGCCTCGCGATGCGTAACAATACATTTATCCGCATGTTACATTATTCACACCAGACCAGCAATGCCACTAATTGTTGGGTGTGTGGTCGACTCCCCCCTTTCCAGACACCGAAGGGAGTTCTGCCACTCTTTCCTTATCCTTTTTCCCATAATGGTTCGTGTGGAGCATGGTCCACGTTAACGTCATCCTCGACAGATATGTCCTTTCTTAACAGCACATGTTTCCCAGACAAGAAAGGTCTTCCCCACAGAACAGGTTTAGACCTAGAAAATGAAGTGTACAATTTAGGTAATTATTCGTCGAATTTCATGGTCCTGAATGTTCAGTCTGATACTACTCCAGATTCTATGGATTCACCTGCTATTTCAGTATTACCAGTCAAAGGCGAATTATGTGTTCGTAGTTATGGTTCTGTACACGTAGGACATAGTGATTGTACTACTATTATCAAGTATAGTGACAGTGGGAAATCTATTTTTAAAGCTTCACGTCATTCTTATTTCGTTTGTGGTCAAACTGCATATGTTCGTCTGTCCCTCGATTGGGAGGGAACCTGTTACATTGCCTTCCTACTGCCACCTGTTTTTCTAGCACCACCTGACTACCATAGGAATTCCTACCTAGTACACACTAGACACAAGAGAAACCTCCCGATTGTCGATTATACTGAGACTGCTGCAGAGCAATTCATTGACATTGATAAAGGTGTTTTCCCTTATTTAGGCACAGTTGTAAATAGTAAGCTAATTCGTAGGTTAACAAGAACCCTTGAAGCTGTAGTAGATGAGACTGCCTCTGCTCTAGGTAACTTAACCGAAGAGCAATCCTTTATGAGAATTGTTGTGCTCCAGAATCGTCTCGTCCTTGACGTCATACTGGCCGATAGGGGCGGGGCCTGTAGAGTCCTCGGATCCAGTTGCTGCATTTTCATTCCAAATAACGCGCCGTCTGTTTATTCAGCTATAACCAGACTTCATAAAATTGCCCATCTGATACACCAAGATCCAGGCACCTGGACATGGTCCGGTTGGTTCTGGAATATAATTTCCGCCTGGGGATGGAAAATATTGTCCTTTCTAGGTATTGCAGCAGCGATCATATTCAGCTGCTGCCTCTGTATACAATGTGGCCCTGCGATTTGCGGCAAGTGTGCTACCTCTTGTATTCCTAGTCCCAAGCCCCGTTCTAAATCCCGTTCTAGGATAATTCGAGACGAGCAAATGATACTGTATGAAATGATAGATGGTATCATGAATATTGATGTTTCCTGATGGAAACGTAGTGACAAGGAGGGAATGTGGAAAAGTAAATTTTGTCATGTTCTGTGTCCCTACGAGTCATCCATCATATGTTATGTGTGCATGACCAATATGCATATGTTATTCCCCATGTCCGATTCAAGACGCAATTATAGTTGTGTCCACCTCTGATATGCCATTTCTTAGTCCTCATGAGTAATATGAGTGTCAGGCCTATGTAAAGTTATGTTGCCACGTTTCTTAGTGTGCACGTTATTTCATTATAAAGTCCCCGTTTCTAGGCCTCAACAGGGCCCGGACATCAGATTCAGCCCCTGTCTCCTGAAGCCTCGCTGAGGAGCGATACAGCCCCCACCTGTATCCTCGACCCTTCACTTACTTCCTGCCTCGCAGTGCCCGGTGCAGCTTGGCTCTGCCTCCGAGTCTGCCAAGACTATGTTATGATTCCAGCTATCAGTTTAGTCCTCCTTCTCTGCATTCCTAAGCTACTGAACTGCATCAATAGTTTCCGTCATTGTCTAGCCTATTCGGCTCCATGTAAGAGAAATACTGGATTTAATGGTCATTTAATATTCTTCATCACGTACTACATGTAGAATAAATGCATGCTCTAGCCTTAGAGTCAGTTAGCTTCTCCCCTCATGACTTCTAGTTTATATCAACATGTTCCCCAAACATTAGATACCAGATAGGGTCTAGGTACATGTCGCTCCGACCCTCCAGACTTTAGTCTCTGCTCCTAGCACAGAGTTCATAGCCCCCAGCTTCTCCTAGTAACACGTCATTGTCAGTTTGCGCGCACCATTAGGTTAGAGGTCCCGGCTCCTTAGGTAGCCCCCTCCAATGTTTCCGCCCCTTTCATGACATATTCTATTACGTTTGCATCACATGTCTATGTATACGCCCTGTTACACCTCCTTTGTACCGTTATCTTTCGCGACTGCTACACGTCACACCTACTGCTCCACCCACTGCTACGCCCATTGCAATGTAATGCTATGTGTTTGCGTTATGTATATATGCTCATGTAATGTTATTAAATGTTGGAGCTAGCCATTCCAGATCCGGTCCCCGGCAGCTGCCGGGCCATGCTAGTCCTTGCCATTCTGTTCCTATGCAGGTTGTCCTGTCCCTGTCCTTTATGCTGTAATAAACCTGCAAAACTCCCACTACCTCGAATCTTGACTCTTATTTTATTGAGCTATCTGTTATTCATTCATTCATTCAAAAATAGATCCGGTATTATTTATTTATATACCACACTTTACTTACCTCATACTCGTCTTTCCTCCTCGGGGTAGAATCCCTGGGGTATGGTTTCTGGAGTCGGGGGGGGCAGTGTGTCCTTATAGGTCATGTGCAGGGAAACGTAAAAAGGAAACCAGAGGTACCTAGTGCGAGGTATCTAGTTAGTAGATGTATCTCACTATCGGGATCCTTAAATCTCCTTCAATGCTGTGACGTTCTAAGGTTCTTCAGTTCTTTGGTCAGCTCTGTTCCCTAATACCTTTGAGCGTCGTACTTTATAACATTTACATCGTTTTATTTTACCCTTCTTTTACATTCCATTATTTATACCGTTTCGTTTTACCCATCCTCAGAAGTCGAGGTCTTTTCTCCACGCGAGAGTTCATGAGTCAGTCGCGTACCTTGAAGGCAGAGTATCGTGTCGTAGATCCGATCCTTCCTCCGGGGCTGGGCAACCATCTTCTAATAACCTTAAAGAGAGAGCAGGGTAGGGTGCACAGAAAAGAACTCTCCCGCCGATCCCATATTTCAAATAAAGCATGCAATACCCGTTCATAATTTCGAAAACCTTTATTTTTGCAAAATCATAGTACGTGGATTTATGAGGGTGCAGTCGTATTTGGCCGGACACGGCAATGGCTAAAGTGCGTACAGTGGGGGGTGTTGTTTTGCAGCAATAAAAAACATTAGAAAGTTTTATCAATTCATTTGTAGCAAACTAAAACGTCTATCAACTGGCTGGGGGGGTTCGGGGGCATTTATTTCATAATTTAGAAGCATAGTCAGACTAGTTGCAATCAGATTTCCTATATGCATACCGTGTGCGTGCGTCATAAGCGAGGTTATACATCAGCTATATATATATAAAAAATATAATACATTGTACATTTGTAATCATCATTTTTAACGGGATCCTTTTTACATGTTCGTCGAGTGAGCTCTCCTTTCTTCTTGTCAAGTGTACAAAGGATCATATACATGTCTCAGAACATCAAGTTTTTTTTTATTTAGCAAAAAGAAACACCACGAGGTGTTCGCAAGTTCCTATTGATACCGGCGCCATTTTGGGCGGGGCCGGGTCAGTCCGGAAGTAGCATCAGGAAAAAGTTTCCTACAACCGGCAGTTGGACCAGAGTCCTTTTCGGCAGTTCAAGAATTCATGCTAACAGAAGGAGTGGCAATGTCATGTTTATTTTGTTGGCGATCAAGGCAGTTGTCCCTTACCGGAAGCCTGCAGGGGCCGAGGGCTCCGCCGGGTACCTTTGCAGACTCTTCAAGGCTGTGGAGATGTTGTCGGAGGTGGGGGCTCGTGTCCCGGTGGGCAAGCGACCGAGTTACATTGCTGTTCAAAGTTACTCTAGCGGCCGAGACCCGCCTTCCAGCGGACCCAGACGCCATTTTGAGGCCCTGCAGCAGTCCCCTCTCATCGAGTCTGCAAGAGTGGAAGAGACCTTTCTGAGGACAAAATAGGGAGTGGAACTCTGTGTTGTGGAAGCGGGACATTCGGCTGGGGTGCGGCTGTGATGCCCCCGCCTGGGGGGGGCAAGGGAGACTCGTTCGCGCCGTCTCCTTCTCCCGGTGCACTCTAGGCCGTTCTCTTTCATGGGCATGCACGATGGTCTCTCCACACCCTGTGCTCCACAAGGCCCATGCCCAGTGCTACGGAGGTATGGCCACCTGCGGCGCACGTTCGGTGCTGCGCAAGTATCGGTGCAGTCATTGCATATTCGGTGCTCCGAAAATATGGGCACCGTTGCACGTTCGGTGCTGCGCAAGTACTGGGGCACCACCATGGTATGTTCGGTGCTACGAAAATATGGCACCACCGCCTGGCTGGGGGAGTTCGGCGTTGGGCCGGGGGCTGGGAGACCTCCTATCCGTGGAGGTGGGAGAGGCTCGTCCGCGTCGCCTCTCCCTCCCAGCCCAACTTGGACAAATTTCTGCAGAGGTATGGACAGGACATCCCGCCGCCCAGAGCTGCTGCGGCTGTCACGGAGGGGAAAAGGAAGAGGTGTCTCGTTCTTCTCTGGACCGGGCTTCCTTAGGTTATCGGCTGCAGCCGGCCTCAGTTGGCCCCCCGTCGGTCCCTGGCCATGGGTGGTCGGACCGGGTGGACATGTGGCGGGACTACCTGCAACTACCCAGGGCCGCTGCGGCTGGACTCCGCTGGCCCCTGCCTCTCCTCCGGCTCCCCCATATGTTAAGATTTCCTGACCAAGTGTTGGCAGCAGGGCCCGCCTTATATGGGTTGCCGCCAGTTGGGCGTAGCCGTAACCCTGCCCTACTTTGGAAGGTTCCAGAATGTGGGGGGGGGGGGTGGGGGGGGGGGTGGGGGGGGGGGTAGGAATGTTCTGTTGACTTTCATTTTCTACAGTTTACCGTTCTTGTTTCTAGCGTTATTGTTCCTTGCTTGTCATGTTAATTAAAAGTTTGTGTTCATCAGTGGCTTACTGATTTCGTTTCCCATTCCTTTCTTTCCAGGTTGTTTCAAGCTAAATTTTCTTTCCATACGACGCGATTTTCAATTTGCGGCCATCTGGTCGTCCCATTGAAATGGATAGGATATTATACATAGCAGAATGTGCCCTATAATTCTTGAAGCATATAAGTTAAAGACTTAATTTCAATTGCAGATTCTAGCTAAGATTCGTATGCATTATTGTACCAATTCTTATGCATGTGGCCCACATAGAAAGTGCACGAAATGGAAGTTGAATCCATACGAGGCGATTTTCGATTTCCGGCCATCTGGTCACCCGAATCTCAAAGATTATTGTTAATAATTCAGTGTGTTTTTATGCTATTTAGCTAATAATGCATGAACCTGTTTATTAACATGTGCATAATGAGATACCAAAGAGAAAATAATGAAAATGTATTGGTAAACCGTATTTTGGTAGACTTTAAAAAACCCCATTGAAAAACACATGCATCACCAATGCTGCTTTTTGCTTGTGCCTAAAACAAAATGTGTTATTAAAAAGTGAATATAACACATAGAGATGTTTTTTCTTTTGTTTATGAAGCCTAATGTGAAGGCAGGTCACACCTATGTTTTACTTTGAAAAAATCTCTTTTCTAAAATTTACGGCGTTACCTTGTTTTTTAATATAGCTAAAAAACAATTGTTAAAGTCGCTTATAAAAAAGTGATCGTAAATGCTATTTTGTTTTTTTTTTCAGCTTGAGGTTCAGTTTAATATGAGTCTTAATTTGATGTATCACTTGCCCTAGTAAACAATCCCCAAAGTCTATTTTTTTTTCAATTTTCCCAAGCTCAATGTTAAACACATGCATCACCAATGATGCAAAAAGTCAAGTCAGAAATTTCAAACAGCAATAAAAAAGTGAGAAAAACAGATATTTGAAAAATTCCTTTTGTTTATGCGGCCTTATGTCCAAAGCCATCCAACAAGAGCATTTTTTTTTAATTCGGTCGATTT
The DNA here is from genome assembly GCF_964261635.1 of Lissotriton helveticus. NCBI lineage: Eukaryota > Metazoa > Chordata > Amphibia > Caudata > Salamandridae > Lissotriton > Lissotriton helveticus. The sequence goes on from NW_027611680.1 coordinate 1,872,728, forward strand.
AAAAAAAATCTGCGAACTATTTTATTTCTCTCAAAAAAGTGCCAAAAAGTGACTTTTTGTGCAAAAAAGTGCCTGTACAATATTTTTTCATCTAATAAACTTTTTATGACTCAGAATACACTTAGGCTTCAGGTCAATGTGTTTTCGTTTGGGGGAGGGGCCCAGGGAAAAAAACACCTTTTTTTTTCTCGGATTGGTCAAAGGTCAGGCTACCAGCTTGACTCTTGTTGCACCAGTGCTGCTTCGGCTGCACCAGTGCTGCTTCGGCTGCACTGGTGCAGCTTCTCAGACTTGAGGCGTTGCACCAGTGCAGCATAGAAAAGAAACTTTTTAATAAAAGGATTTAAAACTAATTCAAGATATACATTATCTAAGGAATGTTATAAAAACTCAGATATGGAGAATATTTTTCATTTTCGTCCATTTTTGACAGTTTTGGAGCACTTTGAAGCACTGATGCAGCTTTGGGATTTTTATGGTTATTTTGATCAGAGATGCTCCTAATGTGTTTAAAATTCATGTGGGATGTATCCAAGACACTGCAATCACACCTATATAGTTTTTAAATGATTTTGATGTGTTAAAATTTTGACCTCCTTAAGGGGGGAAAGGTTGAACTTTTACCCCGCTCGGAGTTCCATGACTTTCGTGACCTTGTCCCCCTGAAATTTAAAATTGCATTTTCAAAGTAATGTGTACAACTATTCATTCTGTGTCATTCATTGTGTGTTTAGCATGCTATTGGGCCACTGTAGCACTTGTTTTTTTTCGTTTTTATGCATTTTTGACCGTTTTTGAACACTTTGATGCTCCAAATGGTCTTTGGACTTAGTCACTTTTTGCTTCATGGAGACTTCAAAAGTGTTAGAAAGTCACTTTGGAGGCACACAGGACAGTGCAAATGCACCTATATAGCAATCAGGACACTCCAATCACACCTATATAGTTTTTAAATGATTTTGATGGATTAAACATTTTGACCTCCATGAGGGGTGGAAAGTTTGAACTTTTACCCCGCTCGGAGTTCCATGACTTCTGTGACCTCGTCCCCCTGAAATTTAAAATAGCATTTTCCAAGTAATTTGTAAATATATTCATTCTGGGTCATTCATTGTGTGTTTAGCTTGCTATTGGGCCAGTGTAGCACTTTGTTTTTTTCATTTTTATGCATTTGTGACCGTTTTTAAACACTTTCATGCACCAATGATGTCTTTGTACTTCGTCATTTTTCACTTCATGGAGACTTCAAAAGTGTTAGAAATTCATTTTGGAGGCACACAGAACAGTGCAAATGCAGTTACATAGCATTCAGGACACTGCAATTACACCTATATAGTTTTTAAAAGATTTTGATGTAATAACATTTTTGACCTCCATGGGGACGGCCCTTAAGCTGAACTTTTAACCAGCTCGGAGTTCCATGACTTCCATGACCTTGTCCCCCTGAAATTGAAAATCGAATTTTCAAAGTGTTTAGTAAAACTGTTCATTCTGTGTCATTCGAATGATGCATCAGGCTGTGCCCCTGCCTCCACAATGCTGGCTCCGCCCTCCTGGGGAGCGACTGATGACTCAGCCTGCACCTGGCCCAGGAAGGACCGAAGCTTGTCAACAAAGTGCTCAAGCTTCCCCTGTCTTCACAATGCCGGCTCCGCCCCCCTGGGGAGCGGCTGATGTGCCTGCCCTCACACTGCATGCAGAAGCCAGAAGTACCCACAACAAGTGCTCAGAGACTGGAGCAGTTATGCAGAGGCCCCCCTGGCCTGCTAGAACAAAAGAAACTGGGTATAAAAGTAGGAGCCCTGCTCCTTGTAAATTAGATCCTGTTTGCGCTACAGAAGAACCTCTGCCCGAAGAGAAGGACCTGGAAGGACAAGGAGGAGTGCTGTCTCCGGCCTGTGTCTGGTGCCTTGCTGCCAAAGGAGAGGAAAGAAAAGACTACAAGAGACTTTTGCTTTATTGAAACTTTGTGCCAAACTCTGCTAAAGATCTCCAAGGGCTTGCCTGTGAACTTGCCCCCTGACCAGCGCCCCAGGAACAGTGGGCGCTACCTCCTGACAGAGGAACCACTGCAAGACGCTGTTTTCCTTTTTTTGCGAGCCTCTCCAGGAAAAGCAGAGTGCGCTCTGACAATCGCGCTTTCTAGCACCCCTCTGGGAGCTGCCCACGCTCTAAACAAAGTACCTACCGCCTGCCTGGCCCAGAAGCAACGTGAGGACCAGCCCGGCTGATCCAAACACCGTGACTGGCCCCGAGCTGCAGCTCGCATCGTGAAGAGAAGGTGGCGCCCGGTGCCTGCTTGCACCCCTTCGAGTCTTGTGCCCCTGAACGCGCCGCCGCTGACACAGCTGTTGCGTGGGGCGCCTGATCGTCGCTTTGAGCTAAAGAGGCCTGCCCCGAGGATCACCACCCTCTGTGTGTGCCCTCCCGTCAGGAAATCCCGAGGCGCGTGTCCAGTGCAGCCCGGCCCGCGCCGCACCGCCAACCCCCGAGCCAGAGCCGAGCCGCCGCTCGCTCCTGACCTCGGACGGAAGACAACGCGACGCGGACTACAGCGCTGACCTGCGCCCAGCCAACTCCCAAACAAAGGTACCGTTTCTCTCCCTCTGTCCCGCCCAGCCCTCGGAGCTGCGTGTGAAGCGCTCCCAGGGCCCCCGCTCTCTCCCCCTGTCAGCCGCGCAGCCGCCCGGCGAGGCAGGCACTGATTCCCCGGCCGCCGCTCCCCGCCAGAAGCGTGAGAGGAGGCAGACCGGGCCCGTTTGTTGATCGCGGGGTAGCGAAGGGGCACAGAGAGGCCGCGGACAGCGGGGGGAATCCTGGTTAACAATCAGGACGGAGAAAAGTATCGTGAGGAGCCTGGAATCCCCGTTTTTGGGGGAAATAACCTGAATAAGAACTGTTTTTGAGAAACACCAAATGAAGATTGCTTATTGCTAAGAAAGAACTGTGGCAACTGAATTTAAAGTAAACTGGAACCGCTATTGAAAGTTTGAAGACTGTATTTACAAGCCTGCTTGAAATTTATATAAAGAACATATATTTTTACAAATACAGTTTGGTGTCATTGTGTGGTGGGTTGGTTGTGATGGTGTAATATTGCAAATGTTTAACCCTAGATGCCCCAGAGATTAGTCTAAGACTGCTTAAGCCACACTACCTAGAGGGTAAGCAGAGGTTGTCTTGAAGGTAACCCTCAGCCCTGACGGGGAAGAGAGAGTCCCTGCTTGTCGCCAGTGCTGCACTGCGCCAACTAGAGACTCCCCCTTCCTACATTGGACGCAGCGGTGAGGATCGCGAATTTACATTTGCAGTGTTTTACCTTAGCTACTGACCATTGCATAAGTGATTACAGTCCAGTAACTTAGCCACAGACTTTTTGGTTCTCAATTTTGCTACAAGAAGAAGATCCCTAGTGTTGAAACCATGCCTGGCACAAACAGTATTGATGGAGGAGAATCCATAGCCTCTGGTGCGTTGGAGCTAGAATGGGATGCATCAAAGCTGGATGACTACACAAGAAAGGAACTGAAGTTCTTCTGCAAGAAACTCAAGGTTCCACACGTGGGGTGCAGAAACAAACCTGAGCTCTACAAGGCCCTGAAGGCCTGGATGGAATCTAGGAAGGCGCCTGAGGATCAGGATGCACCTGTGGATCCTGTGAGTCTGGAAAAACCAGACAGCGTCCTTAGCTTTGGCAGAGGCCTGTCGCCAGAGGAGCTGGCAGACAGACAGGCAACCAGGGATCATGAGATAAAGCTGGCAGAATTGAATTTAAAGGGCCAAATGGAGCTTGAAAGCAAAAGAATGGCTCTGGAAGAGCGAAAACTCCAATTGGAGTATGATGTGAAAATGAGGGAGATGAGTCTAAAAGAGAAAACCTTGGATCATCCTCCCTCTGGTGGCAGCGCAACGCCGGTGCAGGTAGAGTCAAGAGTGCACATCCCCAAAGATGTAGTTAAGGAGTTCTTTAAGGGGGATGACATAGGACAGTGGTTTAGGGCATATGAGGTAGCCATGTTTTCCCACCGGGTCCCTGAGAAGGATTGGGGAGCGGGGTTGTGGGGAAGGTTCCTTAGCGAAGGGCGGGACACCCTGCTAGATTTGCCCACTGAAGACCAGAGATCCTATCCCCATATGAAAGAAGCTTTACTGACCAGGTATGGGCTTACCCCTGAAATGTATAGACAGAAGTTTAGGGGGTGTAATAAGCGGCCTGGGAATACATATGTGGAGTTTGTGACTTTTTTTTGCAGAGCACTGGATGGTTGGGTGAAGGGTAACAAAGTGAATGATTTTCAAGGTCTCTTTGATTTAATTGCATGGGAGCACTTGTCTGAACATTGTTTTCCTGAGTTACGCCAGCACCTGATTGATAGCAAGCTGTCCAACCCGAGGAAGCTTGCTGAGGAGGCGGACCGCTGGCTCAGCACCAGAGTCCACAAGGGTCCAATGGGAGACTCCGCCAAGGGTGGGCAGGGTCCCCAGCAGAAGAGTGGGGGGGAAAACAGAAAGGGTTCCAAAAAGGCCCCCAAAGTAATCCCCAAGGGGACCAGCAGAAAGGTTCTCAGCCTCCCCCACCCCCGAAGCAGAATGGGGCCCCGACAGGTAGACCTGTTCCAAAGGGGCCCTGCAATTGTTTCAAATGTGGTGACCCGGGGCACATAGCCAGTGACCCCAAGTGTCGCCTGTTTGGAAAACCAGCACCCACTGGTGCTCCGCCCCGACAAGTGACCAGTGTTCACTTAGGAGAAGAAGTGATGGTCCCGGGGGGTGGAGATCCTGTTCAGATGACCCTAGTCTCGCTAGGAGACAGTGAGATGGTCCCTACAAACTACCTGCCCTCTAACACTAAAAAATATGGGCAGGTGGTTACCATCAATGGTAGGAATGCTGAGGCTCTTAGAGACACAGGAGCCAGTGTGACTGCAGTGAGGCATCACCTGGTGTCTCAAGAGCAGGTTGTACCCCATGCCTATTGTAGGGTTGTCAATGCTGACAACTCTGAGAGCCAATGTCCAATGGCTCAAGTTCCCTTCGAGTGGGGGGGGGGTCTCTGGTACTCTGCAGGTCTGTGTGAGGAAAGCCATGCCTGTTGACTGTTTGCTAGGGAACGACTTGGAGGACTCCCCTTGGGAAAAGGTGGAGAAGACGACTCACCTGAAGATGGTGGGTCTACCTGACTGGGCGTGCGTGACCACCCGGTCAATGGCAGCCAGTAGGGGTGATCAAGAGGTCCTGGGGCCTGAAGGAGAGGCCCAGGAACCGGCCTTAGGGAGAAGGCGCAGGGTGCGCGGGAAACCGGCCCCTGAAGTTCCCATGGTCCAGGAGGAAGCAGACCTTGAGGGGGATGCCCTGGAGCCTACTGGGGAACAGATTGCCGAACTGGGGGACCTGCCTGAGCTGACCCATTGGCAGCAAGAAGGAGGCCCCCCCAGGGAGTAATTCTGCAAGGAGCAGAAAGAATGCCCTTCTCTCGTGGGTATGCGGCAGCAGGCTGCAGACCAGGCCAATGGTGTTCAGGCCAAAACACATTATGTGTACTGGGAGAATGACCTCCTGTATTCAGAGCCTAAGGCTGCTGAACCTGGGTCAGCCCGTGTGCTGGTGGTACCCCAGAAGTTCAGAGCCTTCCTACTGGGACTGGCTCATGATGTGCCTTTAGCAGGACATTTGGGGATGGACAAGACCTATGATAGGCTTGTCACCCACTTCTACTGGCCCCAAATGCACAAGAGCTCAGATGCTCATTGTAGGACCTGTCCAACTTGCCAGGCAAGTGGGAAGAGCGGAGGGAAGAACAAGGCTCCCCTCCAACCCTTCCCTGTGGTCAGTACTCCATTCCAACGAGTGGGTATTGACATTGTTGGGCCTCTGGACCCCAAGACAGCCATGGGCAACAGGTTCATCCTGGTCTTGGTGGATCATGCCACCCGGTACCCTGAAGCCATCCCTCTGAGGACAGTGACGGCCCCCGTGGTGGGGCGTGCACTGATGGGAATTTTCTCCAGAGTGGGATTCCCTCTAGAGGTGGTGAGTGACAGGGGGGACCAACTTCATATCCAAGTATATGAAGTCCCTTTGGCAAGAGTGTGGTGTAACCTACAAGTTCACCACACCTTACCATCCCCAAGGAAATGGGTTGGTTGAAAGATTCAACCGAACCCTGAAGGGCATGATCATGGGCCTGGAAGGTCCAATGAGGCGTAAGTGGGACGTCCTCTTACCATGCCTGCTCTTTGCATACCGCGAGGTGCCACAGAAGTCCCTAGGGTTCAGCCCCTTTGAACTGCTGTATGGTCACCCCGTGAGAGGACCACTGAGTTTGGTAAAGGAAGGCTGGGAGCAATCTCCCAGGAAACCTCCCCAGAATGTATATAGCTACATGCTGGCCTTCAGAAACCAAACCAGGCGCTTCAGACAACTTGCTGAGGCAAATCTGGAAGCTAGCCAGGAGGAGATGAAGCGGTGGTACGACCAGAAGGCCACTCTGGTAGAGCTTCAGCCTGGACAAGAGGTGTATGTCTTGGCCCCAGTGGAACCCTGTGCACTTCAGGATAAGTGGACAGGCCCATTTGAGGTTGTGGACCGCAAGAGCTCAGTGACATACTTGGTGGACATGAAGACGCCCAGGAATCCTTTAAGGGTCCTACATGTCAACCGCCTCAAGCCCCACTTGAAACGGTCCGAAGTGGGCATGCTGTTGGCCACTGGTGATGGAATGGAAGAGGAGTCTGAGCCTCTTCCTGACCTCTTAGTGGCCTGTGAGAAAGATGGGTCAGTGGATGGAGTTAACCTCTCACCCACCCTGACCCCTGAGCAACAGGAAGACTGCCGCCAATTGCTGGGGCAGTTTCCAGATCTGTTCTCCCTGGTTCCTAGTGTCACAGATTGGTGCGTCCATGATGTGGACACAGGAGACAGCTTACCTGTGAAGCATAAAGCTTACAGAGTGACTGACAGGGTCAGGGCCTGCATCAAGGAGGAGGTCTCCAAGATGCTTGCTCTTAGGGTGGTTGAGTCTTCCAGCAGTCCTTGGTCCAGCCCCGTGGTCTTGGTCCCAAAGGCTGCTGCGCCGGGAGCCACACCTGAACTCCGGTTCTGTGTGGACTACAGAGGACTCAATTCAGTCACCAAGACTGACGCGCACCCTATCCCCAGAGCTGATGAGCTCATTGATCGGCTAGGGGCTGCTCGGTTCCTCAGCACGTTTGATTTAACGTCTGGGTACTGGCAGATCGCCTTGACCGATGGGGCAAAGGAGAGGTCCGCATTCTCCACACCAGATGGGCATTTCCAGTTCCGGGTTATGCCATTTGGGATGAAGAATGCCCCTGCCACCTTTCAGAGGTTGGTCAACCAGGTGTTGGTCGGGCTGGATGAGTTCAGTGCCGCCTACCTGGATGACATCGCAGTGTTCAGTGGCACCTGGCCAGAACACCTGCGGCACCTCTGGGAAGTGTTGATGGCGCTGCGCAAGGCAGGCCTCACAATCAAGGCAAGCAAGTGCCAGATTGGGCAGGGTTCAGTGGTGTACTTGGGACACCAAGTGGGGAGTGGCAAGGTGTTAGACGGGGACCCTGAGGGTCGGCCGGATACTGGGGGAGAGATCCCCGAGTGGGACCGTCTCCGGCGATCGTACAGACAAGTTACCTCCCTCCCCACAAACAGGCACCACACCAAGTCGAGTTCAATGCTTTATGTAAGGTTCTTAAGGCAAGGATATCAGCGATACAGGATATCTCGGACCCGGGGGTCCTCTCACTTCTAGTCTCTGTAGGGAAAAGGGGGTAGCGGGACAGTCTTGGTACCGGATCGGTACAGGTGGTGTTAAGAGGCGAGCTCACAATCCTCGAGCTGGAGTGTCTGTGGATCGGGCCGCGGCGGCGCCAGCAGGCCAAGATGATAGTCTCACAAAGCAGAGGGCCGCGGCAGCGCCAGCAGGCCAAGTCGATGGATTCACGAGGCAGAGGGCCGCGGCAGCGCCAGCAGGCCACGACGATGGTTTCACGAGGCAGAGGGCCGCGGCAGCGCCAGCAGGCCAAGACGATGGTTTCACGAGGCAGAGGGCCGCGGCAGCGCCAGCAGGCCAAGACGATGGTTTCACGAGGCAGAGGGCCGCGGCAGCGCCAGCAGGCCAAGACGATGGTTTCACGAGGCAGAGGGCCGCGGCAGCGCCAGCAGGCCAAGACGAAGGTTTCACGAGGCAGAGGGCCGCGGCAGCGCCAGCAGGCCAGTTACGGATGAGTTCTTCTTGGGTCTCTCGACTCCAGGATACAACTGCCTTCCTGTCCTGGGGCTGCCTCAGTTATAGGCCTGGCGCCCTTTGATGTCCGTTCCCTCGCTCTTGGAGGTCGGGGGGTCTGGGATGAGGGAGCCCAGACACCCAGCAGGGGGGTGGAGCCAGCGCCCGAGGAGGCTGGGGGCGCTCGGCACCTGGCGGGGGAGAGCCATCGACACTTCGTACTCCCATTGACCTGCCAAGTGGGCCGTTCACCTCCTGGGTGGTGGGTGGTGCCGGGATGTCGGGGCCTGGCCAGGCCCAGGGTTGGGGTCGGGCTGAGGCCGCACGGCCGCGTGGTGCCGTGTCCAAGATGGCGGCTGGGCCGGGCAATGGTGCTGACGGTGGCCCGGGCCCTGTCCTGCGGGGAGGGAGCGAGCCCTTCATGTGGCCTGTCCAACATGCGTCCCCCCCAGCTGAAGGCGGGGAGAGTCACCCATCTTCTTGGGGACTTTCCTCGTCGAGGCGGAAAAAGCGGGACAGGCCATCCGCGTTGGCGTGGTCTTGGCCGGGTCGATGTTCCACAGTGAAGTCCATCCCCTGCAGGGAGATGGACCAACGTAGCAGCTTCGGGTTCTCCCCCCGCATTTGCATCAGCCATTGCAGGGGTCGGTGGTCTGTTTGCACCCGGAAGTGGGTGCCGAAGAGGTAGGGCCGGAGCTTCTTGAGTGCCCAGACTACGGCGAAGGCCTCTCTCTCAATGGTGCTCCAGCGCTGTTCTCGGGGCAAGAGGCGTCGGCTGATGAAGACCACCGGATGGTCGACCCCTTCGGCGTTGAGTTGGGAGAGGACGGCCCCCACACCATGATCGGAGGCGTCCGTCTGCACAATGAACTCCCGGCTGTAGTCGGGAGCCTGGAGCACGGGGGCCGTGCACATGGCGGTCTTTAGCTTTTCGAAGGCCGATTGGCAGGCCGGGGTCCAGTTGACGGTTTTGGGGCTCTTTTTGGAGGTGAGCTCTGTGAGGGGCCCCACGATGCTGCCATAGTCCTTCACGAACCGCCGGTAGTATCCGGTGAGCCCCAGGAAGGCTCGGACCTCCGTTTGGATCGTAGGGGGTTGCCAGGCCTGGATGGCAGCGATCTTGAGTTGGAGAGGGGCCACCAGCCCGCTTCCCACTTGGTGTCCTAGGTAGGTCACGGACCCTTGGCCAACCTGGCACTTGCTGGCTTTGATGGTGAGCCCGGCTTGCTGGAGGGCGTGCAGAACCTCCCGCAGGTGACGGAGGTGGTCGGTCCACTGGTGGCTGTACACAGCAATGTCGTCCAGGTAGGCGGCGCTGAAGTCTTCCAGGCCCGCCAGTACCTGGTTTACCAGCCGTTGGAACGTTGCCGGGGCGTTTTTCATGCCGAAGGGCATGACTTTAAAGGGGTAGTGCCCGTCTGGGGTAGAGAAGGCGGATCGTTCTTGGGCCCTAGGGGTGAGGCCGATCTGCCAGTAGCCCGCTGTTAGGTCGAAGATGCTCCGGTAGCGGGCGGCCCCCATCCGGTCAATTAGCTCGTCTGCCCGGGGGATGGGATGAGCGTCGGTCCGGGTAACTGCATTCAGCCCCCGATAGTCCACGCAGAACCGGAGCTCAGGGGCAACGCCCGGGGCAGCTGCCTTGGGAACCAGGACGACTGGGCTCGCCCAGGGACTGTCTGAGGGTTCGATCACTCCTAGGGTCAGCATTTTGGACACCTCGGTCTGGATGCAGGCTCGTACCCGGTCTGGTACGCGGTACGCTCGGTGTCGAATAGGAGGGCTGTCCCCGGTGTCCACATCGTGGAGGCACCAGGGGGTGACTCCGGGGGTGAGGGAGAACAGGGAGGCGAACTGCCTCAGGAGCGTTTGGCAGTCTTGGCGTTGCTCCGGGGACAGGGCCTCGGAGAGCTGGACCCCTTCCACTGAGCCATCCTGCTCGAGGGCCCTCAGTAAGTCCGGAAGGGGTTCGGAGTCTTCTTCTGTCCCAGTATCGGTAGCCATCAGGAGGCTGAGTTCGGATCGCACAAAATGGGGTTTGAGCCTGTTGGCATGGAGGACCCGTAGGGGGTTCCGGGCAGTCTCCATGTCGATTAAATAGGTGACGGGCCCCTTGCGTTCGATTACCTTGAAGGGCCCGGACCATCTGTCTTGGAGTGCACAGGGCTCAACCGGGGACATCACCCAGACCTGTTGTCCAGGTTCGAACTCAATGGAGGACGTGTGCTGATCGTACCACCTCTTCATGTCCTCCTGACTGGCCTCGAGGTTGGCTTTGGCGGCGTCGCGGAACCGCCGGGTCTGGTTGCGGAGAGCCAGGAGATACCTGTAGATGTCCGGGGGAGTTTTCTGGGGAGGCTGCTCCCAACCTTCCTTGACTAGGCTGAGGGGGCCCCGGACGGGGTGCCCGTACAGGAGTTCAAATGGGCTGAAGCCGAGGGACTTCTGCGGGACCTCCCGATAGGCAAACAGGAGGCATGGAAGTAGCACGTCCCACTGGCGTCGAAGGGGTTCTTCTAGACCCCTAATCATCCCCTTGAGGGTGCGGTTGAATCTCTCGACCAGTCCGTTTCCTTGCGGGTGATAGGGGGTCGTGAACTTGTAGGTGACCCCGCATTGCTGCCAGAGGGACTTCATATATCTGGAGATAAAGTTCGTGCCCCTGTCACTGACGACCTCCCGGGGGAACCCCACCCGGGAGAAGATCCCCATCAGGGCCCGGCCTACCACGGGGGCCGTCACAGTCCGAAGAGGGATGGCCTCGGGATAGCGGGTGGCGTGGTCTACAAGGACCAGGATGAACCGATGTCCTTGGGCTGTTCGCGGGTCGAGGGGCCCCACAATGTCTATTCCCACTCGTTCAAACGGGGTGGTGACGACAGGAAAGGGTTGTAACGGTGCTTTGATTTTTCGGCCACTTTTTCCGCTGGCCTGGCAGGTGGGGCAGGCCTTGCAGTGGTTGGTGACATCCTTCCGCATGTGGGGCCAGAAAAAATGGGTCACCAGGCGGTCGTAGGTTTTATCCTGCCCCAGGTGTCCGGCAAGGGGGACATCGTGGGCTAAGTTCAGGAGGAAGTCTCGGAAGCGAAGGGGCACCACCAGCACCCGACCGGCCCCTAGTTCTGCAACTTTCTGCTCGCTGTAGAGCAGGTCTTGGTCCCAGTAGATCCAGTGGGCCCCCGAGGTATCCCCGGTGCTCTGGGCCAGGGCTTGCTGCCGGAGTCCTTCGAGAGAGGGACAAGTTTTCTGTTCGGCCCGGAATTGTTCCCGCGTGGGGCCTCCCTCCTGCCGCCAGTGTGCCAGGTCAGGGACGTCCCGAAGCTGGTCGGATCCTTCTTCGGTTTGGGTCAATGGACTGGCTTCTGGGGCGGCCTCCTCTGGGATGAGCGCGGGAGGAGGTTCTGGCCACTCGGGCTCTTCCGGGCTGGGGACCGCGCGGGCGGTCATGGACCGGGTTGTGACGCAGACCCATTCGGGGAGGCCAAGCATCCCCAGGTGCTCCCTCCGCTCGACAGCTGCCCAGGGAGAGCTTTCAAGATCGTTTCCTAGGAGGCAGTCCACGGGGGCATCATCGCGGACAGTTACTTTTAACATCCCTGTTACTCCCCCCCACTCGAAGGGGACGCAGGCCATGTGGCATAGGCTTTCAGAGTTGTCGGCTGATCGGACAGGGCAAAGAATGTTCGGCAAGATTTGGTCTGGAGTGACGAGGTGGCGTCGGACCGCCGTTACACTGGCCCCGGTGTCGCGGAGGGCTTCCGCCCGGCGGCCATTAATGTTGACGCATTGACCGTACTTCTGTGTGTTGGCGGGAAGGGGGGCCCGCGGAATCATGTCTCTCTCCCCTAAGCAGACCAGTGCCATGGCGGCGGGTGCCCATTCAGAGGGATCGGCCTCGTACTCTTCTTGGTCCTCCGGGATTAGTTCTTCCCCTAGGGCCGCCGCTGCAACTTGGCGGGGGGTAGTGTTCGGATTCTTTGAGCAGTTGGGATCACTGGCGTAGTGGCCGGGTCGCTGGCACCTGTGGCACGTAATGTTGGCCCGGAAACCGGCCCGGACGGCAGGGCTTCCTCGGCCAACCGGGGTCGAGGGGTTTCTGGGGGGTGACGAGGGGCCGGGGTCTCTCCCCCGACCCTGACTTCCTCCTCCCCCTCGGGGGCGATACGATCTGGATAATTCGCTGGGTGCGTTCCGGCCAACTCGGGTGCTTTCCCACCGGTCGGCTTCGACGGCGAGTTGTCGAGGGTCGGTTAGCTTACTGTCCAGGAGGTGTTGCCGGAGCTCCACGAAGCAGTTGTTCGACAGGTGTTCCCATACGATAAGGTCAAAGAGTTGTTCGTAGGTGGTTACCTTGTTGCCCTTGATCCACCCCTCGAAGGCTCGGCTAAAAAAGTTCACGTACTCCACCCAAGTTGTACCCGGAATCCGTTTGCAGTCGCGGAACCGTTGGTGGTACATCTCAGGTGTGAGCCCGTATCGAGTGAGGAGGGCGGCCTTCATGTGGTCGTAGGAGGTCATCAGCTGGTCCGGGAGTTGCAGCAGGGCGTCCCGCCCTTCGTTGACAAACCTCCCCCATAATCCGGCTCCCCAATCGCTTCGGGGAATCCGGTGGGAGGTCATTGCCACCTCATAGGCTTTAAACCACTGCTGTATATCATCGTTCTTGTGGTATTCCCGGATGACATCTTTGGGGATGTGAACCTTGGGTTCGGTCGAGGCAGACGGGGTCGGTCGTTCGGGGAGCCCGAGGTCTTTATCCTGTTTCTGGATCTCCAGTGCTTTGAGATTGCGCTCATGTTCGTACTCTAGTTTCTTTTCCTCTAGCTCCCTCTGTCTTTGCTTGTCTTCTCGCTCTTCCCTGAGCCGTAAGTGTTCCAGGGTTATTTTTTGTTCTGCCAGCTTGAGTTCTCCATCCAAGCGAAGTCGGGCTAGTTCTAATTCGTGGAGTCTGGTTTTTTCTCTTTCTCGGATCTCTTCCAGGGAGAGACCCGCTCTTTCTTTAGTTGGTGCGGGGCTCGTTTCGGTTGTTTGTGTTCGGGGTACGGCCGTACCCGTTTCTGCCCAGGCTTCTAGGGCTCGTTTGAAGTCTTCCTTCGTACTCAGACCCGTGGTTGGGAGACCAAGTTCCATGCAATATTGCTTCAGTTCTCGGTGGTTGTAGTCTTCCAATTTTTCCATCTGGAATTTCTCCGTTGTTCCGCTCTCTGTTGTCATGGTGGTCGTGTGTCGTGGGTCGGGTGACTTTCTGTACGATTATGCGTAGGTTCGGATCCCGTCGCTGGCCACCAATGTTAGACGGGGACCCTGAGGGTCGGCCGGATACTGGGGGAGAGATCCCCGAGTGGGACCGTCTCCGGCGATCGTACAGACAAGTTACCTCCCTCCCCACAAACAGGCACCACACCAAGTCGAGTTCAATGCTTTATGTAAGGTTCTTAAGGCAAGGATATCAGCGATACAGGATATCTCGGACCCGGGGGTCCTCTCACTTCTAGTCTCTGTAGGGAAAAGGGGGTAGCGGGACAGTCTTGGTACCGGATCGGTACAGGTGGTGTTAAGAGGCGAGCTCACAATCCTCGAGCTGGAGTGTCTGTGGATCGGGCCGCGGCGGCGCCAGCAGGCCAAGATGATAGTCTCACAAAGCAGAGGGCCGCGGCAGCGCCAGCAGGCCAAGTCGATGGATTCACGAGGCAGAGGGCCGCGGCAGCGCCAGCAGGCCACGACGATGGTTTCACGAGGCAGAGGGCCGCGGCAGCGCCAGCAGGCCAAGACGATGGTTTCACGAGGCAGAGGGCCGCGGCAGCGCCAGCAGGCCAAGACGATGGTTTCACGAGGCAGAGGGCCGCGGCAGCGCCAGCAGGCCAAGACGATGGTTTCACGAGGCAGAGGGCCGCGGCAGCGCCAGCAGGCCAAGACGAAGGTTTCACGAGGCAGAGGGCCGCGGCAGCGCCAGCAGGCCAGTTACGGATGAGTTCTTCTTGGGTCTCTCGACTCCAGGATACAACTGCCTTCCTGTCCTGGGGCTGCCTCAGTTATAGGCCTGGCGCCCTTTGATGTCCGGACCCTCGCTCTTGGAGGTCGGGGGGTCTGGGATGAGGGAGCCCAGACACCCAGCAGGGGGGTGGAGCCAGCGCCCGAGGAGGCTGGGGGCGCTCGGCACCTGGCGGGGGAGAGCCATCGACACTTCGTACTCCCATTGACCTGCCAAGTGGGCCGTTCACCTCCTGGGTGGTGGGTGGTGCCGGGATGTCGGGGCCTGGCCAGGCCCAGGGTTGGGGTCGGGCTGAGGCCGCACGGCCGCGTGGTGCCGTGTCCAAGATGGCGGCTGGGCCGGGCAATGGTGCTGACGGTGGCCCGGGCCCTGTCCTGCGGGGAGGGAGCGAGCCCTTCATGTGGCCTGTCCAACACAAGGTGGCACCCTTGCAACCCAAAATTGAAACCATCCTGGCTTGGGAACCCCCCAAGACCCAGACTGCAGTGAGAGCCTTCCTGTGGCTCACTGGGTATTACAGGAGGTTTGTCAAGGGCTATGGCACTATTGTGACCCCCTTGACAGAGCTGACTTCTAAGAAGCAGCCCAGGAATGTGATTTCGACTGACACCTGTCAGAAGGCTTTTGACACCCTGAAGACTGCCATGTGCACGGCGCCCGTGCTCCTGGCTCCTGACTTCTCCAAGGAATTCATAGTGCAAACAGACGCTTCAGAGCATGGTGTAGGGGCTGTTCTCTCACAGATGACTGAGGAGGGCTGGGACCAACCCGTAGCCTTCATCAGTAGGAGGTTACTTCCACGGGAAAGTAGGTGGAGTGCAATAGAGCGAGAAGCATTTGCTGTGGTCTGGGCGCTGAAGAAGCTAAGACCCTACTTGTTTGGGTCTCACTTCCGGGTTCAGACAGACCACAGGCCCCTCAGATGGTTGATGCAAATGAGGGGTGAGAACCCAAAACTGTTGAGGTGGTCCATCTCCCTACAGGGTATGGACTTCACGGTGGAACACCGCCCTGGCACAGATCACGCCAACGCTGATGGTCTGTCCAGATTTTTCCGCCTTAGTGATGAGGAACTCCCTGGGGAAGGGTAGTTCCCCCCACATTTCAGCTGGAGGGGACACGTGTTAGACCTGGCACCTTGGCGTGAGTTTCCCTTCCACTTTTTGCTGTTGTGCCTCAAATGTTTTGCTGGTGTCTGCTACTCAGGGCACTGCGCCACGGCCAACCCGTGCCGCAGTGCAAGTGCTCCCTACTGTAAAGTGTACATGTGATTGATGTCCATGATTGGTTCATTGGATTTACTGTTAGTCCCTAGTAAAGTGCACCAGGAGTGCCAGGGCTTGTGAATGCCAATACTGCTAGTGGGCCTGCAGCGCTGGTTGCGCCACCCACAGAAGCAGCCTTAAAATGTGTCTAGGGTCTGCCATTGCAGAACCTGCGTGCAGTCTGGTACTGTCACCCTGGCTGGGCAAGTGCACACACTTGCCAGCCCCTAAACCTTCCCTTAACCTTCATATTAGTCACCCCTATGGTAGGCCAGAGGGCAGGGTGCATTGTAAGTGTAAGGTAGAACATGCCCTGATGTGTGTGGCATGTTCTAATAGTGAATTACTGCCAAAGTCGTTTTTCACTATTGTAAGGCTACCTGTTCCCTTCTAGGCCAGATGGGCTGCTGGAATTATTACACTCTATAATCCCAGCAGGCTCAGGGAACATGGTAGAAATTCATGTTTAGTATGCCTGAACTCAGAATAATAAAATACTTCTTTTAGTAAAGTTTATTTTAATATCCTGTGTTTGCAAATGCTACTTTTAGAAAGTTAGCATTTGCTTGCCTAACCATTTCAGCCCGCCTCTGCTTGGATGTGGATCTGACTGTCTGGTGTGTGTGAGTGACAGGGCTGGGAGTTGACAGGTAGTGATTAGCAGGAGGACCCCTTAATGGGTGGTGGGAGTTTCCCCTGAATGATGCATCAGGCTGTGCCCCTGCCACCACAATGCTGGCTCCGCCCTCCTGGGGAGCGACTGATGACTCAGCCTGCACCTGGCCCAGGAAGGACCGAAGCTTGTCAACAAAGTACTCAGGCCACTCCTGTCCTCACAATGCCGGCTCCGCCCCCCTGGGGAGCGGCTGATGTGCCTGCCCTCGCACTGAATGCAGAAGCCAGAAGTACCCACAACAAGTACTCAGAGACTGGGGCAGTTATGCAGAGGACCCCCTGGCTTGCTAGAACAAAAGAAACTGGGTATAAAAGTAGGAGCCCTGCTCCTTGTAAATTAGATCCAGTTTGCGCAAAGAAGAAGCTCTGCCTGAAGAGAAGGACCCTGGAAGCTGCATGGAGAAGTACTGCCTCTGACCCCAAGAGACTGGCCTGTGGTGGGTGCCTTGCTGCTGAAGGAGAGCAGGAGAAGAAAGACTGAAAGACTTTGCTTTTATTCAACTTGTGCCAAACTCTGCTAAAGATCTCCAAGGGCTTGCCTGTGAACTTGCCCCCTGACCAGCGCCCCGGGAACAGTGGGCGCTACCCTGGAAGAGAAAGCTGCTGTGTGTCGTGCATCTGCCTGCACCACTACTGAGGAGAAGCGGAGAGCGCCGTGAGAGAATCACTGTGCCCTCTGAGAGGCCCTTGGCACCCCCGTCCCGCCGAGCATCGCAACTGCTATCTGGCAGGCCCCAGCTGACATCGCCAGGACCAGCCTCGCTGGCCCAAGCACCGTACCTGTCGCCTGCCTAACTGCGGTCTGCACCGCAAGAACGGACCCTGCCTTGTGCCTGCCTGCTTCACAGGAGAAGAAGTTGCCCTGAAGCCCCAGCCACCGCCGTTCGTAAGCTGCAGCGGCGTGGGGAGAGAAGGACTACCCGCTGTGCGCTCAGAGGCTGTGTTCGCGCCTCACACTGCTGCCCGGGGCCCTGCCCCCTCTTGCCAGGCCGGGAACACCTCGCCGGAAGATCTGACCCCCACCGCAACGCCGCCCTCCTGAGCCGAGCCGCCGCTCGGATCGACAGAGGAAGACACCGCGACGTGGGACCTGAGATCAACCCCGGCATCGTCCGCCCCGGACCCCCGCCTTCAAGGACTAAAAGGTACTGTGTTTGCTGAGGTGCGCCGCGCTCTGGACACGGAGTCCGTGAGGCGCGCACCCCTCGTCCCCTGCTGGCCCCCGCTCTGTGCGCTCTGAACTGCGAGACTTCGGGAAGCCGTCCCGCAGCCCAGTTCGAGACGCACTGCCAGCGGAACGCCTCTCAGCCTGCGAGGTGCCCTAACGCCCCCCAAGGGGAGCCGGTACTCTGCTAACCTTGCCCCATCCTTGAAGGGCCCCTTCCCCGAGATTGCCGCACTTTCCGCTCTTTGGCTGCCAAACCCTGTGCGCTTGTGACGGTGACTGGGAGGCCGGTACGCCTCCTCTCGGCCATCGGAGGGAACGCCGCGCACCCCTGCTCACGCGGAAGGCGTGAGGGTTGATAGGGACTTGCAGCAAAAGCCGGATAAAGCGCCCAGAAGCTCTAGGGAGCGCTGTACTTTCCTGGAACGGGGTAGGAGACCCCAAAGATCGCATTCAGGAACTGTGGCACCCTTTTTGAGGGGTAAAGACTATTTGTTTTTATTACAAGCTAAATACGAACTGTGACATTCTTGAAAGTAACTGGAACCTTGCCTTTTCAAAGCAACCAAGACTGTATTTACAAGCCTGCTTGAGATTTATATAAAGATATATATTTTTACAAATACAGTTTGGTGTCATTGTGTGGTGGGTTGGTGGTGATGGTATAATATTGCAAATGTTTAACCCTACATGCCCCAGAGATTAGCCTAAGACTGCTTAAGCCACACTACCTAGAGGGTAAGCAGAGGTTGTCTTGAAGGTAACCCTCAGCCCTGACGAGGAAGAGAGAGGCCCTGATTGTCGCCAGTGCTGCACTGCGCCAACCAGAGACTCCCCCTTCCTACATTGGACGCAGCGGTGAGGATTCGCGAATTTACATTTGCAGTGTTTTACCTTAGCTACTGACCATTGCATAGTGATTACAGTCCAGTAACTTAGCCACAGACTTTTTGTTTTTCAATTCTGCTAAAGAAGAAGATCCCTAGTGTTGCAAGCATGCCTGGCACAAACAGCGTTGATGGGGCGGAATCCCTGACCTCTGAGGTGTTGGAGGTAGAATGGGATCCATCAAAGTTGGATGACTACAAGAGGAAAGAACTGTGGAGCTTTATAAAGAAATTCAAGGTTCCCCATGCAGGGTGCAGGAACAAGGATGATTTCTACAGGGCCCTGAAAGCCTGGAGTGAATCAAGGGATGCGCCTGTGGATCCTGTGATACCTGAGCGACCAGACAGCGTCCACAGCTTTGGCAGAGGCCTGTCGCCAGAGGAGCTGGCAGACAGACAAGCAACCAGGGATCATGAGATAAAGTTGGCAGAGTTGAAGTTGAAGGGCCAAATGGAGCTTGAAAGCAAAAAAATGGCTCTGGAAGAAAGAAAACTCCAATTGGAGTATGATGTGAAAATGAGGGAGATGAGTCTAAAAGAGAAAACCTTGGATCATCCTCCCTCTGGTGGCAGCACAACGCCGGTGCAGGTAGAGTCAAGAGTGCACATCCCCAAAGATGTAGTTAAAGAGTTCTTTAAGGGGGATGACATAGGACAGTGGTTTAGGGCATATGAGGTAGCCATGCTTTCCCACCGGGTCCCTGAGAAGGATTGGGGAGCGGGGTTATGGGGAAGGTTCCTTAGCGAAGGGCGGGACACCCTGCTAGATTTGCCCTCTGAAGACCAGAGATCCTATCCCCATATGAAAGAAGCTTTAATGACCAGGTATGGGCTTACCCCTGAAATGTATAGACAGAAGTTTAGGGGGTGTAATAAGCGGCCTGGGAATACGTATGTGGAGTTTGTGACTTTTTTTTGCAGAGCACTGGATGGTTGGGTGAAGGGTAACAAAGTGAATGATTTTCAAGGTCTCTTTGATTTAATTGCATGGGAGCACTTGTCTGATCAATGTTTTCCTGAGTTACGCCAGCACCTGATTGATAGCAAGTTGTCCAACCCGAGGAAACTTGCTGAGGAGGTGGACCGCTGGCTCAGCACCAGGGTCCACAAGGGTCCAGTGGGAGACTCCGCCAAGGGTGGGCAGGGTCCCCAGCAGAAGAGTGGGGGGGACAAGGGAAAACAGAAAGGGTTCCAAAAAGGCCCCCAAAGTAATCCCCAAGGGGACCAGCAGAAAGGTTCTCAGCCTCCCCCACCCCCTAAGCAGAATGGGGCCCCGACAGGTCGACCTGTTCCAAAGGGGCCCTTCAATTGTTACAAATGTGGTGACCCGGGGCACATAGCCAGTGACCCCAAGTGTCGCCTGTTTGGAAAACCAGCACCCACTGGTGCTCCGCCCCGACAAGTGACCAGTGTTCACTTAGGAGAAGAAGTGATGGTCCCGGGGGGTGGAGATCCTGTTCAGATGACCCTAGTCTCACTAGGAGACAGTGAGATGGTCCCTACAAGCTACCTGCCCTCTAACACTAAAAAATATGGGCAGGTGGTTACCATCAATGGTAAGAAAGCTGAGGCTCTTAGAGACACAGGAGCCAGTGTGACTGCAGTGAGGCATCACCTGGTGTCTCAAGAGCAGGTTGTACCCCATGCCTACTGTAGGGTTGTCAACGCTGACAATTCAGAGAGTCAGTGTCCGATGGCTCAAGTTCCCTTCGAGTGGGGGGGGGTCTCTGGTACTCTGCAGGTCTGTGTGAGGAAAGCCATGCCTGTTGACTGTTTGCTAGGGAACGACTTGGAGGACTCCCCTTGGGAAAAGGTGGAGAAAACGACTCACCTGAAGATGGTGGGTCTACCTGACTGGGCGTGCGTGACCACCCGGTCAATGGCAGCCAGTAGGGGTGATCAAGAGGTCCTGGGGCCTGACGGAGAGGCCCAGGAACCGGCCTTAGGGAGAAGGCGCAGGGTGCGCGGGAAACCGGCCCCTGAAGTTCCCACGGTCCAGGAGGAAGCAGACCTTGAGGGGGATGCCCTGGAGCCTACTGGGGAACAGATTGCCGAACTGGGGGACCTGCCTGAGCTGACCCATTGGCAGCAAGAAGGAGGCCCCTCCAGGGAGGAATTCTGCAGGGAGCAGAAAGAATGCCCTTCTCTCGTGGGTATGCGGCAGCAGGCTGCAGACCAGGCCAATGGTGTTCAGGCCAAAACACATTATGTGTACTGGGAGAATGACCTCCTGTACTCAGAGCCTAAGGCTGCTGAACCTGGGTCAGCCCGTGTGCTGGTGGTACCCCAGAAGTTCAGAGCCTTCCTACTGGGACTGGCTCATGATGTGCCTTTAGCAGGACATTTGGGGATGGACAAGACCTATGACAGGCTTGTCACCCACTTCTACTGGCCCCAAATGCACAAGAGCTCAGATGCTCATTGTAGGACCTGTCCAACTTGCCAGGCAAGTGGGAAGAGCGGAGGGAAGAACAAGGCTCCCCTCCAACCCTTCCCTGTGGTCAGTACGCCATTCCAACGAGTGGGTATTGATATTGTTGGGCCTCTGGACCCCAAGACAGCCATGGGCAACAGGTTCATCCTGGTCTTGGTGGATCATGCCACCCGGTACCCTGAAGCCATCCCTCTGAGGACAGTGACGGCCCCCGTGGTGGGGCGTGCACTAATGGGAATTTTCTCCAGAGTGGGGTTCCCTCTAGAGGTGGTGAGCGACAGGGGGACCAACTTTATATCCAAGTATATGAAGTCCCTTTGGCAAGAGTGTGGGGTAACCTACAAGTTCACCACACCTTACCATCCCCAAGGAAATGGGTTGGTTGAAAGATTCAACCGAACCCTGAAGGGCATGATCATGGGCCTGGAAGGTCCAATGAGGCGTAAGTGGGACGTCCTCTTACCATGCCTGCTCTTTGCATACCGCGAGGTGCCACAGAAGTCTCTAGGGTTCAGCCCCTTTGAGCTGCTGTATGGTCACCCCGTGAGAGGACCACTGAGTTTGGTAAAGGAAGGCTGGGAGCAATCTCCCAGGAAACCTCCCCAGAATGTATATAGCTACATGCTGGCCTTCAGAAACCAAACCAGGCGCTTCAGACAACTTGCTGAGGCAAATCTGGAAGCCAGCCAGGAGGAGATGAAGCGGTGGTACGACCAGAATGCCACTCTGGTAGAGCTTCAGCCTGGACAAGAGGTGTATGTCTTGGCCCCAGTGGAACCCTGTGCACTTCAGGATAAGTGGACAGGCCCATTTGAGGTTGTGGAGCGCAAGAGCTCAGTGACATACTTGGTGGACATGAAGACGCCCAGGAATCCTTTAAGGGTCTTACATGTCAACCGCCTCAAGCCCCACTTGAAAAGGTCCGAAGTGGGCATGCTGTTGGCCACTGATGATGGAATGGAAGAGGAGTCTGAGCCTCTTCCTGACCTCTTAGTGGCCTGTGAGAAGGATGGGTCAGTGGATGGAGTTAACCTCTCACCCACCCTGACCCCTGAGCAACAGGAAGACTGCCGCCAATTGCTGGGGCAGTTTCCAGACCTGTTCTCCCTGGTTCCTAGTGTCACAGATTGGTGCGTCCATGATGTGGACACAGGAGACAGCTTACCTGTGAAGCATAAGGCCTACAGGGTAACTGACAGGGTCCGGGCCTGCATCAAGGAGGAGGTCTCCAAGATGCTTGGTCTTAGGGTGGTTGAGTCTTCCAGCAGTCCTTGGTCCAGCCCCGTGGTCTTGGTCCCAAAGGCTGCTGCGCCGGGAGCCACACCTGAACTCCGGTTCTGTGTGGACTACAGAGGACTCAATTCAGTCACCAAGACTGACGCGCACCCTATCCCCAGAGCTGATGAGCTCATTGATCGGCTAGGGGCTGCCCGGTTCCTCAGCACGTTTGATTTAACGTCTGGGTACTGGCAGATCGCCTTGACCGATGGGGCAAAGGAGAGGTCAGCATTCTCCACACCAGATGGGCATTTCCAGTTCCGGGTTATGCCATTTGGGATGAAGAATGCCCCTGCCACCTTTCAGAGGTTGGTCAACCAGGTGTTGGTTGGGCTGGATGAGTTCAGTGCCGCCTACCTGGATGACATCGCAGTGTTCAGTGGCACCTGGCCAGAACACCTGCGACACCTCTGGGAAGTGTTGATGGCGCTGCGCAAGGCAGGCCTCACAATCAAGGCAAGCAAGTGCCAGATTGGGCAGGGTTCAGTGGTGTACTTGGGACACCAAGTGGGGAGTGGCAAGGTGGCACCCTTGCAACCCAAAATTGAGACCATCCTGGCTTGGGAACCCCCCAAGACCCAGACTGCAGTGAGAGCCTTCCTGGGGCTCACTGGGTATTACAGGAGGTTTGTCAAGGGCTATGGCACTATTGTGACCCCCTTGACAGAACTGACTTCTAAGAAGCAGCCCAGGAATGTGATTTGGACTGACACCTGTCAGAAGGCTTTTGACACCCTGAAGACTGCCATGTGCACGGCGCCCGTGCTCCTGGCTCCTGATTTCTCCAAGGAATTCATAGTGCAAACAGACGCTTCAGAGCATGGTGTAGGGGCTGTTCTCTCACAGATGACTGAGGAGGGCTGGGACCAACCCGTAGCCTTCATCAGTAGGAGGTTACTTCCACGGGAAAGTAGGTGGAGTGCAATAGAGCGAGAAGCATTTGCTGTGGTCTGGGCGCTGAAGAAGCTAAGACCCTACTTGTTTGGGTCTCACTTCCGGGTTCAGACGGACCACAGGCCCCTCAGATGGTTGATGCAAATGAGGGGTGAGAACCCAAAACTGTTGAGGTGGTCCATCTCCCTACAGGGTATGGACTTCACGGTGGAACACCGCCCTGGCACAGATCACGCCAACGCTGATGGTCTGTCCAGATTTTTCCGCCTTAGTGATGAGGAACTCCCTGGGGAAGGGTAGTTCTCCCCACATTTCAGCTGGAGGGGACACGTGTTAGACCTGGCACCTTGGCGTGGGTTTCCCTTCCACTTTTTGCTGTTGTGCCTCAAATGTTTTGCTGGTGTCTGCTACTCAGGGCACTGCGCCACGGCCAACCCGTGCCGCAGTGCAAGTGCTCCCTACTGTAAAGTGTACATATGATTGATGTCCATGATTGGTTCATTGGATTTACTGTTAGTCCCTAGTAAAGTGCACCAGGAGTGCCAGGGCTTGTGAATGCCAACACTGCTAGTGGGCCTGCAGCGCTGGTTGCGCCACCCACAGAAGCAGCCTTAAAATGTGTCTAGGGTCTGCCATTGCAGAACCTGCGTGCAGTCTGGTACTGTCACCCTGGCTGGGCAAGTGCACACACTTGCCAGCCCCTAAACCTTCCCTTAACCTTCATATTAGTCACCCCTATGGTAGGCCAGAGGGCAGGGTGCATTGTAAGTGTAAGGTAGAACATGCCCTGATGTGTGTGGCATGTTCTAATAGTGAATTACTGCCAAAGTCGTTTTTCACTATTCTAAGGCTACCTGTTCCCTTCTAGGCCAGATGGGCTGCTGGAATTATTACACTCTATAATCCCAGCAGGCTCAGGGAACATGGTAGAAATTCATGTTTAGTATGCCTGAACTCAGAATAATAAAATACTTCTTTTAGTAAAGTTTATTTTAATATCCTGTGTTTGCAAATGCTACTTTTAGAAAGTTAGCATTTGCTTGCCTAACCATTTCAGCCCGCCTCTGCTTGGATGTGGATCTGACTGTCTGGTGTGTGTGAGTGACAGGGCTGGGAGTTGACAGGTAGTGATTAGCAGGATGACCCCTTAGTGGGTGGTGGGAGTTTCCCCTGAATGATGCATCAGGCTGTGCCCCTGCCACCACAATGCTGGCTCCGCCCTCCTGGGGAGCGACTGATGACTCAGCCTGCACCTGGCCCAGGAAGGACCGAAGCTTGTCAACAAAGTACTCAGGCCACTCCTGCCCTCTCAATGCCGGCTCCGCCCCCCTGGGGAGCGGCTGATGTGCCTGCCCTCGCACTGAATGCAGAAGCCAGAAGTACCCACAACAAGTACTCAGAGACTGGGGCAGTTATGCAGAGGCCCCCCTGGCTTGCTAGAACAAAAGAAACTGGGTATAAAAGTAGGAGCCCTGCTCCTTGTAAATTAGATCCAGTTTGCGCAAAGAAGAAGCTCTGCCTGAAGAGAAGGACCCTGGAAGCTGCATGGAGAAGTACTGCCTCTGACCCCAAGAGACTGGCCTGTGGTGGGTGCCTTGCTGCTGAAGGAGAGCAGGAGAAGAAAGACTGAAAGACTTTGCTTTTATTCAACTTGTGCCAAACTCTGCTAAAGATCTCCAAGGGCTTGCCTGTGAACTTGCCCCCTGACCAGCGCCCCGGGAACAGTGGGCGCTACCCTGGAAGAGAAAGCTGCTGTGTGTCGTGCATCTGCCTGCACCACTACTGAGGAGAAGCGGAGAGCGCCGTGAGAGAATCACTGTGCCCTCTGAGAGGCCCTTGGCACCCCCGTCCCGCCGAGCATCGCAACTGCTATCTGGCAGGCCCCAGCTGACATCGCCAGGACCAGCCTCGCTGGCCCCAGCACCGTGCCTGTCGCCTGCCTAACTGCGGTCTGCACCACAAGAACGGACCCTGCCTTGTGCCTGCCTGCTTCACAGGAGAAGAAGTTGCCCTGAAGCCCCAGCCACCGCCGTTCGTAAGCTGCAGCGGCGTGGGGAGAGAAGGACTACCCGCTGTGCGCTCAGAGGCTGTGTTCGCGCCTCACACTGCTGCCCGGGGCCCTGCCCCCTCTTGCCAGGCCGGGAACACCTCGCCGGAAGATCTGACCCCCACCGCAACGCCGCCCTCCTGAGCCGAGCCGCCGCTCGGATCGACAGAGGAAGACACCGCGACGTGGGACCTGAGATCAACCCCGGCATCGTCCGCCCCGGACCCCCGCCTTCAAGGACTAAAAGGTACTGTGTTGCTGAGGTGCGCCGCGCTCTGGACACGGAGTCCGTGAGGCGCGCACCCCTCGTCCCCTGCTGGCCCCCGCTCTGTGCGCTCTGAACTGCGAGACTTCGGGAAGCCGTCCCGCAGCCCAGTTCGAGACGCACTGCCAGCGGAACGCCTCTCAGCCTACGAGGTGCCCTAACGCCCCCCAAGGGGAGCCGGTACTCTGCTAACCTTGCCCCATCCTTGAAGGGCCCCTTCCCCGATGTTGCCGCACTTTCCGCTCTTTGGCTGCCAAACCATGTGCGCTGAGAATTGTGCGCTTGTGACGGTGACTGGGAGGCCGGTACGCCTCCTCTCGGCCATCGGAGTGAACGCCGCGCACCCCTGCTCACGCGGAAGGCGTGAGGGTTGATAGGGACTTGCAGCAAAAGCCGGATAAAGCGCCCAGAAGCCCTAGGGAGCGCTGTACTTTCCTGGAACGGGGTAGAAGACCCCAAAGATCGCCTTAAGGAGCTGTGGCACCCTTTTTGAGGGGTAAAGACTATTTTTTTATTACAAGCTAAATAAGAACTGTGACATTATTGAAAGTAACTGGAACCTGGCCTTTTCAAAGTAACCAAGACTGTATTTACAAGCCTGCTTGAGATTTATATAAAGAACATATATTTTTACAAATACAGTTTGGTGTCATTGTGTGGTGGGTTGGTTGTGATGGTGTAATATTGCAAATGTTTAACCCTACATGCCCCAGAGATTAGCCTAAGACTGCTTAAGCCACACTACCTAGAGGCTAAGCAGAGGTTGTCTTGAAGGTAACCCTCAGCCCTGACGAGGAAGAGAGAGGCCCTGATTGTCGCCAGTGCTGCACTGCGCCAACCAGAGACTCCCCCTTCCTACATTGGACGCAGCGGTGAGGATTCGCGAATTTACATTTGCAGTGTTTTACCTTAGCTACTGACCATTGCATAGTGATTACAGTCCAGTAACTTAGCCACAGACTTTTTTTGTTTCAATTCTGCTAAAGAAGAAGATCCCTAGTGTTGCAAGCATGCCTGGCACAAACAGCGTTGATGGGGCGTAATCCCTAACCTCTGAGGTGTTGGAGGTAGAATGGGATCCATCAAAGTTGGATGACTACAAGAGGAAAGAACTGTGGAGCTTTATAAAGAAATTCAAGGTTCCCCATGCAGGGTGCAGGAACAAGGATGATTTCCACAGGGCCCTGAAAGCCTGGAGTGAATCAAGGGATGCGCCTGTGGATCCTGTGATACCTGAGCGACCAGACAGCGTCCACAGCTTTGGCAGAGGCCTGTCGCCAGAGGAGCTGGCAGACAGACAAGCAACCAGGGATCATGAGATAAAGTTGGCAGAGTTGAAGTTGAAGGGCCAAATGGAGCTTGAAAGCAAAAAAATGGCTCTGGAAGAAAGAAAACTCCAATTGGAGTATGATGTGAAAATGAGGGAGATGAGTCTAAAAGAGAAAACCTTGGATCATCCTCCCTCTGGTGGCAGCGCAATGCCGGTGCAGGTAGAGTCAAGAGTGCACATCCCCAAAGATGTAGTTAAAGAGTTCTTTAAGGGGGATGACATAGGACAGTGGTTTAGGGCATATGAGGTAGCCATGTTTTCCCACCGGGTCCCTGAGAAGGATTGGGGAGCGGGGTTATGGGGAAGGTTCCTTAGCGAAGGGCGGGACACCCTGCTAGATTTGCCCACTGAAGACCAGAGATCCTATCCCCATATGAAAGAAGCTTTAATGACCAGGTATGGGCTTACCCCTGAAATGTATAGGCAGAAGTTTAGGGGGTGTAATAAGCGGCCTGGGAATACGTATGTGGAGTTTGTGACTTTTTTTTGCAGAGCACTGGATGGTTGGGTGAAGGGTAACAAAGTGAATGATTTTCAAGGTCTCTTTGATTTAATTGCATGGGAGCACTTGTCTGATCAATGTTTTCCTAAGTTACGCCAGCACCTGATTGATAGCAAGCTGTCCAACCCGAGGAAGCTTGCTGAGGAGGCGGACCGCTGGCTCAGCACCAGGGTCCACAAGGGTCCAGTGGGAGACTCCGCCAAGGGTGGGCAGGGTCCCCAGCAGAAGAGTGGGGGGGACAAGGGAAAACAGAAAGGGTTCCAAAAAGGCCCCCAAAGTAATCCCCAAGGGGACCAGCAGAAAGGTTCTCAGCCTCCCCCACCCCCAAAGCAGAATGGGGCCCCGACAGGTAGACCTGTTCCAAAGGGGCCCTTCAATTGTTACAAATGTGGTGACCCGGGGCACATAGCCAGTGACCCCAAGTGTCGCCTGTTTGGAAAACCAGCACCCACTGGTGCTCCGCCCCGACAAGTGACCAGTGTTCACTTAGGAGAAGAAGTGATGGTCCCGGGGGGTGGAGATCCTGTTCAGATGACCCTAGTCTCACTAGGAGACAGTGAGATGGTCCCTACAAACTACCTGCCCTCTAACACTAAAAAATATGGGCAGGTGGTTACCATCAATGGTAAGAAAGCTGAGGCTCTTAGAGACACAGGAGCCAGTGTGACTGCAGTGAGGCATCACCTGGTGTCTCAGGAGCAGGTTGTACCCCATGCCTACTGTAGGGTTGTCAACGCTGACAATTCAGAGAGTCAGTGTCCGATGGCTCAAGTTCCCTTCGAGTGGGGGGGGGTCTCTGGTACTCTGCAGGTCTGTGTGAGGAAAGCCATGCCTGTTGACTTTTTGCTAGGGAATGACTTGGAGGACTCCCCTTGGGAAAAGGTGGAGAAAACGACTCACCTGAGGATGGTGGGTCTACCTGACTGGGCGTGCGTGACCACCCGGTCAATGGCAGCCAGTAGGGGTGATCAAGAGGTCCTGGGGCCTGAAGGAGAGGCCCAGGAACCGGCCTTAGGGAGAAGGCGCAGGGGGCGCGGGAAACCGGCCCCTGAAGTTCCCACGGTCCAGGAGGAAGCAGACCTTGAGGGGGATGCCCTGGAGCCTACTGGGGAACAGATTGCCGAACTGGGGGACCTGCCTGAGCTAACCCATTGGCAGCAAGAAGGAGGCCCCTCCAGGGAGGAATTCTGCAGGGAGCAGAAAGAATGCCCTTCTCTCGTGGGTATGCGGCAGCAGGCTGCAGACCAGGCCAATGGTGTTCAGGCCAAAACACATTATGTGTACTGGGAGAATGACCTCCTGTACTCAGAGCCTAAGGCTGCTGAACCTGGGTCAGCCCGTGTGCTGGTGGTACCCCAGAAGTTCAGAGCCTTCCTACTGGGACTGGCTCATGATGTGCCTTTAGCAGGACATTTGGGGATGGACAAGACCTATGACAGGCTTGTCACCCACTTCTACTGGCCCCAAATGCACAAGAGCTCAGATGCTCATTGTAGGACCTGTCCAACTTGCCAGGCAAGTGGGAAGAGCGGAGGGAAGAACAAGGCTCCCCTCCAACCCTTCCCTGTGGTCAGTACTCCATTCCAACGAGTGGGTATTGACATTGTTGGGCCTCTGGACCCCAAGACAGCCATGGGCAACAGGTTCATCCTGGTCTTGGTGGATCATGCCACCCGGTACCCGGAAGCCATCCCTCTGAGGACAGTGACGGCCCCCGTGGTGGGGCGTGCACTGATGGGAATTTTCTCCAGAGTGGGATTCCCTCTAGAGGTGGTGAGCGACAGGGGGACCAACTTCATATCCAAGTATATGAAGTCCCTTTGGCAAGAGTGTGGTGTAACCTACAAGTTCACCACACCTTACCATCCCCAAGGAAATGGGTTGGTTGAAAGATTCAACCGAACCCTGAAGGGCATGATCATGGGCCTGGAAGGTCCAATGAGGCGTAAGTGGGACGTCCTCTTACCATGCCTGCTCTTTGCATACCGCGAGGTGCCACAGAAGTCTCTAGGGTTCAGCCCCTTTGAACTGCTGTATGGTCACCCCGTGAGAGGACCACTGAGTTTGGTAAAGGAAGGCTGGGAGCAATCTCCCAGGAAACCTCCCCAGAATGTATATAGCTACATGCTGGCCTTCAGAAACCAAACCAGGCGCTTCAGACAACTTGCTGAGGCAAATCTGGAAGCTAGCCAGGAGGAGATGAAGCGGTGGTACGACCAGAATGCCACTCTGGTAGAGCTTCAGCCTGGTCAAGAGGTGTATGTCTTGGCCCCAGTGGAACCCTGTGCACTTCAGGATAAGTGGACAGGCCCATTTGAGGTTGTGGAGCGCAAGAGCTCAGTGACATACTTGGTGGACATGAAGACGCCCAGGAATCCTTTAAGGGTCTTACATGTCAACCGCCTCAAGCCCCACTTGAAAAGGTCCGAAGTGGGCATGCTGTTGGCCACTGATGATGGAATGGAAGAGGAGTCTGAGCCTCTTCCTGACCTCTTAGTGGCCTGTGAGAAGGATGGGTCAGTGGATGGAGTTAACCTCTCACCCACCCTGACCCCTGAGCAACAGGAAGACTGCCGCCAATTGCTGGGGCAGTTTCCAGACCTGTTCTCCCTGGTTCCTAGTGTCACAGATTGGTGCGTCCATGATGTGGACACAGGAGACAGCTTACCTGTGAAGCATAAGGCTTACAGAGTGACTGACAGGGTCAGGGCCTGCATCAAGGAGGAGGTCTCCAAGATGCTTGCTCTTAGGGTGGTGGAGTCTTCCAGCAGTCCTTGGTCCAGCCCCGTGGTCTTGGTCCCAAAGGCTGCTGCGCCGGGAGCCACGCCTGAACTCCGGTTCTGTGTGGACTACAGAGGACTCAATTCAGTCACCAAGACTGACGCGCACCCTATCCCCAGAGCTGATGAGCTCATTGATCGGCTAGGGGCTGCCCGGTTCCTCAGCACGTTTGATTTAACGTCTGGGTACTGGCAGATCGCCTTAACCGATGGGGCAAAGGAGAGGTCAGCATTCTCCACACCAGATGGGCATTTCCAGTTCCGGGTTATGCCATTTGGGATGAAGAATGCCCCTGCCACCTTCCAGAGGTTGGTCAACCAGGTGTTGGTTGGGCTGGATGAGTTCAGTGCCGCCTACCTGGATGATATCGCAGTGTTCAGTGGCACCTGGCCAGAACACCTGCGACACCTCTGGGAAGTGTTGATGGCGCTGCGCAAGGCAGGCCTCACAATCAAGGCAAGCAAGTGCCAGATTGGGCAGGGTTCAGTGGTGTACTTGGGACACCAAGTGGGGAGTGGCAAGGTGGCACCCTTGCAACCCAAAATTGAGACCATCCTGGCTTGGGAACCCCCCAAGACCCAGACTGCAGTGAGAGCCTTCCTGGGGCTCACTGGGTATTACAGGAGGTTTGTCAAGGGCTATGGCACTATTGTGACCCCCTTGACAGAACTGACTTCTAAGAAGCAGCCCAGGAATGTGATTTGGACTGACACCTGTCAGAAGGCTTTTGACACCCTGAAGACTGCCATGTGCACGGCGCCCGTGCTCCTGGCTCCTGATTTCTCCAAGGAATTCATAGTGCAAACAGACGCTTCAGAGCATGGTGTAGGGGCTGTTCTCTCACAGATGACTGAGGAGGGCTGGGACCAACCCGTAGCCTTCATCAGTAGGAGGTTACTTCCACGGGAAAGTAGGTGGAGTGCAATAGAGCGAGAAGCATTTGCTGTGGTCTGGGCGCTGAAGAAGCTGAGACCCTACTTGTTTGGGTCTCACTTCCGGGTTCAGACGGACCACAGGCCCCTCAGATGGTTGATGCAAATGAGGGGTGAGAACCCAAAACTGTTGAGGTGGTCCATCTCCCTACAGGGTATGGACTTCACGGTGGAACACCGCCCTGGCACAGATCACGCCAACGCTGATGGTCTGTCCAGATTTTTCCGCCTTAGTGATGAGGAACTCCCTGGGGAAGGGTAGTTCTCCCCACATTTCAGCTGGAGGGGACACGTGTTAGACCTGGCACCTTGGCGTGGGTTTCCCTTCCACTTTTTGCTGTTGTGCCTCAAATGTTTTGCTGGTGTCTGCTACTCAGGGCACTGCGCCACGGCCAACCCGTGCCGCAGTGCAAGTGCTCCCTACTGTAAAGTGTACATATGATTGATGTCCATGATTGGTTCATTGGATTTACTGTTAGTCCCTAGTAAAGTGCACCAGGAGTGCCAGGGCTTGTGAATGCCAACACTGCTAGTGGGCCTGCAGCGCTGGTTGCGCCACCCACAGAAGCAGCCTTAAAATGTGTCTAGGGTCTGCCATTGCAGAACCTGCGTGCAGTCTGGTACTGTCACCCTGGCTGGGCAAGTGCACACACTTGCCAGCCCCTAAACCTTCCCGTAAACTTCATATTAGTCACCCCTATGGTAGGCCTGAGGGCAGGGTGCATTGTAAGTGTAAGGTAGAACATGCCCTGATGTGTGTGGCATGTTCTAATAGTGAATTACTACCAAATTCGTTTTTCACTATTGTAAGGCTACCTGTTCCCTTCTAGGCCAGATGGGCTGCTGGAATTATTACACTCTATAATCCCAGCAGGCTCAGGGGACATGGTAGAAATTCATGTTTAGTATGCCTGAACTCAGAATAATAAAATACTTCTTTTAGTAAAGTTTATTTTAATATCCTGTGTTTGCAAATGCTACTTTTAGAAAGTTAGCATTTGCTTGCCTAACCATTTCAGCCCGCCTCTGCTTGGATGTGGATCTGACTGTCTGGTGTGTGTGAGTGACAGGGCTGGGAGTTGACAGGTTGTGAATAGCCAGATGACACCTTAGTGGGTGGTGGGAGTTTCCCCTGAATGATGCATCAGGCTGTGCTCTGCCACCACAATGCTGGCTCCGCCCTCCTGGGGAGCGACTGATGACTCAGCCTGCACCTGGCCCAGGAAGGACCGAAGCCTGTCAACAAAGTGCTCAGGCCACTCCTGTCCTCACAATGCCGGCTCCGCCCCCCTGGGGAGCGGCTGATGTGCCTGCCCTCACACTGAATGCAGAAGCCAGAAGTACCCACAACAAGTACTCAGAGACTGGAACAGTTATGCAGAGGCCCCCCTGGCTTGCTAGAACAAAAGAAACTGGGTATAAAAGTAGGAGCCCTGCTCCTTGTAAATTAGATCCAGTTTGCGCAAAGAAGAAGCTCTGCCTGAAGAGAAGGACCCTGGAAGCTGCATGGAGAAGTACTGCCTCTGACCCCAAGAGACTGGCCTGTGGTGGGTGCCTTGCTGCTGAAGGAGAGCAGGAGAAGAAAGACTGAAAGACTTTGCTTTTATTCAACTTGTGCCAAACTCTGCTAAAGATCTCCAAGGGCTTGCCTGTGAACTTGCCCCCTGACCAGCGCCCCGGGAACAGTGGGCGCTACCCTGGAAGAGAAAGCTGCTGTGTGTCGTGCATCTGCCCTGCACCACTACTGAGGAGAAGCGGAGAGCGCCGTGAGAGAATCACTGTGCCCTCTGAGAGGCCCTTGGCACCCCCGTCCCGCCGAGCATCGCAACTGCTATCTGGCAGGCCCCAGCTGACATCGCCAGGACCAGCCTCGCTGGCCCAAGCACCGTACCTGTCGCCTGCCTAACTGCGGTCTGCACCGCAAGAACGGACCCTGCCTTGTGCCTGCCTGCTTCACAGGAGAAGAAGTTGCCCTGAAGCCCCAGCCACCGCCGTTCGTAAGCTGCAGCGGCGTGGGGAGAGAAGGACTACCCGCTGTGCGCTCAGAGGCTGTGTTCGCGCCTCACACTGCTGCCCGGGGCCCTGCCCCCTCTTGCCAGGCCGGGAACACCTCGCCGGAAGATCTGACCCCCACCGCAACGCCGCCCTCCTGAGCCGAGCCGCCGCTCGGATCGCCAGAGGAAGACACCGCGACGTGGGACCTGAGATCAACCCCGGCATCGTCCGCCCCGGACCCCCGCCTTCAAGGACTAAAAGGTACTGTGTTTGCTGAGGTGCGCCGCGCTCTGGACACGGAGTCCGTGAGGCGCGCACCCCTCGTCCCCTGCTGGCCCCCGCTCTGTGCGCTCTGAACTGCGAGACTTCGGGAAGCCGTCCCGCAGCCCAGTTCGAGACGCACTGCCAGCGGAACGCCTCTCAGCCTACGAGGTGCCCTAACGCCCCAAGGGGAGCCGGTACTCTGCTAACCTTGCCCCATCCTTGAAGGGCCCCTTCCCCGAGATTGCCGCACTTTCCGCTCTTTGGCTGCCAAACCCTGTGCGCTGAGAATTGTGCGCTTGTGACGGTGACTGGGAGGCCGGTACGCCTCCTCTCGGCCATCGGAGTGAACGCCGCGCACCACTGCTCACGCGGAAGGCGTGAGGGTTGATAGGGACTTGCAGCAAAAGCCGGATAAAGCGCCCAGAAGCCCTAGGGAGCGCTGTACTTTCCTGGAACGGGGTAGGAGACCCCAAAGATCGCCTTCAGGAGCTGTGGCACCCTTTTTGAGGGGTAAAGACTATTTTTTTATTACAAGCTAAATAAGAACTGTGACATTATTGAAAGTAACTGGAACCTGGCCTTTTCAAAGTAACCAAGACTGTATTTACAAGCCTGCTTGAGATTTATATAAAGAACATATATTTTTACAAATACAGTTTGGTGTCATTGTGTGGTGGGTTGGTTGTGATGGTGTAATATTGCAAATGTTTAACCCTACATGCCCCAGAGATTAGCCTAAGACTGCTTAAGCCACACTACCTAGAGGGTAAGCAGAGGTTGTCTTGAAGGTAACCCTCAGCCCTGACGAGGAAGAGAGAGGCCCTGATTGTCGCCAGTGTTGCACTGCGCCAACCAGAGACTCCCCCTTCCTACAGACCCAGGCTTGCGCTGCGTGTCCGCTCTGAGTCCCGCTCACCCTCTCCCTTCCCCCTGCAGACACCACGCCCCGGTGTCACTGCACCCGCTGCACCACTCCTAGCTACGCCTGTGCCTGGGTGTGGTCATCCTGTATAGACCCAGGCTTGCGCTGCGTGTCCGCTCTGAGTCCCGCTCACCCTCTCCCTTCCCCCTGCAGACACCACGCCCCGGTGTCACTGCACCCGCTGCACCACTCCTAGCTACGCCTGTGCCTGGGTGTGGTCATCCTGTATAGACCCAGGCTTGCGCTGCGTGTCCGCTCTGAGTCCCGCTCACCCTCTCCCTTCCCCCTGCAGACACCACGCCCCGGTGTCACTGCACCCGCTGCACCACTCCTAGCTACGCCTGTGCCTGGGTGTGCTCATCCTGTATAGACCCAGGCTTGCGCTGCGTGTCCGCTCTGAGCCCCGCTCACCCTCTCCCTCCTGCAGACACCAGGCCCCGGTGTCACTGCACCCGCTGCACCACTCGTAGCTACGCCTGTGCCTGGGTGTGGTCATCCTGTATAGACCCAGGCTCGCGCTGCGTGTCCCCTCTGAGTCCCGCTCACCCTCTCCCTGCAGACACCACGCCCCGGTGTCACTGCACCCTCTGCACCACTCGTAGCTACGCCTGTGCCTGGGTGTGCTCATCCTGTAAAGACCCAGGCTTGCGCTGTGTGTCTGCTCTGAGTCCCGCTCACCCTCTCCCTGCAGACACCAGGCCCGGTGTCACTGCACCCGCTGCACCACTCGTAGCTACGCCTGTGCCTGGGTGTGGTCATCCTGTATAGACCCGGGCTTGCGCTGCGTGTCCGCTCTGAGTCCCGCTCACCCTCTCCCTGCAGACACCAGGCCCCGGTGTCACTGCACCCGCTGCACCACTCGTAGCTACGCCTGTGCCTGGGTGTGCTCATCCTGTATAGACCCAGGCTTGCGCTGCGTGTCCGCTCTGAGTCCCGCTCACCCTCTCCCTGCAGACACCACGCCCCGGTGTCACTGCACCCGCTGCACCACTCGTAGCTACGCCTGTGCCTGGGTGTGCTCATCCTGTATAGACCCAGGCTTGCGCTGCGTGTCCGCTCTGAGCCCCGCTCACCCTCTCCCTGCAGACACCAGGCCCCGGTGTCACTGCACCTGCTGCACCACTCCTAGCTACGCCTGTGCCTGGGTGTGCTCATCCTGTATAGACCCGGGCTTGCGCTGCGTGTCCGCTCTGAGTCCCGCTCACCCTCTCCCTCCTGCAGACACCAGGCCCCGGTGTCACTGCACCCGCTGCACCACTCCTAGCTACGCCTGTGCCTGGGTGTGGTCATCCTGTATAGACCCAGGCTTGCGCTGCGTGTCCGCTCTGAGTCCCGCTCACCCTCTCCCTGCAGACACCAGGCCCCGGTGTCACTGCACCCGCTGCACCACTCGTAGCTACGCCTGTGCCTGGGTGTGCTCATCCTGTATAGACCCAGGCTTGCGCTGCGTGTCCGCTCTGAGCCCCGCTCACCCTCTCCCTCCCCGCAGACACCAGCCCCGGTGTCACTGCACCCGCTGCACCACTCGTAGCTACGCCTGTGCCTGGGTGTGGTCATCCTGTATAGACCCAGGCTTGCGCTGCGTGTCCGCTCTGAGTCCCGCTCACCCTCTCCCTGCAGACACCAGGCCCCGGTGTCACTGCACCCGCTGCACCACTCCTAGCTACGCCTGTGCCTGGGTGTGCTCATCCTGTATAGACCCGGGCTTGCGCTGCGTGTCCGCTCTGAGTCCCGCTCACCCTCCCCCTGCAGACACCACGCCCGGTGTCACTGCACCCGCTGCACCGCTCGTAGCTACGCCTGTGCCTGGGTGTGGTCATCCTGTATAGACCCAGGCTTGAGCTGCGTGTCCGCTCTGAGTCCCGCTCACCCTCTCCCTGCAGACACCACGCCCGGTGTCACTGCACCCGCTGCACCACTCGTAGCTACGCCTGTGCCTGGGTGTGGTCATCCTGTATAGACCCAGGCTTGAGCTGCGTGTCCGCTCTGAGTCCCGCTCACCCTCTCCCTCCTGCAGACACCAGGCCCCAGTGTCACTGCACCCGCTGCACCACTCGTAGCTACGCCTGTGCCTGGGTGTGCTCATCCTGTATAGACCCAGGCTTGCGCTGCGTGTCCGCTCTGAGTCCCGCTCACCCTCTCCCTTCAGACACCAGGCCCCGGTGTCACTGCACCCGCTGCACCGCTCGTAGCTACGCCTGTGCCTGGGTGTGGTCATCCTGTATAGACCCAGGCTTGCGCTGCGTGTCCGCTCTGAGTCCCGCTCACCCTCTCCCTCCTGCAGACACCAGGCCCCGGTGTCACTGCACCCGCTGCACCACTCGTAGCTACGCCTGTGCCTGGGTGTGCTCATCCTGTATAGACCCAGGCTTGCGCTGCGTGTCCTCTCTGAGCCCCGCTCACCCTCTCCCTGCAGACACCAGGCCCCGGTGTCACTGCACCTGCTGCACCACTCCTAGCTACGCCTGTGCCTGGGTGTGCTCATCCTGTATAGACCCAGGCTTGCGCTGCGTGTCCGCTCTGAGCCCCGCTCACCCTCTCCCTGCAGACACCAGGCCCCGGTGTCACTGCACCCGCTGCACCACTCGTAGCTACGCCTGTGCCTGGGTGTGCTCATCCTGTATAGACCCAGGCTTGCGCTGCGTGTCCGCTCTGAGCCCCGCTCACCCTCCCCCTGCAGACACCACGCCCGGTGTCACTGCACCCGCTGCACCACTCGTAGCTACGCCTGTGCCTGGGTGTGGTCATCCTGTATAGACCCAGGCTTGAGCTGCGTGTCCGCTCTGAGTCCCGCTCACCCTCTCCCTCCTGCAGACACCAGGCCCCGGTGTCACTGCACCCGCTGCACCACTCGTAGCTACGCCTGTGCCTGGGTGTGCTCATCCTGTATAGACCCAGGCTTGCGCTGCGTGTCCGCTCTGAGTCCCGCTCACCCTCTCCCTTCAGACACCAGGCCCCGG
The DNA here is from genome assembly GCF_964261635.1 of Lissotriton helveticus. Classification (NCBI taxonomy): domain Eukaryota; kingdom Metazoa; phylum Chordata; class Amphibia; order Caudata; family Salamandridae; genus Lissotriton; species Lissotriton helveticus. The sequence goes on from NW_027611680.1 coordinate 1,909,555, forward strand.
TGTCACTGCACCCGCTGCACCGCTCGTAGCTACGCCTGTGCCTGGGTGTGGTCATCCTGTATAGACCCAGGCTTGCGCTGCGTGTCCGCTCTGAGTCCCGCTCACCCTCTCCCTGCAGACACCAGGCCCGGTGTCACTGCACCCGCTGCACCACTCCTAGCTACGCCTGTGCCTGGGTGTGCTCATCCTGTATAGACCCAGGCTTGCGCTGCGTGTCCGCTCTGAGTCCCGCTCACCCTCTCCCTGCAGACACCAGGCCCCGGTGTCACTGCACCTGCTGCACCACTCCTAGCTACGCCTGTGCCTGGGTGTGCTCATCCTGTATAGACCCAGGCTTGCGCTGCGTGTCCGCTCTGAGCCCCGCTCACCCTCTCCCTTCCCCCTGCAGACACCACGCCCCGGTGTCACTGCACCCGCTGCACCACTCGTAGCTACGCCTGTGCCTGGGTGTGCTCATCCTGTATAGACCCAGGCTTGCGCTGCGTGTCCGCTCTGAGTCCCGCTCACCCTCTCCCTTCAGACACCAGGCCCCGGTGTCACTGCACCCGCTGCACCGCTCGTAGCTACGCCTGTGCCTGGGTGTGGTCATCCTGTATAGACCCAGGCTTGCGCTGCGTGTCCGCTCTGAGTCCCGCTCACCCTCTCCCTGCAGACACCAGGCCCGGTGTCACTGCACCCGCTGCACCACTCCTAGCTACGCCTGTGCCTGGGTGTGCTCATCCTGTATAGACCCGGGCTTGCGCTGCGTGTCCGCTCTGAGTCCCGCTCACCCTCTCCCTGCAGACACCAGGCCCCGGTGTCACTGCACCTGCTGCACCACTCCTAGCTACGCCTGTGCCTGGGTGTGCTCATCCTGTATAGACCCAGGCTTGCGCTGCGTGTCCGCTCTGAGCCCCGCTCACCCTCTCCCTCCTGCAGGCACCAGGCCCCGGTGTCACTGCACCCGCTGCACCACTCGTAGCTACGCCTGTGCCTGGGTGTGGTCATCCTGTATAGACCCAGGCTTGAGCTGCGTGTCCGCTCTGAGTCCCGCTCACCCTCTCCCTCCTGCAGACACCAGGCCCCGGTGTCACTGCACCTGCTGCACCACTCGTAGCTACGCCTGTGCCTGGGTGTGGTCATCCTGTATAGACCCAGGCTTGCGCTGCGTGTCCGCTCTGAGTCCCGCTCACCCTCTCCCTCCTGCAGACACCAGGCCCCGGTGTCACTGCACCTGCTGCACCACTCGTAGCTACGCCTGTGCCTGGGTGTGCTCATCCTGTATAGACCCAGGCTTGCGCTGCGTGTCCGCTCTGAGTCCCGCTCACCCTCTCCCTTCCCCCTGCAGACACCACGCCCCGGTGTCACTGCACCCGCTGCACCACTCCTAGCTACGCCTGTGCCTGGGTGTGCTCATCCTGTATAGACCCAGGCTTGCGCTGCGTGTCCGCTCTGAGCCCCGCTCACCCTCTCCCTCCTGCAGACACCAGGCCCCGGTGTCACTGCACCCGCTGCACCACTCGTAGCTACGCCTGTGCCTGGGTGTGGTCATCCTGTATAGACCCAGGCTCGCGCTGCGTGTCCCCTCTGAGTCCCGCTCACCCTCTCCCTGCAGACACCACGCCCCGGTGTCACTGCACCCTCTGCACCACTCGTAGCTACGCCTGTGCCTGGGTGTGCTCATCCTGTAAAGACCCAGGCTTGCGCTGTGTGTCTGCTCTGAGTCCCGCTCACCCTCTCCCTGCAGACACCAGGCCCGGTGTCACTGCACCCGCTGCACCACTCGTAGCTACGCCTGTGCCTGGGTGTGCTCATCCTGTATAGACCCGGGCTTGCGCTGCGTGTCCGCTCTGAGTCCCGCTCACCCTCTCCCTGCAGACACCAGGCCCCGGTGTCACTGCACCCGCTGCACCACTCGTAGCTACGCCTGTGCCTGGGTGTGCTCATCCTGTATAGACCCAGGCTTGCGCTGCGTGTCCGCTCTGAGCCCCGCTCACCCTCTCCCTGCAGACACCAGGCCCCGGTGTCACTGCACCTGCTGCACCACTCCTAGCTACGCCTGTGCCTGGGTGTGCTCATCCTGTATAGACCCGGGCTTGCGCTGCGTGTCCGCTCTGAGTCCCGCTCACCCTCTCCCTCCTGCAGACACCAGGCCCCGGTGTCACTGCACCCGCTGCACCACTCCTAGCTACGCCTGTGCCTGGGTGTGGTCATCCTGTATAGACCCAGGCTTGCGCTGCGTGTCCGCTCTGAGTCCCGCTCACCCTCTCCCTGCAGACACCAGGCCCCGGTGTCACTGCACCCGCTGCACCACTCGTAGCTACGCCTGTGCCTGGGTGTGCTCATCCTGTATAGACCCAGGCTTGCGCTGCGTGTCCGCTCTGAGCCCCGCTCACCCTCTCCCTGCAGACACCAGGCCCCGGTGTCACTGCACCTGCTGCACCACTCCTAGCTACGCCTGTGCCTGGGTGTGCTCATCCTGTATAGACCCAGGCTTGCGCTGCGTGTCCGCTCTGAGCCCCGCTCACCCTCTCCCTCCTGCAGACACCAGGCCCGGTGTCACTGCACCCGCTGCACCACTCCTAGCTACGCCTGTGCCTGGGTGTGCTCATCCTGTATAGACCCAGGCTTGCGCTGCGTGTCCGCTCTGAGCCCCGCTCACCCTCTCCCTGCAGACACCACGCCCCGGTGTCACTGCACCCGCTGCACCACTCGTAGCTACGCCTGTGCCTGGGTGTGCTCATCCTGTATAGACCCAGGCTTGCGCTGCGTGTCCGCTCTGAGTCCCGCTCACCCTCTCCCTGCAGACACCAGGCCCCGGTGTCACTGCACCCGCTGCACCACTCGTAGCTACGCCTGTGCCTGGGTGTGCTCATCCTGTATAGACCCAGGCTTGCGCTGCGTGTCCGCTCTGAGTCCCGCTCACCCTCTCCCTGCAGACACCAGGCCCCGGTGTCACTGCACCCGCTGCACCACTCGTAGCTACGCCTGTGCCTGGGTGTGCTCATCCTGTATAGACCCAGGCTTGCGCTGCGTGTCCTCTCTGAGTCCCGCTCACCCTCTCCCTGCAGACACCACGCCCGGTGTCACTGCACCCGCTGCACCGCTCGTAGCTACGCCTGTGCCTGGGTGTGCTCATCCTGTATAGACCCAGGCTTGAGCTGCGTGTCCGCTCTGAGTCCCGCTCACCCTCTCCCTCCTGCAGACACCAGGCCCCAGTGTCACTGCACCCGCTGCACCACTCGTAGCTACGCCTGTGCCTGGGTGTGCTCATCCTGTATAGACCCAGGCTTGCGCTGCGTGTCCGCTCTGAGTCCCGCTCACCCTCTCCCCTCCTGCAGACACCAGGCCCCGGTGTCACTGCACCCGCTGCACCACTCGTAGCTACGCCTGTGCCTGGGTGTGGTCATCCTGTATAGACCCAGGCTTGCGCTGCGTGTCCGCTCTGAGTCCCACTCACCCTCTCCCTGCAGACACCACGCCCCGGTGTCACTGCACCCGCTGCACCACTCGTAGCTACGCCTGTGCCTGGGTGTGCTCATCCTGTATAGACCCAGGCTTGCGCTGCGTGTCCGCTCTGAGCCCCGCTCACCCTCTCCCTGCAGACACCAGGCCCCGGTGTCACTGCACCTGCTGCACCACTCCTAGCTACGCCTGTGCCTGGGTGTGCTCATCCTGTATAGACCCAGGCTTGCGCTGCGTGTCCGCTCTGAGCCCCGCTCACCCTCTCCCTGCAGACACCAGGCCCCGGTGTCACTGCACCCGCTGCACCACTCCTAGCTACGCCTGTGCCTGGGTGTGCTCATCCTGTATAGACCCAGGCTTGCGCTGCGTGTCCGCTCTGAGTCCCGCTCACCCTCTCCCTTCAGACACCAGGCCCCGGTGTCACTGCACCCGCTGCACCGCTCGTAGCTACGCCTGTGCCTGGGTGTGGTCATCCTGTATAGACCCAGGCTTGCGCTGCGTGTCCGCTCTGAGTCCCGCTCACCCTCTCCCTGCAGACACCAGGCCCCGGTGTCACTGCACCCGCTGCACCACTCGTAGCTACGCCTGTGCCTGGGTGTGCTCATCCTGTATAGACCCAGGCTTGCGCTGCGTGTCCGCTCTGAGCCCCGCTCACCCTCTCCCTGCAGACACCAGGCTCCGGTGTCACTGCACCCGCTGCACCACTCGTAGCCACGCCTGTGCCTGGGTGTGCTCATCCTGTATAGACCCAGGCTTGCGCTGCGTGTCCGCTCTGAGCCCCGCTCACCCTCTCCCTCCTGCAGACACCAGGCCCCGGTGTCACTGCACCCGCTGCACCGCTCGTAGCTACGCCTGTGCCTGGGTGTGCTCATCCTGTATAGACCCAGGCTTGCGCTGCGTGTCCGCTCTGAGTCCCGCTCACCCTCTCCCTCCCCCTGCAGACACCACGCCCCGGTGTCACTGCACCCGCTGCACCGCTCGTAGCTACGCCTGTGCCTGGGTGTGCTCATCCTGTATAGACCCAGGCTTGCGCTGCGTGTCCGCTCTGAGCCCCGCTCACCCTCTCCCCCCTGCAGACACCACGCCCCGGTGTCACTGCACCCGCTGCACCACTCCTAGCTACGCCTGTGCCTGGGTGTGCTCATCCTGTATAGACCCAGGCTTGCGCTGCGTGTCCGCTCTGAGTCCCGCTCACCCTCTCCCTGCAGACACCAGGCCCCGGTGTCACTGCACCCGCTGCACCACTCGTAGCTACGCCTGTGCCTGGGTGTGCTCATCCTGTATAGACCCAGGCTTGCGCTGCGTGTCCGCTCTGAGTCCCGCTCACCCTCTCCCTGCAGACACCACGCCCCGGTGTCACTGCACCCGCTGCACCACTCGTAGCTACGCCTGTGCCTGGGTGTGCTCATCCTGTATAGACCCAGGCTTGCGCTGCGTGTCCGCTCTGAGCCCCGCTCACCCTCTCCCTGCAGACACCAGGCCCCGGTGTCACTGCACCCGCTGCACCACTCGTAGCTACGCCTGTGCCTGGGTGTGCTCATCCTGTATAGACCCAGGCTTGCGCTGCGTGTCCGCTCTGAGCCCCGCTCACCCTCTCCCTGCAGACACCAGGCCCCGGTGTCACTGCACCTGCTGCACCACTCCTAGCTACGCCTGTGCCTGGGTGTGCTCATCCTGTATAGACCCAGGCTTGCGCTGCGTGTCCGCTCTGAGTCCCGCTCACCCTCTCCCTGCAGACACCAGGCCCCGGTGTCACTGCACCCGCTGCACCACTCGTAGCTCCGCCTGTGCCTGGGTGTGCTCATCCTGTATAGACCCAGGCTTGCGCTGCGTGTCCGCTCTGAGCCCCGCTCACCCTCTCCCTGCAGACACCAGGCCCCGGTGTCACTGCACCCGCTGCACCACTCGTAGCTACGCCTGTGCCTGGGTGTGCTCATCCTGTATAAACCCAGGCTTGCGCTGCGTGTCCGCTCTGAGTCCCGCTCACCCTCTCCCTGCAGACACCAGGCCCCGGTGTCACTGCACCCTCTGCACCACTCGTAGCTCCGCCTGTGCCTGGGTGTGCTCATCCTGTATAGACCCAGGCTTGCGCTGCGTGTCCGCTCTGAGCCCCGCTCACGCTCTCCCCCCTGCAGACACCAGGCCCGGTGTCACTGCACCCGCTGCACCGCTCGTAGCTACGCCTGTGCCTGGGTGTGGTCATCCTGTATAGACCCAGGCTTGCGCTGCGTGTCCGCTCTGAGTCCCGCTCACCCTCTCCCTGCAGACACCAGGCCCCGGTGTCACTGCACCCGCTGCACCACTCCTAGCTACGCCTGTGCCTGGGTGTGCTCATCCTGTATAGACCCAGGCTTGCGCTGCGTGTCCGCTCTGAGTCCCGCTCACCCTCTCCCTGCAGACACCAGGCCCCGGTGTCACTGCACCCGCTGCACCACTCCTAGCTACGCCTGTGCCTGGGTGTGCTCATCCTGTATAGACCCAGGCTTGCGCTGCGTGTCCGCTCTGAGCCCCGCTCACGCTCTCCCCCCTGCAGACACCAGGCCCGGTGTCACTGCACCCGCTGCACCGCTCGTAGCTACGCCTGTGCCTGGGTGTGCTCATCCTGTATAGACCCAGGCTTGCGCTGCGTGTCCGCTCTGAGTCCCGCTCACCCTCTCCCTGCAGACACCAGGCCCCGGTGTCACTGCACCTGCTGCACCACTCCTAGCTACGCCTGTGCCTGGGTGTGCTCATCCTGTATAGACACAGGCTTGCGCTGCGTGTCCGCTCTGAGCCCCGCTCACCCTCTCCCTTCAGACACCACGCCCCGGTGTCACTGCACCCGCTGCACCGCTCGTAGCTACGCCTGTGCCTGGGTGTGCTCATCCTGTATAGACCCAGGCTTGCGCTGCGTGTCGGCTCTGAGCCCCGCTCACCCTCTCCCTGCAGACACCAGGCCCCGGTGTCACTGCACCCGCTGCACCACTCGTAGCTACGCCTGTGCCTGGGTGTGCTCATCCTGTATAGACCCAGGCTTGCGCTGCGTGTCCGCTCTGAGCCCCGCTCACCCTCTCCCTCCTGCAGACACCAGGCCCGGTGTCACTGCACCCGCTGCACCGCTCGTAGCTACGCCTGTGCCTGGGTGTGCTCATCCTGTATAGACCCAGGCTTGCGCTGCGTGTCCGCTCTGAGTCCCGCTCACCCTCTCCCTCCTGCAGACACCAGGCCCGGTGTCACTGCACCCGCTGCACCACTCGTAGCTACGCCTGTGCCTGGGTGTGCTCATCCTGTATAGACCCAGGCTTGCGGCTCCTGGCCCTCGATCCGTCCCTACAGCTATGAGCAGGGACCTGTCCAGGTGCTGCAGGTCTTTGATTTTACCAATGCTTGTTAAAGCATCACACAAGAAGCAAATTACCCAGATACTTCCCTTAGAAAAGTAGTGTGCCTAACTACGGTTCGTGCCTTCTTACTAGCGCATTATGAGGCGCGCACAGGATTGTGGGTATGCAGATTAGAAGTGACGCGCTGAACGTTCCTCAGGCGATCCCGACCTCTAGCGACAGGAAGGAGTGGTGCACCTTACGAACGGCGCCTCGTTCTGAGTCACGTGACCCTGTGACGTCTTACGTCGTCCAGCGTCGCACGCGCGTCTATGGCACCTTCTCGAGCGAAGACACACCGCGGCTGTTCTCATTTCAACCAATCACGGAGCTTCTTATTCAGAAACCCTCCAAAAATTTGAACTATTCCGCTTCTCACGGCCCCTCGAAGTGCGCGTGACCCGCGGAGAGCAGTTATTTGCTGTTCTGAAATAATTGTCTTGTCCGCACAGTCACGATAAAAATATAACCTATTACTGGTAGGGCGACTTTACAGCGGTGACGTGTCATTCATGAATGCCTGTGTGTGCACAGCTACATATACTCCTTATAATATGAAACAAACGCCCGTGTCGGCTGCAGTGATGAATCGGGTGTTTGCCGCAGAGGCTTCTGGGTATGCAAATGAGTGTGGCTGGCCACGCCCCCTCCAGTGACAGGTTATCTCTTCTCCATCCCTCGACCTTATAACGCTGTGCATGAAACATACTACAGCCCTGTTTGCATTTTCGTATTTCTGTGCAGTATTAGCCCCCACCTCACCCTGACTTGAATTTCTGAGGTTAAAAACAAGGGGGCCTATTACCAACAACTAGCGATAATTTTTGTCTCTAACTTGTTTAGAGATAAAAATTATCGCCGCACATCGGCGATTTTTATCGCAGATAAACCTTGCTATTAGCAAGGTTTATCGCAAATGCGATAAAAAACGGCCGCAATGCATGAATATCACTGAAAAGTCAGCGATATTCATGCATTACCGAGCTAATGCTCTTAGCCATGTTATCCACCTCCCATTGGATAACATGGCTAAGAACTGCTCAGGGCAGGTGTTAGCTTTTGGAGATAATTGCGCTTAGCGCGAATATCTCCAAAAGTTGGTAATAGGAGATAGCGATGTTAGCGACTGTTTCCAGTCGCTAACATCTTGGCACGCCCACTTTGCATGTCATTAGTGATAAATATCACTGACATGCAAAGTGGGGCCCAAGATGGTTACTATCTCCTACTAGCTGTCACTAACTGGTGTTAGCGACAGCTAGGTAATAGGGAGATCATTTTATCTCCGCTTTCTTGGCTTTTAAAGCCAAAAAAGCGGAGATAAACCCCCCTGATAATATGCCCCAATAACCCCCATTTGTAGGCAGGCCCGGTTCTAGAGGGTGGGCCGGGTGGGCCGGGCCCACCCAAACAGGAGCCTTGGCCCTCGCAGTGAGGGCTTGAAGGCAGACGCGCAACAGAATTGGCCTCAAAGGGTGTCTGTGTGTGTGTGCGCCCAGGCTGAGACAGCTTCCCTGGCGAGCGCACACACAGACAGTTCTTGAGATTATTGCAGCCGCACCCGTGTACTTTACAGGTCCTTAAAAGACCATTGATATGTTAACAAGGCTCTGTTTATTTTTCACCCATTCATCCCCACTGGCAAAAGTCGACAAAGGTCACCTTTGCCTACTGTTCGGCAGTGTAGATATTTCATTTTCTATGCGGTGCAGGAGAAAAGTTTCTTGAATCCTATTCACCTTTCGTGACCCCTGCAGCTGCATATCAGATTAGGCTGTGACACAAAGTTTGTTTTATGGAGGAGGTAAGAGAATGTGTTACTATTTGTTTTTCTTTTTTAAATCTGCACAGGCCCAGCAGGACACATCCTTTTTGGCACAGAAACTACACTTTATTAGAGGACTTCATATTTTTTACAGTGGTTATTTTTTAGCTGTTTGCTTTTATGTTTTTTACTTTAATTATTTTAATTCATTGTACAGTTAATAAATAAAGTCAGTGTGTGCTTAATTTGAACAGTTTTTATCATTATCATGGCTGACGCAGGACAACAATAAGACAATAGAACATGCCCAGAGAAGGCTGGTGATTAATGATCCTGCTGGAGAGCAATCTTTTGTCTGTTAGTAGTTTTTAAATGCAGATGAACTGTATTTTATGTGGAAGCTCAGTGGGTCACTACCTTTGTCACAGAGATCCTTGTGTTACTTCCAGTTCAGAAGTTACAATCCTAACATAGGACAGAGACCAATGAACTGTCACCAAAGAGCTGCATATAAACATGAACGGTAGAGTTAGAACTTTGCGTTTTTTGTTTTGTGATATAGTTGGAACTTCCCCAGTCTTTCATCATTCTAATGTTGCCAAAATGAGTATTTTTGGGAAGATATACATTTTTATCAGTAAAGCTGACCCTCATGAAATACTCTTTAAATCCTACAGTTGTGTTTTCCCAGAGCAAACCCTCTTAAAATATACTGCCCACCAGTACGGATGACGTGATTCCTGCACCTTGTAATCCTCAATGGCTTATGTGACATTCCCTATAGACTGATTTACATACTTGTATGATTCATTGTCTCTGTATAATGTGTGTGTGATGTAAAGTACTGTGACACCCTACACTGATATGAGTAGCGCTATACAACAAATGAAATGCATTTGAGGGAAGGGCTACGGAGAGATGAGTGGCGCTGGAGGAGGGTGGTAGTGAAGGAGTCTGAGGAGGAGGTCATGAGGGGGAGGGGCTACGGAGAGATGAGGGGCTTTGTTGGAGGGTGGCAGTGAGGGAGTTTGAGAAGGTGGTCAATGAGGGGGCTACGGAGAGATGAGGGGCACTGTTGGAAGGTGGTTATAAAGGTATTTACGGAGAAAGAGGTAATTGGTGTGGCACCAAAAAAGACTTTTGCATCAGCGATAAAGCCGACCCTGTCATGGCCTTTCTGTTGTTGTTTATTTATTTAGCAGCCGGGTCATAAGGGCTACTGTGGAACATACTTTAAAGTGCGTACCAGTTATATTTACTGCTACATTCAATATTTTAAGTTTGAAGGTGACCTTACTAGTGGTTTTTACCCGGAAAAATGAAAGTGGAGCCCAATGGTGCCTGATTTGGGGCTGGGGCCCAAGGTTAGCTGTGAGATAAGGTGCACTGGAGAGGAGTAGTGGATAATCAAACCTGTAAGGGAGTGCGTGGCAGAGTCTGGGGTCAGGTCGAGGTAGTAATGAAGAGGGATTCTCCGTGAAGGCTCGTACAGAGAGAGCCTGCTAAGTGTCACTTGCCTGATCCTCCCACCTCAGAAACCTCCTCTTCCCATCAAAGGAACATTACATGGAAAAAACATTTTTTAAGAGTGATCATATATAGAAAGAGGTTTGGAAAAGAGTGCGTCTTACTGGGCCTTGTAAGACTAAAAAGTGATAAAGGCGGGCTCTGAAGCAGGCCTGCCCAGACATATATGCGACAAATCGAGCCCGCAGTGGCCCACCCAAATGCACCCTTGGCCCGCCCAAATACAAATTCCTGGAGCCGGGCCTGTTTGTAGGCATTCTCTGTCTATTGTTCCTTTTTGACATCATTTCAATTCAAAAGAATCGAATGGAGGAAACTTTTAAAATAGGTAGAATCCGCCTGCAGCCTGGGGGGGGGGGGGGCAGATGAAACACTCATCAATGCAAATGTTTCCATATTTATTCATGCCCAATGTAAACAAGTTATGAATCAAACTATGCACCCATATTTACACCGGGTGTAAAAGTGTGCACTGATGGGGTCAGGGTGCAGTTTAATGTCCTCCTGTGTTCCTTTCATACATGTAAAAGTGTGCACTGATGGGGTCAGGGTGCAGTTTAATGTCCTCCTGTGTTCCTTTCATACATGTAAAAGTGTGCACTAATGGGGTCAGGGTGCAGTTTAATGTCCTCCTGTGTTCCTTTCATACATGTAAACGTGTGCACTGATGGGGTCAGGGTGCAGTTTAATATCCTCCTGTGTTCCTTTCATACATGTAAACGTGTGCACTGATGGGGTCAGGGTGCAGTTTAATATCCTCCTGTGTTCCTTTCATACATGTAAAAGTGTGCACTGATGGGGTCAGGGTGCAGTTTAATATCCTCCTGTGTTCCTTTCATACATGTAAAAGTGTGCACTGATGGGGTTAGGGTGCAGTGTCATATCCTCCTGTGTTCCTTTCATACATATAAAAGTGTGCACTGATGGGGTCAGGGTGCAGTTTAATGTCCTCCTGTGTTCCTTTCATACATGTAAAAGTGTGCACTGATGGGGTCAGGGTGCAGTTTAATAACCTTCGCGGAGATAAAATTATATCTGTATTACCTAGCTGTTGCTAACACCAGTTAGCGACGGCTAGTAGGAGATAGCGACCATCTTGGGCCCCACTTTGCATGTGAGTGATATTTATCACTAATGACATGCAAAGTGGGCATGCCAAGATGTTAGCGACTGGAAACAGTCGCTAACATCGCTATCTCCTATTATCAACTTTTAGAAATATTCGCGATAAGCGCGAATATCTCCAAAAGCTAGCACCTGCCCTGAGCAGTTCTTAGCCATGTTATCCAATGGGAGGTGGATAACATGGCTAAGAGCATTAGCTCGGTAATGCATGAATATCGCTGAGTTTTCAGCGATATTAATGCATTGCGGTCGTTTTTTATCGTATTTGCGATAAACCTTGATAATAGCAAGGTTTATCTGCGATAATTTCTGACGATGCTTAGCGGTAAAAAAATCGTTGCTAAGCATCGTTAGGGATAAATATCGCTTAACTTTGGTAATATGCCCCAACGTCTGTTAACGTTCGATTCGAAGGAAATCAGGAAGTGTTGAAAAACATTGTCTGCGCCATCTTGCCTTTTTTCAAATGCCACACTCTTGTCGTGCACGGCAGTCATTTTAGATGCCTTGACCAGACCCACTCTGTGCACGCTGTCGATCCTTAGCATGGCTCCCCACCCTCGCAAGCATCTCCCCCAGGCAGTGGTCACCCCCGCTCTCTGTCTTATGCATGGGTAATAAACCACCCCCCATCTGCGCTGCTCTTCCCTGAGAATCACACCCTGTGCCCGCCCGACACCTCCCTTTCGCCCTATTCACTACCGCACCCTCTGACACTCCTTTTCCTCTGTGTCCGATTGTCCAGGCCGGTCCTAGGGTATCAGCTAGCCCTGCAGATGTAGTTTATGGCCCCAGCTGTAAAGAATCACCCCTCTTCAAAGGAGTTATAGTAGATCAAGGCCCACACTCGATGAGATCCGTCACAGCAGACGCGTTCCTATTATCTGAAAACCATCCTGTATTGTGATTGGGGAGGGGACCGAGCCTGAAGCGGAAGATTCCAGGGATGACTCTTTGTACATCAAAGTTTTTACAATTATGTGTCACATTAAAAATATATAGCACTCCAACAAAGTAGTAAGATTATAAAACTTTAATAACTTATAAATATATACAAGAAAACAAAAACAGTAATAACATATAAACATTTTTAGGGAAAAACAACGAAGTAGCGGTCGGCTGTGCGAATAGTCCCAACGCAGCACAACGTCCAGATTTCTGGCGTGGGGCGTCGCGGGGGGTGGGTCATCAGTAGCAAACTGTTGTGCGAATAGTTCCAAGGCAGCAGAACGATGGCACCAAGGTGATGTCCAGTAAGTTGCCGCACTGGTTTTGGTATCCTACAATGCTGCTCCGAATAACGGCGTGGGGCGCCCCGGGGGAGGCGGCGTGAACGGGCCTCTCCAGGTGGAGTCTCATCTGTTTTAGTGGGGCGCCCCTTTACCGTTTCAGTTGCCATTCCGTCCGCTTTTGGTCCACTGTGTCAAAAGCCGCAATTCAGCTGAGTTGCGCCCACTCTTGCGGTGCAGCGATAGGCGGCTGTCACAGGACTCTCAAAATGGCGGCAGGCTGTTTCCTTTTTGGGCCTGGTCCACTGAAATGGCCCTGGGACACCTTGGAAATCAGACGCTTGTCTGCTAGGTCTTGGACCCCATTCTCGAAAGCGTCCCCTCCGCCTTGAGGATTCATCAAAAGTTTTGGGGGCCCCCGACTCCTGTAGGCTTCTGGTGGGGAGCGGCTGCCATGATTGCTCGCGGAATGACCACGACGGAGCTACGAGATGGTGGTGCTCTCATGCTGACGCCAGCTTCAGTCTGAAACATCCAGAAACAAGGTGGGGCTTTCATCGTTTGGGAAAAAAAAAAAGTTTTCATCCAATGAAAAGTGTTGTTTTTAGGTCATATGATCAAGCCTTCCATCATTAGGAAACCAAAAGTAAAATAAACCAATGAAAAGTTTTATAAACAAGTCACATGAGCTGTTATGCGGCATAGGGTATAAAATGCGGAGAAAATACGTTGGCACGTGAGGCGGCGTCAGTAGCGGACCGATGTGCGAATAGGCCGAAGGCAACACAACGCGCCAAGATCCGGATGGCACCGAGGTGGTGTCCAGCAAGTTGCAGCACTGGTGTGGCCATCCTACAATGCTGAAAGTCGGCGTGGGGCGCCACGTTGGCCTGTGAGTTTGCGTCAGTAGCGGACCGATGTGCGAATAGGCCGAAGGCAGCACAACGTGCCAAGATCCGGATGGCACCAAGGTGGTGTCTAGTAAGTTGCCGCACTGGTGTGGCCATCCTACAATGTTGAAAGTCGGCGTGGGGCGCCCCGTTGGCCTGTGAGATGGCGTCAGTAGCGGACCGATGTGCGAATGGGGCCAAAGGCAGCGCAACAATATTTTCTGACTAGAAGACACCACAAGGCGCTGAGATGCCAAGATTCGGATGGCACCGAGGTGGTGTCTAGCAAGTTGTGGTACTGGTGTGGCCATCCTACAATGGTAAAAGTCGGCGTGGGGCGCCCTGTTGGCCTGTGAGATGGTGTCAGTTGCGGACCGATGTGCGAATGGGGCCAAAGGCAGCGCAACAATATTTCCTGTATGGAAGATACCACTAGGCGTTGAGATGCCAAGATCCGGATGGCACCGAGGTGATGTCTAGCAAGTTGCTGTACTGGTGTGGTCATCCTACAATGCTGAAACTCGGCGTGGGGCGCCCCATTAGCCTGTGAGATGGCGTCAGTAGCGGACCGATGTGTGAATAGGCCGGAACCAGCACAAGGCGCCAAGATCCGGATGTCACCGTGATGGTTTCATAGTTGAGAGGTACTTCATCTGCAGTGGGGCGCCGAGATCCGGATGGCACCGAGGTGATGTCTAGCAAGTTGCTGTACTGGTGTGGTCATCCTACAATGCTGAAACTCGGCGTGGGGCGCCCCATTAGCCTGTGAGATGGCGTCAGTAGCGGACCGATGTGTGAATGGGGCAAAGGTAGCGCAAGAATATTTTCTGAAGAGGAGACACCACAAGGCGCTGAGATTCGGTTGGCACCGAGGTGGTGTCTAGCAAGTTGCCGCACTGGTGTGGCCATCCTACAATACTGCTCCGAATAACGGCGTGGGGTGCCCGAAGGGGGGGGGGGGAGGCGGCGTGAACGGGCCTTCCTAGGTGGAGGCTCGTCTGCTGTAGTGGGGCGCCCCTTTACCGTTTCAGTTGCCATTCAGCTGAGTTTCGGCTGCTCTTGATGCTACAGCGACAGGCGGCTGCAACAGGACTCTCAAAATGGCGGCCTGTTCTTTGGATTTGGGCCTGGTCCACTAAAATGGCCCTGGGACACCTTAGAACTCGGACGCTCGATTTTTTTTTCCTTTCCTGTACATGCAAAAAAAGGTAAATGCCCGGTACGTTACACGCTTCATCTGCCACGATGAACTCTCCAGAGGAACCGAAAAAAAATATAGTTATGGTAACTATACCATGCATCGTCATATGGAGAGGTGGCACCAATTAATTATAGTGCTGCATAAAAGAGAGATTTGGAGGAGAACCCCTGACCTGCTAGTACATTCATCAAAGAAGTGGCACTGACAGCATCAGAGGCAAGGGAAACGGTCCCAAATATTTAGAAGAACTTTGGAAAGATTAAAATGACATGTTTAGATTATGGCAAATTAATTTCATGTGGACAGATGAGTGTTACTCTAATAAATACAGCATATGAACATCATCATAGTCGATGGTTGGTAGAGACATTTTGACTATATCCTGGACCTGCCCGTCCTCGCCCAAAATGGCGCCGGAATAAATGGGACTCGTAACTCCTTGTTGTGTACTGGTTGCAGAACCTTGAAATCACGAGATACGTATGCAGTTTTGAAGCACATGGCGGGCGGGGACGAGAATTGATTGAATATTTCGACATCCCTATTGATATTCAGTTCTGATGTGTTATTGATTACTGTACTATTGAAAGTTCGAATTAACGTCACCCATGGTACTTGCCCGCAAATGTATATCTAGATAATTTTATTGTAACTGGCCCTGTCGTATTTTAATTATAAAATGTACGTCCACCGATTCCGCAACTGTTAGATACCTTAGTTCTTGCAACCTAATGGCCCGCCCGTTACGTTCCTCTACAGTGTAAATGTCTACTCATCATATACGATTACAGTTTGCTCCGTGGCCGGCCCACGTGGTTATAGGCTCGTATTTGTATAATGAAATTTTCACAATAAAGGTTTTTAAAAGAAAACATGGTAGTAGTATATACATTGGTAAAGTTTTTAATAATAGTCACTGTTTTAGAATCATTAAAAGGCAAGTGAAATAAAGCAGACCAATTACATGAAGGGTAAAAGGTATAATTCGAAGGAACGCAGTAAAGATAAATGGTCAAGGGCTGTTGTGTTTTCTACTCCTGCAACATAAAGTGATCGATAAGAATCTCATATTCAGGCGTATCGGCGACTAAGACAGCAGGTCGACCCTCTTTTGCTCAACGGCTCCGTCATGGGACGAAGAAACGCTCTTTTTCTCGAAAAAGAAAATATATTTTACTTGCAGGACAGTTGTAAATTTTCCGGGAAAGTACATTAGCCTGAAACATTATAACATATATTTAAGAAAAAATAATGTTCGGAAGTAATAAAAAGCGTAATTTTTAGGTCATATGACCAAGCCTTTCATCATTAGAATAAGAAAAGTAAAATGAACCAATGAAAAGTTTTATTAACAAGTCACATGACTTGTTATGCTTACGTAACGCGCTGCGCGCCCCGGATGACTTCCGGATGCGCTAACGCGGCGCGTCATATGACGCATTACGCGACAACGCAGGTCCAGAATATAGTCAAAATGTCTCCACCAACCAGCGGTCGGAACACAACCCCTTTCAGCAGGCTAAATAGTTCTGTTAAATGACAACAGAAGGGACAGGCAACAAGAACCATCAGTCAAAGAGGGGAGGGCTAGTTCTTCTCTACCGGGTTACATTGGGGCGCTACCGGAACTGATCGAATTGGTAGTCTACAGTGTTTCTGGATGTTTCAGACTGAAGCTGGGGTTAGCATGAGAGCAGCACCATTTCGTAGCTCCGTCGTGGCCATTCCGCAACCAATCATGGCAGCCGCTCTTTATCGTTATTTTGGGCGGGGTGGGTGGCGGAGCCGAGCTGTTTTGCAGCCATCATTGTGAGGAGTTCAGTTCATCTCACTAGTTTTGTATTTGTCATGAGGGGTTGTTCCTAATGTTTCTATTTTAGCGAGGTCAAAAAGAGATCCCATTAGTGGCCTACTGATTTTGCTCGATTCCTTTTCTTTTTTTTTTACACGATTTTTCGTTATCTGCAAAGACTAAACAGAGTATTGCGACTCTGTGTTTGTTTGTAAATAGAGAATGAACCAAAGAGAACCAATTCTAAAACAGTAAATACTTGGATAACAATCAATCAAATGGAGAGAGAAGCAGGCACGACGTATTACAACGGGGGCAAAGGCCTGCGTTAACTACCCTTCACTATGTGCAAAGAGAGAGTACTCCTAATAGAAATGAGGGGGGGGGCACCATTCAAAGCAGATCAGTGTGCATAAACACGAAAATGTTTTCACTTACCACGTACTTGACATTCGACAGCTTATGATATTTGCTATTAAAAAACCATTGAAATTCACTGAAAAAACCATAGGTTATAGACCATATATAGTTAGGAATTAGCATTTACAAAACCTTGAAAATTCACTGAAAAAACCATAGGTTATAGACCATATATAGTTAGGAATTAGCATTTAAAAAACCTTATTTTACTGACACAAAACCATTGAAATTCCATATATAGTTAGTTGTACTAACTATATATCGCGCACCCGCAATCCACTGCTGATCATGTCACATATTACATCATTCATGACATGGTCAGTGACATCACTGATGACATCACTGATGACATCTCAAATGACATCACTGATGACATCACTGATGACATCTCAAATGACATCACTGATGACATCACTGATGACAACATCCAGTGACTGTATTTTTCTGTAAAGTTAAATATGTCTACCATATATAGTTAGGAATTAGCATTTAAAAAACCTTATTATATATTATATATGGTTTATAACCTATGGTTTTTTCAGTGAATATATATATATATATATTCACTGAAAAAACCATAGGTTATAGACCATATATAGTTAGGAATTAGCATTTTAAAAACCTTATTTTACTCACACAAAACCATTGAAATTCCATATATAGTTAGTTGTACTAACTATATATCGCGCACCCGCAATCCACTGCTGATCATGTCACATATTACATCATTCATGACATGGTCAGTGACATCACTGATGACATCACTGATGACATCTCAAATGACATCACTGATGACATCACTGATGACATCTCAAATGACATCACTGATGACATCACTGATGACATCTCATTTGACATTACTGATCACATCACTGATGACATCATTCATGTGATAATACGATGAACCTCTTCAGACTCTAATATAACCTTAGATACACTCAGTGTAAACACAGACTCACAGATTGTCACTCATCCATGAAGTTACACACACACCTAGTCAGTCATGCAAACAATCAATCACACCTCCATTTCCTTAACTATACAGTTAAACACACCTTACTTATTCAAACATATACTAAAACATATTTACTCACTTATACAATCCTGGATACAAGTTCACAATGATCCATACAGCCACTCACACATTCACTGGCTCTTATGCACAGTTATTTATATATGTCAACTCTCACATGTACTGTATTTTACATATGTACTTACTTTGACATGTAGCACTGAGATATCTATTCAATCACCAATACAGTCATGCACACAGTCAACCGCCCATACAGCTGTTTCCACATGCACTTTTGAACCCATACATCTATGCAGAGAGTCATACACCTCCCAGCCACCCATACACACTCTCAGTCTCCCATACAAATACTTGGGCAACCAATCAATAACCCATATAGTTAATCATATAGCTACTGATCAACACATGCAGCAGTTTACAGAACAACAGACATAATGATGCACAAATTAAGACAGTTTAGTCACTAACCCATGCACTCAGTGAGACACATTTAATCACTCACTCATACAGTCAGTCATGCACCTACTAAATCCTTTGTTCAGACACTTCTACATCCACTCATTCTTCAATATGTAAGACATATTTTAACTTTACAGAAACATACAGTCACTGGATGTTGTCATCAGTGATGTCATCAGTGATGTCATTTGAGATGTCATCAGTGATGTCATCAGTGATGTCATTTGAGATGTCATCAGTGATGTCATCAGTGATGTCACTGACCATGTCATGAATGATGTAATATGTGACATGATCAGCAGTGGATTGCGGGTGCGCGATATATAGTTAGTACAACTAACTATATATGGAATTTCAATGGTTTTGTGTGAGTAAAGTAAGGTTTTTTAAATGCTAATTCCTAACTATATATGGTTTATAACCTATGGTTTTTTCAGTGAATTTTCAAGGTTTTGTAAATGCTAATTCCTAACTATATATGGTCTATAACCTATGGTTTTTTCAGTGAATATATATATATATATATATATATATATATATATATATATATATATATATATATATATATATATATATATATATTATTACCTACTGGCGGTCGCCAGTAGGTATATATAGTTAGGATTTTTTCCCTATGGGATTTTTGAAAATTCTATGTCTAATAACTTTGGCGTTTGTGGACGGAATTGGCTGAAATTTTCTGGAAAATGGAACATTTTGTTTCTGAGCAGCCCCTGGAAATTTGGGGGGGGTTCGTCCAGGGGGGGTCGAGAAAAAAGGGGGGTCCCAAAACATGTTTTTAACATTGAGTTTTCCATAGGGCGGTTGGCCTCTCTTTTAGCCCGAACGGCTGAATGGATTTGCACGAAACTTGGCAAAATTGTAGGGACTGGTAGCCTGATGTGCCTTTTGTAGGTCTCAATATATGTGCTCCAGTGGATTTTGAGAAATTAACGTTTAAAAAAAGATATATATCTGTAACAGCGGACCGGGCAGCGCCCCGGTTCGCGGACCTTACGCGTACCGGAACTTCGCGTAGCGAAGCTGATTGGTTCTCCGGTGTCTGTCAACATTCTAAACAGTCCGGAGCGGCCGCCATCTTGTCTCTCGGTAGGATTGAGAGACAAGAGGAGGCCAAAACAAAGGGGGAAATAACCATAAGGGGGCATACTAGATCCTCCCTGACCCCCTAGGTTTAATGTGGAGGTTTTAAAAGGGCCCCGCGGGGCAAAAAAAAAAAGATTTTTTTTTGTTTTTTTGCGTGGGTAGCGCGCGGTCCGCGAACCGGGAAGCGTTCTGGGCAGCGTACTGCAATGAAAAATGAATGATAGACTTTTCAAATACTGTATGTTAATTGATTGTTGGTTTTGTTGATTATTTTTTATTTGTTTTTTATTTTTTAAGCAATTATTTATTATTGTGATTGTGTTTCAAAATTTAATAACATTTCTAACATTTCACTGTCTGAAATGTCGTCATTTTCATTGAACATAGCTTGTAATCTATGAGGGTGTAAAATGTCCTCATTTTGAAGGAGGTCATCCACTGCTTGCACACATTGCAGTAGTTCTTGGTCCCAAGTTTCATCCATAAATTCTACATAATTTGGATCAATTAATTCTTGGCTGCTCTGTTGCAGGATAATTTGAAATGAAACTTTCTGTTCGCCTTCCATGTTGCCTGAAATTTGGATAAAAAAAATATATATTAGTAGAGATAGGGCACTGTTGGGATTAATTTTAGATAGGCATTTTTTAACAGAGAATTTATCTTTGGGCAGTGTATAGTATCAGAGTGGAAGTAGGAATATAAAAAAGTGTATGTGATTTAACGTAAGTAAATTCATAATTGTAAAAGAGAAGCCTAACTCCATCCATAACTATAACAGAGAAGTCTATCTAAATCTATAACTACTACAGAGGGATAGTATATAACTATCAGAAAAAGTTTACCATATTAACTGATAGTGCACAATATAGTTCAGTTTTTAAAATAACAACTTACCTTTAGAAAGAAGTTGAAGTGATTAGTGAAAATCCAATTGAAATGTACACCAGGAAGTAGTAGTCAAAATGGCTGTGTTTCATTCTCTTCTTTTATATATATTCAGGTACATAACCAATCAAATGTCAGGTAAAAAAAGTAGAAAATGAAAGTAACATTTTAATTGGTTGTCAATTCCAACACTTCAGATGTGTTTTGAGAAGTAATTTACCTCAGGGTATTTAGAGAGGTCTACAGGCTAAATGGCTAAATGGAATTCCAATCAAATTTGTGAAAATGGTAGGGATTGGTATGTAGTATGAGCTAATCTATATTTGGTGAAATTGTCTCCAGTGGCTTTTCTGTAAACTACTTTCCCACCTTTTTTGATGGTGCGCTTCCCAGGGAGCGACCCGGTACGCGAACCGTTGAGCGCCCCGGTTCGCGAACCTTAAGCGTTACGGGAGTCCACCATTTTGTGTTTCGGTCGAATTAAGATACAAAATGGAGGGCAAATAATGTTCAGAATGGGTAGAAGGGGGCACGGTAGACTTATCTTGACCCCCTAGGTTTTGTGAGGGTGGCTGAGGAGGCTTATATGTGCGAAAAAAAACCATTTTTAAAAAAAATTTCGCGAGGTTAGCTCCCGGTTCGCGTACCGGGTAGCGCCCCGGGGAGCGTACTTAGTTGAAAATTAGTGAAAAAAGTTAGAGTAAAATAATAATTGTGAGTGATCAGATGTAGGGTAGCTCTGAGAAGAGCTTTTGGGTTTATGGTACATTTAGGTACTTATAAGTAGGTACCAATGCACAGTCTTAAATTCAGAGTGAAAATTCTGTTGCCCTCATCTGAGAAGTGAACTCCATCTCCTCTGTAGATATCTTGCATGTAGTAACGCAAGTTATTGTTGTACATGGAGCCCATTCCATGGTCTCTCATGTAAGCTGAAACAGATTTGTTTACATGCTTCCTCGACTTTTCAATTTGTGGACAAAATTGGTTTGACCACCTCCATTTCTGTCTTTGGCATATATTTGAATATACCAAGGCAGTCTGAGGAAAAAGTGCCATTAATTGCTCAAAGGTGTCCTTTAAAAGCATTTCCAGACCTACCCCAGTCAAAGTGCCCAAATCATTACCTCCACAGTGCACAATTAACAGGTCAGGTTTGGGCAAATGCATAAAGGTTTTCACCAATGGTATCAATTGGTGACATTTTAATCCTCTGTGGCCAAACCACTTAATTTCCACATCTTGTAAATTGAGGTTAGGTAATTTTCTGTTCTCAGCATACCTGTGAGCCCAGTGGATATAACTATGTCCAACAATCCAGACAGAAAACATGGTGAGAGAAGGTTCTCCTGCAGTCAGATGAAGTGTGGCAATGAAATGGCAGTTGAAAAAATGAGAGTTTAAAATGAAAAAAACTGTGGAGTTTCTGTGTTCATGAAGCAGTAACAGTGATTGGTGGATTTTGATTGCTGAAAACAGAAAGTTAGGGTGCATGGATGAGTTATTTGAAAGATGTATTTTGAATGGTCAATAAAAAATCATTAAATGAAAGAATGCACTGGATATGCAGGTGCACTGAGAGTTCAGAGTTCAATTGCAACATTGTTGTGTGAACTTGCAAACACCAGAGGTCTTCCAAGAGGTGGTTGCCATGCAGAAAAGGCATGAAATGGCAGAGGGGGGAAGGGTTTTCATTTGAAAAAAAGTGAGGGAAGAGTTTTGATTGGGTGACATGAGAGATATGTGTGAAGAATTACAGCCATTCTGTGCTTTTGATAGCTGCAGACTCTGGAGTGCATACCTTTTGCTCTGCTGAAGACAAATTGGTGTGTTTCTGAGACTGTTTTGAAACTCAAAGTATTTGCTAAGGTGAGAAAATATTTCTTTAATTTAGATAGAGAATAGTGTGCTTTAAGGAGAAAATTATGAATTATGTGGCGCAAATTGCTTGTAAATATGCTCCCACCTGTGCATGGAAAATTTAGATTTTGAATGTTTGTGTTACATAGCCATGTTAAAAGTGATACAAACATGCTGCAAAGGCAATCAAAAAACGCTTTTATGTGTCTTAAGGACATTTTAAGTAATTTTCCCATGTGCAGTGTTTTGAAATTATGATTTGAAAATCGTTTTTGGGGAAAAGGAATTGTTTTTAAATTTATGACAAGGACATAATGGTGTATGCTTCTTTATAAGGCAATTGACTGTCCCTGATGTTATTTTTCCCATTTTAATGTAAGACCTTTCTCTGTGGTGCAAATTGCTTGTAAATATGCTCCCACTTGTGCATGGCAAATTTAGATTTTAAATGTTTGTGTTACATAGCCATGTTAAAAGTAACCCAACCATGCTGGAAAGGCAATCAAAAAACACTTTCATGTGTCTTAAGGACATTTTAAGTAATTTCCCTGTGGGCAGTGTTTTCAAATTATGAATTGAAAATCGTTTTTGAGGTAAAGGAATGTTGTTAAAATTTATGTGCGCTATATGCCCCCAAATTTCTTTTTCAGGGGTGCAGCAGGGTGTTCTTGAGACACCCCTGCACCTTTGGAAAAATTCCTAATTTGCGATGAGCTAATTGCTAATCGCAAATTGCACCTTCATTCATATGGGCCTCCTGGCCCATGGAAATGAATGGGTAATTTGCAATTAGCAATTTGCTCATCGCAAATTTGGAATGGTAAAGAATCGCTATTTATTCCTTAAAATTCGCTATTTAGGAAATGCAAAATAGTTTGATGGTACATATGGCGGTTGATGTCTAACAAGATAAGAAGCTTAGGGATACATTTATGATGACTGGCGCAATGAAGTGGACATTACTTACTTCATTGGTAGAGCTTTACATGTATTATGTCCTCTGTATTCTTCATCAAGCGTAACTTTAATCTGCAATCCTGAGTAGGCCTCACCTTAAACAAACCTCTGGATAGGCCACACCTTATCGTCATCCTGAATTAATCATTTAAAATGCTAGGGACAGATTTATGATAGGTGTATGCCTCTTTTGCGCCACTTACAAAACACTGTCCACGGGGAAATGACTTAAAATGTCCTTAAGACACATGAATGTGTTTTTTTAAAGCGTTTGCAATTTTTTTGGGTCACTTTTAACACGGCTATGTGACTGAAACAGTCAAAATCTAAATTCACCATGCACAGGTGGGAGCATATTTACAAGGAATGTGCTCCATGGGGAAAGGTCTTATAATGTAATATGGGAAAAATGACATCAGAGACAGTGAAATGCCTTATAGAGAAGCATACACCATTATGTCCTTGTCATAAATTTGCAAACCATTCCTTTTCCCCAAAAACGATTTTCAAATCATAATTTGAAAACACTGCACATGTGGAAATGACTTAAAATGTCCTTAATTCAAAATTTGCTATTCCTTATTTTGCGATTGCACTGAAGGATTTGCAAATTTTGCGATTCCTTAAAAGCAATGTATCAAACAAAAAATATGTAAAAAATGACATTAAGGATTTGGAAACTACCACCAACTTCTAGTTGGTGGTAATTTGTGAATTCTTTTCAAAAAGCATTTTTTTCCAAAAACCAAAAGGTGCCATATGACGCCAATACATGTCCTTAGGGCATGTATGTGCGCCATATGCCCCCAAATTTCTTTTTCAGGGGTGCAGCAGGGTGTTCTTGAGATACCTCTGCACCCTTGAAAAAATTCCTATTTTGTGATGAGCTAATTGCTAATCGCAAATTGCACCTTCATTCCTATGAGCCTCCTAGCCCATGGAAATGAATGGGTAATTTGCAATTAGCAATTTGCTCATTGCAAATTAGGAATGGTAAAGAATTGCTATTTATTCCTTAAAATTCGCTATTTAGGAAATGTAAAATAGTTTGATGGTACATATGGCGGTTCATCTGTAACAAGATAAGAAGCTTAGGGATACATTTATGATGACTGGCGCAATAAAGTGGACATTACTTACTTCATTGGTAGGCCTTTACATGTATTATCTCCTCTGTATTCTTTATCAAGCGTAACTTTAATCTGCAATCGTGAGTAGGCCTCACCATAAACAAACCTCTGGATAGGCCACACCTTATCGTCATCCTGGATTAATCATTTAAAATGGTAGAGACAGATTTATGATAGGTGTATGTCTCTTTTACGCCACTGTGCGTCACTTTTATGATGCAGTGGCAGTGCAAAAGATTTGCTATGAGGCGAGAAAATTACAAATTGATGCATTTAGGCAGATGTGTCATGTTGTAAAAAAAACGTGCCACATGAAACCGATGCAGCAGTGATGCAAAAGATGCACCATGTTGCAAGACAGGCCAACTTGGGGTCATATGTATCAAGCTAATTACCATTCGCAAAGATCAAAATTCTGCAAATTTCAGCCTTTGCGAATGCTAATTAGACAAATGGTATGTATCAAACAAGTTTGATGCAAAATAAGGAATAAGCTATTCCTTATTTTGCGATTGCACTGAAGGATTTGCAAATTTTGCGATTCCTTAAATGCAATGTATCAAACTAAAAATATGTAAAAAATGACATTAAGGATTTGGAAACTACCACCAACTTCTAGTTGGTGGTAATTTGCGAATTCTTTTCAAAAAGCATTTTTTTTTTAAAAACAAAAGGTGCCATATGACGCCAATACATGCCCTTAGGGCATGTATGTGCGCCATATGCCCCCAAATTTCTTTTTCAGGGGTGCAGCAGGGTGTTCTTGAGACACCCCTGCACCCTTGGAAAAATTCCTAATTTGCGATGAGCTAATTGCTAATCGCAAATTGTACCTTCATTCCTATGAGCCTCCTAGCCCATGGAAATGAATGGGTAATTTGCAATTAGCAATTTGCTCATTGCAAATTAGGAATGGTAAAGAATTGCTATTTATTCCTTAAAATTCGCTATTTAGGAAATGCAAAATAGTTTGATGGTACATATGGCGGTTCATCTGTAACAAGATAAGAAGCTTAGGGATAGATTTATGATGACTGGCGCATCACCAGGGATGTGCCAGTCATCCTGCGCCGCTGTTCCGCCACCCATGGTGTGCTGCATTTACAATGCGGGGCATCATGGGGCAAAAATGGCACAGATGCGTGACGTATCTGTGCTGTAAAGGTAGTGATTGCTGGAGTTGTATCGCAAGTGCGATGCAGCTCAAGCAAGGCTCAGGGGTGCCCCATCTCCACAATGTTGCGTCAAGACCTATGCCTGCTTAAAGCAGGCGCAGGGTTTTGACGCAGCTTTCTCCTATCTGATTGTAAATACGGCACACCATGGGTGGCAGAGCAGTGGTGCACGTTAACTGGTGCATGCCTGGGGATGTGCCATTTAACATAAATCTGCCCCTTTACATTTAAGTATGTGCAGGGGACACAGAGTTGGTGAGGCTTATCCAAGGTTAAGAAGAGATGAGTCCTGTTCACTGAAAAATTAGACATAGGCTTCACCTGCTCAGCATCGCTGGACATGGCTAAATAATAGCTGCAAAATGTTACTCTTGTTAAACAATTTTACTATTATAATCTCTGAGATTTGTCTCTTACTCTGCAACATCTCATTGTTGTTATCTTTCTTTAAAGATAAAGACAACATCAACATGAGCGACAATCTGCAATCAGTTGATTTTGACCTCATCATTGAACTTGTAATTGAAACATCAGTGGATGTTGATCCCTTGGATGATTTAAATCCTGAGGATGAAGAAGAGCGTGATGAGGATGCAGATTTGTCCGAATTATATGACATAGGATGGGAAGCTGACCTGCTTGAGCCTATGGAAATATAAACATTTATTTTTAAAATTTATAATTAATAAAAAGTAAAAAGGTAAACCGTTTAATTTAAAAATAAAGACACCTTCAAAAGCAGGTTATGTGTAGTGTCTTCAATAAAATATTAAAATATGCTCATAAAATTAGATCAGATTCACATATAAAATAGCACAGGTAACATGAATATAAATTCCATTTCTTTTCTGCTATTTCTGTATTGTAAATTTGCCAAGGACTAAAAAATCTTCTATTTAAAATGTCAAGTAGTGTGTTAAGTTTTTGATCACTGTTATTGATTTACTGTTTGGTAATAGTGGTTAATAACATTTTTTTATATATTTTACCACAGATTCAACTGCAGATCATTTCAACATTTCACCATGACATCGAAAGAAAGAGAGAGAAAGGCTGCAAAACGTCAAAGACAGCAGGTGAATCAAAAGAAGCAGCAGTCCTCTAACAAAAAGATTTGTCAAGTCACGAAGAAAGCACCGGGTAAGAGTACAAAAACATTCATAAGAAATATGTGTAGTAAAAAAAATATTACTACAGAAAATGTTTCAGTCCATAAAAAGAGAACCAATTCAAATGGAAAGGAAAGGCCAATCAAAAATGTTACTGCTAGAGCAAGAGATAACTCTGTGCATGATAGTAGAAGGAAACAACTGTTTAGGGACATTCGTAAACGAATGTTCCGCAACAGGATAATTGGCAATTTGTTAAAAAATATTAAGAAAGGTCAACAGAAAGTGGTTTTTTATAAGAGAAAAAAAAAAGTTGAGAAAGTTATTGATCAGGCATTTGAAATTAAACGTAAGTTATTTATTTTGATAATCAATAGAATTAGGAAGCTAAACAAGGCAATTTATGATTTCAAAAGAAATAGTAGATGGAAGAGAATAGTTAATCGTAGTAATTTTTGTGAAATTATTTCTGGAGAATGGATTCATAGTTCAAGCTGTGAGGCATTTTTTAATGAGGAGAGTTATTTCCAGGATAATGATTTGGTGCATGCAGTTGACACCAGTGGTCGTGCTTATGAAGTGAAAGATGGTTGTCCAGTTGAAAAAGAAAAACTTGTGACAACAGAGGCAGAAGAGGTGTTAGGTAATGAGGTTTTAGGAAGATGTGCTAAGGGTCTTGTGTACACCTGGAAGTGTAGTAGTATTTGTAGTGTGCGACAGGATTCCATCAATTTGCTTTGTGATTTTGTACGGTCATTTAATAAGAAAAGTTTGAAGCAGAAAATAAGGTTGTTGCAAGAATTAGATCCTTGCCTAGTGAGAGAAGTGACAGGTTTGCATGGTCATTCACTGGCTTGTCTTTCCAGGAGAGTATGCCAGAGTGTTTTTCATCATTTCAGGATGCTAGCAGTGCATCATAATAAAGTGAGGAAATTAGTTAGAATGTTGTATTATGCTAAGAGTCCAGCAATTATGCTTAAACAATTATGCGCTGCTCTTTTGCATGGTTCTGAAATAGATGTGAAGAATATATGTGAAGAAATTGAGTTTTGTTACTTTGGAAGTAAAGAGGAGAATGTTGAAATTGACCAAGAAGAAGCGGGTAATGTGGAAGATAGTGTACAGGTTTCCAGTACAGATAATTTCCAGAGGGAAATTGCGACGTTTCAGGTCAAATCAAGTGAGAGGCCAAATGTCACTTGTGTGTGTTGTCGACGCACTTATTATAAGAATCAGACTAAGTTAGTGGATTTATATGCAAAAAGTGAAAGGGAAAATAATAGTGAATGGAAGGATTTTGCAACATACTTGATGGTAGAAAATTGTTTTGATTTGGGATTGGATCAACGTGTGTGTACTTATTGTTGTTGCAAATTAAATCAAAACCAGATGCCTGCTAGAGCAGTTCATAATAATCTGGAATTGGTTGAGATTCCTTCTGAATTGAAGGATTTAAATACTTATGAATCTATTTTGATTCAAAGTATCCATCCCTTTCAGGCTATTGTAAGAATGGAGCCAAAGACAGGGAAATTGCCTCCATCAGATTTACAGAGAGGATTAAAGGGAAGAGTTGTTTATTTGCCTCTAGATTTGAAGAAAAACATTAACACAATTGGAGTAGAAAAAGTGGAAGAGGAACCTCTGGTTATCTTAGTTAATGGGGTTCCGACAAAGAATAAGAAAATATGGCAAGATTTAGTAGATGTTAGGAAAGTTAAAATGGCAACATTGTATTTGAAAAAAAATAATAAATACTATAAGAATGCATATATTGCAGAAGAGGAAGTAAGTGAGGAAGAGGATAGCGATTTGTGTGCTGGTCAAATTGAGAAAGTAGATCCCTCTACTAGTGAAGAAATATATGAACATTATAGTGTTCATCCTTTGCATTCCAAGGAAGTCATGGGGAATGCTATTGAGTTGTTTCAAATGAAACAAGCCAAAGGGAGTCCCATTAGTGTTTGGGAGGAAAGTTTGGAAGCTCGGTGTTTCCCACAGCTTTTTCCAACAGGTCAGGGAGGAAGATATGATGAGCGACCTCATCAAATTCCTGCTTCTGAATACCGGACTTTGCGATTGTATGCAGGAGATGCTAGGTTTCGACAATGCATTCCTTATTTGTTTCATCTCCTGTTTGAAAGCGATCTGTCTGGACTGTCATATGCAGTGAACCACATCTTGAAAAGTGGTATACACATGCAAAACATCTCGGCAAGTGACTTTATGGATAAAGTCAATGTCCAAGACAGTATTTTGGATTCTCACCTGATTAATCTCATGGCGTGTCAGCGTGGTACTAATGAGTACTGGTACCGTCGTCATGGTGATTTAAAATGTATGCTGAGGAACTTAGGTACTCCCACATGGTTCCTCACTCTGAGCTGTGCCGAGTATGGCTGGGAAGACTTACTTGAATTTCTACGAGAGGCAAATGCTAACGTAGATAACATCGAATTCAAGACACCCGGAGAACTGTGCTCTTTGGATCCAGTCAATGTATGTAGGTACTTCAATCATAGATTTGAAGCTATGATGTCTTTCATCATGAATAAGAAGAATCCACCTCTTGGAGAGGTGTTGGATTTCTTCTGGAGAAAGGAGTACCAAGCAAGAGGTGCTCCTCATATACATATGTTGCTGTGGATCAAGGATGCACCTAAATTTGGAACGGATCCAGAAGACTCAGTGATGAGTTTCATCCAACAGTATTCTACGTGTGCTGTTCCAAACGCAAAGGAGAAGAAAAGCCTAAGAGAAAAAGTTCTGCGTTTCCAAAGCCATCGATGTGGAAAGTACTGCCGTCGTAAATTCCGAAACAAGGACAAGTTCTACACTAAATGTCGTTTCGGCTTTCCACGACCGGTGATTTCTAAAGGAAGAGTAAACAGTTTGATGTCTTCGCTGCGACATAATGTCATGAAGAAATCACCTAAAAACACATACAATTTGAAGAGGAACGAAGAGTCCAAGTACATCAACGACTACAACCCGGTGATTTTGTCCATGTGGAATGCTAACATGGATATACAGTTTGTGGCTGATAACTGTATGGCTGTGGCTCGGTATGTGACGTCTTACATCACCAAAAAAGAGAAGACAGAATTGAAGGATATGTGGGAGGACATTTCCCATGAAAAGAGCCTCAGCAAGAAGTTGTACAGTTTCAGTCTGAAGATGTTGTCGCATCGAGAAATTGGAGCTTACGAATGCTCTGACCGGTTGTCTTCAGCAAGTCTCTATGCCAAGTCCAGGAGTATCGTTTGGGCGAGTCTTGGTCTTGCTGCAACGCGTAATCGAGTTCTGAAACCTGTGCGGGAAATTGAGTATTTGGCGGAAAAGGAGCCAAACAGTACCGACATTTTGAAGACCAACATGTTGGATACATATTATCCAAATAGAAGCAGTCACCTCGACAATGTTTGTCTGTATGAGGTTCTTCAAAATTACATATTCAAGAGGAACATCAAAGAAGATACTGAGAAAGGAGTGTATGCTGTAATAGGAAGTGAGGGATGTCTGGTCAAGCAAAGAAAATGCCACTTGGTAAACCATCGAAAATTGAGTGGCGAATCTCCTGAAAAAAAGGAGTTTTTCTATTTAGCACTTTTGCAACTTTTCAAGCCTTGGCGTGCAGAAGAGGAACTGCTTGGAGATTTCCTCTGTTACGAAGACTCTTTCAATGCCGCCAAGGAGACCATAGAATGTCCTGCTTTTCCCAAATATGTAGAAATGTTGAATGCGGAAATTGAGCAGGAAGCAACGATTGCAGCCGAGATTGCCAGAGACAGTTCTCAGGACAGTCAGAGTTCTGCTTCATTGAGTCAGGATCCACTAGGAGGACCTGTTATCGAAAATGAAGCTGCCACTGCCATGAATGAAGTGGAAAGAGCCATGGCACATGCTCAGGAGGATGCGGTTAACTTAGAAGAGTTGGAAAGACAACTCAACGTTGAGCAGAGGAAAATATATGACGAAGTTACCATGCAAATTGATCATGGATTAAGTCATGACAAGAAAGAGTGCTCATGTACGTCGTTGAAGCCTGTCCGACTGTACGTGAGTGGAGAAGCGGGAACTGGAAAAAGTTTCCTCATTAAAGCAATTTCATGCTATTTGCAGGAAAGGACAGAGTCATCGCTGTCTTGTGTTGTCACCGCTCCAACTGGACTGGCAGCACATAACATTAAAGGGATTACTTTACATCGTTTACTGATGCTGCCAGTGGAGCATATTTACAACAAGGGGTGGTGATGGACAGAGTCTCTGAATTAAGCAGAGTACTCTCACCCAGTCAAGAGATCAGGGCTAGATCCAACACCGTTTTTTAGCTCATTGCACCATCCCAGTTTCAGAACCTGGCTGTATGCAAATTAGTCTGTCCCTGGCCCAGTGCATCATGGGAACAGGGCAGACCAGACTACAAAAGCCAATTCTTAACTGGAAAGGAAACAAGCTTCCAGGGGGCGGTTTCAGGCATTGCAGCCGTCTTCGGCCCGCTTTGCTTGAATCCTGATGGTGCAGTGAGCAAGGGACTCACATCTGAGTATACCCTTCCACACTTCTAGTGGCTAAAACGATTCAAAAAGAGGGGTGGTGATGGACAGAGTATCTGAATTAAGTAGAACACTCCTACCCAGTCAAAAGATCAGGGCTTGATCCATCACCAGGTTCTGAGCTGGGATGGGGCAGTGAGCTAAATAACGGTGATGGATCAAGCCCTGATCTTTGGACTGGGTAAGAGTGGTCTGCTTAATTCAGACACTCTGTTCATGACCACCCCCTTTTCTGAATCGTTTTTGGCCACTATAGGTGTGGCAGGGTATACTCAGACATGAGTCCCTTGCTCACTGCTCCATCAGGATTCAAGCAAGCCGGGCCGAAGACGGCTGTAATGCCAGAAACCAGTCCCCGGAAGCTTGTCTCCTTTCTGGTGAAGAATTGGCTTGGTAGTTTGGTCTGCCCTGTTCCCATGATGCACTGGGCCAGGGACAGACTAATTTGCATATAGCCAGGTTCTGAGCTGGGATGGGGCAGTGAGCTAAATAACGGTGATGGATCAAGCCCTGATCTTTGGACTGGGTAAGAGTGGTCTGCTTAATTCAGACACTCTGTTCATCACCACCCCCTTTTCTGAATCGTTTTTGGCCACTATAGGTGTGGCAGGGTATACTCAGACATGAGTCCCTTGCTCACTGCTCCATCAGGATTCAAGCAAGCCGGGCCGAAGACGGCTGTAATGCCAGAAACCGGTCCCCGGAAGCTTGTCTCCTTTCTGGTGAAGAATTGGCTTGGTAGTTTGGTCTGCCCTGTTCCCATGATGCACTGGGCCAGGGACAGACTGATTTGCATATAGCCAGGTTCTGAGCTGGGATGGGGCAGTGAGATAAATAAAGGTGATGGATCAAGCCCTGGTCTTTGGACTGGGTAAGAGTGGTCTGCTTAATTCAGACACTCTGTTCATCACCACCCCCTTTTCTGTATAGTTTTTGGCCACTATAGGTGTGGCAGGGTATACTCAGACATGAGTCCCTTTCTCACTGCTCCATCAGGATTCAAGCAAGCCGGGCCGAAGAGGCTGAAATGCCAGAAACCGGTCCCCGGTAGCTTGTCTCCTTTCTGGTGAAGAATTGGCTTGGTAGTTTGGTCTGCCCTGTTCCCATGATGCACTGGGCCAGGGACAGACTGATTTGCATATAGCCAGGTTCTGAGCTGGGATGGGGCAGTGAGATAAATAAAGGTGATGGATCAAGCCCTGATCTTTGGACTGGGTAAGAGTGGTCTGCTTAATTCAGACACTCTGTTCATCACCACCCCCTTTTCTGTATCGTTTTTGGCCACTATAGGTGTGGCAGGGTATACTCAGACATGAGTCCCTTTCTCACTGCTCCATCAGGATTCAAGCAAGCCGGGCCGAAGAGGCTGAAATGCCAGAAACCGGTCCCCGGTAGCTTGTCTCCTTTCTGGTGAAGAATTGGCTTGGTAGTTTGGTCTGCCCTGTTCCCATGATGCACTGGGCCAGGGACAGACTGATTTGCATATAGCCAGGTTCTGAGCTGGGATGGGGCAGTGAGATAAATAAAGGTGATAGATCAAGCCCTGATCTTTGGACTGGGTAAGAGTGGTCTGCTTAATTCAGACACTCTGTTCATCACCACCCCCTTTTCTGTATCGTTTTTGGCCACTATAGGTGTGGCAGGGTATACTCAGACATGAGTCCCTTTCTCACTGCTCCTTCAGGATTCAAGCAAGCCGGGCCGAAGAGGCTGAAATGCCAGAAACCGGTCCCCGGTAGCTTGTCTCCTTTCTGGTGAAGAATTGGCTTGGTAGTTTGGTCTGCCCTGTTCCCATGATGCACTGGGCCAGGGACAGACTGATTTGCATATAGCCAGGTTCTGAGCTGGGATGGGGCAGTGAGATAAATAAAGGTGATGGATCAAGCCCTGATCTTTGGACTGGGTAAGAGTGGTCTGCTTAATTCAGACACTCTGTTCATCACCACCCCCTTTTCTGTATCGCCAGTGGAGCATGACAACAAATTACAATATCACAAGCTATCTGGAGATGCTTGTTTTGAAGTTTCAAGAATCTTGAGGAAACTTCTTATCATTGACGAAGTAAGCATGGTTTCCAATGTCATGCTTGCCTTTGTGCATTTGAGAATGCAAGAAGTTCTCAAAACAGAGTATGATGTGTTATTTGGTGGCAAACACATCATTGTTTTCGGAGATCTTTTGCAGCTGACACCAGTGAAAGGGCAACCTGTGTTCAAAATGCTCACGCATGAAGATACCAGGAAGTGCCTAGGCAGCATTGGCAACGTCAATATATGGTTAAACTTCAATTATGCTGAACTGCATGAAAATATGCGTCAGGCGAAGGATGAAGTTTACAAGACTATTCTACAAGATGTTAGAATTGGAAAAGTGACCGAGCATGGGAAAGAAGCTTTACATGCACGATTACTGTCAAATTTATATCCAGAACAAGATGTTGTGCCTGAGAATATTTTTCAGAAAATTACTGATAAGAAATCTGGAATATGTTTGATGCCAACTCTTGCAGAATGTGCCAAATTCAACAACAAAATGTTGCATTTAGAAAAGCAAGAGATTGTGAAACTGGAAGCTATTGACAGAGTAGAGCATATGGGATCAACAATTATTTTGTCTGAGAATCTGAAAACAAAATTGGATTCATTAGAGAAGAGTATATCTAAAACTGCAGGTTTTGAAAAGACTCTGAATGTGTGCTTGAACTGCCGTATAATTTTAAGAAGGAATTTACATGTTGAAAGAGGTCTGGTAAATGGATCAATGGGTAATGTTGTTGATTTTGTAAAATACAGAAATAGAGATGGAATTGAATTTTTAAAAATTAAATTTGATGGCATTGAGGAAGTACAGCTAATTGGTCGTTGCTCTGCTAGATTTTTGCTTGTAAAAGACTTATATGTTCGCCGTAAGCAGTTTCCTGTTTGCTTGGCATATGCGGTGACAATCCATAAATCGCAAGGTTTAAGTGTAGACTGTGCATTGGTGAATATTGGCAGTTCTGTGTTCAAGGAGGGTATGGCATATGTGGCATTGTCACGAGTTAGAACTTTATCGGGATTGTACTTGATTGAGTGTGATGTCACAAACATTTGTGCGGATCTAGATTGTGTTAAGGAATACAATAGGTTAAGAAGAGAGTATGCGCCACATTTGCCTCAGTATCCTTTGTTTGAGAAACGTGTGGTAGGCCGGAAACGAAGAAATGTGACCAATACTGGGGAGGTTGTAGCAAAAAGACGAAAAGTCGATGAACCTAAAATTACAAGCAGAAACAAAAAGGATTCTATTGAAGATGTTGTTGGTTTTCAATTTGAAAACAGTTCTGGTGTCAACTGCTATGCTAATGTAGTGGTTAATGTTTTGTTTTCTCTAGAAAATGTAAAAGAAGAGATTGTGGTCAATTCTGATCAAAGATTTTGCAGTTTGTTAAATTCTGTGTTAGAGAAATGTAGCACTGATAGAACAAACATAGAAAGTGTGTCTGAAATTCGAAATCTGTTAGACAGATGTTCAGGCCAAACACAATTCTCTCAAAATATTCAGCAAGATTGTCAGGAGTTTTTAATGTATATGCTTGATGTATTGCATGCTGAAGGTGTAGATGTAGATCAGCTGTTTGGGCTTTCTTATCAATGGCAGCATGACTGCGAGAACTGTATGGTATCAAGTACTACTAGTGTAGACTCAGAAAGATTTATATATTTAACTTTGCCAGACAGTAAATCAGTCTCCTTTAATAAGCTAGTAAAAGCAGCTGATCACAACATGGAGTGTAGCCAATGTAAATCTGAAATGATGTCCACATTATTTATACGAACATATGGCCAGTATGTCATTTTAATGTTCCAACGATGTAGGCCTGATGGAACAAAATTGACAACTTTAATTAAAAATTTTGTAGCTTCGCAGTTGTCAATATCAGGAAGGACTTTTGTAACTGCAGCAATTATATATCATGACGGCCCTTCAATAACATCAGGACATTACACAGCTTATTTAAAGTCTAGAAATGGCTGGTCATTCTGCAACGATTCTGTTTTAATTTTCAAAAAAAAATTGCCGTATGACCTTAAAAACTCTTACCTGGTGTTTTTAAAACCAAAATTTTAGGGAAATAATCTCAGGATGTGCTCTGTGGAATTTCAAGAAGTTCTAATGGCTCCTACACAATTTGGCCTTGAGGATAAGTGTAGTTCAGAGACATAACTTCTAACCATAAGACTGGACGTCATGGAGAAATAAGTGCACTTTGAATGAGTTCAGAAAAACTATTTCTTTTTATAAGCTAATTGAAGCAGCCAATCAAAACATAGAGTAGAGGGAATGTAAGTCTGCAATGCTGTCTACTGTTTTACATTGCTTTGTGATTGAAAGTGATGTAGAGAATTAAATAATTGTAGTAGTCATAGAGTTAGTGTAAGTCTGCTTCATAGTAAGCAGTATCAGTGTCATAGGAAATGTAGAACATGACTGAGCAAGAAGGGGAAGATATTACTATTCCTGGATTGTGAAAATGATTTTCAACATTTTAATTCTGAAAGTTGCAGAAATGCCAAATGACGGGATTGGCTTACAAGAAATCCAAGAGTTATAAATGGCTCTGACAAGATTTGGCCTTGTGGAAACTTGTGGTAGAGAGCAAGAAGTCATTTATTGCATGTAACATGTTTTTAAAAACGATGGAGATTTTCTTTCAGAAAGTGGCGGGCTGAAAGTAATAACAGCATAACAGAGTGTAAGCTGTTCATAGGACATCCTTTGACGTCATGGAAAGTAAGTTAACTTTAAGGAGTTCTGAATTCTGATTTGTTATGTTGTATGGGTTTTTTAAACACAATCATTTTGATTGTGTTTTTTTTTCCCCGCTGTTATATGATGAATACCTTCAAGTCACTGTTTTTAGTGAATTTTGATACATTCTGAGAACAGCAAAAATAAACCATTTAACATGTATAATTAATTCTGTACTGTTTGCATTTATGATGTATATGTAGAACTGTGTAGGAGGCATGGAGAAGGTGAGGCTTCTGTAAGTGTCAAAGTTGTTGCATGCAGTGCTGCGCTTCTGCGTATTCTTTCATAGGCTAGACTACATCTGCACAATGAGATACCTAAGCAAAGGAAACACAAGTGATGTGATTGTGAAATGAGCAAAATAAATTGCACGTATTTCATTTACATCACCTGTGTTTCCTATCATTACGAATCACATTGTGCAGATCAAGTTTAGGTCTGTCCAGGGAAACATAGGAGGTTTGGACTTTGTTCAAGAGTGCAGTGGACATGACTCACTTCATTGGTAGACCTTCACATATATTATGTCCTCTATTCTCTTCAACAACTCGAAATTTCATCTGCAACCCTGAGTAGGCCTCACCTCAAACAAACCTCTGGATAGGAGACATCTTATTGGCATCCTGAAGCAATTATTTAAAATTTTAGTGTCTTGCGACACTTTTCTGAGACAACAGCAATGCAAAAGATGCACCATGTTTTAAGATAGGCCTCACTTCATCTGCATCAAGATACTGTTAGTTTAAAATGTATATCTTTAGGACTGTGTAGGGGGCCTGGAGAAGCAGAAGCTTCTGTAAGTGTCAAAGTTGTTGAAAAACTGTTTGTCCTTCAATCTTTTCCCTTGTCTTTTGTAATTTTTAAATACATGTTTTAATATTTTTCAAATGTTTGTTCTCTCTTTCACAGATTGAAAGTATAAAAACAAAAAGTGAGTAATTTAACGACAATTATAAGGTAAATGTTTTGTACTCTTTTCGTTACATTTCTATCACATTCACCTACTATTAGTTCCACAGCTTCATTTCTTTAACCCTCAGTTTCCTGCCTTTGCTACTTCCCTCATTCCTTTCTCTATTACCTACTTACTCAACTCCTTCCACTCTTTTTGTCAGTCCCTCTCTTCTCATAGTTCCTCACTCTTGTTCACTCACTCCGTCTCTATTACTCTTAGTGTCTTTGACTGATCACTGTATCACTATTTGTTCATAATGCTTTCTCTGTGTAGTTGAAGCACACTAAGGGGCATATTATGAACACAGCCAATAAAATCATTGCTGTTTTTATTGGCAGAAAACTGGTGCAAAAGTGGTTTTAGCGGCAGTTTTCTACCGCAAAAGCGGCTTTAGCGACACATTTCTGCCAATAAAAGCTGCAAAACTTTTATTGCCTATGTTGATGATATGGCTCTGTTACTTACATTTCTTTGCTGTTTCAATTAATCTTTTTCTGTTATTTTTTGTTTTCTGTTTTCTATTTTTTCTCTCTGTTATTC
This sequence comes from Lissotriton helveticus, assembly GCF_964261635.1. Taxonomy (NCBI): domain Eukaryota; kingdom Metazoa; phylum Chordata; class Amphibia; order Caudata; family Salamandridae; genus Lissotriton; species Lissotriton helveticus. The sequence continues at coordinate 1,946,873 of NW_027611680.1, forward strand.
CCCATGTTTTAATCTTATTTTGAACATTCACTCACATTCTCCAAGAAACTCTTCTTTGTTAATGTTATACTCTCTTTTTTTTTCTTCTATCACTTCCTTATCTATTTTGTTTTTCACAATTATACCCTCTTCCGTCTTTTCTTCGGTAAATAGATCTATTAAACAGTATCTCTTCTTTACTCCCTATAGCTGTCTTTCTTTTAACATCACTCTCTGTTTACTTTCCTTATACTTACTCTATTTTAAAAAAAAAAAATTTTTTGGTTAGCTCCCGGTCCGCGTACCGGGAAGCTAACCGGGAAGCGAACCAAAAGAAATAGAGCTTGCCAGAGTGCTAAACATTCTAGCAATTTTTTAATAACGGGGAGGTAGTTCTGAAAAGAACTTTTTTTTTTATATTTTTGTTGTTTTATATTTTGTTTTTCTTTTTTGAACATTATTTGCTTTTTTTGTATTTTTTGAACACTTATTTGTTTTTTTTTGTTTTTTTTCAAAGGGAAAGAACAGAAAGAGGCATTGAAAAAGGCTCAACAGGAGCAAAAAAAAAAATTAAAACTTGCTGCGTTTGGAGCATCGGTGTTTCTCGAAAGCCAAATTAATTAAATTCAGACTCATGTTTGCGCATGAAATTAAAGTGCCACAATATAAGCATGTCAGCTTCATATGGACAACATTTTTTTGAATATTTGGCACTGTTTCGTTGGCCTCTCCAACTGTGAGAGAGATATCAGTAGATGTTCTTGTCACCGAAGTTGGGGGGTTCTGTTGTAGTTCACGCATCTCTGCACGACTATAGTTGATTGGATGCCACCTCTGCATATGTCGGTGCATCGTGTGATTTCCATAACTGTATTTTTTATTAGTGCCCCGGGATAACTTATCTTGGCAGATAAGGCACGTAGCATAGCGTGCATTGACTTTTTTCTCTCCTGGTGGAATGGAAAAAAATTGCCAGATAAAGCTAACTTTGCGATGAGATACCCGGGGTAACTCTTTGACAAATCATGGTCCCTCTTCTTCCTCTCCGTCTTGTTCTTCCTCTTCCTCCTCTGTGTCTCCAATAAACTGTGCAGGTGGTCCTCTTTTCCTATGAGGAGGTGGTGGTGGTGGTGGTGGGGGTGCAGAAGCTGAAGATACTATTGAAGCCATTTTTTAATCAGAGCAAATGATCAGGTCTTCCTTTCTCAAAGTTGAAAGTCAGAGTGAGAAAAAAGGTGGGGGCTTTCATCATTTGGGAAAAAAAATAGTTCTAAACCAATGAAAAGTGTTATTTTTAGGTCACCTGACCTAGCCTTACATCATTATGAAACCAAAAGTGAAATGAACCAATGAAAAGTTTTATTAACAAGTCACATGACCTCTCACGCTCATGTTACGCGCTGCGGAACGCGTCCCGGTTAGCTTCCGGGTCGCTGCGCTTCGCGCCTCGGTCCGTTGCCCCGGGGCACTTCCGGGTGCGCTAACGCGGTACGTCACAAGGCGCATTGCATTACGCGGCAACGCGATACGTCGCGCTTTCGCGACGCGCCGCGGATCGCTTCCGGGGAGCTGCGTTTCGCGCCTCGGTCCGCGCCCCGGGGCACTTCCGGGTGCGCTAACGCGGTACGTCACAAGACGCATTACGCGGCAACGCGATACCGTCACTATGTTGATTTCTTACCGGTTCGCGGACCGGGTCGCGGCATCAATTTGAGCTAACGGAAAGCTTTCCGGTTCGCGGACCGGGAGCGAAACAAAAAAAATATTTAAAAAAATTTATTAATAAACATATAAAATATATTTTTGGATTTAAAGAAGAATACATTTTACAGCTATAGATATTAGCTTTTAAAAAAACAATGAAATTCACTGAAAAAACCATAGGTTATAGACCATGTATAGTTAGGAATTAGCATTTAAAAAACCTTGAAAATTCACTGAAAAAACCATAGGTTATACACCATATATAGTTAGGAATTAGCATTTAAAAAACCTTATTTTACCCACACAAAACCATTGAAATTCCATATATAGTTAGTTGTACTAACTATATATCGCGCACCCGCAATCCACTGCTGATCATGTCACATATTACATCATTCATGACATGGTCAGTGACATCACTGATGACATCACTGATGACATCTCAAATGACATCACTGATGACATCACTGATGACATCTCAAATGACATCACTGATGACATCACTGATGACATCTCAAATGACATCACTGATGACATCACTGATGACAACATCCAGTGACTGTATTTTTCTGTAAAGTTAAAATATGTCTTACATATTTAAGAATGAGTGGATGTATAAGTGTCTGGATGAAGGATTTAGTAGGTGCATGACTGACTGTATGAGTGAGTGGTTAAATGTGTCTCACTGAGTGCATGGGTTAGTGACTAAACTGTCTTAATTTGTGCATCATTATGTCTGTTCTTCTGTAAACTGCTGCATGTGTTGATCAGTAGCTATATGAGTAACTATATGGGTTATTGATTGGTTGCCCAAGCATTTGTATGGGAGACTGAGTGTGTGTGTGGGTGGCTGGGAGGTGTATGACTCTGTGCATAGATGTATGGGTTCAAAAGTGCATGTGGAAACAGCTGGATGGGTGGTTGACTGTGTGCATGAGTGTATTGGTGAGTGAATGGATATCTCAATGCTACATGTCAAAGTAAGTACATATGTAAAATACAGTACATGTGAGAGTTGACATATATATATAACTGTGCATAAGAGCCAGTGAATGTGTGAGTGGCTGTATGGATCATTGTGAACTTGTATCCAGGATTGTATAAGTGAGTAAATATGTTTTAGTATATGTTTGAATAAGTAAGGTGTGTATAACTGTATAGTTGTGAAAATGGAGGTGTGATTGATTCTTTGCATGACTGACTAGGTGTGTAAGTAACTCCATGGATGAGTGACAGTCTGTGAGTGTCTGTTCACACTGAGTGTATCTAAGGTTATATTACAGTCTGAAGAGGTTCATCGTATTATCACATGAATGATGTCATCAGTGATGTGATCAGTAATGTCAAATGAGATGTCATCAGTGATGTCATCAGTGATGTCATTTGAGATGTCATCAGTGATGTCATCAGTGATGTCATTTGAGATGTCATCAGTGATGTCATCAGTGATGTCACTGACCATGTCATGAATGATGTAATATGTGACATGATCAGCAGTGGATTGCGGGTGCGCGATATATAGTTAGTACAACTAACTATATATGGAATTTCAATGGTTTTGTGTGGGTAAAATAAGGTTTTTTAAATGCTAATTCCTAACTATATATGGTGTATAACCTATGGTTTTTTCAGTGAATATATATATATATATATAACATTTCTATGGCAAAATGAAACCCCGTGAACAAAGCCTGTTTAGGCTGAAACGCGTTGGTCCAAGTACGAGTAAATAAACCTTCGTTATAACCTATTCTACCTGTGTGCGGCTTCTTTTGAGTGAAAAAAAATATATATATATATATATATAACATTTCTATGGCAAAATGAAACCCCTTACTTTGTTCCTTTTCAAATTAAATGTAGTAAGTGTTACCACTTTATTCCAATCAAGATGACTTCAGGTGTGCCATACTTTTGTCATAAGTAAGACTGTTAGCGTTCTAGTTGTTCTTTAAAACACTCTGGGACATTCTGTCATTGGGCTATAGTTGGGCTACATCTGGCTGATATTTGGGCTACATTTGTTTTTTTTGTCTCTGGCGGCCATCTTTGGGCTACATTGGGCTTCATTGGGCTTCATTGGGCTACATTGGGCTACATTTGGGCTCCAACATATATATAGCCCAATGTAGCCCAATATATATTTTTCAAAGTTAATTTTCGTAAAAACCACTGGAGCATATATCTTGAGACATAGCAAAGGCACATCGGGCTACCAGTCCCTACAATTTTGCCAAGTTTCGTGGAAATCCATTCAGCCGATCGAGCTAAAAGTGAGTCCAACCGCCCTATGGAAAACTCAATGTTAAAAACACGTTTTGGGACCCCCCTTTTTTCTCGGCCCCCGCTTGACGAAACCCCCCCAAATTTTCAGGGGCTGCTCAGAAACAAAATGTTCCATTTTCCAGAAAATTTCAGCCAATTCCGTCCTCAAACGCCAAAGTTATTCAACATAGAATTTTCAAAAATCCCATAGGAAAAAAAATCCTAACTATATATACCTACTGGCGACCGCCAGTAGGTAATGTAAGTTTTATTATACAGGTAAATGAATGGTAACTTTTTTTCTAAGGCAGTTTTGTATTAAAGTAAATAAACATGTTACTTTTCTTAGATGTTACAAGTATTCCTTTATTATATATTTTTTTACAATTGGCATTTCTTGTAGAGTTTGTTTAATACATCCATTAGTATATATGACTTCACAGGTTGCAGGTAAATATTCCATCAATTCATCTGTTAAATCTTCTGTAGGTATGAGCAGTAATTCAGTGGTGGCCCCATTCTCTTAAAACCACCCCAAGCACAGTTATGGGCAAAAATACAATTAAAAGCCCCTGCACAGCATTATGGGTTAAGATTAGCATCATTATTAGCATTCATGAAAGGGTTTCAATGTTTTTGAATTTTACTCATCAGGGACATCTAGGGACGACTATGTGAACTGCAGCTTGATGTATAATATTTTAAATGCTATTGCATTTGCCTCATCAGGGACATCTAGGGACAACGAGGTGAACTGCAGCTTGATGTATAATATTTTAAATGCTATTGCATTTGCCTCATCAGGGACATCTGGGGATGAGGAGGTGAACTGCAGCTTGATGTATAATATTTTAAATGCTATTGCATTTGCCTCATCAGGGACATCTGGGGATGAGGAGGTGAACTGCAGCTCTTTGTAGAATTATTTGGATACTATAATATTCACTTCCCACTGCTAATCTCGTCCCATAATGCTTTGCAGGGGCTTTTAATTGGGACTGTATTTGTGACCATAACTGTGCTTGTGGTAGTCCTAAAAGGATGGGACCACCACCGATTCGAATCGTTCAGCAAGATGTGCTCTTTGTTTTGAAGGCATCTTCTTGGTTCTCCCCCTAGCTCCTTGAGGAATCCTTCTTCTTCTCCTGGGCACAGCACAGCGGAGCAGCAGGATGAGCAGACCTCTGAATCCATGGTGCCACAACACTGTGAAGCTGCAGAGAAAGGTGGAGTCAGATGGCACCACACCACACCACACCTAAGCAGGAATATATTCACTGAGCTGCTGGTAACTAAGATGGGGTTCACAGCAGCAGAAATCTGGTGCATCATGACGGATGCACCCAAAGGCACCTACCTGCTGACGTTCATGTCCGAACAAATCTGCAGGAGGTATTGGCAGATGTGCTGGTCACGACGGGAGGAGAAACCCTTCTCTGACTTCCACCTGGAATGCCAGCTCGTGCTGGAGGTCAAGAGAATGACCGTGCACGTCTACAACCCACATGTCAATGTCCAAGACCTGACAACCTTCCTACGCCGCCACTGCACAGTGACTAAAGCACCCTCCCGCAACCTGGACAGTGATGGCATCTGGGATGGTAAATGGACAGCAATGGTGAAGCTGAAGGAGGACCCGTTGGCCCCAGATGGAATCCGCCACCCCCCTTCCAGTTTCTCTCTAGGGCGCGACTCAGGATACCTGTACTACCCTGGGCAGCCCAAACTATGCAACAGGTGCAGCAAACCAGGCCACACTGGCAAAGACTGCACAGCGCAAATATGCAGGAACTGCAAAAAAGAAGGCCACACAGCAAAAACCTGCAAATAGAAAACCCCATGCAACCTCTGTGGGGCTGTAGGCCATCTCTTTAAGGACTGCCCAAAAAGAGCCAAATCCTACGCCCACGCTGCCCAACCTCAGTGGAGAAGCCAACCAGAGGAGGAGGAGGCAGAAGTGACCCTGCATCCAGTCCCAGCCCCGCGGCAGGAGAGGGGGACCGGGAAAGGGAAGGGCCACAACCAGAACGCGCCCAAGCCCAAGCAGGACACCGCCAAGGTCCCATAGACACAGACACCCAACGATACCATCCCTGAGCCCGGTGTAAACAGTGAGCTAATGGAGACTCCCACCCCAACTGCCACCGAGGCCCCGGAGGAAGGTGCCTGGACAACACAGGAGCGCAGGAAAAGGAGACACTCAACGGACTCTGAAGGAGCAAGCAAGAGACCCTCGAGCACCCACAACTCCTACTCCGCGCTCGAGGATCCAGAAGAAGAAATGCAGCCGGAACAAGACACCACGAATGAGCAACTCAAGCAAGTGACAGAAGTGCTGAGGGAGATGAGGGCGCTGGCAAACTCCATGGAAGCATCCCTACCCCCATCGCCAACAAGAGTAGAAGAGGTTGAGATCACCATCGAGGGCCAAGAGCAAGACCTGCCCGTCACCCCAGAGGAGGCCGACCACGAGCCCAGCCAAGAAGGTGGAGCAGCCATCGTGCAACAGCAAGCAACAGCCGCCGAGCAGGAAAGCCCAGCACAAGAGACCCGACAGGAGGCTCAACCAGCCCCGTAAGTAGCCTTGTCGAATGTTTTTGCAACCAATTGCCTCGACTTGATAATTAGTCTTTAAGTATTAAGTTTACTCTTAAAAACTAATTAATGATGGCTATTTCATTATTTTCCGTAAATGTCAGAAGTATTAGAGACAGGCGCAGATGGGCTAGTACTTTGAGTTTTCTTGCCAGCCAGGAGTGTGATGTGTACATGATTCAGGAATGCTCCATCCCCTTTGCAACGTCATACTCCCACCTAGAGCAGCAGTGGACCCTAGGGCCTTCCTTTTGGTCTGGGTGGAACAGCAGTAGGTCTGTGGGAGTGGCTACCTTAGTCAGAGGAAGGCGTTTCACGATGGACTCAGTCACCGAGCTGGGGGGCGGCAGGGCTCTTGTCGTCGACGGTTCGTGGGCAGGAGAGCCAGTTAGACTCATCAACGTGTACGCCCCTTCTGACGTAGGCGAGCGACGGGAGCTGTTTCAGCGCCTCAGGCCACAGTTGGTCACCTCTAGAACAAATTTGATGGGTGGGGACTTCAACTGTATTCTAGAAGCAGGTGGTAGATGTGGGGCCAGGGCTGGGGAAGGACGGATGGATGACGCTGCGAGACTACTGGTGGAGATGGTGGGGGAGGCCTCCCTGACAGACGTCATTGGGACCATGGGGGCGGACGCCAGGAACTTCACCTGGAGTCGCCCTGATGGTTCCTTGCGCTCCGGGATAGACTTCATCTTCACCTCTCAATCAGTGAAGCTCAAGCAACATTCAATGGTGACAGTTCATTTCTCCGACCACAGAGCTATCCACTTCCAAGGGGAACTGACGGGCAAGTTCCTGACAGGTCCAGGCACTTGGAAACTGAATAGCTCTCTGCTGGAGAAAGAGGGGGTGATGGAGGTGTTGAGGGAGACATACACCCAGTGGCAGGCCATGAAAGACACATTCGAGTCCACAGGGAAATGGTGGGAATGGGTCAAGGGCAGGCTCCGGGATTTTTTCAAGAATGTGGGCAGGCAGGTTGAAAGGGGGAGAAAGAGGGAGTTCAGTAGACTACAGCAAGAGCTGCAAGAACTGCACGACCTCCAACTCCGGGGATGGGACGTCATGAGCACCCTGGAAGAAGTCAAGAAAGAGCTGAGCGAGCACTTTCACGACGAATCCAGGAGGATCATTTTCCGTTCCAAGGTGGAGAACTTGGAGAAGGGGGAGAAATGCAACTCCTTCTTCTTTAAGAAAATCCACTCTGCGCACACCCCTCTGGTTCAACTGCGCAACAAGGAGGGACCCTCTGTGACACAAGGGAGGACATTAAGAAGGTAGTGACAGATTTCTATGGGGACCTCTACTCAGAGAAGAGGTCAGAGGGAGACCAGGCAGAAAAGTTTCTTTCTGGTATCCCAAGAACTGTTTCCCCAACAGTGAGAGAAACCCTAAATGCCCCCCTGACTTTGGACGAGCTGCACCTTGCAGTGAAATCCTTCAAGCCAGGAAAGACACCGGGTAGTGACGGTCTCCCAGTCGAGTCTATGCCTCACTGTGGGACCTAGTGGGACCGGATCTCCTGCAGGTGTATGAGGAGATGGAGAGGGAGGGAATAATGCCCCGCACTCTGAGGGAAGGAATGATTGCTCTCTTGTATAAACATAAGGGGGAGAGATGTGACCTAAAGAACTGGCGTCCCATCTCTCTCCTGAATGTAGACTACAAGATCCTTGCAAAGACGCTAGTGAACAGACTGAAGGGCGCCATGGGAGAGTTAGTACACCCAGACCAGACCTGTGGGGTCCCGGGGCGCAGGGTCGCAGATAGCCTGGCACTGATAAGGGACACGATCCAGTACATCACGGGGCGCAAGATCCGGGCTGCCCTGGTCTGTCTAGATCAGGAGAAGGCTTTCGATCGCGTCTACCATGAGTTCATGGAGAGGGTACGACACGGGTTTGGGCTGGGGGAGCGCTTCTGCGGTTACGTTAAAGTAATGTATAAAGACATCTTCAGTTCAGTCATTGTAAATGGTTGTAAAACAGACCCCTTTCCTATCAGGTCTGGGGTAAGACAAGGCTGCCCGCTCTCGCCACCTCTGTTTGTTTTGGTTATAGAACTTTTCGCCGAGTACATCAGGAAGAACCCAAACATCAGAGGAATCCAGACACCCGGCGACGCGAAGAGGAAGGTCAAGTGCTCGCTGTACATGGACGATGTCACCCTCATCTGCGCGGATGGAGAATCAGTCAAATCCCTGCTGGAGGCGAGCACAGACTTCGGCAAGGCATCAGGGGCGAGGATAAACGTGGACAAGTTGCAGGCCAAACTCTTCGGGCGATGGGATCTCTGCAACGAGCCTCTCCCCTTCCCCATTGAGGCAGGACTGATGAAGATCCTCGGCGTCTGGTTTGGAGGACCAGGGGCGGCAGCGAAGAGCTGGAACGAACGCTTGGCCAAGGTGAAGCAGAAACTGGGTCTCTGGAGCCTGAGAAACCTGAGCATTGAAGGGAAGGCTCTGGTGCTCAGGAACGACGCCCTGCCCGTGCTGCAGTATGTGACACAGGCCTGGCCACTCCTGGCCAACGTAGCACGGGCCATCAACAGTATGGTGTTCCATTTCGTCTGGCACTCAAAGATGGACAGGGTGAAACGGTCGGTCATGCACAAGGAACACCGCAAAGGGGGGAAGGCAGTCCCCGACATCCCAACGATCCTCAGGGCGTTCTTTGTGTGTGGCTGCGTCCGGATAACCCTGTTAAACATGAACAAGGACCACTCTGCCTACAAAGTCTTCCGCTTTTTCCTTCTCCCGGTGTGGAGACGGCTGGGATGGGATAAGTGGGAAAATGCAGTGACTTTCAACTGGGACCTCCCATGGTACTACAGGGTGTGGAAAAGTTTGTGGGGGAATTTGGGCTGAACTGTGTCACTCCTTGCCTCTGGAAGCCCAAGACAATCCGCAAACTGATCAGGACCAGGGACACCACCGAAGCAGTGAGTGACCTGCCACCAGCAACGGCAACGCACGTGTGGGGAAATGTGTCCTCCCCAAGTCTGACCAACAGACACAAGGACATAGCATGGATGTCTGTGAAGGGGGGCCTGCCAGTGAGGTCCTTCATGCACAGCAGAGGCCTGTGCCCGCACAGGAACTGCCCAAGGGGATGCTCCGCAGAGGAATCTGCACACCATCTCTTCTGGGCCTGCCCCTTTGCCCAGAGACTAAGGGCTGCCTTACGACAAGAACTGCTAGCCCTTATTCCCTACGAGAACATTACAGAACAGTCCATGATGTACGGGCTGTTTCCAGGGACACACAAGGGGGAAGCTATCCAGGGGTGCTGGAGGCTCCTCTGCTGTATTAAGGACATTCTCCTGTTCGCCAGGACCCGCCTGGTGACCAATGGAGAGGTGGTGAACCGAGAAGGGTGCCGCAGGATGGTGCTGAGCCTGCTTAGAGACTATGCAGCCATGGACAAGCAGAAAAGTGAGGAAGGGGAAGAACTGTAACTAACCCCCCCTACCCCACTGGACTCTTTAAAGTGGCCCCATTAAAAACTGCAAGCGCTAGCTGCAGACATTTCTGAACCCCAAACCGACGTTTTGTAAATGGTTTAATGCATTGATTAAAAAGTTGAAGTGGACTGCCTTCCCTAAGGGGGAGGTACCACTTCCTTGAAAACTATGTATCGCAAACTTTTAAGCACTTAATAAAAGTCTTTGCCCCAAAACTAAAAAAAAAAAAAAAAAAAAAAAAAAAAGGGGCCTTGAATAATAAGTGTTACAGATGGGTCGGAGTCAGAAATGACGCCCAGAGAAGGAAGGAAGCAAATGAAGTGCACCCCCCCCCCCCATTGCTGCAAACCAGCTCTAGACGGAATTTATACATTTAGGATCACAACAGCACAAGTCACCATGGGGCTGCTAGGAGCCTTGCTCTCACTGGAGGGGGCGTGGCCAGCAACAGTCATTTGCATACCCAGAAGCCTCTGCGGCAAACACCCAATACATCAGTAGAGGCGACACAGGCCTCTGTTTAACAGTAGAAGGAGCGCCTGTAGCTGTGCACACAGAGGCATTCATGGGGGTGACTGACACGTCACCGGTGAAAAGTCACCCTACTAGTAGGAAGTTATATTTTTATTGTGACTGCGCGGACATGACAACCTTTCACCATGTTGACTGTAGAGCTCTTCGTGGATCACGCGCACTCCGAGGGGCCGTGAGAAGCGGGAGTTTATTGTAGTTTTTGAAGGGTTTCTGTACAAGAAATTCCGTGATTGGTTGGAAATGAGAATATCCGGTGGCGGTTTGGCCACGCTGAGGAGAGAAGCCCCACTGCTTTCCTCAGGAAGGCGCCATGAACGTCACGTGACGCAGAACGAGGCGCCTGCGCGAAGGACTGACGCGCGCCTGCGCGAAGGAGCTGGAGCTGCAACGCTCCCTCCTGCCGCTAGAGGTCAGGAGACTCCGGAGGAACCTTCAGCACGTCACCAGCACTCTCCATACCCACAATCCTGTGCGCGCCTCATAATGCTGCTTTACTTTCATATAAATGCAGGGCTCTTTGTGGCATTGAATATGATAAAGAGCGGACATTTAGGAACGAAGGGGCGGAGTATCAGCCCGCTAGTAGGAATGCACGAACCGTAGTTAGGCACACTACTTTACTAAGGGAAGTTTCTGGGTAATTTGCTTCTTATGTGACATTTTAGGAAGCATTGGTAAAATTAGTAGATAGTTTTCGGGTTAGAGCCTGTAAATAAATCACGATTTAGTGGTGCCTTTGTCTGAGTGCCATGTAAAACGTGAGCTAGGCTTGTGTTTGTCTCTGTATGTGTCTTTTAGGTTTATGTCTTTGAGGAGAGCGTGCAGTGTTTTTGCTGATATGTCTTAGTTGTAGTTGGTTGCTTATTTGTGAATCCATATTATCATCTTATTTGTGAATCCATATTATCATCTTCTGCAAGAAAAACATCAACACCACACAATAGCACATCACCGCCACATCCTTCTCAGACCACTCCTTGATAACCGACACCTACCAGATACAAGCAAACAAGAAAAGAGGGAAAGTGTATTGGAAACTGAATGTTGCCCTCCTCCAAGAAAAGGCGCACTGAAGGATTTTGAGGCAATATACGAAGACCTAAGAGGCAACAAACCACATCACACATCCATGGCAGGCTGGTGGGTGCAAACAAAACAACACATAGCCGCCCATTTCAAAACCATAGGGAGAGAAAGAAGTGCACATAAGGCAGAACAATTTGACATCCTGCAAGATAGAATAGCTCTCCTTCACAAGTTAGATGGCCTAGAGATGAAAGTACAACAAGAAATGACAAAGGCAAAACAAGAAATGAACACATGGTTAGAAGAAAAAGGGAAGGAGACTATCTTCAACGCCAGAGTAAAACACTATGAAGAGGGAGAAAAATGCACCTCCTTTTTCTTTAGGAAAAAAACACAAGTTCAAAAGAAATTCAGGAGCTGATAGACAAGGAAGGGGAAAGTCAGGAAGGGACAGAAAAATGTAAACAAGTGGCAAGAATGTTTTATGAAAAACTGTACCTAAAAGGAAATGAAAGCCAGGATTTAATTTCACAACATGTTGACCTAATTGAAAACTGTTTGTCATCTAATGAAAGTGATTTTATGAAGAAAGAGCTCACAGGGAAAGAGTTCTTGCAAGCTCTACAGAAATGTAACAAGCTATCTAGCCGGGGGTGGATGGGCTCCCATGGGATTTCTACAAGGTTTGCTGGCCAATCATATCCCCAATGTAATAGAAATGTTTTATGAATGTGTATGGAACAACTCCATCCCAGACACTTTTTGTCATGGGATAATATCTCTGATACACAAAAAAAGGACCAGAAAAAAAGATTGGTAACTTGAGACCAATCTCCCTTTTAAACGTGGACTACAAGCTTTTCACAAAGGTTCTAGCCAACAGGATGAAGAAAGTATTACAAACCGTAATACACAAAGATAACACCTGCACAGTCCCAGGCAGACAAATCAGGGACAACCTTATAACTTGAAATGCTATATACAAACGCAACTAGCTGTGTAAATATAAGTGGATCACTGTCTAACCCCTTTTGCATCCAGACAGGAGTACGTCAAGGCTGCCCCCTATCCCCAGCCCTCTTCATATGTGCCCTGGACCCTTTACTGATACAAATCAGAAAAGACAAACTCATCAGAGGGACACTATTACCAAGAGTCAAAGGGCTGGAGGCCAAATGCATTGCTTACATGGACGACCTCACAGTAATCTGCAAAACACCACAAGCAGTGAGGACAACTAATTTGCATCTACTAATCTTCAGCTAAGCATCCGGACTAACTTAAACGAGGAGAAAAGAACAGTTCTCACCAAGGGCCAATGGGACAACCTAACCAAGCTACCAGTCAAGACCACCACAGAGCCCACGAAAACTTAGGTATCCACTTCTCCCAAGACACAAAGGGGGAAAAAACTGGCAAGAAGCAACAAAGAAAGTCACAAACAAACTAGACCTCTGGCGCACAAGAAAGCTAAGCCTGGAAGGGGAAATCTTGCTCACAAAAGCAGTTATACTGCCAATCCTTTTATACATAGCTGTGGTTTCCCTCCAACCAAAGCCATGCTACAAAAACTGAACAGGCTACTTTTTACTTTTCTTTGGAACTCTTCAGCAAAACAACTGAAAAGAGAACTCATCTGCAAATCCCACGACAAAGGAGGGAAGAAAATGCCACGTGTTGGAGACTTTTTGCTAACTAAATATTTCATGCTATGCTACAGAAGCCTGCACAGCAAGAACACAAAAAGTGCAGCGTACATCAAATTTCACGCAGGCTTTTTGTTCCACTGTTTCAAACTCAACTCAGTAGCAAACAAAGTCTTTGACCTCATCACACCCCCAATGTACATACGCCGAGAACCCCTCATGGTGAAAAACAAAGCTCTACTGTAAGACATTGGGGAGAAAACTACGGCAAGACAACTGACCACTGACATTGAAAATCAAACAACAATGAACACTATCGCCAACTGGCCGGAAAAAAAGACAGCTGAAACGTGGAAACAAGTAAGCTGGAAACGCCTGACCAATGAGCAAAGAGACTTAGCCTGGATGGTTGTCCACGAATGCCTCCCCACCAGACAGTTCCAACACCGCAGAGGGATGGCGAGAACACAAAAATGCCCCAGAGAAAGCTGCCTACACAAAGAAACAACAACTCATCTGATGTGGAACTGCCCATATGCACAGACACTATGGAAGAAGCTGGGCAAGCTCATAAAACACATAACCTCCATGATAAACCAACAACATGAAAACATTCCATTCTCTACGGCCTGGTTCTACCCTCCGCAGACAAAGAGACCGCATGGAAAATAATCAACGCAGGGAAAGAAACCCTGTAGCTCTCCACAATCCTATTACTTTTCTCCCACAAACAACAGACAACAAAGGAATGATTAAAGTTGTGTTTCAATAAAGCAATGATATATGTAATGTATGACATTAAAAATGTAGGCCAGGCGGAAGCTATCCAAACATGGAAATATAAAGAGTGGGCCAAATGGCTAATTAAAGCGTCATAAAAGGCCCCCCAACATTGGGTACGTCTTAATATATTAATGCATCTAGATGGAAACCACCAAAGTACATGTCTGCGAGCACCACACTTTGGACTGGTAAAAAGTACACCACCCTACAAGGGATTGGTTAAAATGTACCATGCACCAAAAACTTCATAAATAAAGATATATTGTATACAAAAATATTTTTACGAAAAAAAAGAAATTGGTGGGTGCCAGTGGTACAGAGTAGGAGCTGTTCTATCACGAAAGAAGGATGGCAATGAGTGGGTGGTTGCATATGCATCTCGGACCCTGACACAAGTCGACAGAAATTTTTCAGTGATAGGGAAAGAATTACTCACTCCAACTTGGGCTGTAGAGTGTTTCAGTGTGTATGTTCAGGGCAGGTAAATCAATATCTGTGCAGACCATAACTCTTTAGTGAATATTTCAAAACCAGGAGGTGGAGAAAATATAACAACACAGTTAGCACGATTGGTTTCAAAGTTGCAAATGTATTATTATGATATTGTATGTGTTCCAGGCAAAAATACTTGTGTTTCTGATGGGTTGTCACAGTTACCAGTTGAATCGTGCAACACACAGGAAATGGATGAGAGTGGGGTACATGTATGAAGATGTGATGTGTCATAGGAATAGGGATGTGGCGAATGTGTTAGAGTTGTTGGAGGCGAAAGGGATAGAAGAAATGGAAAAAGATGTGGTGCTGCTGGGTGTAAAAAAATTCATTGTAAATGTGTGGCCTTTGCAATGGCAATTGCAAGCTGCATATAGAACCCATTTTGGAAGGAAAAGGGAGAATTATCCTTTTGTAAATGTATTGTCCTTAAAGGAGGTAGATTTGTACCTCCTATTAGGATTCGCAAGAACATCATCAAGTTAGGACATGAAGGCAATTGGAGGATGTCAAGCATGAGGCGGAAAGTTTAGGAACAAAATTAGGTGGCCAGGTTTGGACGGTATGGTGGATAGTTGGGTGAGGGAATGTAGTACATGCATGTCAAGTGACAAAGTGATTAAACCAATCATGGTCCCTTTGCAAACTGTAGATTCATCTAATGGGCCATGGTGGAAAATACCAATTGATATTATGGGGCCATTTGCAACGTCACCATCCAAAGAGGCATATGCCATTGTTCTCATTGGGCATTACTCTAAGTGGGCGGCAGTTCATATGGTTGGTAGCGTGACCACGGAGGTGGTTATTGATTTTTTGGAAGATGTTTTTTCCAGGAAAGGTGTACCAGAGTCGTTGGTGTCTGACAATGGGCTGGTGCTTAAATAAAGTAAGATGCAGTCGTTTTTGGAAAAATGAAATCATGTAAGGGCGTTGTTGTATTATCCCGATAGTAATGGCCAGGTTGAGCGGTTCAATGGAATTGTCAATGAGGCAATACAATTTGCACTTAAGTCTAGCTTATAATGGATGAAAGGGGATGCTCTTGTAACTCACTGGCTGAATTTTAGCGAGGAGGTTTCGCAGACTTGCTTGCTGCCCGAGGATATCTTAACAACTCGCCGGACCCGCTTCGCGGGTCCCGCATCGTGGGGAAAGGACCCTGTAATCAACTGTCACCAAGGGGTAAGGCGAGGGCACAACAGGGCTGCGAGCGCTGTGACCACAGGGACTCAGTTTCCCAGGAGTCCTGTGTGAACTACCACCACCACCTGGTCCGCTCTCCCTGTCAGCCTGACCCGCCCCCTACATCGAAGGAAGGATTTAATCCAGCTGCGCCGAGCAACAGAGGGATGATCTTGTAACTCACTGGCTGAATTTTAGCGAGGAGGTTTCCCAGACTTGCTTGCTGCCCAAGGATATCTTAACAACTCGCCGGACCCGCATCGCGGGTCCCGCATCGTGGGCAAAGGACCTTGTAATCAACTGTCACCAAGGGGTAAGGCGAGGGCACAACAGGGCTGCGAGCGCTGCGACCACAGGGACTCGGTTTCCCAGGAGCCCCTGTGTGAACTACCACCACCACCTGGTCGGCTCTCCCTGTCAGCCTGACCCGCCCTCTACATCGAAGGAAGGATTTAACCCAGCTGCGCCGAGCAACAGAGGGATGCTCTTGTAACTCACTGGCTGAATTTTAGCGAGGAGGTTTCACAGACTTGCTTGCTGCCCGAGGATATCTTAACAACTCGCCGGACCCGCATCGCGGGTCCCGCATCATGGGCAAAGGACCTTGTAATCAACTGTCACCAAGGGGTAAGGCGAGGGCACAACAGGGCTGCGAGCGCTGCGACCACAGGGACTCAGTTTCCCAGGAGCCCCTGTGTGAACTACCACCACCACCTGGTCCGCTCTCCCTGTCAGCCTGACCCGCCCTCTACATCGAAGGACGGATTTAACCCAGCTGCGCCGAGCAACAGAGGGATGCTCTTGTAACTCACTGGCTGAATTTTAGCGAGGAGGTTTCCCAGACTTGCTTGCTGCCCGAGGATATCTTAACAACTCACCGGACCCGCTTCGCGGGTCCCGCATCGTGGGCACAAGACCTTGTAATCAACTGTCACCAAGGGGTAAGGCGAGGGCACAACAGGGCTGCGAGCGCCGTGACCACAGGGACTCAGTTTCCCAGGAGCCCCTGTGTGAACTACCACCACCACCTGGTCCGCTCTCCCTGTCAGCCTGAACTGCCCCCTACATCTCCCCCCGCCTCCTCTCCCTTTTAGCGAGCAGAATTTACCGCTGCGCGGGAGTGCGCTGGTGCGTCCCGGGAGAAGCCCGGGACAAGGGCGGGACCGTCTGTGGCCGTCAGGGGCCAAATGAGGCTAGGCTGGGCCCGGTCCCTTACATTTATAACTTGTCCATTTTTTGCTAAAGGTTTGTTGCCTACTGGGGTGCCTCAAGTATCAAGGATGCCTACAGACATGCCTAGTCCTTTACCCTCTAGTGTTGGGGTCTCCATCCTTGGCCCCCTTGATAAATACTTTGCGAGGGCAAATAAAGAAATTGACAAAGAACTCCTGCTAGCGGAGAAACGCGCAGAGCGTCGTCGCTCTATAGAATCACTAAAAAGGAAACCATTGATTACCCCCCAAAATGTAACTATTTCCCAAGAACTGGGTAGTACTGGTAGGTTGGATGTAGATGCTGAATTATTCAGCACCGACCCCATACCTAGCATTTTTCGAGATCATAGTACAACCCCTGCCGACCTTGAAAACACTAGTATTGGCAATTCAATTAGTCCTTCTATTGTTTCTAATAGTCTTATTGATCTAAACTCTTCAGTTCCTCCGATACATGCAACGCAACTTCATTCAACTTTATCTAATCATCCAATCAATATTGTTGAATCTCTTGAGATTATCTCATCACTGACTGCTAGCAAGTCCAAAATTCATCCCAAAAATCCACGGAGGGTATCCCACACTCCGCCAAGGAAAAAACGGAGAAAAGATGGGATAAAGAGAAAAGGGGTAAAATTATTGAGCACTATTCCTCATCTAGTGGGCCCTAAAACCAAACCAGCTGGCCCACTAGTGAGTGAAGTTTTACCAGAAACTCAATTATCACCATCCCCCCTGGAGAATCAATAACTATGCATAATAAAGAGCCTACAGACCTATTTGAACAGCTTAAAAAATCTTACATGCTCCCACTCATGGAGAGAGTTAGAATTTTGGGGGAAAAAATGGATTGCCTACTAGCAGCTGTCCACCTGAGCACAACCCCTGATCTTGTGAAACCCGGAGACCAGCCCCGACCAAAATGCCAGATAAGTTCAACTACATTGAACCCAAGTAGCTCACACAAAATAGATGGTAACCTAACACCTAATAATAAAAGTGTCCCCCCAATTTCTACTAAGCCGATGGCTGCTCACAAGCCAGCCAAAGAGAAGAAATTGTTGGTACCGAATAAATCGCCCCCACCAACGTTTAAGTCCACTGTGTTCCCAGGGGAAGCTAATACCAAAAGAACCATCGTAAATCGTAGAACTACAGTGGACTTACCTCCAGAGTCAGCTAACTTTGTGATCCTTTTAACAGGTGTTCCCACTATCAATATTGGAAATTTTGAACAATTTTTACGAAACCTAGTGGGTCTCCCTCAATCGACCCCTATGCTTCCCTTAATGTTGGATCTGGGTTGCTATCCAATAGAGGAACTAGCCAAACTGAGAATTATCCTATTATGGAGGAGAATATGGGTAACCCCTGAATTGGCTTCCTTTGCTGTGGGCGTAGAAGACCTCAGACGAATAGTGGGTAGTGGTAATATCCCTTGGTTTAAAGCGGTTAAATCCACTCTGTCAGATATGGGCCTTATCAAGCTATGGTTCGATCCAAGGACCAGAGTGTTCCCCGGGAAAAAGGATATCAAAGATCAGTTTTGGGCTACATACAGAAATAGACTGATAATGAAACATAGCTCATTAACCCTCTCTGGTAGATTTCTGAGCCACAAAGTGGATACAAGTATGGAGATTTACTGGGATGTCATTACAAAGGGCATAGATAAAAAACTCTTCCATCAATTTAGAGCAGGAACGTTACCCTTGAGGTCGTTTACACATAAATGGGGGGTGAGGGGGGGGATTGGGGATTTATGCCCACGGTGTCAAGACCAGAAGGAGACCTTGGGTCATTTCTTCTTTGTATGTCCTGCATATGTTGGCCCACGAAAAAAATGGCTTAAACCAATTTGCCAGAAGCTCAAGACTAGAGGGGCAGATGAGGCTTTAAGGTTGTTAGGGACGGTAACATCTCTCCCGGTAGCTATTTCGGTAGCAAAATTTCTAGGTTGGTCTTGGCTGATTAGAGTTAAACATACGCATAGTATTAGTTAGCCTGACAGTCTATTGTTACTTTTAGTATTATTATTATTTTTTATCTTGAACAGCCAGTGGTGATGTATTGTGATGTATCGTGATGTAGCGTGCATTATGTAATTCATGCATTATGTTGGCTTTAAATGTTATTTTGTGTGTTTTACTCTGTGATGTCTTTTATGGTTAATTTTACCGAAATAAAGACTTTTGAAACTGAAACTGGATGAAAGCGCTTCAAAGTATGTTGTTATCGTACACAATTACACATCATTCAGTAACAGGTAGAATGCTGTTTGAGGTGTTAAGAGGAAGGAAACCTTCTTCAAAACTTGTACGTTGGTTGTTGAGGATTAAGAAGGAAGAGAAAGGGAAGTCAGAGGCTGAGCTTCAGGTGAAGAGGAATGTGGAACGGAGTCAAACGAAAGTCCTTAACAGAATCAACATTGTTATTAATAATTTTTTAAGCTTGTAAAGCACACAGCTACCCCCAGCGTGAGTTTCCTGGCTCTAAGACAGGCGGCAGGTGCGGGTACTCTTAGAGGGCTAAGAGTTGGAAAATAGCCAGTTCTTCAAGTGGCATCTGAAAATAGATTCAGATTCAGCCATCTGCAAGGACATTGGCAGGTTGTTCCAGGCTTTGGCTGTGATCACTGCGAAAGCTCTGCCACCCATTCTGGAGCGGCGAAAACGGGGAGTCACCAAAAGGCGGAGATGGTTTGATCTGAGAGAGCGGTTACACTGAGCATGCTTAGGTCAGGCTCTAAAGTAGGCCGGTCCCTGACCCAGCATTGCTCTAAAAGCTAAAACCAGTGACTTAAACTGATTGTGCATGGTCACTGAAAGTCAGTGAAGCTTCTTCAGTTGGGTAGAAATCGAGTGGCGATATGGGATGTTATCGATCTACCTGGCCGCCGCATTCTGAACAATCTGTAAGCGTTTGATCATGGAGGCAGGAGCCCCAGCGTACAGACTGTTAGCATAGTCCAGATGTGAGGTGATCAGGGTGTGAACAATGATCCGCCGAGATTCCCGAGGGAGAAAAGGGAGAATTTTGAGAATCATGTGCAATTTACCGAAACACACTGAGGAAACCTGGTTGAATTGAGATTTACAGGATAACTCGTTGTTGAACTGGAATCCAAGATTCCAGGCTGAGTCCACAGGTTCCGGAGGGGGGTTCAACTCCAATGGCCACCATCAAAGAGGTGGAGGAGGGTTTTTTGATGAAAAAACAGCACCTCGGTGTTATCAGAGTTGAGCCTAAGCGTGTTTGATGCCAACCGGGTGGAGATGTTGCACACGCAGTGTCTAAAATTAGAGAAAGCTGCTTCAGAGTGACCCTTAAATGAGAACACCAATTGTGTGTTGTCAGCATTAGAAATCACTCTGACACCACAAGATTCTACCACTGAGGCCAGAGGAGAGAGATAGACATAAAAAAATAGCGGGCCCAGCGCAGAGCCCCGAGGGACTCCACAGTTCAGTGGTTTCTCCTCAGACACAAATGGCTGAACGGAGACCTGTTGAGTGCGGCGATCTTGAAAGGATCTGATCCAGGATAGAGGGGTACCCCGAATCACGAGACTGTATAGTCTCTCAAGCAAAATATCATGAGAGACCGTATCGAATGCCGCGGACAGGTCGTGAAGCACCAGCATCGCAGCTTCACCTGTGTCCAAACATTCACAAATGGTTTCAGAACCCTCCAGCAGCGCAGTCTCTGTGCTATATCCAGATCTAAACCCGGATTGTGAGTCGTGTACATGATGGCACGTCTCAAGATAGCTCGATAATTGCTCCTGAACTACTTTTTCCTGGACTTTGGCTGGTTTAGGTAGCAGGGAAATGGGGCGGTAATTTTTAATAACGGAAGGATCCGCATCCGTTTTTTCCAAAATAGGTATTAACATGGCCTGTTTCCAGGTCAAGGGAAAGATGGAAAGCCCCAGTTCACAGGGAGGTGTTCCAAATCAAGTTCAAAGGAGAGATAATGAGGGGGGCTAAAGAGCTAAATAATAATGCCAGGCAGGGGTCCTTTGTGGAGCTTGATTTACAGGCAAGCAATTTCTGGAGTGCTAAATCAGTGGAGATCGGGTGAAAGGTGGTGAATGGCTCACTATTGGTTACCACTGAGTTTTGAACCGGGCAATCCAGAGTAGGGCCGGACGTAGAGTAAATGTCTAATATTTTATCTTGAAAGAAGTCCGATAGTCCATTTCAGAGTTCCTGAGTAGGGGGAATCATGCTAGATAATGCGAATGGTTTAGCAAAATCTTTCACTATTTAAACAAGCCTTTACAATGCAATAGGTCTTGCATTTGTGAGAGAGCTATTGGCACTGAAAATTAAGTATGGGCGAATTTTGCGGATTTGCGATCTGCAAATTTGCGCGAAATCGGCCAAAAAATCTGCGAGTTTCCTAAAAAATTCACAAACTCGCGGATTTGCCCAAAAGACTGTTTCCCACTGTCTACAGTGGCTAACAGTAAGTGCTACCTCGTTGGGTAAATGTATAGTGCTTTTCCTACACTACAGCTACGTAAAGTGCCAGAAGAGTTGTCTCCAGTGACCATGTGTGTGTTACTATGCCATCGCGCCGAAGGGCGCCGGGGTCCCTTGAGTTAGCTGCTCATAAAAAATAAAAAAAATCCACCGGCTCGCGAGTTTGCGAATTTTCGGCAATTTCGCGAGATTCACTGATCGCGAAATTGCCAAAAATCCGCAAATTTCGCGAGCGTAACAAATTTTTGGCCCGTGCTTACTGAAAATGACAATGTATTTTATCTATGTGTTTTGGTTTGGAGTGGAGTGGATGTATGTGGTTTGAAGTGGAACTATTTGGGCTGAATTGGAATTCTTAGTTGTGGAATTTTATGGGGTGGAATTGTGTGGTGTGCAGAATATTTATGTCGTGCAATTATGTCACATACATGTTGAATACGTGGGTGAGAGCTGTATAGAATAGATAGAAATTAAGATATAGAGGGATAGGTAGTTTATGCAAGAAGTGATGAATGAACTCTAGATAGAGTAGCAGAAAGTGTGTGAGGGAGAGAGAAAGAAGGGGAGAGCATGCTACAGATGCATAAAGAGCGAACACCAAGTGGCAAGAAGTGTTATAAACAAGTTACCTATATTCCACTTCAACCGCACCAGTTAATCAAACCCTAAAACTCCCCCCACTTTTACAAATCACGTCCTCTGCTTACTCAAGCCCCAGATGCTCACTTGTTAGGTTGTAGAATTTGTTTCTTTTGAGCAGTGCCGAAAGGCTCCAAATACCCCACTGTACCGCTAGATCAATTCCAGGGCAAGTTTCTGCAGCATTGCAGCACCAAGAAAGTGCACGGAAACTGCTGAACGGACCTCACTCCTAGCCCGCCTCGAAAGTGCACTCCCCCCAATGTAATTCTGAGATTGGACGTCTAGTCAGTAAGATGTGTACCTTGTTCCTTCACTATATGGCTGTTATTAATGCCTGCTGCCAACGCATACTTAGAAAATATGCGTCTATATTTTTTATAACTATTTATATGAATCCTTTTTTTCTGGTTTAACGACAGGTATTTTGTATGCAAAAAAAGTGCCATAAATCACAAAACTCTGATGAATAAATCTAAGAGATTTTTAATATGATTGTCTAAATCCTATTCTTTTTTTATGTATGCACTTTTCCTGCTTTAGTGTTTTTTGAAAGTGAGAATATTGGCAGTTTCAAGATGGCGGGATTATTAGCGAACCACACAGTAGGGTTTGTTCTCCAAATAAGCTACAAACGTTGTGCAGCTGGGATGAATTTAGATCTAATCCGGGCGGGAGGAGGTGGTGGTGGGCGGGCAGCACGGTCGAGATTAAGTGAATTGCAACAGGCACAAAAGCTTAACATGCACTCTCAGTGTAACACGAGCATGTAAAGGATTAGGAACACAAAACGAATGTAAAGCACAGCAGACTTGAAGTGTGCAGTGTGCTGAGCATGAGGCACACAAAAAAAATAAGCGAGGCAGACGTGAAGTGAGAGCCACGATGAGCCAGGAGAACAAAAGGCAAAACAGAAGACTTATAAGAAGTGCTTCTGGCAGTCAGAGTAGAGAACACGCACCCACGGTTAAACATGAGCAGGCAAGAAATAAAAAAGGAGTCCCCAAAGGAACACATAAACACCTAAAGCATAAGGATACAGTACTTGGCAGGTGCTCCATGGGAGGAAACAAAAAAAGACAAGATGTACAGGATGCTATATTATCAGATTGCCTTTTGGATAAAAACAGATTAAGTCAGCAGAGGATCACTGAAATTATCTCTTTCTTGGCAACCCACAATTTAAATCAAACAACATCCAAGGTAGTGTGGCACCTGGTGAACTGGATCATGTCTAAAGGATCATAAACACGGAATGTAATCATGAAACATTCATTTAGTTTAACATTTCCAGTATTGGCCATGTGTTGCACTGATTGCATTTTTATAAACAAATTAGCCCAATGATGCATGTCACCAAACAGGGTCAGGCAAAAGCTAGTCTTTCCTCACATGCAAAAGCTGTGTCATAAACATTCAAACCATTAGCTCTACAACAGTAACACCTGAAGGAAATGCAATGGCTGATAGACCATCATTCAGCTAGGAAAAGTGTAAAAAGATACTGTCCCGCTACAGCTGGGCACTCAGAGGCATGGCTGCCTCGTGGAGAAGCAATACAAATCTGGTTACGGCTCTCCTTTTTCTCAATGCTGGTTGGTCTCACACTCCAAATATGGCCAAATGACAGTCATGTGTTAATGTTTTTATTTTTTGTTATCATAGTCCTTTTAGCTCATGGAAAAGGTGGCATAATGGGATGGGGTTAATGAGATTTTCTTTTAATACTTCTTAGTTCCCATGATGCCTCAATCTAGATTTCCACTGATTGCCTTGGAGACGGACTAGATGAGGCTTTTTAGCTAAACCTGTTATATGTAGAGCACGTTGAGAAGAATCCGCAGTAAAAATGCCTTCTCTCCCCAACTGGACCAAGAGACAGGATTTCAGAAATACTGGGGCATATTATCAAGGGGGTTTATCTCCGCTTTTTTGGCTTTAAAAGCCAAGAAAGCGGAGATAAAATTATCTCCCTATTACCGAGCTGCCGCTAACACCAGTTAGTGACAGCTAGTAGGAGATAGCGACCATCTTGGGCCCCACTTTGCATGTCAGTGATATTTATCACTAATGAGATGCAAAGTGGGCGTGCCAAGATGTTAGAGACTGAAAACAGTCGCTAACATCGCTATCTCCTATTACCAACTTTTGGAGATATTCGCGCTAAGCGGGAATATCTCCAAAAGCTAACACCTGCCCTGAGCAGTTCTTAGCCATGTTATCCAATGGGAGGTGGATAACATGGCTAAGAGCATTAGCTCGCTAAAGCATGAATATCGCTGACTTTTCAGCGATATTCATGCTTTGCGGCGATTTTTACCGCATTTGCGTTAAACCTTGGTAATACCAAGGTTTATTTGCGGTAAACATCGCCGCAGCGATGCGGTAAATTATTGTCTCTAACCAAGCAATAGCGATAATTATCGCTATTGCTTGGTAATATGCCCCACAGTGCTTTGCATGGACTCATTTAGACTCCTCGAAATGTCCAGTGCTAGCTGTAGGCAAGCAGTTCTTATTGCAGAAGTTAGCGGGAACGTTGCAATGAACTACAGTGTGCGCAGTTTATCACAAGCAAAACGGGCAACGTCCACTATGCAAATAATATGCGTTTCATTTTTGGTTGAAGTGACAGAGTTCATATAGTGGTCAGTAAGGGAAATAATTTACAATTTTTGACCCCCAATCACATTTAAGAAAGTACAAAACGGAAAAAAAAGTATTAATGCTTGCAACTGTACTGAAGTAGCGGTCGGGCTTCAAGGAGCCTTCAGGGGGGATGTATGTCATTACGACGCGGTGTTTACACCATGCTACCATTATAACGCAGTTATCACAATGCAAGTCGTTACAACGACTTGCGTTGGAGGGCGCTGGATTGTGGATTATTTTAATTTTCTATTCCAACTCCAGCCGACGTAACAGTAAGGAAGGTGTTGGAATCTAGTAACGACTTGCGTTGTGAAGGCTGCGTCGTAAAGGCCCCGCGGTGTAAACACTGCGTTGTAAAGGATGTTTCCCTTCAGCGGTCACTCAGGTGCCAATGTTTGTTGGCAAAGCACCGGGGCCTTGGGTCTTCAGTGCCATCATTGTTACTGTTTCACACATGGTGAATAGTAAATGGGAAAAGACGACTACAGAAGAAATAAAACAGCACCTGGGATAGACGCTCTAGAACACCAACGGGACTTCTGCACATCGAAGTTGATAGCGGTTTAAAGCCCGCCGAGAAAATCCTCTTCGGTCGAGGGAGCCACTTCTCTGGTCTCTCCCACACGTATCTCTACCGCCTATGACGCTTTTGCTCGCTGTTCCTAACGCGACTGTGACTTTGTTTCCTGTGACAACTCTCCTAGTCACGTTCTATGCAATGAATTAAGGGATTTAGCTTCATGCAAAAATGCCTTTCAATAACAATGGGAAAGATATAGTTGCTTAGATCAACTTAAGAGTTACTTCAAACATCTCGGGCAGATTTACAAGCCCCTTGCACCAATTTTTAAAGTGTAAAAGTGACGCAAAAGTGGTGCAAAGGGCTTGTAAATCTGCCCTGTCATCTCCTATCCATCAGACCTTTGAGAAAGTTAAAACTTTCAGTACAATTGCTTAAAAAAGCTTAAAATTGCTTAGGTGTTGAAAGGTGCAGTGAAACTTGAAGATGGGAGAGTGCGGATTTTATGGCATGTGAGTGAGTGCAAGAGAGTTAGCGGACATAATGGTCAGGAGTGTGGTATGCATGACCCTAAGTGGATACTTGATGGGTGATAAGGTGTGTTCAAAGGTTGAAGCAAACTCTAGGGTGAGTGAGATGTGTGGGAGTTGTGGGGTAGCCAATGGTGGAGGTCAGTATGTGCGGGTGAGGAAACCAGGCCTAGTGGAAAAGGGGGCACCTCGTTGGTCTGATCCAGTGAGGATCGTAAAGGTGTTGGAAGGTGCAGTGAAACTTGAAGATGGGAGAGTGCGGAATTTATGCCATGTGAGTGAGTGCAAGAGAGTTAGCGGACATAATGGTCAGGAGTGTGGTATGCATGACACTGTTAGTGGATACTTGATGGGTGATGAGGTGTGTTCAAGGGTTGACGCAAACACTAGGGTGAGTGAGATGTGTGGGAGTTGTGGGGTAGCCAATGGTGGAGGTCAGAGGGATCCAGATGTGAGAGTACTTCGAAGTGCGAGAGGCAGTAAATTGCGTGGTCATATTAAAGAGTTTGTGATGGAATAATATTATATTTTAGTTATTTACAGTGTGCATATTTATTTCTTGGTAGTTGGTGTTCTAAGAGGGAAATGAGCAAGTGTCATTCATCTATTGTTGTGTTTGTTATTTGTATTGAGGGGAAGGTGTGTGGGACATTGGAGTGTTGTGAGTGGTAGGTTGGTGAGGGACATGATCGGTATTAGAATAGGAACATTGGGGGCAGTTGGCCAGGAGTAGCTGTTGTGCTGGTCTTGCTGGCATGGCTCTCTATGTATGAGGAACCAGGAACCCATGAATAAACACTTTGAAGTTAATATTACCTATCGGAGGTGGAGTCATTCTTAACCTGTGGTACTGAAAATCTGGACCCTGCTATAATGTGGTACCGAAGCCCAACACTCGTGTCAGAAGATATCATCATACTATGACGAATTTGGTATCGGCAGACCGGTAATGATTAAGGCATTATGCCTGTGCATTTGCGTCACGATCGAGTGATGCAATCACCTTAAAATCGTACTTTCTGTCTTTGAACCCTCGGGTTCCATTTTGTGAGCGGCATCCATCTTGTGGTTGCCCTTACATAGTCAATCGAGCTGAAAGGACACGTAGACCTTTCCTGATTCCTCTCTGACCTGGGCGAGCTGCCTTCACTGCCTCCAGCCAAACCTGTTCGGGCAGTCCCCAACCCAATGGCCAAGCGAGATTAACATCAAGGCGCAACATGTCATAAACCATTCACTGCATACAAACCACACTTTATCATACACACACCTGTCTCTGTTTCTTCTTTATGGCTAGTTTTACAAGGAGGAGGTGCCCGATTTTATTGGGGTTTCATCGATATCTGATGGAAGTTCTGGGCCTTGCTGGGTAATCCTTCACAAACTGGACAAACGAAAATATGGGCTAGCCCTCATGACTTTGCTTTTCCTTTGCTGTGAAAATATGTATATGACTAAACTGTAAACCTAGGAAGTATAATATTGTGTATAAGAAGAGAAGGCTGGCTCTGTAAAAACGAACAGTCTCCTGAGAATATACACACAGTGCTGTTGTACTTCTAGGACGCTTGTTACTTGGTTGCAGCCAATAAACTCGATCCTTGACATCACCTAGAAGACTCCGTGTTTCTGTGGTCCAAAACAGGAAGAACCAAGAGGTCTCTGGGTGTTGTTCCCCTGGCACCGCCGGGTCCCTAAAAACCCGGCACCTCAGTTGGCGCCCAACTCGGGGCGGTATCAAGCGGTGTCGGTCCAAGCCAGATGTTCGTGAGGAGCTTCGTGTGAAAATTCCAGAGGACAGCCAGCCACTTCAGCGACCCCTGTATGTTGACGTGGTTCCGAAGGTCTTTGCTGCGAGGTTCACCGCGTCCCGACGGCTACGAAGGACTGCTGCCCTGACTATCTCCCTGTTTTGGACCCATTGATGTTTGGTAGAGCGAAACGATAGACGAGTCTTCTAGTGACGTCATCGATCTTCAATACTTCAGTTAAGTATAAGTGGAGCGTCTCCCAGTCCTTAGTTTGATTCTTAGTTTTTGGTATCCTTGAGATACGTTTTGTTTGGAACTTGCAAGCGCCAAAACCAAGGGACTCGTGTATTCACGAGAATATCGTAATCGATAATCCTTTGAAGTTTGAAACTAGACTAGAGAGCGAAGATGCCTGGTCTTAGCAGACTTGGAAACTTGTTTTGTCTTGGTTATAGTAAGGACTCCCGATTAGAGGATTCGTGTCCGGTTCCTCCAATTGGAACTCCAACATATGAGCTCTATGTGAAGCACGGCGTAGGCCCTATCACGTACAATGAAGTGTGGATAAAATACACCAGAAATGATGGTGTTTTAAAATGGCCTAAATACGGTAGCTTTGATACAGAAATCCTAGATAATATAGAGGTGAAACTTTTTAAGAAGAAAGCCCGGCCGGCGATGTTTGACTCTTTTCGCCTATGGCGCAAGGAAGCCAAACAGAAAGAAATGAAATTAGCAAAGAAAAATAAAAGAGGTATGTCAATGGTACAAGCTGCCGTTGCATACAGGGATAATGAGGAAGAGCAAGAGAATGAACAAATGCTTAGAGGTAGGAAGCTAGCAGTAGATAAATGCTACCCAGTTCTGCCACAAAAAGGACAAGGATCAACTGAGAAACTTGATAGCGATCCCTTAATGTCCCATCTACTAAGTTCACCACCCCCCTATGCACAAGATGCTACTGCACCCCCGCGACGCTTTGTTATACCACGCCCCGCCGCACGAACTGCAGTCCCTGTTCAAGCACCAGCCCCTCTTCAGCTGGTTTCTACTTCTCCGGCGCAGCCCTCTCAATGGCCGCCACCTTTGCTACATACCCCATCTACCTCTTCTATGACTTCGCCTACTGCTCCAATCGCTTATCCTAATACTGTTTCTGCTACTGCCTCGACTTCTGCTTTACATCAGCCTGTCTTTTCTGACGTTTCTGCCGTTCCACCAGTTTCTCCTTCCGTTCGACAGAGAGTAGCAACCACTGTCACTGGTCTTTTCTCACCTTTCTTTGGGTCGCCTAAGACGACCCCTAATACAGAACGTAGACAGTTGCGGAGTCGACTGCCTGACTAAGACGAGAGAGAAGTTCTGAATGAGTTAGCACGTAAATGGGTTACTGATACTGTAAAATATGACGTTCAGTCTGTTATGGAAGTTTTCCATCAGTGGGAAGCCTCTACACAGAGATATGTATTTGAACAGATGTGTGTATATCTCCGTGAAGATTTGAGGGGAAATGATCCAGAATATGATATGATATGAATGAATTATTCTGTGTACGATTTAAGTTCGCAGAAGGCATGATTGTGGGTGCTGATGTTGAACCAGCAATAGAGATGTTGTTGTCTTACAGGAGTAAAGGAAGCAATTCTAGATCACTGTCCGATCATGACATGCCAGGTAGGAAAAAGGCGCGACAGTATCCCATGAGAGAGGTTCCTCCAGTTTGGAGGGAAGGCGATGCGAATGCGAATCCAGCAATTCCGCCGCATTTTCAGCGTGTATGGGTACACGTTCCCTGGAAAAGATCTGAAGTTTTAGCTCTAAAACAGACATTGCCTGATCCCCGTAGGAATCCTGCAGGTTAAAATAAGGAGTTATCACAAACTGCCAGCTCCTGTATCATGAATTTAGCCGACGTAGACATGTTGTTTGGAAATGTTGTTCCACAGCCTTTATGGGGAAAGATTCATCATGCAGATCATGATCAAGAGTTAGGTGACACATGGGCAAATATCGCCGCTACTGATGCTAGACAAGTTGGTGGCGCTAAACCTGAGCCTTTAGTAGCGGAACTCCCTGGTAGAATTATCACGTATATGAAGACGTTGATGCCCGAATTGCGCGTAAATTGGGACAAGTTGTCTGCATGCAAACAGAAGAAAGACGAGAATGTGTCTGACTTTTTCACGAGGTTTGAAGAGACTTTCACCAATCATAGTGGTCAGGATATGGCTACAGAAGGTGGCCAGAGATTGTTTGTAGACAAATTTGTACATAACTTACTTCCTGAACTGTGTAATAAATTGAAAGATTCAGAGAGTGCCTGGGCTGTTTCCACGTCAGCACAGATTTTAGCCACAGCCCAGTACTACGAAAATAGACGCAAAGACGAGCTAGAGAAGGCAGATAAAAAGACTAAAGAATTGAAAACTAAAGTCCTTCTCCAGCAAGCTTTTCCGCCTCGTACTGCTAGTCAGCACGACTATCAGCAACCTCAGCAGTATTCAAGAAGCTCGCAAAGAAACGAGTCTTCTTAACAGCGTTTACTGTATGGTCCGAATCAGTGTGCGTATTGCAAGGAAGAGGGTCATTTCAAGAGTAGTTGTCCAGCTTTATTGCGACGTTTGAATGGTGTTTCAGGTGCAAGAGGTAGAGGTATTCAACAGGCTCCTAGAGGTAGGGGCCATGGAAATTTCCCCCAGAATACTCGTCCTTTTCCGCCTCAGAATTCCATGAACAGCTTTGACCAACAGAATAATGCGTCTTCCAGGACGACTCAGTACTATACTGACGACTACTATGCAGAGAATGAGAATGAGGGTAATGATTGCTAGGACAGCCATGGACAGAGAGAGGGAGTTGTTTCAGTTCCAGTAGATCAGAATGGACCTTATGTTGAGGTGATTACATCAGGTGTGCCAGAACCTTTTTTGTTGGATACTGGTGCTACAAAGAGTTCTATGATGCACTCAAAACGCCCTGGCGCACCTCTGTCTGGCGAAATGAATGTTTCAGTAGGTTTTTCTGGCGCCCCGGTTAGGAACCCGATCTCTAGTCCGATGTCCCTTTCTGTTGGGCCATGTGAATTAGAAGCACCCCTTATTCTTACAACAGGTTGTGGTGAAAACTTGCTAGGATTGGATCTGTTAAAAAGATTATATGCGACTTTGTACTGTTCTCCTTCGGGAGTACAACTTACCTTAGGTAAGAAAGTGATTTCTCCAATATACTTGTCAAGGGAAAATATTCCAACAGAATTGTCTTCCCTTCCAGATATACTGTGGGCTACTGGATCCAATGATGTGGGTCTTTTGGAAATAGCGCCATATGTTATAACATTGAAAGCCAATGTTAGGTTGCCACGTATTCCGCAATACAAGATCTCCAGTGAAGGCGAAAAAGCGTTGTTGGCGATCATTTATGATTTGATTGAGAAAGATGTTATTGAAGAGACAACAGGCAACATTTGCAATAGCCCTGTTCTGCCTGTTTTGAAACGAACTGACCCGTCTCAACCACCTGTCTACAGATTTGTGATTGATCTTAGCGAAGTGAATAAGATTGTTGTGCCACAGTTTCCAGTTGTTCCTGATATCACTGCCCTATTGACTATGGTTCCAGCGTCAGCCACTTGGTTCTCGGTGATTGACTTGAAGAATGCTTTCTTCAGCATCCCGATTGCCGAGGAGAGCAGAGATATTTTTGGCTTCAATTTAGGAGGCCGAAGCTTCCGCTTCAAACGCGCTCCTCAGGGCTACTGTGAAAGTCCATCGATATTCAGTCAGGCTCTGAAATCACAGCTTGACACGATCATTTTACCTGATGGTGCGACTCTCATTCAGTATGTCGATGATTTACTAGTTGCTGCAGATACTGAGGAGATTTGCAAGCAAGCCACTTTGTCATTGTTACGCCATTTATGTGATATGAAGCACAAAGTCTCTCTTTCAAAATTACAATTTTGTCGACAAGACGTGACCTACTTAGGTCACATCTTATCGAAGGAGGGAAGGAAGCTGACCCCAGAGAGAATACAAGCAATTGCAAAATTGAGTGTCCCAAAGACACAGAGAGAAGTGCGTGCTTTCTTGGGCATTACATCATATTGCAGACAATGGATACCAAATTTCTCCTTGTTGGCCAAACCTTTGGTGGCATTAACTTGCAAGGATACACCAAAACCCATTCCGTGGTCTGAAGATTGTCAGAAAAGTTTTCACGAATTACGTGATGCATTGTGTTCGGCTCTTGTGTTGGGTAACCCCGACTACAGTAAGCCTTTCACGTTATATGTCCATGAGAAGGAAGGTTGCGCATTATCAGTCCTGACACAGTCCTTTGGGGACAAACAGCGTCCATGCGCGTACTTTTCAGCAACTCTAGATCCCGTAGCTAAGGCATTGCCAAGTTGTTTGAGAGCCACTGCGGCAGCAGCTGTCTGTATTCGACAGTCTGCTGGGTTAGTAATGAATAACACTCTGATCGTTATGGTCCCACATGCAGTAGACAT
Source organism: Lissotriton helveticus (assembly GCF_964261635.1). Taxonomy (NCBI): domain Eukaryota; kingdom Metazoa; phylum Chordata; class Amphibia; order Caudata; family Salamandridae; genus Lissotriton; species Lissotriton helveticus. The sequence continues at coordinate 1,978,847 of NW_027611680.1, forward strand.
TTTGCTAAACAGAACAAGGACACAGCATTTAAATAGTGCTCGATTGTCAAGTTATGAGCTGACACTGTTAGTGAGTCACATACACATAAAGAGGTGTGATACACTCAACCCAGCCACGTTATTGCCCATTCCAGTAGAGACAGATGAGGTCGAACAACACGACTGCTGTTTTAGGACAGAAGAAGAGACAGAAGGGAGAGTAGACTTGCAGGATACTCCCCTTCCTGAATGTAATGATGCTTTATGGGTTGATGGTTCGTGTTTCAAATTTCCGAATGGTGATACAACAGCAGCATATGCTGTGACAACGTTGCATACGATTGTAGAAACTGCACATATCCCACACAATTCTGCGCAAGCAGCAGAACTAATTGCACTTACAAGAGCGTGTGTGTTAGCAAAAGGAAGACGAGTGAATGTGTACACAGACAGCCAATACGCCTTTGGCGTGGCTCACAGTTTTGGACGATTGTGGCGTGAACGTGGGTTCCTGACATCGCATGGTGCAAAGATTCAACATGGTCAGCTAGTGAATGAGCTTCTCGAATCACTAACCTTGCCACTACAAGTGGCGATTGTGAAATGCAGTGCACACAGAAAGGTGACGGATGATGTTGGTCATGGGAATGCATTTGCAGATGAAGTTGCAAAAGACACTGCAAGGAATGTGATGAGTCGAATGTATGTTGCAGGCCCCGCGAGATGGATTGGTGACGTTGGCATGTGTGAAGACACGATTGAGAGTGTGAAGTCTATTCAATCCGATGCCACAGAGAAAGAGGTGAATGAATGGAGAGAAAGCAAGGGCAAATTGGATTCGAATGGTTGTTGGGTCGAATTGTCAGAACATCAGAGATGGTTGTTACCTGATGCGTATGTGCTTGCAGTGGTTACAATGGCTCATGGAATGGCTCATATCAGTGTGAAAGGGATCTGTACGTTGTTGGCTCCAGTATGGCAGAATAGTGGAATACCCAAATGTGCAGAGAACGTGGTCAAGAACTGCATGATGTGTCTGAAGTACAATCCTGGTAGGGGAACCCCAACTCCAGCTGGTCATTTTGCACCTCCAACGTACCCGTTCGAGGTTTTGCAGTTAGATTTCATCCACATGGAAAGGTGCGACAATCTGAAGTACGTACTCGTTGTTGTTTGCGCCTTTTCCAGGTGGGTGGAAGCGTATCCCCTTAAGGACAATACTGCCTTATCCACAGCGAAAGCCCTTGTCAAGGAATTCTTCCCTAGGTTTGGAATGCCGAGAATGATCTGGAGTGATAACTGGAGTGAATTCGTGGGACGAGTGATGAAGAGAGTCTGTGAGAGTCTAGGCATACACCAGAAGTTCCACGCTGCAAATCACCCCCAATCAGCTGGATTAGTAGAATGCTATAACAGCACTCTGAAGTTGAAGCTTGCCAAGATCCAAGCAAGCACAGGTCTTAAATGGCCTGACGCTCTGCCCTTGGCGCTCCTATCTACGAGAATGACTGTCCACTGTAGAGTGAAACTTAGTCCCTATGAAATAGTTTTCGGCCGTCCGGCCAACATATGGGGAGTGCCTAGACCCAAAAAGTTTAGTGAGGTAGAGCATCCTGTGCTGCTTGACTATTTGTACGAATTGACAACTAAATTACGTATTTTGCACCAACAGGTTCACAGTTCCCTACCACCAGCTTCTGATGATCCAGGCCACGCTATTGAACGTGGCACATGGGTTTTAGTACACAACTTCCAGTGAACAAAGAACGAACAGCCTCGCTGGACGGGACCCCACCAAGTGCTGCTGGCAACCTGCACCGCAGTCCGTGTGCACAGCAAGAAAAGCTGGGTGCACGGCGTGCACGTTAAACGAGTACCTTTACCTTTGCCCTATGACCGGTGGGTCCAGAAGGGAATTGCTGACTCTGAGACCGAGACTGTGCCTCGCTTCTTGCCGTTCAGTGATGCACGTTTGAACGGAACTACTTCTGAAGAGGAAAGCGACAACATTCTGCAAGGATCTGTGCCACCGTCAATGCAATTGGACACTCCTGAGCCTGAACTCCTGTTTCAAGACCATGCAACTCCTGGTCGAAATCGCTATAACTTAAGGCCAAGACCTATGACTATGGACAAATAAACACATTTTTCTTTTTTTGATTGTGCAGCTCTCTCATCCAGGAAACTTGCTCATTTTTGATTTTCGAACCGCCATCCGGTTCTGCTGCTAGGGCCGCGGCTGCCCAAAGTCTTTGGGGTGCAGCCGAAGACGGTTAGGTCGACGGTTCTGGTCGGTCTAAGGGAGTTGCCCTAAACTGACGGAAGCACTCCTTAGCAGAATCAACCTCCCGCCGCGGGCAGCAACTTAGAGGATGGAGTTTCCCAAAATAGAGAGACCTGCCAGATCAACGAACTCTGAAAGTAAAATATGCACTGTGATGGCAAGAAAACAGTTTTCAATAACATGCATTTTTATGTTGTGTAGCAAAATGATGTTTTTGATTGGTTATGCTTTATTCACTTTTCGAGTTTCATTTGCATACACTACACAACCATCACCTCCTACTACTGTTTCCCCGCACTCCTTTCACCCTCTACCTGAACACGAGCCTGCCAGAAGACTAGAATTTGTAAATAACTCATTCGTCCAACTCCTACACCAGCACCAGTCTATAATGAACACAACAAATTGTTGGGTATATGGACTCATGCCACACACGACAGATAAGGGTATCCCGTATTTTGTCCTGCCATTTGGCTACAATGGTTCGCTATGGGCTTTTCGAGCAATGTTCCTGTTTGCCCTCGAACCATATGTCCCAGGAAAAAACTCAAGCAACAAGGCACTTGTGGCGGGAATTAGAAATATGAGCAGGGATATCGAGACATTTAAAACGATCCCCAGAGGTGAATTGACGCCTTACAGTAAATGGAATGTAACTCAATATGGAATTTCCTTGACTGAGAGTCAGAAATCAACGAAATCCTCCCCAATCTGGATAGTACCCCACCAAGGTCACCTATGTCTGCAGGGAAATGGCAAAAACCCCAGAGCCCAGCTAGGGAAGAGTGTCTGTACCGAAACTTATGTCTTCTCATCTCAGACATCTCCTTCATTTTTAGCAGCTACGGGTACCTACTTCGTCTGCCACGATAGAGCATACACATGGTTGCCCCCTGACTTTTCGGGCACATGTTTAATCTCGTTTCTGCTGCCACCCACCTACACGGCCGAGGCAGATTACCATTGGACAAGGACAGTTAGGGGTGTCGTGAGTAAAGACGACACTGCGGAACAGGAGTTTGGAGATTTCGCAAAAGGTTTTCTGCCGTTTTGGGGGCCTATGGTGAACAGCAGGAACATTCGCCAACTGACGAGGGTAGTTGAATCCGCCGTGATTGAAACGGCTGGTGCCCTTAGTAACTTGACTGCGGAGCTCCAGTCGGACCGCCTTATGACACTTCAGAACAGGGTTGCCCTAGACGTCATACTTGCAGATCGTGGTGGGGTATGTAGAGTGATCCAATCCAGTTGCTGCATTTTCGTCCCTGACAATGCTCCGACAGTATACCAGGCCATCTCCAAACTACACAAGATCTCGGATTCCATTCACGTGGATAAAGGGGACTGGTCCTTACTGGGGTGGTTCTGGGAACTGATATCTGCCTGGGGATGGAAAATTCTGATATTCATTGGAATGATCTTAGCCATTCTGTTCCTGTTCTGCTTATGTGTACAGTGTGCTCCTGCAATATGTGGCCTCTGTGCTACATCATGTGTAAGGAAGCCTGTGTCAAGAGATGAACTGAGCAACAGGATGATGCTACAGCAGCATCTCCATGACTTCATGAATACAGATTTGGACTCACATTAGCATGAGTTATTGCCTATATAAGGGCAAAAGGAGGGTCTGTGGTACTGAAAATCTGGACCCTGCTATAATGTGGTAACGAAGCCCAACACTTGTGTCAGAAAACATCATCATACTATGACGAATTTGGTATCGGCAGACCAGTAATGATTAAGGCATTATGCCTGAGCATTTGCGTCACGATCGAGTGATGCAATCACCTTAAAATCGTACTTTCTGTCTTTGAACCCTCGGGTTCCATTTTGTGAGCGGCATCCATCTTGTGGTTGCCCTTACATAGTCAATCGAGCTGAAAGGACACGTAGACCTTTCCTGACTCCTCTCTGACCTGGGCGAGCTGCCTTCACTGCCTCCAGCCAAACCTGTTCGGGCAGTCCCCAACCCAATGGCCAAGCGAGATTAACATCAAGGCGCAACATGTCATAAACCATTCACTGCATACAAACCACGCTTTATCATACACACACCTGTCTCTGTTTCTTCTTTATGGCTAGTTTTACAAGGAGGAGGTACCCGATTTTATTGGGGTTTCATCGATATCTGATGGTAGTTCTGGGCCTTGCTGGGTAATCCATCACAAACTGGACAAACGAAAATATGGGCTAGCCCTCATGACTTTGCTTTTCCTTTGTTGTGAAAATATGTATATGACTAAACTGTAAACCTAGGAATTCTTGCCTGAAGTGTAATATTGTGTATAAGAAGAGAAGGCTGGCTCTGTAAAAATGAACAGTCTCCTGAGAATATACACACAGTGCTGTTGTACTTCTAGGACGCTTGTTACTTGGTTGCAGCCAATAAACTCGATCCTTGACATCAGCTAGAAGACTCCGTGTTTCTGTGGTCCAAAACAGGAAGAACCAAGAGGTCTCTGGGTGTTGTTCCCCTGGCACCACCGGGTTCCTAAAAACCCGGCACATCAAACCAGCAAACACTGCAGAGCACATACCTTGTCCTTGGTGCCAGGAGATGCAAGGACAGAATGTATAGGTATGGGTGTATCAGTCGCAGGGTTTTTACAGTGTTGACTTACACGCATCAATACTTAAGACTTGAATGATGGATTCGGCAATATGGTGGTATAATAACAAATATGCCTGCGCTTGGGCCTCATGGTATAATCCCCTAGTTACACCATGAATGATCAGATCAATGAGATCATCTTCTGAGCAGCTGTAGTGCCCCCTGCCCTCTGTGACTGAGAAGTGCAGTCTGTCTCTGGCTACTGCCCTTCCATTACTGGTGCTTTGCAGCAGTTTTTAAGATCTTCTTAGAGTTTCTCGTTGCTCAAATGGGTGTAACTTCTGATATTTATTAGTTTTTCCTCTTGTTCATTGCTTGATTTTGCTTTTGAGTAAGTTTCACTCATAGCCATTGAAATGTCACTCATAACTACACTGAATTTTTTTTTTTTTTTTTACTCATAGCGATCTGAAACCCTCAGCAGGTAGGCTTCATTTGGGCGTGGGTGAAGGCCTTTGATGTCTAGATTTAATGTGCTGTTGCGGCAACTTAAAATAAAGCTGGTGCCTGGAGGTGTCTGACTCAGGTCAATCAGATCGTGTGAGGTCACAGTGGGACGGGTGCGTTGCCGGGAACGAACAACAGGCAAGGTGCTGCCTCCAGGATCCATGTCTGGAATATTTTCAGACAGAGACACCTGCCCTCTGATCGATTGATTGATTGATTCTCCACAGGGCACCGGAGCACCTTCATTAGGAGGCTCTGCAGTGTGAGTCAACATTACAACAAGTGAGAAAGCATGCTCTACAAGCACAGCGCATGCCAGTGCGATCGCTCAGGGCTGCGCAGCTGAGTTCCTCGAGGACGGCTCCTGCAGTGTTCCCCGAGCGCTATAATTGCGTGACTAAAGCATTTTAGTCTATTGATGTGGACACCAGCAGTAACATGTGTTAGTCTCACTCCTGATGCGTGGTTCTGGGCAGGGCTAGATGCATTCCCTCTTTGCCTTGCATTGAAGAAGCTGCCATGTCAGGCAGGAGACAGCCTTTTTGGCTTCAAAAGTCGGGACTGTCCTGTGTGAATCGGGCCTATTGGCACGTATGCACACGAGTATATTGTGGAAGTACCCTAGCCCCACGGAGCCTTTGGTCATTATTCATACATGCCAATAGACCCGATTCAGGCGGGAGACTACCGATTTTTCAAGCCAAAAATGCCTTTATTTTAGCCGTCTCTTGCCTGAAATTGCATTTTCTACAACAGAAGTCAATGGGGGATTTTCATTCTCCTGATTTTCTATTTTAAATCTCCCCCTCCCTGTCCTGAAATGGTGCCTGTATGATTATTACTGGATTTTGAGACTCTTCACAGCCTGGACCCAGAGCACAAGTCACCATGGGGCTGCTGCAGGAGCCTTGCTGTCACCGAGGGGGCGTGGCCAGCCACAGACATTTGCATACCCAGAAGCCTCTGAGGCAAACACCCGATTCATCAGTACAGGCGACACTGGCGTTTGTTTAAAAGGAGAAGGAGCCCCTATAGCTGTGCACACACAGGTATCATGAGGGTGACTGACACGTTACCGCTGTAAAGTCACCCTACCATTAAGAAGTTATATTTTCATGGTGATTGTGCGGACAGCACTCCTCTCCGTCTTTTAGCTCGATACTTTCCGCGGATCACGCGCACTTCGAGGGGCCGTGAGAAGCGGAATCCTTTCAATTTTTGGAGGGTTTCTGTTCAAGAAACTCAATGAATGGTTGAAATGTGAGTTTACTGTGGGCGGTCGGCCTCGCGCGAGGTGTTCTCAGCGCTTCCTCCGCGGGGTCACAGGATGACGTGCCCCTGCCTGAAGGAGCGGGAGGTGCAACGCTCCCTCCTGTCGCTAGAGGTCGGGAGGCTCCAGAGGAACCGTCAGCGCGTCACCAGCACTCTGCATACCCACAATCCTGTGCGCGCCTCATAATGCTGCTTGACTTTCATTCTAAGATTAGGGCTCTTTGTGGCATTGAAAGCGATAAAGAGCGGACATTTAAGATTGAAGGGGCCAGAGTATCAGTCCTCAAGTGGGAAGGCACGAAACTCGGCATACTACGTTTTTAAGGGAAATTCCGGGTTATTAGTGTATTGTACTATATACTATCAATAACGAAGCATTGGCATAGCCAATAGTGGGACCTTCAATAATGAGTGTAACATTGGATCGCGGTCCAAAATGACGCCCGAAACAAATAAAGTGTATTTGTAACGCTTGTAATTCTAAGTCCGCATGCTTTCAACTGGTTCTTATGTAATGCAAGAATGTGCAATCATTTTACGCATGTAACCGTCAGTCCTTATGTTTTCAACTGCATCCTATGTAAAGCGCTCTGACACCTTCGGGTAAAGTTCGCGCTATATAAAATTGCATAAATAAATAAATAAATAAATAAATATTCGCCCCCACCCCCATTGTTTGAAACCGACTCTAGACGTAAATTATACATTTGGGATCCCAAGAGCACAAGTCGCTGCTGCAGGGACCGTGCTGTCAATAAAGGGGGCGTGGCCACACACATTCATTTGCATACCCAGAAGCCTCTGCGGCAAACATCTGATTCATCAGTACAGCGACACAGGCGTTTGTTTAATAGAAGAAGGAGCGCCTGTAGCTGAGCACACAGAGGCTTTCATGAGATTGACTGACACGTCACCTGTATAATGTCACCATACCAGTAGATAGTTCTATATATTCTCTCCACGAATCACGCGCACTCAGAGTGGCCGTGAGAAGCGAAAAACGGTTTACATTATTTGAGGGTTTCTCTGCAGGAAACTCCGTGATTGGTTGAAATGTGAGTTTATTGAGGGCGGTCGGCCTCGCGCGAGGTGTTCTCAGCGCTTCCTTCGCGGGGTCACGTGATGACGCGCCCCTGCCTGAAGGAGCGGGAGGTGCAACGCTCCCTCCTGTCGCTAGAGGTCGGGAGGCTCCAGAGGAACCTTCAGCGCGTCACCAGCACTCTGCATACCCACAATCCTGTGCGCGCCTCATATTGCTGCTTTACTTTCATTCTAAGATTAGGGCTCTTTGTGGCATTGAAAACGATAAAGAGCGGACATTTAAGATTGAAGGGGCCAGAGTATCAGTCCTCAAGTTGGAAGACACGAAACGTAGCAAAGCACACTACTTTTCTAAGGGAAACTCCGGGTTATTGAAGTATTGTGCTAGAGATTACAGAAGAAAGCATTGATAGAGCAAATAATTCCCAATATAGGGACTTTGGTTAAGAAGTGTAACTGATGTCTTTGCCGCTGTTCCGATAAAAAGACTGTACGTTTTAAGGAACCATTTGCACAAATGTATGTTATTGCGGTAGGCGGTTGGATTGGTCATGCAAACGATCTTGACAGTAAGGGAGATGTGGCCACCACTATGGCGTAGCAATCCTTGCTGCTGACTCGCCGAGCTGTAATCCATCCGTCAAAGTTTTTCATTACTAGATTCACACACACTGAGGGGGAAAGAGCTATTGCCGAGTTAACTGCACTTTATCGCAGCCAAACTTACGATAAAAACTAAGGGGCATATTATCAAGGGGGTTTATCTCTGCTTTTTTGGCTTTAAAAGCCAAGAAAGCGGAAATAAAATTATCTCTCTATTACCTAGCTGTCGCTAACACCAGTTTATCACTAATGACATGCAAAGTGGGCGTGCCAAGATGTTAGCGACTGAAAACAGTTGCTAACATCGCTATCTCCTATTACCAACTTTTGGAGATATTCGCGCTAAGCGCGAATATCTCCAAAAGCTAACACCTGCCCTGAGCAGTTCTTAGCCATGTTAGCCAATGGGAGGTGGATAACATGGCTAAGAGCATTAGCTCGGTAATGCATGAATATCGCTGACTTTTCAGCGATATTCATGCATTGCGGCGATTTTTATCGCATTTGCGATAAACCTTGGTAATACCAAGGTTTATTTGCGGTAAAAATCGCCGCAGCGCAGCGGTAAATTTTTGTCTCTAACTAAGCAATAGCGATAATTATTGCTTTTGCTTGGTAATATGCCCCATAATCCCATTCACAAGCTGGTGCAAACTCCGCATAGCACCAGTTTACCAGCAATAGCAGCCGCAATAAACATCGCCACAGATGACCACAGCAACTGTCACTAATGAGATGTAGAGTAGGCGTTCCCGTGCCAAAAGCCGCGACAACAACACTCCTCAACATTCACAATGAACAGCCCGATTGGCCCTAAGAACACAGTACAGGCGATAAGGCACGTTAACACCAGGAAATTAACACCTGCTCTGACCTGGTGTAAAGTCGAACCACAGTCAGCACCACAGCCCAGAGCCACACCTGAAGAACAACAAATGCCATGGAGCCAACGATCATGCAGCTCAGACCACCAGGAGGGCCACAACACCCACCAACCCCCCCCCCAGGACCCCGATGCCGATAAACCTGTCAGTTACCGAGAATTATAACGGCGGCTTTTAATACCATAGACCGTAATACTTTAGGTGGCAAGCCCTTTTCTACTAAAGAGAAAAAACATCCTCAGAGCCAGAAATCAGATAGAGATGTTCAGCCCAAATCTCAAAAGGAAAATTGGAGTAACAACAAAAAACAGGTTAAACAGCTACAGAAACAGGAGTCACATCCCGCTTCTCCAGTGCCTACGTCTACTGAGCGCGCTTATGACTTGCGCGACCGTGCTATGATTAAGTTACCTGATCGATTTCAGGTTCCTGATCAACGTTCTCCTCGTTCTTAACAGGACACATTGGCCTCATTGTCCGGTGGTGGTGGCGGCGGCAGAGGATGGGGTGGCCAGCAGAATCGCGACCAGTTCGCCCGAAAGACGGGAAAGGCAAGCAGGATGATTCATCGCAGAAGAGACCCCAGTTTCAGAAAAAGATAGTTGCCGCTTTAACAGCGAGATATGCCACAGATAGTGAGCACTCAGCTTCGGAATCAGACATGGGCGCTGACTCTAATGGATAGCGCAGCGGAGATTACCATAGTGGAGAGAGGCCCTGCCTCCACTACTGAAGGTGACAGCGACTGACGAATATGTAGTTGTTGAGACAGCTGACACTAGAGTAGCTACCCCTGACAGGCTTTATGAGATTGTCCTTTTTATCGAAGGTGACATACAACGTACTATAAAAAGGTTTTTTGGGGGAAAATCTTACAACTACGTATGACATTTTGTTAGCAGAGGCTGACTGACCCTCAGCTTTTGTTCTCGCAGCTCCGAGAGGGGAGGAGGTAATCCTCCCTAGTTTCGCGCACACGGTATCGAAAGAGCATGCGCTGATTTTGCAGAAGAGTGGGCTAAGGCATTTGCGCCAGCTTTGTACAGTACTCACTGTGGGTGGGATACATTTTCCCCCCAACACGAGATTCACTTATGGTCTATGCCACAGCCTCAACCCCAATACCCCATGTGGCGTGAAGCGAAAGCTTCCGTGGCAGAAATCCTTGAACAATTGGAATATCAAGGTGTAATTGAAACCCGTTATTTATTGTGACCAAGCCTGACAGTTCTCACCGTTTGGTATTGGATTACCGGCAATTAAACTCACATAGCCGTACCTGCGCAGTACATGATACCCACGGCTCTGCTTTAGTGGATGGTCTGTGCGTAAAAGGTTTAAAACCACACTTGACATTTCCAATGGTTTTTTTGCCCACAACTTATCTGGTGTCAGTTCCCAATGGAACAGTTTTACCAGTGGTGGCGAACAACTGCAATTTAAAAGACTGCCCATGGGCTATAAAATAGTCCCGGAGTGTATGCTGCCCGTATCGTCTCTCTTTTAGAGGGCTTTGACCCAGATGCGTGATCGTATTTGGATGACATCTATCTCACAGATTATGAAATATGGGCGCATCTCTTTCGCATTAACCGCATAATATGTTGTTTTGTGGACTTCGGTTACAAATTTAACTTTGCAAAGTCTCACATTGCAGAGTACACAGTGTTGTTCCTGGGCTATGAGCTCAACAATGAAGGTAGAGGCTTGGCTCCTCACTTCTTGGAGAAGTGCGCACAATTGCACGCTCCAACAACACTGAAAAAATTGCAATCCTTGCTGGGATTCTTGAATTTAGGGCGTACTTATAATTTTCCAAATCGTGTTGGCTGCCTGAACATACAGCCCTTTTGCAATCATTGCAGGCTGATCTTCTAGAATCTAAATTCTTGCTGACTCGTGATAACCGCACCAGCCTGGTAATAAGAATCGTCCCTGGGGCGGTGGGTATCACATACCTTACTTTTAACGAAGGAGACACAGTAGCTATCGCTTACAAGTCACCCTTGTACACTTCGGCTGAAATGCGGTTTCCACTGTGGAAAAAGTTTTGACAGCAGTGCAAATGGTGAATCTGAAGGAACGTGCACTGTCACAGGTAAAACGCATGTTGTTTGTTACCCCGTATCCTGCCCTAAAAGCAGTGACAAAGGCCAGTGTACTAAGTTCAAAAGCTTTGCACCCACTGTGGATACAATGGGCAACATCTTTGACGTCTCCAGTTGTCACGTTTGTTTTTGATGCCTCCTTGCAGTTGCAGGAGTACTTACAGTATGAACTTATTCATCCTGCTCCTCTGACAATGCGTCCTTTGGAGGATTTCCGTTGTATCATTTACACTGACGGTTCTGTGCAAGTTGCGCATGGGTCTAAGCAGGCATATATCTTAGCCTGCACAAATGTGGTCGGTACAATGGTGAATGAAGAGTTCAATTCCGATGTCGTGCATACACAGACATTAGAGACTGTACGGCTCAATTGGCAGAGCTCCATGCTCTTCTGCTCGCATTGGAGTACGCAGATCCTGGTGTGACTACTCTCATTGTAAGTGGCTCTTACTACTGTGTCCAGACTTACAATTACAATCTGTTCTTTTGGACTCAAAATGAATATCGCGATTCCAAAGGTAGTACGATAAAACATAAAATGATCTGGGTTCGAGTGGCTGAACTTAAAGAGCACAGGGGAGTCCCTATTTTGAAGACATAGAAACTGTCTTGACAATAACGCCTTTAGCGAACACTTAAACCCTTATAAATGAAAACCACAATGTTTAAGGACACATTCAAATAGGTAAAATATGAAAAACGCAATGTCCAATGATGATTGTTATGTAAAAAATTGTACAATTCATTCAGTATAAAAATAATACATTCAACAATAGTTACAGTCCCGTTTACAAATACAGTGTTAAAAATCACATGAAGAGCATGTTAAAAACTTGATTAAAAAGTTGTCGACGCAGCGTTTCGGTTTTATTATTGCACCTTCATCAGGACAAAAAGCTCTTTAGATTTATGGGAAAGGAATGTCTTCCTCTGTATTAAATTAGAGGCGATATTCTTCTCAATACCATTCGTCATGAGATCACGTGCCACTAGTTTCAGATTAGTGCAAGATACATTTCTTAGATATAATAAACTTTTGTGTTAGAGTAGTGGGAGCCACCGTTTCCTTGGTTATCTTGGGGTAGGCTTTCCTATCTTCTCCAGTTTTGAAGAGTTACGAGTGGAGCAGGGAGGCCGTATTACACCGACAAGATCCGGAGAATTAAATACTCCGCATCCCATAGAGACGGATTGAACCGAAGGCGATAATTTATAACGCTATTATCACCAGTATCCGGTCACCTCTGGCTGTGTTTTTCCAGATTTAAGGAAAGCCTCCAATATGGCAGGTATGAACCTTTGGGCAGTGCTTATCTCCATGAAGCATGGTCGCTACTATTTACCTATAGGTGTCTGAGGGAGGGTAAAGAAGTTTATTTGAATGGTGAAGACTGCACTACAACACCTGATCACTCACTCGTGTGTAGGAATATCCAATTGCATGGCTCATGTAATCAGAACGAGCCAAATTTGGCTTGTGTTTTGAAAGGCACACTTACACCGGCTATTAAACCGACATTTACTTTACTTGCAAACAGGAGTTATTTACTTTTAAATAATGAAGAGTGTTGTGGGATGCTCAGCGGAATTCCTTACGTGGTTACCGTTTCCTAAAGAGTAGTTTGTTGTAAAAACGTTCTGTTTCCTCCTCCACATGGGAAGCTGGATGTTTCCATCTGGCCGTCGATCCCGACCTTGAAAGCAGAGTTCCACAAGATGAGTCGAATAAGAGCTCTATTGTCTCAGAAATAAGTTGCCCTTACATCTGCTCGTGAAACATTTGTCCTTCACGTAGCAAACACCCGCACAGAAGTGCATGCTTTATTGGATACGGATCTACCCCTGCATTTTGGGGAGTTACTTCAGAATATCTTTAAAGCCTCCTCCACAACAGGGTTAGCACACTTTTTTAAAGTTGTCAGTGGTGGCCTTGTGACTTCTTTCCAAACTATATTTGGTGTGTTCCTGGCATTTTTTCATTCGATTTTTTCAAGCCTTTTTGGTGGCGTTCCCTTAATGCTCGCTTTAGTTGGCAGTGTGTTTCTGCTAATTTGTTTGTTTAAAAATGGATGCGCATCCTGTGCCACACAACAATCTGTCCTGGCTGTTGCTGCTCCGTAACCAAATGCTTAGTTAATATGTAGCGCTGCCTTTGGCTACATTGAGCGCAGCTTATGGATTATCGTTTCGATTTTGGGTTTTCACATGCGTCCAGCCTGTCTTTCATTGCCTGAGCTGAAATTTTGACTGGACCCTGGATATGTGTCTCTGCAGTACGGTGTCTCGTGACGTGGATTATGATCAATTTATGAGCCCCTTAGTTGCTCATGATTTGTTTTGTTCTGGCGAAGGGATTATGATCTTAGCAGCGATACACGGAGTACTGGCGAAAGATTCTTTGCTGAAAGCCTGGGAGGGGCCGAGGTCTTGGGTGTCAAGCTCGGGATAGGGATGGACTCTGGATTGTTTTGCTAGTCTACCGACCCCCCTGGGCGTTGCCGGTCTTCTCGGATTTATTCCTGGAATTGGTCCAGGATGTTCGATCTCGATACAATAATGTAATTATTTTGGGTGACTTAAATTTCCATTGGGATAAGTCCCCTAAAGAAGGTCAAGCCAATCAGATAGATGAGGCTCTCAGGTCCTTTGGGCTAGTTAAGAGGGTAATGGGCCCTAAACATCAGAAGGGCCACACCCTGGATCTCGTTTGGATAACAATCCCGGATCATGGCCGGGATCATGGCCCAGTAGTTGGGCAGCCTTGTGCATGGTCAGACCACTATCTAGTGAAAGGTATGATATCGGTAGATGAACAGAAGGGGAAGCCCGGAGCAGGATGGAGGGCTATGAGGAAATGGAAACGTATAGATGGGGATGAAATGGTAGCTCATCTCCTAGCCCGTCCTCATATTAACAAGATGGAACAGAACCCAGAGATCATCTGCAAAGCCTTAACAGACACATTAAATAGGGTAGTGGATCTCGTGGCACCAGCTCGAAGGATGAAACTGGTAGATAGAGGAGCGGGGGACCCATGGTATAATGAATCCCTTAGGGAAAAAAAGAGGATGCTACGTAAATCTGAGAGAGCATGGCGGAAGAGATACAGCCTTAACACACGGAGTCTTTACATACAAGAGCTCGCTTCCTATAAACATGCTATCTTGACAAGGAAAGCTGAGTTCTATGAGGACAGGATTTCTAGAGCTCCGGACCCACAGAAAGAAATCTTCAAGGTCCTTATGGAACTCAGGAAAAATAAGGAGCAGAGTCCTGAGTTCAGGCAAGAAGACTGCCAAAAATTTCAGGACTACTTCTCCACCAAGATTAAAGATCTCTTATCGGATATAGCTACTACCCCAATTTTGGACTGTCCTTTACAGATTGTCCCGATCATCCGCCCAGTAGATGATCCCTTAGTCACCCTGCCCTTGATTACAAAGGACAGATTGGCAAACCTTGTAGGGCGGGTTAAATCAGGCTCTCGGGCCGACCCGTGTCCCCTGGAGATTTTTAAACTAGCCATGCCTAGCATTGAGGAAGATGTTCTGTCTCTCCTCAATAATTCCCTATAAATAGGACTGGTCCCATCCCCCTTTAAGGAGGCACGGTTGATCCCCCTGCTGAAAAAAACGGGGGCAGACGTAAAGAACTTAAAGAACTTTAGGCCGATCTCTCAGCTCCCATTTCTGGCCAAAGTTCTGGAGCAGCACGTCCTTACATATCTCTCTGATTACCTGGAGAAAAATATCTTACTTGAGAAAAACCAAGCTGGGTTCCGTGCGCATCATAGCACGGAGCTAGTGATGCAATTCATCCTGGATGAGTTAAGGAATAGAGCTGACAAGAAACTTCCTGGGGCCCTGGTGCTATTAGACCTCTCCGCGGCTTTTGACACCGTTTGTCATAGTCAATTGCTGCTGCGGTTGAGGGACTTTGGCATACAGGGCACAGCCCTTGTCTGGCTCGCCTCTTTTCTCCAAGGGAGAACTCAGAGAGTTCAACTGGCGGACCTATCCTCAACCACAGTACCTATCAACTGTGGTGTACCACAAGGCTCTGCCCTTTCCCCTCTTTTATTTAATGTTTATTTACAACCCCTGATTTCGGCCCTTAACCAGATGGACTGCCAAATTTACAACTATGCCGACGACACCCAAATTGTCATCCAGATGGAGGATTGTTCGGATGCACACGCAAGAATGCAGAACATCCTGAGATACACTGCCAATTGGATGTCTCTAAATTCGTTGAAAAGAAATCCAGATAAGACAGAGGTGTTGCCAATTACCACCATGGGCAACCCCTGGAATGATCTGTTCTGGCCATCAGAACTAGGAGTGCCTCCAAAACCAGCAGCTGTAGTGAAAAGCCTGGGCATCTCCTTGGACTGGAGTTTGACGATGCAAAGGCAAGTCTCTGGAGTGGGGGGCACGTGTGTGGGCTTACTTCGACAGCTTAGAAAAAATTCCTCACTCTTGTCCTTTGCCACCCTAAGATGCGCTGTTTCTGCCCTGATCCTAGCCAGAATGGATTATGGCAACTCACTTTATGCAGGGCTCCCTCAAAAACATCTGAACCAGCTGCAAATTGTCATGAATGATGCCGCTAGATTGATTTTCAAGAAACCTCGGAGAACACATGCTTCTCCCTTATTGCGTGAACTCCATTGGCTACCGGTCAAACAAAGGGTTTTGTTCAAAGGGCTCTGTATCACGCATAAAGCTTTATATGGTAAGGCGCCAAATTACATCAAAGCCCGTCTGGCCCCATACAAGCCTGGTAGACAGCTGCGTTCCTCAGATGCTACCTTGTTAACTCAACCGCGTTTCAAACTATCCACCCTGGGTGGACGTGCTTTCTCTAACATCTTTCCAGCTGTCTGGAATAATTTACCTACCGAACTGCGCAAAGAATCCAACTTGTTGCCTTTTCGTAAAAAAATTGAAAACAATGCTTTTTCAGCAAGCATGGGGTGTGCTGTAATTTCTGACGATCGGCTGTATAATTTTGTTGGTACATACCTGAAAAAGCGCTTAGAGACCCCGGGGTGATTACGCGCTATATAAATAAATAAATAAATAAAATACTGGGACATTGGAATGTTTTTGCAGCGACGCATGACTTCTTGGCACACAGTTACATTGAGGAAGACCCGAGTTGTCCTCTGGTGGTGCTGGAGGCTCGGTCGTTGAAGAACATGTACGTTCCTTTCCATTACTGAACTGGATGGCTGAAATGTTTTCAGATGAGAACAATGACTTCCTGTTGGAGGCTGTTGCAACGTACTGTGCTTACACGCTGTTGGAGTGAGACAGTTTTTTTCGTACCCTCTCTTTTTTCACGACGGCAGTCGTGTATTAACAGCAACTTTCTAAATTTGACTTTTTCTCACCTACCGTGATTTGTACACGCCAGAGGTGTATATTGACTTTGTGTTTAGTTCCATAATTCGGAGTTCACACAAAAATGTTCGTTTATGGCAAATTGGAACTTGATTCAACTTTTTGAACTTGAACTCTGCTTTCCTAAATTGCCCACGTTCTTATCCGTGCTCCGATCAAGGGAGGGTGTAGTGGAGCTGAGCTTTGCATTTCACACAGTGTTAAGTTAGCATGGCTTATTAGAAGTTTAAACGCCATTTTTACTTTCCTGCTTTGCTTTGCACACGGCACGCAACAGCGCTATTCTTTAGAGAAGCTGAGTATTTTACTTCACACGAGAATAACTTGTTTTTATGCACTTCTAAACTGTTTCGTGAGTTTTGTTTGTACAGTTAGTGCCGTGACAGTCAAGGTCATCTTGGTCACCGTGTCTGTTGTTCGGTATGACCACCGCATGTTCTAGACATAACACACATGCAGCTGTGGCCAGCTCTGATACTGGCGCGTTTAATAGTGCACTGTGCAGGCATGATCACACACACTTGGAGAACATTCGCATGCTGAGAGCTTGTGCAGAACTCAATGTGCTCCACTTCTGCTCATACCAGAGTTATGGGGCCGCCCATGTAATCCTATGAGACCTGCTGTAGATATAAAATAACCTACTAGCAAGGGAGGCTGAAATATAGGTATGTTTTAAACCTGTTTCCATTTAGCATTGTAACATGCTTTCTCCCTTTGTATTTTATGGAATAGTGAAAAAGTGATTAAACCAGTGGTGGTCCCTTTGAAAACAGTAGATTTATCTGATGAGCCATGACGGAAAGTACCAATTGATATTATGGGGCCATTTACCATGTTACCATTCAAGGAGGCATATGCCATTGTTCTCATTGGGCATTACTCTAAGTGGGCGGAAGTTCATATGGATGGCAGTGTGACCACGGAGGTGGTTATTTATTTTTTGAATTATGTTTTTCCAGGGAAGGTGTACCAGAGTCGTTGGTTTCTGATAATGGGGTGGTGCTTACATCAAGTAAGATGCAGTAGTTTTTGGAAAAGTGAAATCATGTAAGGGCGTCATTGTATTACCCCGAAAGTAATGGCCAGGTTGAGCGGTTCAGTGGAATTGTCAGAGACAATACAATTGGCACTTAAGTTTGGGTTATCATGGAAGAAAGCTCTTCAAAGTATGTTGTTATCAAACACGATTACACCTCATTCAGTAACAGGTAGAATGCCATTTGAGGGGTTAAGAGGAAGGTAACCTTATTCAAAACTTGTACCTTGGTGTTTGTGGATTAAGAAGGAAGAGAAGGGGAAGTCAGAGGTTGAGCTTCTGATGAAGAGGAATATGGAACGTAGTCAAACTCAGGTCAAGAACAGAATCAATATGGGTAAGAAGATGTTGAATATTTTGGTACGTCAGTATGTGCGAGTGAGGAAACCAGGCCTAGTGGAAAAGGGGGCACCTCGTTGGTCTGATCCAGTGAGGATCGTAAAGGTGTTGGAAGGTGCAGTGAAGCTTGAAGATGGGAGAGTGCGGAATTTATGCCATGTTAGTGATTGCAAGGAGGTTAGAGGACATAATGGTCAGGAGTGTGGCATGCATGACACTGTTAGTGGATACTTGATGGGTGATGAGGTGTATTCAAGGGTTGAAACAAACACTTGGGTGAGTGAGATGTGTGGGAGTTGTGGGGTGGCCAATGGTGGAGGTCAGAGGGATCCAGATGTGAGAGTACTTCGAAGTGCGAGAGACAGTAAATTGCCTGGTCATATTAAGACGTTTGTGATGGAATAATATTATATTTTAGTTACTTAAAGTGTGCATATTTATTTCCTGGTAGTTGGAGTTCTAAGGGGGGAAAGGGCATGTGTCATTCATCTATTGTTGTTTTGTTGTGTTTGTTTTTCGTATTGTGTGTGGGACATTGAAGTCTTGTGAGTGGAAGGTTGGTGAGGGACATGATCGGTATTAGAATAGGAACATTGGGGGCAGTTGGCCAGGAGTAGCTGTTGTGCTGGGTCTTGCTGGCATCACTCTCTATGTATGAGGAACCAGGAACCCATGAATAAACACTTTGAAGTTAATATTACCTATCGGAGGTGGAGTCGTTCTTAACATGCAGTGCACCGTGTATTATCTCTACAGTATGACACCGAGCCTGCACGCACTGCACTGTTGGATGTGTTCAGGAAACTGTTAATAGTGTGTTTAATGTGCACCCACGCATAAGCCCGCAGCACTGCATTGCTCAAGGTGAGTGCGCGGTGGAAGAGGAGACGCAGACACGCTGTGAACAACACATTATTCAATTACTAAATGTAGGGGTAACCAGCAAACACTGCAGAGCACATACCCTGTCCTTGGAGCCAGGAGATGCAAGGACAGAATGTAAAGGTATGGGTGTGTCACTCACAGGGTTTTTACAGTGTTTACTTACACGCATCAATACTTAAGACTTGAATGATGGATTCGGCAATATGGTGGTATAATTACAAATATGCCTGTGCTTGGGCCTCATGGTATAATCCCCTAGTTGCACAATGAATGATCACACCAATGAGATCTTCTTCTTAGCAGCTGTAGTGCCCCCTGCCCTCTGTTACTTAGAAGTGCAGTCTGTCTCTGGCTATTGCCCTTCCATTTCTGCTGCATTGCAGCAGTTTTAAGATCTACTTAGAGTTTCTTGTTGCTCAAATGGGTGTAACTTCTGATATTTATATGTTTTTCCTCGTCTTCATTGCTTGATTTTGCTTTTGAGTAAGTGTCACTCATAGCTGTTGAAATGTCACTCATAATTACACTGAATTTATTAAAATTTTACTCATAGCGATCTGAAACCCTCAGCAGGTTGGGAGCGGGTGACGGCGGGTGATTTCTGCATTTATTGTGCTGTTGCAGCAACTTAAAATAAAGCTGCTGCCTGGAGGTGTCTGACTCTGGTCAATCAGCCCGTGCGAGGTCACAGTGGGGCAGGTGCGTTGCCGGGAACAAACAACAGGCAAGGTGCTGCCTCCAGGATCCCCACGGTTGACTGTCTGCCTGGAATATTTACTGACAGACACCTGCCCCCTGATTGATTGATTGATTAATTCTCCATGGGCACCTGAGATCCTTCATTAGGAGGCACTGCAGTGTGTAAACATTACAAGTGAGAAAGCATGCTCTACTAGCACAACGCCTGCCAGAGCGATCGCTCAGGGCTGCGCAGCTGTTCCTCGAGCACGGCTCCTGCAGTGTTCCCCGAGCGCTATAATTGCGTGACTAATGCATTTTAGTCTATTGATGTGGACACCAGCAGTAAAATGTGTTAGTCTTGATGGAGCAAGGATTCGCACGTAAAGCGACTTGCTCACATTCAAGAACCTCACATAACCCATAAAGTAATTAATCAATCAGTTTTGTAATTAATAATGCACTTTCACACAAAACGCGGGTGTCCCAGAGATGCTTGCCTATGTGTCTATTAATACTAACGAAGCTTGCAACTGACATGGCCGCTGCTATGCGGGATTTCAGTCTGCGCATGCGTCGGTCATACTCATGTGATGTGACGCACTCGTAGTTCTGGAGGGATTTTTCGCACATGCGCAGTATTGCTAATATGGCCGCTTTGTTTTTAACATGCCTTCTGCTTGCTACCGCCGCTTTGGCTCAGCTGTCTATTTCTGCCTAAAACCCTAGTGCTATAGATATTATAAAGTAAAGGGTGCAGTGTAGCTGATCATGGTGTACAGTGTATTCATTTTTTCTGTGTTTCTAATTTGTTTTCGCTTACTTTTCATGTACCGCGTATCTGTGGGCCTGGGAGTGGGGAGCCACTCCATCTTTGAAACCCATGTCACCCATATCACGTGATGAGGGAAAAGCCAAACTGCGCAGAAGTGAAACCAAGCCAGCTGGCTACTGAAGCTGAGATGCGCCTGGGAAAGTCACCATTGCACCAGGAGAAGATTTCGGCTGTACCCAAAATTGATACAAATGTACATATTTTATGTGTGTTCTATTGTATTACACCTTTCACATGCCATGGGAACGGGAATGTAAAGGGGTGGGTACGAAAATTAAATATTCATTGTGGGAACACAAAATTTTAGGTGGTGACAATGACCTAACCACCTCTCTTGTCCAATCCGAAATTGGGGATCCTGTCATTTGCAACATTTGTGGGTGGTCCACTGACCCGAAAACAGTATAACTAGTCTAGGTTTAGCAAGGGGAATTGTCCGACTTGTCCGAGTAGCTGACCTGTCACTGACCCTACGAACTCTATAGGTGATTGATACAGAGAGCTGCGGAGCACTCTGTCCGTAATTTCCTCAAACTCCAAGGGGTGGAATAGTCTTAAGTGCTGGCAGAGCACTTTGCTGGGAGATTCGAGAACCCAATTGGGGTTATTGGCGGATTCCGTGCAGAGAGGGAGTAGCGCAGGCGTTGCATTCGAAGCTGCAGGTGTTGGTCGTACCCTAGTGACGAGCCCAGTCCTGATCCAAATCCTGAGGGCTATCCTGTCCTGACTGTCCATGAGCTGTACCTGCTCGCCTACTGGCATTCTAATTCCTTGAGGGTCCTTGTCCTCGCCTTTTCCCCAACTGACCCGTGGCCAGGGTTAGTCCTCATTCCTGTCCTAGGTAAATATCTAAGTGTGGGTGTTCGTCATTCTATTCTTCTTCTCCTCCTTTTAATAAAGCATTCTTGCCGATGATATTTTCCCTGTCATTTTCTGAAAGAACTTTACACGCAAATGTTTATTTAGTTTGTTCCACTTATTCCCTTCCCGGTAGGATATTATTGAACTGTTGGCTTATACAGTGTGTTCCATTTTTACCTTCCCTTAGTATCAAAGCCTTCAAGTAGTGAGATAGTATAAGGTCAGGTTTTCACTGATGAATGTTAGTGTTCCAGCCAAGTAGTAGGTTCTTTCCACTTACCTGCCTTAGTATAAGCCTGAAACTGAATAGCATGTTCCTTGTTACCTTTTTCCTTTAGATTGCTGAAACTCGATGTTACTCACTCCCATCCCTAGCTGCATTTTAGGGTTACTCCTGATTATTGATGTTCTAATCTGTATGAGTTTAGTTCTCATGGCATATGCACTTTAAACTATTTCTAGATAAAATTCTTAAAACTCTTCAGGTGTCTGTGGTTATTACAAAAGGTATAAAGTGTTATTAAATGTATAAAATATATTCGCTAGTCTTATCTTTTATCCTCTGATAGCTCCTGATCTATCGGAAATATAGGTACCTGTGTCAAGGTGGTAAGTCAGGTACTCTGATAATAGTGGTAAGGAAAAACACGCGAATTACTGATGGTTGTCGTGTAAACTCGTCCGACTCATAAAAATACAGTCATAAGCACGTCATGGGCCCAATGCGTGTAAATTGGTAAATCAAGGAGTCGGGCGACCTGCGCGCTCTATCAGTCTCACTCCTGATGCGTGGTACTGGGCAGGGCTAGATGCATTTCCCCATTGACTTGCATTGAAGAAGCTGCCATGTCAGGGAGAGATAGCCTTTTTGGCTTCAAAAGTCGGGACTGTCCTGTATGAATCGGGTCTGTTGGCACGTATACACACGAGTATATTGTGGAAGTACCCTAACCCCACGGAGCCTTTTATTCATACATGATACTTAAGGCTCCCTGTTTTCCGTTTTTACTGATTTTTACAGATAAATACAGACAGAAAACATTGTGTTTTCCGTCTGCATTTATTTGTAAACATGGATAAATACAGAAAATATGCTTCTTTTCAGCGACCCTTTGTGCTATCTTTCATGAATTTCGCCCAACAGCTGAGCATATGAAAGCATGGAAAATTAAATAACTGGATGACATTTCTTGAAATAACTGCATTTGTCAACATACATTTGTGGTATAATGCTAATATTTGCCAGTGGGTGTACTTTTATGTAATATTTCGCAACTCAAATAGCTAAAACACAACAGACATCAAAGTATGAATGTGGGTCTATCATTTGAATAAATATGGAAATGTACTGTTTTTCAACTACATTTATACGCAAAACACAAAATAGAAATGGATAAATACAGACGGAAATGTTAAGAAAATAAATACCATAAAACCTGGAGCCCTAATGATAATAGACCCGATTCAGGCGGGAGACTACCGATTTTTCAAGCCACAAATGCCCTTTATTTTATCCCTCTCTTGCCTGAAATTGCATTTTCCACAACAGAAGTCAATGGGGGATTTTCATTCTCCTGATTTTCTATTTTAAATCTCGCCCTCCCTGTCCTGATATGGTGCCTGTGTGATTATTACTGGATTTTGAGACTCTTCACAGCCTGGATCCAGAGCACAAGTCCCCATGGGGCTGCTGCAGGAGCCTTGCTGTCACTGGAGGGGGCGTGGCCAGGCACCAACATTTGCGTACCCAGAAGCCTCTGCGGCAAACACCCGATTCATCAGTATAGGCGACACAGGCGTTTGTTTAAGACTAGAATGTTCGCCTGTAGCTGTGCACACACAGGCATTCATAAGAGTGATCGGCACGTCACCGCTGTAAAGTCACCCTCCCAGTAGTAAGTTATCGTGATTATGTGTATAGCACAACTTTCGAACGTGTATCTTGTATGTTGTTATAGAACTCTGCGATGCACGCGCACTCCGAGGGGCCGTGAGAAGCGGAAGTTATTGTAATTTTTGGAGGGTTTCTGAATAAGAAACTCCGTGATTGGTTGAGAAATGTGAGCGTGTGGGGGGAGGGGCGGTCCGTCCTCGCCGGGGAGAGGAGCGCCCGCTGCTTCCCACAGGAAGGCTTCATCGCAGCGCGTGTAACACTGGGTGACGGAAGGCGTCACGACGTCACGTGACGCAAAACGAGGCGCCGTGCGTAATGAGTGACGCGCGCCTGCGCGATCGAGCGGGAGGTGAAACGCTCCTTCTTGTCGCTAGAGGTCAGGAGGCTCGAGAGGAAGTGTCAGCGTCACCAGCACTCTGCATACCCACAATCCTGTGCGCGCCTCATAATGCTCCTTCACTTTCATACTAAATGCAGGGCTCTTTGTGACATTGAAAACGATAAAGAGCGGACAGGCTCCGTGGGGTTAGGGTACTTCCACTATGTACTCGTGTGTTTACCCACTAACAGACCTGAGTGAGACAGGACCGTCCAGACTGACACTGCAGCTTCTTCCAGACAGTTGCGCCTCTTCTTTGGCCTGCCGAGCACCACGCATCAGGGCTGCGAAGACGCGTCCGGGTTTTGGAAATTTCCGCAATGTCATTATCAGGGAGGGCTCGGATTCCACCATGGTCTTAAATAAGTAGGATTAGGTTCTTGATGGAAAATACTTTTAATTTTATTTATTATTTCAATATATCAAAAGTTATTATTACAAGAATTTTGTAAGTACAGTACAGATGTGGTACGCCAGTGAGGTTAGAGTAGGCGGCGTACTTGCAATTGGCATTGTTATATATCGCCCTCAAAAGGGAAGGAGGAAAGTAAAGAAAGAGAGAAGGAGTAGAGGACAGGGAAGATGGCGCAGACAACTTTCATAGTCTTCATTCTGGGATAAAAACATGAAGCTGGTAGGATCTGTCGTCAGCCTCAGTCTCTTTGACACTTATAGGCAGATTTACAAGGCACTTGCGCCACGTTTACGGCGCCATTGCGTCACGCAACGGCGGCGTAAATGTGGCGCATCCCTGCCACCCATTTACAACGTGACACAACTATGCAGATGCGTCACGTTGTAAAGCCCTGCGCCACATGTGGGCGTTCCGGCGCGGGGTGGGCGTTCCGGGGCAGGAGCGCCTCGCAACAGTGCCTGCGTGAAATCTACAAGATTTCACGCAGGCACTTGTGCGACGCTGCTACGTCAATTCCTGACGCCTGCTTGAAGCAGGCATAAGGACTGACGCAGCACGTTAAGTATAGGGCACACCCGAGCATTGCTGGAGTCGCGTTGCAAGCGCAACACGACTCCAGCGATGCGCCGCCTTTACGTCACGAGATGCGTCAAACATCTGCTCCACGTCGCGCCGCATTGTAAACGCGGCGCACCCGCCGTGACGCAAGGGTAGTTTTGCGTGACGCATTTGTTCTGGCGCATCCCTGCTGATTTACAGAGATGCGCCAGAACTCAAAATATGCCCCATACTTCTTTCATGCGGCGACTTGATTGTGGGTGGGGGTATTGGTACTGCACCGTGTTTGTACAACATGGCACTACAACCTGCAAAGACACCGCTAGTTTTAGCCTGAATTGTGAGCTTTCATGCAAATTGTGTAACATTGTTCAATTTATGGGAATTCTGTATTACAAATGAACTGGAACTGCTATTTCGGCTGGTTTCAATGGATTGAGGGTCGAAGTTTTTGGTACACTAAGGGGCGGATTTACAAGCCCCTTGCGCCACTTTTGCATCACTTTGAACATGGGAAAAGTGAAGCAAAAGTGGCGCAAGGGGCTTGTAAATATGCCCCTAAGTCTTTGATGATTTATCAGTACATTTCCTGAGTATGACGGATCGTGTATTGAATTGTGATGTTGCCGCCAAGCTGGACCCCACTAGAAGAGGCAGCAGTTGAACTGATTCCACTGTTTCCACCCTTGCGTGCTTCCTGTCGTTCCACCCCGAAGGGTCTTCACTTAAACCTTTCCACCGACTGTTGTGAGTCCCCATAGGGTCCACTGTCATTTTCCCCTATGGTAGCCTGACTACACATGTTGTCGGCTGCTTTTGCTTTGCACACGTTACGAGGTAACACGCTTGTTTTTGTGCATTTCTGTTATTTTAGAAATAGGTTGCACATGTTTTATAAGCCAGCTCTTCTGCTGGGAGTCAGTCTGAACGTTTCGTCCAAGGCCGAGACTTGCCATTTTCAAAATAGAGAGAAGAATTTCTAGCAGGTGAAAGGTCCGGGAACGAGCTCACCAGCTCTGCACAATTTGAGAGGCAGACCAGCTAACGGCAAATGCCAGGTATGACGCACAGTATCATCCGAGAGATCACTGATATATTATTGTGAGGACAGGTTTATGCAGATGCACTGTTAACCATGATAGGGCTTTTTATTGGGTACGGTTACTTAGTGATGCTAATTACACTACTAAGTTTTGTTTGCTTTCTAGTTGCAGCACGGTTGATTCATAATAATGCACAATAGTTTCAATAAATATTGTAAACTGTTCTTGTGTCTTATTTTTGTTTATTATGTACATGCCGGAGTGAGAGAATGAGAGGTGGTGATCTGTTACCGTGGGTCCCTGAGGGGACTAGAGTGTTGTGTGCTAGGGTGCCAACTTACCTGTTACTCTGGGAAGGTTAGGAGGGCAGATGAGGCACTATGCGCTCCTCTGGATAGAGGCCCTGAGGTACTGATGTGGTATGGTGACTCATTCCTACATACTGACGTTCTGTGATCCCAGGCATAGTTCTGGTCCCGGGTGAGTTCTGCTGAGGGTTTGGATTGTACAGTATAGGGCGCTCACGCAGTGCAGTAAGGGTGTGTAGTGATGGACAGGAAGAATAAGTGTAGGGCGGTGCCACAAGTATAGAGGAAAACCCTGAAGCCTCTCAGAGGCGATCAGACACAAAATGCCTGAACACCACACAAAATTCAACCGCAGGTACTGGGCACACGCTAGGTACAAACAATACTATGTAGTTTGGTAGATTGAGACAAAACAATGGGCACCAATAGAATCGTGAAGACTATATTAAACTTTATATATGTCTTCTTTCTTTTGTATCCTTACAGAACGCAAGCCGACACGTGTTTCATCAGCACATCCCGTCTGACCCAGACCAGGAGATACACCGCCTCTCCAGGAGACCGCGTCCCAGTCGTATCTGACTGCAAGTGCAAGACATCCGTCGCCCATCGACCTTTGCCTTTTCACTCTCTCAACGTGATTTTCGTCTTTATCACCGGACCCACCGCTCACCTGATGAGTCACAGGCATTGTCCTGCTGATGAAACACTTGTCGGCTGGCTCCTCTCCTCGATGTAGCCTCACCCTCCAATGGGGCTCTTGGTCCCATCCTTAGGACTTTAGTTACCAAGGCCACCTCGCAGTGGAGTGTGATCCTGCTCACCCCACACAGTGTATACCCTCTCACCACAGTTTGGTAGGAGCGGAGGCCACAATATCTCTCACTTAGGTCCTGATGAATGCTGCGGACCCTATTGGTCCACCAGGCAGAAACATGTCAACCCTCTGACATCGGTGGGGGGACAAGTACATCCCCAACACACCGACCACATTTTTAAAACACCATATAAATGCAAGCAATATTAAACTTAATTTGACATCTGTAATGGTTTTATAACTCACTTTTTTCTCAAAGGGCCCCCACTTAGTTTAGAAGCGCATCCCTGTCTCCAGGTGTATACCCGCCCTCTATCAAACCAAGGGCGATACATTATTGCCGCTTTTATCAGCAGGAAACTGCAGCTAAAGCGGCGATAATGGGCTTGATAATATGGCCTTGTGAATTTCTATAGAATCCCAGGTTAACACCAGAACCTGGGCTTCTATGGGAATTCACAAGGCCATATTATCAAGCCCATTATCGCCGCTTTAGCGGCAGTTTCCTGCCGATAAAACAGCAATAATTTTATTTCCGAGTCTTGATAACATGGCCTCGAGTTTCTAGAGGGCGAGGACTGATCTAGGTGGTGTGTGAGACCAGGCCTTCACTTTTTGTGAGATGGCTGCACTCACAGACTAGGAAACACTTGCACCTATTTCCCCCTCACTGGGAGCAGCTCCATTGTGTTTACACTGATGAGAGATGATACCAGACAACTGTCCAGGGAGGTCCTGGCCTGCCAGTTCGGGCTGGACTGTTCCCATGAGGCACATGGTCAAGACTGATTTGCATATGGCTGGGTCCAAGCTGGAATGGCATGGAGAGCAAATACATGATGGATTCAGACGCGGATCTGTGTCCTGGGGTGAATGTATGACATTGTTTTGAATTCCATCTACCATTTGCACTCTGTGAGGGGACCACGTCTCCAATGGTCACCTGAGGGAGCCCACATGGTAGTGCTCCCTCATCATCAGTTGTTATGTGGACTCCATTCCTCCTCCTCCCACCGCCCCATGCCCCAAGGCATGGATTCTAGGGCTCCAGATGGGCCCTGGTGAGCAGTGGCAGGTTTGGGGCATTCTTCCCTCCTTGTAGCCCCAAACATCCTCTCCCACCCCTGGTCCCAGCCAGGACCTGGTGTGCATTAACAGGATGTCAGGCATTCATCCCTCCTCCTACCCCAACCTCCCCCCGCCCAAGATAGGACCTGGTAAGCAGTGGCAGAATGTGAGGAATTCATTCCTCCTCCTACCCCAACACCCTCTCCCACCTCAGGCATTGAGTCCAGGGACCCAGATAGGGCCTGGGGAGCAGTGGCAGGACGTGGGGCATTCATCCCTCCTCTTACCCCAACCTCCCCCCGCCCAAGATAGGACCTGGTGAGCAGTGGCAGGACGTGGGGCTTTCATCCCTCCTCTTACCCCAACCTCCCCCCGCCCCAGATAGGACCTGGGGAGCAGTGGCAGGACGTGGGGCATTCATCCCTCCTCTTACCCCAACCTCCCCCGCCCCAGATAGGACCTTGTAAGCAGTGGCAGGATGTGAGGCATTCAACCCTCCTCTTACCCCAACCTCCCCCGCCCCAGATAGGACCTGGTGAGCAGTGGCAGGACGTGGGGCATTCATCCCTCCTCTTACCCCAACCTCCCCCCGCCCCAGATAGGGCCTGGTGAGTAGTGGCAGGACGTGGGGCATTCTTCCCTCCTCTTACCCCAACCTCCCCCCGCCCCAGATAGAACCTGGTGAGCAGTGGCAGGACGTGGGGCATTCATCCCTCCTCTTACCCCAACCTCCCCCCGCCCCAGATAGGACCTGGTGAGCAGTGGCAGGACGTGGGGCATTCATCCCTCCTCTTACCCCAACCTCCACCCGCCTCACATAGGACCTGACGAGCAGTGGCAGGATGTGGGGCATTCATCCCTCCTCTTACCCCAACCTCCCCCCGCCCCAGATAGGACCTGGTGAGTAGTGGCAGGACGTGGGGCATTCATCCCTTCTCTTACCCCAACCTCCCCCAGGCATGGAGTCCAGGGCCCCAGATGGAGCCTGGCGAGCAGTGGCAGAATGTAAGGCATTCACCCCACCCCTCCTACCCCCAGCATCCTCCCCCACCTCTGAGGTAGCACCTGGTGAACAGTAGCAGGATGTGGGGCATTCATCCCTCATCTTAAACCATTCCACTACCCCCGTCCCAGACAGGATCCAGGTGAGCAGTGGTGCAAGACGAGCTGCTCTGAGAGCCTGTTTACGCCCCCCTCCCCCCTGCCTAGTGAGCAGTAGTGAAAGAGCTGCTGTGAGAGCTTGCACCCCCGGTGAGCAGTGGTGAAAGAGCTGCTCTGAGAGCCTGTCCCCCTCCCCCACAGTGAGCAGTGTGAAAGAGCTGCTCTGAGATCCTGTTCTCGCCCCCCTGGTGAACAGTGGTGAAAGAGCTGCTCTGAGAGCCTGCCCCCCCCCTCCTGGTGAGCAGTGGTGAAAGAGTTGCTCTGAGAGCCTGTCCCCCTCCCCCACAGTGAGCAGTGTGAAAGAGCTGCTCTGAGATCCTGTTCTCCACCCCCCTGGTGAACAGTGGTGAAAGAGCTGCTCTGAGAGCCTGCCCCCCCCCCCGGTGAGCAGTGGTGAAAGAGCTGTTCTGAGAGCCTGTCCCTCCCAGTGAGCAGTGGTGAAAGAGCTGCTCTGAGAGCCTGCCCCCCCCCCCCGGTGAGCAGTGGTAAATGAGCTGCTCTGAGAGCCTGCCTCCCCGGTGAGCAATGGTGAAAGAGCTGCTCTGAGAGCGTGTCCCCCACCCCCACCCCTAGTGAGCAGTGGTGAAGGAGCTGCTCTGAGAGCCTGTCCCCCCCCCCCCCCCCCCCCGGTGAGCAGTGGTGAAAGAACTGCTCTGAAAGCCTGTCCCCCCGGGGAGCAGTGGACAAAAAGCTGCTCTGAGAGCCTGTCCCCCTGGTGAGCAGTGTGAAAGAGCTGCTCTGAGAGTCTGTTCCCCCGGTGAGCAGTGGTGAAAGAGCTGCTCTGAGAGCCTGTCCCCCAGGTGAGCAGTGGTGAAAGAGCTGCTATGAGAGCCTGTCCCCCCAGTGAGCAGTGGTGAAAGAGCTGCTCTGAGAGCCTGTCCCCCTGGTGAGCAGTGGACAAAGAGCTGCTCTGAGAGCCTGTCCCCCTGGTGAGCAGTGTGAAAGAGCTGCTCTGAGAGCCTGTCCCCCAGTTGAGCAGTGGTGAAAGAGCTGCTCTGAGAGTCTGTCCCCCCAGTGAGCAGTGGTGAAAGAGCTGCTCTTAGAGTCTGTCCCCCCGGTGAGCAGTGGTGAAAGAGCTGCTCTTAGAGTCTGTCCCCCCCGGTGAGCAGTGGTAAAAGAGCTGCTCTGAGAGTCTGTCCCCCCGGTGAGCAGTGTGAAAGAGCTGCTCTGAGAGTCTGTCCCCCCGGTGAGCAGTGTGAAAGAGCTGCTCTGAGAGTCTGTCCCCCCGGTGAGCAGTGTGAAAGAGCTGCTCTGAGAGTCTTTCCCCCCGGTGAGCAGTGGTGAAAGAGCTGCTCTGAGAGTCTGTCCCCCAGGTGAGCAGTGGTGAAAGAGCTGCTCTGAGAGCCTGTCCCCCCCCCCCGGTGAGCAGTGGTGAAAGAGCTGCTCTGAGAGTCTGTCCCCCAGGTGAGCAGTGGTGAAAGAGCTGCTCTGAGAGCCTGTCCCCCCCCCCCTGGTGAGCAGTGGTGAAAGAGCTGCTCTGAGAGCCTGTCGCTCCCCCCCTCCCCCCCCTCGCCCCCCGCCCGTCAAGGTACATGCCAAAAAATTGTCTGGGACCTGTTTCGGGATGTTACGATTAGAAAAATCATATCCCTACTCCCAGAGGAGGCAAGGAGGACCATAGTCCAGGCTTTAGTTATATCGAGACTGGACTACGGCAACTCTCTCTTTCTGAGCTCTCCTAAATATGTAACAAACAGACTACACATTGTGCAGATTGCTGCTGCCCGACTGCTTCTGAACATACCCTGACGTCAATCAGTCAAATCAGGATTGAGGGAATTGCATTGGCTCCCGATCCAAGCCAGAATCAAATTTAAGTCCTTAAGCCGTGCCCATCGAGCCAAGTACGGGAGGGGCCCTGCCCTTATCCAAAAGCTGGTTCCTCACTATTCGCCCCACCGACATCTCAGATCAAGTTCAAAATTCCTGATGAAAGCGGCTACAACCAAAAGAACCAGATGGGGTGGAAGATCCTTCACCCATCTGGTTCCCACGCTCTGGAACAGCCTAGACCCAGAGCTCCGACTCACTGAAAATGAAGCCTCCTTTTGGAAAAGACTTAAGACATGGCTCATCCCGTAGGACTGAGTGTTGATTGCCTTTACCTCTGAATCACCCCAGCGCTGAGATGGATGCCCATGGGTAGTCAGGCACTTTACAAATCCCATAAACATCTGAGCAAGTGTGCCCGTGTGTTCATTGTGTCAGCATGATGGGCACGGGCCCCGCAACATCACAGTGTGCTGTCTTCTGCGGACGTTGCCATGTCACCTTAGCATTGGCAGTGGCCCTTGACATGTAGCCCCACACCTGCCCCGCTGCATGCACAGGCTGCATGTGTTGGTTCGGCAGGGGGGCAGAGGGTGGTCCGAACATGTGCTGATGCATGAAGTATGGAAAGTGTGTCTTTGTTTTGGGGTGTTGTTGTCACCAGGGCCACAGTACACGATGTTGCAGTGTGGCATGTACCAGGAGGGCAGGCCCGCGGGTACGGGGGCATGTAGGAGCGCGAGGACGCTTGGGTTCTTGGCACATGCATGCCAGGTGTCATGTGTATCAGTCTTGCAGATGCATTAGTCTGTTGCCTGGCCTCATTCGCAGCGCGATCCCAGTCAGCCATGTGCTGAACACCTGTGTCCGACCTGTGCGGACCATTGGCCTACACCCAAGTGGGCGTAAACCTTCAAAGGCCAACGTTTTTGTTGGCATGGCGCTGGACATGCACGGACGGTCATTAGAATGGTGTCCAATAGGAGTGCACGTGATGCAACCATGCATCGCACGCAAGTGTGGGTGCCTGTGGCAGGGAGGTGCAGCTGTGTGGCAACGTGACACATAGAGTCCGCTCATGTGCATCGTGCTGGGCATGTCATCCATAAATCCCAGGTTGCAGATGTCCCACCACACCCACGACCGGCCTCTGTATGTCTCTGGTATGCATGCAGCTGTTGAAGTTATTGTAGGGTTGAACGGTCCTTTGTCGGTACTATCAGGCGGTAGCACATCTGCAGCTCTAAGCAGGAACTTGCATGTGCCTAGCACCCCATGACAGATACGATAGCATTTGTTTGCGACTCACACACTTCGCACTGCCCGACATGAGTCCAACGTGTACACATCCCACACGCAGTAGTCCTTGGTCATTGTTGGTGTGCGTGAAATGGCCTTCACACGTAATCCCACCCCAACCAAGGCCTGCACCCATTGCACACAGACACTGCTCATTGCATCGAGCTGTGCCATTTCATCCACCGGACTGTCTCAGGGCAAGCCAGTGCCGCTTCATGCAGAGCCACTGACGCAATGGCAGACCATCCCGGACACATGCTCGACTCCAGTCACGTGGAGTTGTACTATGCACGTCTGCTGCATGTACTGGGGGCACTGCCGTTGGCAGTGCTGCATAACAGTTACCAGCTGAGCTGCCTCCTTGCGCACGTCACCTGCGTCTCCAATGTAATAGTAGCTGACCTGGATTACTAGGTGTGTGTGAGCCCCCTGTGGGCCCACGACCAAGAGTGTCACCACGATGACCGCTTATGGCATGCATGTATCTTTGTAAGTGGCCTAGCCCCTGAGGCGGCTAGGACTCTGACAGTGGTATTCCTTGAAAACATTTTAATCATGTATACAAGGAAGTCAATCATTCAACCTTGAATAATCATTTACATTATCTTTTCATTACATTTTGTTTCAAACATTATGCATAGAACATTTCATAACATTATACATTTCATCCTTTGACTCCTAACCCAATGTATTTCGGAACTAAATGTTCCTTCCTCAGGGGTTCTGTGGAAAGGAAAACAATAAGGAAACTAATTAAATCGATGCCTTTTTGTGTTATTATTATCTTATTAGCATTTTAATTCATCAAAACGTTATTTGTCTGTGTTGTTGGGGAGGTTTAACTAGTGATTTGTTTTTATTAGATGTCTAAGTATTATAGGAAGCAATCTTACCTACTTTGATGATTGTACTAATTCAATAGCACACGTAATGTCAAGCGATTAATCAGATGCATCTGTTGATAAATATGGAATTTTTGTAATGAATAGAATTTTTAAAATACATTAACGAGGGCGATTTTAATGGACTCAGTCTTACCTGTTGCAAACAGTGCTGGTGAGTTGTATGATAATCGCGACAACCTGCAAGTTGAATGAAGTGCATTCAAGATTCAAAAGTATAATTCTAAATGGAAATGCTGGCATTATTTACCAAAATTAGTTTCGGCGTCTCACCTGTGTGAGTGATGACTCTATCCCAGCAGGATTAGAGAGATGAATCAATTTCCACGAAATGTGGACACTGTAAAGAGAAAGGGACGCAGGCGTTCGTTCTCGAAAAGAATAAAATGAAATAAAAATGCTGGCATTATTTAACAAAATTAGTTTCGGCGTCTCACCTGTGTGAGTGATGGCTCTATCCCAGCAGGATTAGAGAGATGAATCAAGTTCCACGAAATGTGGACACTGTAAAGAGAAAGGGACACAGGCGTTCGTTCTCGAAAAGAATAAAATGAAATAAAAATGCTGGCATTATTTAACAAAATTAGTTTCGGCGTCTCACCTGTGTGAGTGATGGCTCTATCCCCGCAGGATTAGAGAGATGAATCAATTTCCACGAAATGTGGACACTGTAAAGAGAAAGGGACGCAGGCGTTCGTTCTCGAAAAGAATAAAATGAAATAAAAATGCTGGCATTATTTAACAAAATTAGTTTCGGCGTCTCACCTGTGTGAGTGATGGCTCTATCCCAGCAGGATTAGAGAGATGAATCAAGTTCCACGAAATGTGGACTCTGTAAAGAGAAAGGGACGCAGGCATTCGTTCTCGAAAAGAATAAAATAAAATAAAAATGCTGGCATTATTTAACAAAATTAGTTGATTTTTGCTTAAAATACAATTCCCGCACATTCCATCATTAACAGGGAAACTTTTCATAGAAAGAAGTGCATATGTACAGCAGTTTCTACTTCTTCGTCGCACAAGCAACACAATCTTTTCAACCATAATAATATGAGCTATCTGCCCTTAACTTCTAAAGCTCACAAATGCTACACAGTAATAAAAGTTGCAAATTTACATATGTAGCATACCCTAAGCGTCATAAACAAGGGAGCAAAATGGCCTATACATTTTTCAGAGGATAAATAAAGGAGATTAATTTTGTGAAGCCAGGCCTTTATTCTTAATAGATGCCTTTAACAACAAGCATTGAAAATGCAATAGGTCTCGCCTTTGATTAAGTTAAAGCCATTTGCTTTGCTAATGGCATTGTACAGCAAAGCAATTGGCTTTAACAATGCAATAGGTCTCGCATTACTGAATGTTTGAGCTATTGGTGTTGCATTATTATTAGCAATGCCAAAAGCTCAAACTTTATTAATGCGAGACCTATTGCATTGCAAATGCTTGTTTGCCTTCTGGTCCATTCATTGCCACTGCATTTTCGTGCCATTTGGCCTTCTGTTTTACTCGCTGCCCCACTATTTTGTGCCCTTTGCTTTCTGTTCCCTTAGTCGCCCTGCTCCCGCTGCTGCATCCCCTGTGGCCCCGCCCCATTTGCTGCCCTCACCTCCCAGCTGCCTCCTCCCTCCCACCTCCCCAAATATGCCGCCCGTTGCATGGCCGTGTGCAGCGGGCGTGCCACTGGAGCGCCAAAGGCAAGCCCGTCTGTGCCCGTCCGCACCTGGACCACGCCCTGCGCGAGAACCCCTGGTCCCCGCACCCACCACAATGAATGCTGCCACTACGATGACAGCACTTTGCACACCCTCAACCCCGGATGGACCCACACCTGCCTCAAGGCTGCCCCGAAACGCAAACGAGGCCCCTTCACCTGCCAGAACTGCAGCTACACCAGCCTCAGACCCAACGAACCACCTGCCAAGAAATACCTCAACCACCTCCAATGCATTCTCCTAAACACCCGCTCTGCACGCAAACACGCCATCGAGCTCTGGGACCTGCTTGACACAACATGCCCAGATGTCGCCTAACTGACAGAGACGTGGATGAACGACTCCTCTGCACCCGACATTGCCATAGCCATCCCAGACGACTACAAGATCATCCGCAGAGACCGCACAAACGGACTCTGAGGAGGAATTGCCATCATCCACAAGAACACCATCAGCGTCTCGTACAGCACGATGACACTCTAAGCACCGCCAAACACATGCATTTCCAGAACCACACAGACCCCAACTCCACCCTCAGAGGCCCCCTCGTCTTCCGACCCCCAGGACTCCGCCCCCAGTACAGCGACTCCATCGCCAACTTCATCAGCACGCACACCAAGACCTACATCCTCCTCGGAGACCTGAACTTTCACCTTGAGAACAACAAAGACAGCAACTCCACAACTCTAATCGATAACCTCACCAACCTCGGACTGACACAACTCGTCACAACGCCCACCACTCCGCCGGCCACACGCTTGACCCCATCTTCTACTCTAGCCTGCACGTCTCCTTCAACCACACCACCGAACTCCTCTGGACCGATCACCACTGCATCCACTTCACCTTCCAGAAACCCACCACTCACCCTCGCATCCAACAGATCCCCCACCGCTGCTGGAGCAATATCAACGAAGACCAACCAATTGTAAACCTCGCTTTCAGCCCACCCACTGTACCCTCCAACACCGACGACGCTGCCCACAGCCTCAGACGCTGGATCGAGGACTGTGCCAACACCCTTATCCCGCTGAAGAAATCCCCCCACAGAGACACCAACAAGAGGGCCAGCTGGTTCACCCCAGAACTCCTAGCCTCCAAGCGAGCTTGCCGGAAATTAGAGAAGAAATGGCAAAGTGAACAGACCCCGGACAGCCACACAGCACACAAGGACGCCCTCCGCAACCACCACCATCTCATCAGGGCTGCCAAGAGGACATCCTTCAAAGACCGACTCGACAACACTGCACGCAATAGCAAAGAGTTCTTCAACATCGTGAAGGAACTCTTTAACCCCATTTCCAACACCAACGACATACCACCGTTGCAAGCCCTGTGCGACTCCCTCGTCACTTTCTTCTACCGCAAGATAGCAGACATCCACGACAGCTTCAACACCCAGACAGACACATCAGACAGCAACACAACAGACTCTCAGCACATCTTCGACCACGACCCCATGCTAGCCTCGGCCAGCCTGAGCACCGATGACACCATCAAGACTATGAGCACAATCCACTCAGCTCTCCGTTAGACCCACTCCCGCACCACGTCTTCAACAAAGTAAGCAGCTCCATCACACCCCACCTGTGCAACGTCATCAACCTCTCCCTCAAGACCGTGACCTTCCCAGAGAGCTGGAAACATGCCGAGATCAACGCCCTACTCAAAAAACCCAAGACAGACCTCAAGAACTTCCGGCAAATCTCTCTGCTCCCATTCCCGGCCAAGGTCATAGAGAAGATCACCAACAGACAGCTAACTCGATACCTCGAAGAATACAGAATCCTGGACCCTTCCCAATCAGGGTTCGGCAGCGACCACAGCACCGAGACCGCCCTCATCGCCGCCATCGACGACATCAGGACCATGCTGGACAACGGTGAGACTGCAGCACTCATCCTCTTAGTTTCTTGCTGGTCTGCACCGAAGCCATTCTCGACATTCTGCGTGGATTGCACCTGCCAAGGCTTTTTGGGTCCAATTCGGAATCCGACACTGCAGTCAACCAGATAGATCCTTTGTGGAACAGCTCGAATCCAGCTCATAGTTGTCATCTCCTCTCCTGGACCACGTGGCTGAAGAGACAAACTTCACCTCTTTCACCTGAATTTACCCGACATTGGTTGGCAGCTTCCCATCGACATCCTGGTCACTGGCTAGTGACCCAGACTATGTCCCTTCTGCTTTCAGGTTCTTCAGATCTTCGATCCACCCTTGGATCCACCTGGACACTTTTCCTCTGGTTGTCTTCACAGCTCTCCATTGGAATCGACGACGAAACCTGACACCAAAAGGGATCTATGCACCCGGCTTCCCTTGGTGAGGTGCCACGAGTACTCCAATGCTACCGTGGTTCTTGACTCTCAAAGTGTTCTAGTCTAAAAGTGTTCCATCGTAGTTAACCTTGAAGTGTCCTTGAAATGTAAATTTGTAACTTGTTCGTTCTCCATAGATAGTCAATGGTAACCCCCAGCTGTGTTTAGACACTGCACGCGTCTCCCGTAGGTCTCCTACTTCCTAACCTTTGGTTGTCCTGAATAGCCCCAGTGATTCCACAGGCCCAGGCCTGCTTTCTATTCCTGACGTGGTTCTTATACCTCTATTTTATTATATGGTTTGTGAGGCCCCTAGGGCGTAACATATACTGTGCAACTTACCGTATGCTAATTAAGTTCCTTTTATTGTACTTTTATCTCTGACCTTATAAAGAGTGCAGAGGGGTTGTGTTTAGAATAAATACATATATATTTAATATAGACCTTGTGTGGTGTGCTTTCATTTGATCATTCAAGAGATTATAATTGGTAAAACAACTTGCTTAACTCATCTCAAAGTCTTAGCCTGACGGCAGCTCTCAACAGTTACCACTAGAATAGCTTTCTATAAGGTTGACTTTATAACCTACCATCAATAAGGGTCGTTTGGACTGGTGTAAGGTGCCCACTAGAATAGTGGACATCATATACCAGGCCAACTTCTCACATGCACTACATACCCGTGAGGGTCTCAAGGCGCTGAATAATGTGTAACCATAGAGACACTGTTGACAGTCGAGAGGTACCAGAGCGTCTATACTGCTCACTTTGGAGCCATAACTGATCTTTGAACCCCTGCCATCCATGTGACCTTCTGTCACTCCCTTTTTAGGTCTTGTCCAGGCAGCGAGCATGCGCTGCTCTAGGAAAAATGGCCTCTTGGATTTGCTCTGGACTTCCTGCCTACGGCTTGCTGTTACGTGAATCGGCTCGCAAGTGCTCGTGCATCACTCGCGGGACTTCCTGTCTATGGCTTGCTGTTATGAGCAGCGTCTCGCAAGCGTACATGCACCACTCGCGGGACGCTGCAGTTGTATTCGCGGCTGGGCTTGTTTTAAATCAAATACGTGAATTGTTCTCACTTTGCTGTGCCTTTCTTGTCTACATGTGTAAGTGCATGCATTCCTCAAGCTAGGGAGGGCGGCGTGTCCCTTCTCACTCTTTCTTACTTACACAAGCTGTCACAATGGGGATCACTGGGTCAGTATTCAAAGCTGGCTAATCTTCACACTTCGGCAACATTGACCGATATATACCAGTCGGTACCTGTTGAACCACTGTGTCCACAGATGCTGGAAGGCCGCCGTGCTTTGCCGTCCATTGACTCTCTCAAAGATGACGTGTCCTGACCAGGGAGTTACTTTTGTCCAGTGTGAGTGGTGTGTGTGCTGAAGCTCTTGTTATGGGTGTTGGGATACGCGTGTCCTATCCGTGGGAGACTGCAGCGAAGAATACAGTTCTGTCCCGGGAGCTGGGCGCTCTGTGAGCAGAAAACGAAGACCCCCGAAAACACGAAACTCCTTTTATCCAGACTCTGTTATGTTTAAGCACAGTTTGTTTTATTTTCTGACGTGTAAATGGCACATTTGGGATGCCCTGACTTTGCACTCGTGTTCTTCAGTGTAGCATAATTTGGCAGGCGTGAAGTTCAAATGAAAGAGCCAACTTTTGCCATTTCAAATGGTACACGTAGAGGGTGGCTTGGCAGGTGGTAAATATTGTCTAGGTGCTCCAGTGTGTTTTTTGTTTGTTTGCATCTGGGAGAAGTGGGGGCTGGGAGATAATCTCTTTGCTCCGAAGCCCACATTTTGGTCATGTGGAGATGAGTGGATTGGAGTCTAGATGCCCTTCGGCAGTCTTCAGTGTGGCCGCTCCACTCACTGCCTTTCTGTGTAGCCCACACATGGGTGCATGGTAATGAACCCTATCTCCATAGGCAGACCATGCAGTATGTGCCCCAGTTTTTGTGTCTCTTTTAATTTCTGGAACTGGGTTCTTTAGATATATATTGGCGACCCAGTTAGCTTGTGTCGTAGGTGACTGCCTAGTACTCTCATACGGCTTCGCCACTCCCGGGTAAACCTTCATCTGGGTGATTGCACCATAAAGGCAAAAACAAGCACGGTCCTTCATAACATCAAACATAGAATTCTGTTTTTGATTGCATTTTTTTTCTGTCTCTTGTTCCAACTAGCTTCTGTGAAGTGCCATTTCAGCTGCCTGCAGTTTAAGTGCTGGGTTAAGTGTGGTCTACTTAAGAAATGATAAAATGCCTGTGAGAACTGAAAGCATTGGCATTTGTAAAACATCACTAGTAAAACAACCACGAGTTACTGTTTTTACACTGCACGTTTTTATTGCAAGCACATGGGGGCAGTGTTTATCATTTGCTTTCAGTTTGTGACACATGCTTCCAATAAAACTAAGAGTTCCACCTTCTTGCAAGGCTAGCACCATTGGTTTTGCAAATGCTTGCTTGCTCTTGTTATTAGCTCCTGTTGGTAAGAACTCATGCAGCAAGCTAGAGCCTCGGAGGGCTGCATGAATCGAGGGATTTGTTATTTGTAGACGTGCAATGAAGTCTGTGCTGGCCAGTCTGTGGCATGTTCATGCAGACTCGAGGGGGTGCTTTTCCTACAGTCCCCACTTTGTTTCTGGAACTCAGAGTTTGTTGCTTCGGCCTGCATGGAGGGGGGCTCTCAGGGGGCACTGTCCCCACCCCAGGTGACCCCTAAATGTACATCATTCAAGGTGATCAGTAAAAGGCGATGTTGATGAGCTTATGTCTGAAGGGTGTGATCCAAACCTTGGCTTCTCCACTTGACCACGATTGCATGAACCTGTGACACGAATGTCTCGTCCTGCACCTCTCGCTCTCTACCTGGCGAGCACCGGCAGCAGACTGAACCTCAACATCAAGAGTATCTGTTTGGACCAGCCACGCCTAGAAGTGTCTCCCTCGCCCTATATTTTACTAGTCTCACTATTCACCATCTGGTGAAGTGAGACCACAAGAGCTGTCTCGTCTGCACCAATAATAACCTTTATGAAGCGCTGTGCCGGCGTCTAGGCACTGTTCATCGGGTGAGGTGCATGCTAGGTGGAGGCCACGATCATGAAAGGCTTCTGCTGTGACTTAAGAGGTTGGCGAGATGCTGCTTGCTTGCGCTACCGCAGTCCACAGGTGACCGGCCACTTCGACGTGTACAGTGGGAGTTGCAGTCCGTGTGTGCTGTGCGGTGCATCCTGCTTTTTCCTTCCACACCGGCTGTTTTTGAGTGGAGTGGGAGTTGTAGCCGTGTGTTCTGTGCGGTGCATCCTGCTTTTTCCTTCCACACCGGCTGCTTTTGAGTGGAGTGGGAGTTGTAGACCGTGTGTGCTGTGCGGTGCATCCTGCTTTTTCCTTCCACACCGGCTGCTTTTGAGTGGAGTGGGAGTTGTAGTCCGTGTGTGCTGTGCGGTAAATCCTGCTTTTTCCTTCCACCCCGGCTGCTGTGCGGTGCATTCTGCTTTTTCCTTCCACACCGGCTGTTTTTGAGTGGAGTGGGAGTTGTAGGCCGTGTGTGCTGTGCGGTGCATCCTGCTTTTTCCTTCCACACCGGCTGATTTTGAGTGGAGTGGGAGTTGTAGGCCGTGTGTGCTGTGCGGTGCATCCTGCTTTTTCCTTCCACACCGGCTGCTTTTGAGTGGAGTGGGAGTTGTAGTCCGTGTGTGCTGTGCGGTAAATCCTGCTTTTTCCTTCCACACCGGCTGCTTTTGAGTGGAGTGGGAGTTGTAGGCTGTGTGTGCTGTGCGGTGCATCCTGCTTTTTCCTTCCACACCGGCTGCTTTTGAGTGGAGTGGGAGTTGTAGGTGGTGTGTGCTGTGCGGTGCATCCTGCTTTTTCCTTCCACACCGGCTGCTTTTGAGTGGAGTGGGAGTTGTAGTCTGTGTGTGCTGTGCGGTGCATCCTGCTTTTTCCTTCCACACCGGCTGCTTTTGAGTGGAGTGGGAGTTGTAGGCCGTGTGAGCTGTGCGGTGCATCCTGATTTTTCCTTCCACTTTTGAGTGGAGTGGGAGTTGTAGGCCGTGTGTGCTGTGCGGTGCATCCTGCTTTTTCCTTCCACACCGGCTGTTTTTGAGTGGAGTGGGAGTTGAAGGCCTTGTAGATACCTGCTGGTGTCCCTGCTAATTACCTGGCCCACCCCCTCCCATGCATACTGTTTGCACTACGCGCCTGCGCTACTGAAATCCTTGCACTGCCCCTACCTGCCCGCCACTGCCCCTACCTGCCCTCCACTGCCCCTACCTGCCCTCCACTGCCAGGGCATCGAGCTCTGGGGCAAATTCCTCTTCTTGCCACTACATCTTCACTGGATGGGGCTTGGAATAAACCCGATCCTTCTCTGCACACCTCTTCTCAGTCAGTCATCTATTAAACTTTACTCCTCCCAGAGCAGGGTCTGCTATCCACCCCTGCTAGGGGAGCTCCTGTTGGTCCAGGGTGGACCTTATAAAGCATATTAACAAATTGCTGCATTTAGTGCATGCCTTCGGGTCCCTGACCTCTGTCCTGAGTAGACTCTGCCATGGATGCTGTATCCTGTCCTTGCCGTCGGGTGGACAGAGTAGAGAATGTACCGTCTGTAGCTTGTCCCTGTAGAGGGTGCTTCACCGTCACACCGGTGTGGACCCGGTACAGCTGTACTGGCGGCCTGTAGTTAGTGTATGACATGGGTTAGTGGAGTTGTTTTTTTTCTTTACTCCTGGGTGGAGTAAACTGAAACAATGAAATTCTGACATTTCCATTTCACTTATAATTGATGATCCTAACTAACTCGCTCTCAATAACTCACTCATTAACTCTTTCCCTCTCACTCACTAACTCTCTCACTCTTGAGGAAATATAAATTTTGTGATCAATTGTGTCCCCTATCTTAGACCCCAACGACTCCGTGTACACGTTACAAGTACATGTATGTTCCCTCCCCTTCAAGCTATGAAGACGCAAATACATTTGCGTCCAACGTTAATATGTCCTCTTTCAGATCCACCATGAATGGGTCGAATAGTCCGTTCCTAAATATGCCATGCCAACGTCTTTATGTGAGTGTATCTTACACGTTAACCAGCTCTGGCAAAGTAGGCCCTGAAATGTGCCATCGAGCTTTTCCTGTCTTCTGACTCTGAATCTCAAACCTGGACTTGCATCTGTACCCGTGACCTCTGTCTTACTTCCTATGCGGCTAACGGTGCTTAGCCCAGCCTGTTGCCTGCCAAGACTGTATTCAACCTTCGAAATATCTGCTCCACTCCTCGAAAAATACATTCCTGTCTAGTAGTTTCATGTCAACATCCTTCCAGCTGCAGAGTAAAGGGCTTGGCCTTACTGTCTCTATACAAGTAATTCATGGCTCTGTTTCCATGGTAAGCCCATGCCCTCCCTCGCATCTCATACAGACACGTAGACGCTTATACACGCACTCCCAGTCAGTAAAGAATAGCCTCTTGTCCGAGAGACCTTTCCCTTCCAGATAATACAGTTCCTTAAACATGAGATATTAGATACGATTCGGGATTAGGTTGATCTGACATCCAGACTTCTGTCTCCACATGTAGGGCTAAATGTCAAGTTCCCTTTCACCCCTCAAGTTGCACGTACATTACACGTCATCCTGCTGCGCGCGCATCTCTGCCAAGTATTTCTGCTGACACTGCCGGATTCACTCATGGATCCGCCTACTTGTGACATCATGTTAAATGACGTTCTTGTTCACGCCTTCATGCACGCCTATTGTAACGCCTTATTGTATTACGTACATGCATTCTTATCTCTTCTCTCAGATGTTACGCCTCCTGCATATTCCTTTACTGTAATGCATTGACTATATATATGAATGCCTGTCAATAATGTATTGTCGCATACTTGCTTACTTGCATATTACCATTGACTCTGTCTGTCCCTTCCCGAACCTGCGTGGTGACGGAATGGTATGCCACCTTGGCTCGAGCCAAAGCTAATCCCAATTCCTTTTATAGGAATAAAACCCTTTTGAGAAACCTCAAATATCACGGATTTTGCCTCTTATTTATTATGAGTTATTCTTATTGACTTTACCGCATAGAAATTCAGTACCAGGTAATTAATTTTACCACATAATTGGCGCCCGAACAGGGACCGCCTCCCCCCTCTCACCCGCCGGAGGTGCTTTGCAGGCTTAGCCCCCTGCCACAGCCGGACGGAAACTACGCGTACCCGCAGGATTTCCTGTATCTCCCTCAGGCCAACGGAGGTGACTGAGGCCGCGATCGACACCCAGACGAGGCGGTGAGAAGTGCGGAGGATCCCGACCAGAGCCCAGCTGAGAGAGCAAGATCCGAGATATACGGAGGCCCACCAGGTTCCGAAGTTCCGAAGTATCTGCGTCACGAGTCGAGTTCGAATCCAGTCCGAATCCAGTCGAGTCCAGTCCAGGGTTTCCGAGGCCTTCTGTTTTCCGTGCTTCCCGGTGAGTACCGTTGCTGGGGACGCATCTAGACGTGCACATTAGGTTGTGCCGGTCAAGACAGGTTTGGGTACACAGACCTGGTCTGCACTGTTTTAGACAGTGTATCTGTACTGTTTAGCAGTATATCCAGTCTGCACTATTGAATAGTGTATCTAGTATTATGCAGTTAGCTAGTTTCATTCTGATTGTTATTATTCATGTCAAAATGTTTTAATGT
Source organism: Lissotriton helveticus (assembly GCF_964261635.1). Taxonomy (NCBI): domain Eukaryota; kingdom Metazoa; phylum Chordata; class Amphibia; order Caudata; family Salamandridae; genus Lissotriton; species Lissotriton helveticus. Next base: position 2,022,470 of record NW_027611680.1, read on the forward strand.
GTCTTAAAATGTCGTGGTATGAGTGATTGTTCGATCGTCATTATTGTGATTAATGTGTTCATTATGTTCATATCTGAGTAAGAATCAAGTAGCCAGATTTTTAAGATGCCGTTATTCTCTAAATTAAGACAGATAAAGACTAGAAAAGGGATACTAGAGGAAGCTGTTCCCGTTCCACCTAGGGACACTCCAGGGTACTTTATGTACCACAAGCACGGCCTAGATGCTGTTTTATTTCTTGACTTATGGGTGGACTACACTAAAGAACTATCAGAGAATCAGAGATGGCCCGCTGCTGGGACATGGGATGCAGATTGCATCATGAGAGTAGAAGAAGCATTACGAAAAAAGAAAGCCAGACAGTCACAGAAAGATGCCATCGAATTGTGGCGTAAAGAATCGCATAGGCGTATAGAAAAAGCACTTAGAAAAGAAGGGAAAAGGAAAGAGGATCCAGACAAGGCCCAAGAAAACGTATTAGTCGAGGAAGGTATCCGAGTAAAATTAGAACAAGTGGACAGACAACTGAACACCCTTAGAAATGGTATGTATCCCCTCCTGGCCGAAGGTTTACCTAAGGCCACTCCGGAAGTACCAAAAGACCTACCACCTCCCATGCTCCCAATCAAAGTGCATCCTAAAACAGCAAAGGACATTTTCCTTTCTTCCTATCTAGACGATGTAGCTCCCGAATATGTAAATACCGCACCGCCACGCACCTCTCCTCCTGGCCAGCTCCTTCCTCCCCGACAAGCTACTCCTCCCCCCGTTCCTCTAGGTCTTCCAGCCGTCCTTCCACCTCTTCCAGGACCTGCCCCCCCTGTTCTGCACCCAACGAACCCCTTCGGAGCCGACACCTCAGGTGGTGCGTCCGGAGGAGCGACAGGTTTCCAGACCCCGCCATCTGGCCATCGATTGACCTATAGAGACCTAGCACAGCAACGTTCACCTAGAACAGGCGATATAACAGTATATGGAGATCGTCTAGCAGACTGTAGATATGATCCAGTACCCGGTAAAAAGAATGACGAAAGAATGTTGCTCGCATCAGTACGATTGCGACGAGTCACAAACTTTTTATTAACGTTACCCGGAATGGTAGATCATCTAGATCAAATATATCGGTTTGTCCAAACAGGGATAGGACCTGAAAGTATTAAGGAGGCCATGGCCTACCAGAAAGTAGATACCCAAGCCAAGATATTACGGTTTTTCATAAACTGTTTAATAAGAGAAGTGGATAGGCCGGGTATGAACCCGGATGACGTAAAAGCACTCCACAGGTGGGGCCAGAATATAGCAGATGGGAATCACGATAAACAGGCCTGTATAGATAATATGTACCGAAGAATCAGAGGTGCAGTAATAAAAATGCATGAACAAAGACAGCCACCACAGGAAATTGATTCAGACAAACTTGAATTGTCAGAGGAGGAGAACGAACAAGACGAGACAGCAGAGCACACACAATTACCAGTTAGAGAAATGATAGCTTACGTAGGTAAAGGAAGATCTTTTAATAATTCAATACGCCCAGTGCGTCCAGAAAGTAAAAGAATGTTTCAGGAAGCTATGTGTAACCCGAGAACTCCTGAACACTTATTCCAAGCCACTGACAACAGGCTCCGAGAACGAATGGGGTACCATGTGCTCGATTCTATGGACGAACAAGAATTAGCGAGGTCAGCAGTACAATGGGCTGACAGTCCCGAGAAATATAGTGATGATGCGTTAGCACACACATTCCTGAATATGACACCAAGTGAACAGCGTTTAGCTGGTACATACATGATACAGCACCTACTTCTATTGTATAGAAGCCAACATTCCGATCCAGGCCCCCTGCATGATATATTAACAGAATTACTCATGAATAAATGGAGAGGTCTAGGCACCGATCTAATTAAAGTAATCCTAGAACAACGACACAGATATAGTGCCTTCTTATGCCCACAGACCGATACAACACATGGCAGGGAAAGGAAAATGTATTACATGGACAGACAGAATCCGTTGAGAGAAGTACACCCAGTTCAGAATGCAGACAATACGCTCAGACGCGTGTTTGTGTACGCACCCATAACTAAAATAGAATTATTGGAAATGAAAAAATTAGTACCTAGCCATGACAAGGATCCCGCAGGTTTTCACCGTGAAATAAAAGATATGTTATTAATGGGCGATTACACTTATCCAGACCTTATGAAAATATTGAAAGTATTACTACCTCCAGGTATATATGAGAAACTCAAAGAAAAAGGAGTGGGAGGTGGGAGACACAAAAATTGATTGGGCTGCATTAGAAAACGAAGAAAACGTCCGAATTGCCGGCGTAGGGCTTGGAGACAAAGTCAAGGCATTACCAGGATTGTTAGTACAAGTATTGCCGCGTTTATTGAGTACGAAAAAGGAAGATTGGGGTGCAATCACAGCCTGTAAACAGAAACCTGAGGAAGACACTAGTGATTTCTATACTCGATTTGAGAAATGTTTTGGTATTAATAGCGGCCTGAAACCAAGTAGCGAGTCATACCCACACCTTTTTGTAACAAAATTAGTCGAGAACTCACTGCCCCAGGTTAAGAACAGAGTACTGAAAGTTGAAAGCACATGGCAAGCTAACACCCCTTCACAAATGTTACAAATGTTACAGTACCATCAGAATAGAATTAGAGAAGAACAAGAACACGAACAAAGACGTATGAAAGACACGAAAATGAAAATGTTAGGTGCCCAGTCAGTTCCTGCTGATGGTCACAAAAAGGGCACGACTCAGCCTAGTAATTCGACGGCTCCTGTGAAAGGGACATGTAACTATTGTAAGCAGCCAGGTCATTATGTAAACGATTGTGCAGTTCTGAAACACAATATCTCCACGGGTAAGACCAAGGAGAGACCGCGTGTACCTAGACAAGATCAAGCCCAGCAACAAGTACAACAGAATATACAACACATTCCGCCTATGCCAGCTCCATCACAAACAGTAGCAGTGCCACAGCAACAGCCTATTACTGCAACACAGAACACGACACAACAGATGTACCAGTATGCACAGAATGACTACCCTGACTATCAACGGTACACATGAAACAGCCTAGAGAGGGAGTTTGGCTTGCCCCTTATTGAAGTTCCTGTAGATCAAGAGGGTCCCTATGTACACAGTCAAGTGTTAGGAAAAGATAGGAAGTTTTTAATTGACACAGGGGCAAGCAGGACCACAATCAGTCACAATGAGGTTCCAGGGGCACCCCTCTCAGGCTCACAGAATGTTTCCCTTGGATTTTCAGGAAAGCCTATTATTAATGAAGTATCACAGCCACTTCCCCTTGCAGTTGGTCCTTTGACACAGACTACAGATTTGTTACTTACGAAAGCATGCCCAGAAAACCTATTAGGTATAAAAACACTGAAAGCCCTAGGAGCTATATTATGCTGCTCTCCGGAAGGAGTACGATTATTCTTACGAGATTTTAAAGGCCATTATGTATTAAGAGACATAGATCCCCGGTTACAGAATGTACCTGCACACTTGTGGGCGCAAGGCCCCACTGATGTAGGTTGTATGCACATTACACCATATCGAGTCACACTAAAAGCAGGAGTGGTATTACCACGAATTCGGCAGTACAAGCTACCCCCAGATGCTGTAGTGGCTTTGCTGAGAATAATTGACGAGCTCATTGCACAAGGAGTGGTTGTGGAGACCGACTCCAATGTATGTAACTCTCCTATCATCCCAGTTCTTAAACGTACTGATCCAAAAGCACCACCTGTTTATCGATTAGTTATTGATCTGCGCGAATTGAATAAATGCATTGTACCACAGTATCCTGTGGTTCCAGATATCTCGTCATTATTGACAGCTATTGATTCCGAAGCGACGTTCTTCACTGTAATTGACCTCAAGAACGCCTTCTTTAGCGTCCCTATTGATCCAGAAAGCCAATACTTGTTCGGATTCAGTTTAAATGGACGAAGTTTCAAATTTTCGCGCGCACCTCAAGGATTCACAGAAAGCCCCAGCATCTATAGCCAAGCACTGAAAAGACAACTCGACAGTATTCACATGCCTGTTAACACCGCCCTACTCCAGTATGTCGATGATCTGTTGATCACCGCACGAAGCGAACCCGAATGTGAAAAAGCATCACTGAAGGTTTTAAATTTTCTAGCTGACAAGGGGCACAAGGTTTCCCCTTCAAAGCTACAATTCTGTGTTCAGCAAGTTGTGTACTTGGGTCACTTGCTGTCCAAAGTGGGGAGACAGCTCACTCCAGACCGCATCCAGTTAATTGTAAACATGTCACCGCCGAAAACACAAAAGGAGGTACGGGCTTTCATAGGCCTCACCTCGTACTGCAGACAATGGATTCCCCAATATGCATTTCTAGCAAAACCACTCATTCAGCTGACAACTCAGGAGGCAGCGACTTCGGCTGTCCTTCCTTGGACTCAGGAACATACACAAGCTTTTGATGACTTAAAGAAAGCCTTATGTCAAGCACCAGTTTTAGCAACACCATGTTATAATAAGCCTTTTACACTTTTTGTTACAGAACGTGAAGGTACTGCCTTGTCAGTCCTCACTCAGGAACAAGCAGGTTCACACAAACCGTGTGCTTACTTTTCTAGCACATTAGATCCAGTAGCCCGAGCACTGCCTGCATGTTTGAAATCAGTCGCAGCAACAGCTTTAGCAATCAGACAGAGCGATTCCATTGTATTAGGGCATCAATTGACAGTACAAGTTCCACATTCTGTGGAAGTCCTTTTAAATCGTACACAGACCCAACACTTGACCATAGCAAGACTGACAGGTTATGAATTGACATTGTTTCAACCACACATAGAAATCAGACGCTGCAGTACATTGAATCCTGCCACACTTTTGCCAGTAAGTGGTGTAGACCCACTGAAGCATGATTGTATTGAAGTCATTAATATTACGACAAAACCTAGACAAGACTTGACAGATGTCCCATTACCAGACCCAGACCTGACACTTTATGTAGATGGTTCATGTATGAGGACAAGTACAGGAGAGTTAGTGGCTGCGTATGCAGTAACAACAGAAACCGAAGTTATAGAAACCAATTGTATTGACACCCTGTCAGCTCAAGCAGCAGAGCTCATTGCTCTGACACAAGCCTGTATTCAAGCCAAGAATAAGAGAGTTAACATATACACTGATTCACGTTATGCATTCGGAGTCGTTCACGATTTCGGAGTTCTTTGGCGAGAAAGAGGTTACTTAACTTCTCACGGTGCCAACATCCAGCACGGTCCCCTCATTCAAGCCTTGTTAGATGCAATACATCTACCTACTATGATATCTATTATGAAGTGTAAGGCACATACAAAGGTTACCGATGCAATATCCCAGGGTAACGACCTGGCAGACCAAACAGCAAAGCAGACTGCTCAAAACCGAACTCATGTAAATGACCAGAAACAGATAGGAATACCGACACACTACATGACAGTCAGGGATCCCGCCCATGATGTAATTGACATACAGACGCATGCCACACCAGACGAAATCAAGAAGTGGACTGAACTAGGAGGGATCCAAACAGATCAAGGATGGATGACGAAGGGAAAATCTATATGGTTTCTCCCCGACTCTATGGTTCAGGTCATCATCAACACGATACATAGCCCAGCACACCTAGGAGAAAAGGCAATGCTAGACAGCATTCAACACATATGGTACAATAAGAATTTACGAGCAGCAGCGAAACAAAAAGTGCGTACTTGCATGATTTGTTGTCAGTTCAATCCAGGTAAAAGCGTTCCTGTAGAGAAAGGTGGATTCCAGCCTCCCGATCACCCTTTTGAAATTCTCCAGATGGATTATATCCAGATGGACCGATGTCGAGGTTTCAAATATGTCCTTGTAGTCGTATGTGCTCTCTCCCGATGGACAGAAGCATATCCAGTCCCAGATTATACTGCTCCGACCACTGCCAAGCAGCTGGTTCGTGAATTCTTCCCACGGTATGGTTTGCCCCGTATCGTGTACTCAGATAATGGTCAGCCATTCTCATCCGAACTTGTGAAACACATTACACTCCTGTTAGGTTATCAGTGGAAGTTCCACTGTGTCCGGCATCCCGAGGCAGCAGGTCTCGTGGAGCGCCATAATCAGACCCTGAAAATCCGACTTTCCAAGATCTGTAGAGAGAAGGGTGTTGACTGGATAGTTGCTTTACCGGTTGCCCTCTTCTACATGAGGATGGTGGCACATTCTCGAACCGGGCTATCCCCGTATGAAGTGGTCTTTGGTAGGCCACCGAATATGTGGGGGACGCCTATTCCTCGTAAAATTACCGATGTTGACTGTATTATGCTGACAGATTACCTTGCCTCCTTGATGTCTGCACTACAATCTTGTCGTTCACAGGTAGCTGCAGCTTTTCCCGACAACACTGATGTGAAGCCCCACGAGGTGGTCCCGGGGGATTTTGTCTTTGTGCGCAACTTCGATCGGAGAAGTCCGTTGGAGCCCCGCTGGCAAACTCCGAAATTGGTTCTTCTAACAACAAGGACAGCTGTGAAGATTGAGGGCAGGAAAGGGTGGCTGCATTCCAGCCACGTCAAGAAATTCCACGGACTCCCTTCGGACTTGGACTCTAAGCCCTGCCCTCCTACACAAACTGATTCAAAACTCCCTTTGGTTGAGAAAACAGCCGCTGAAGAATATAGACTGAAATTACGATCTAGCAAGTCAGACAGTTTAATTGTTTAAGTCCTCCCCTAGGTGAATCGGTTAAATTAGTTTCTGACATGTATCCCCTAGATCGAGATAGAGAGAGAGATAGACAGAGACAAATCAAGAAAAATGCATATCGTAAATCACTTCGTAGTCACTGTATAGTGACGTTACTAATTATGTTTTTTCTAAGTCTTCTAATTATTGCTGCTAGTATTTTACTGCACATCTACTACCCTATTTTCAAGCGAGCACAATCTGCTTATAACGTTTCCGCTGAACATTCTTTTAGTGAATTGCCTCCTCAAGAATTATCTTACAGACTTGCGCTGCGCAACAACACATTCATTAGTATGTTACATCACTCTCACCAGACTAATAATGCTACGAACTGTTGGATATGTGGCCGACTCCCTCCCTACCAGAAATACAAGGGAGTTCTGCCCCTTTTTCCGTACCCGTTCACTCACAATGGCTCCTGTGGAGCATGGTTTAGATTGATTAATTCCTTAGATTCTGACATTGCTGTCCACGATGGGAATTGGGTTTGGGGAAACTTGAACTCAGTTCTACTCAAAGTCTGTTACCCTGACAAGAAGGGACTCCCCATTAGAACAGGAACTGATCTAGAAAATGAAGTATATGGATTAGGTAATTACACAATTAATCTCATGATTCTTACTGTTGAGTCCGAAGCCGCACCAGTATTGCCTGCTATGTCAGTATTACCAGTCACAGGTGAATTATGTATCAGAAAGAATGGTTCCATACACTTAGGTCAGAGTAAATGTACTACTGTGATCGAATTCAGTGATCAAGGCAAATCCACGTTTAGAGCTACACGTCATTCCTACTTCGTTTGTGGCCATACCGCATACATACGTTTGCCTCCAGATTGGGATGGTACGTGTTACATTGCATTCCTTCTGCCCCCTGTTTTCCTAGCTCCTCCTGATTATCACAGAAATACAATAGATTCCGAAGAGATCTCCCGATTGTCGACTACACTGAAACGGCATGGGAGCAATACACAGACTTCAATAAAGGTTTCTTTCCCTACTTAGGTGCTGTCTTCAATAGTAAACTGATACGCAAATTAACAAGAACCCTCGAAGCAGTAGTGAATGAAACTACCTCCGCTCTAGGTAACCTAACAGAAGAGCAGTCCGCCATGCGGGTTGTTGTCCTTCAAAATCGTCTCGTTATTGACGTCATCCTAGCTGATAGGGGTGGAGCCTGTAAGGTCATCGGGTCAAGTTGCTGTGTTTTCATCCCAGAAAACGCGCCGACGGTATACAAAGCCATCACACGACTCCATAAAATTGCAAGTCTGATACATCAGAATCCAGGCACCTGGACTTGGTCCGGTTGGTTCTGGACAACGTTAACAGCTTGGGGATGGAAGATCCTATCCTTCCTAGGTATTGGCCTTCTCATAGTATTCAGTTGCTGCCTATGTTTGCAATGTGGACCGGCGATTTGCGGCCTGTGTGCTACGTCATGCATTCCGCATCCAAATTCCCATTCAAAACGACAAAAGAAAAAAGAAGAGCAAATGATGTTACATGAACAGATTGATCGATTTATGCAGATCGATATATCATGAAGGGTCCGTAGGGGACAAGGAGGGAATGAGGAAATATAAATTTTGTGATCAATTGTGTCCCCTATCTTAGACCCCAACGACTCCGTGTACACGTTACAAGTACATGTATGTTCCCTCCCCTTCAAGCTATGAAGACGCAAATACATTTGCGTCCAACGTTAATATGTCCTCTTTCAGATCCACCATGAATGGGTCGAATAGTCCGTTCCTAAATATGCCATGCCAACGTCTTTATGTGAGTGTATCTTACACGTTAACCAGCTCTGGCAAAGTAGGCCCTGAAATGTGCCATCGAGCTTTTCCTGTCTTCTGACTCTGAATCTCAAACCTGGACTTGCATCTGTACCCGTGACCTCTGTCTTACTTCCTATGCGGCTAACGGTGCTTAGCCCAGCCTGTTGCCTGCCAAGACTGTATTCAACCTTCGAATTATCTGCTCCACTCCTCGAAAAATACATTCCTGTCTAGTAGTTTCATGTCAACATCCTTCCAGCTGCAGAGTAAAGGGCTTGGCCTTACTGTCTCTATACAAGTAATTCATGGCTCTGTTTCCATGGTAAGCCCATGCCCTCCCTCGCATCTCATACAGACACGTAGACGCTTATACACGCACTCCCAGTCAGTAAAGAATAGCCTCTTGTCCGAGAGACCTTTCCCTTCCAGATAATACAGTTCCTTAAACATGAGATATTAGATACGATTCGGGATTAGGTTGATCTGACATCCAGACTTCTGTCTCCACATGTAGGGCTAAATGTCAAGTTCCCTTTCACCCCTCAAGTTGCACGTACATTACACGTCATCCTGCTGCGCGCGCATCTCTGCCAAGTATTTCTGCTGACACTGCCGGATTCACTCATGGATCCGCCTACTTGTGACATCATGTTAAATGACGTTCTTGTTCACGCCTTCATGCACGCCTATTGTAACGCCTTATTGTATTACGTACATGCATTCTTATCTCTTCTCTCAGATGTTACGCCTCCTGCATATTCCTTTACTGTAATGCATTGACTATATATAGGAATGCCTGTCAATAATGTATTGTCGCATACTTGCTTACTTGCATATTACCATTGACTCTGTCTGTCCCTTCCCGAACCTGCGTGGTGACGGAATACTATGCCACCTTGGCTCGAGCCAAAGCTAATCCCAATTCCTTTTATAGGAATAAAACCCTTTTGAGAAACCTCAAATATCACGGATTTTGCCTCTTATTTATTATGAGTTATTCTTATTGACTTTACCGCATAGAAATTCAGTACCAGGTAATTAATTTTACCACACTCTCACTAACTCAATAACTCTCTCTCACTAACTAACTCACTCACTAACTCTCTCACTCTCACTAACTCTCTCACTCTCACTAACTCAATACCTCTCTCTCACTAACTCAATAACTCTCTCTCACTATGTCACTCGCTAACTCTCTCACTCTCACTAACTCAATAACTCTCTCTCACTAACTAACTCACTCGCTAACTCTCTCACTCTAACTAACTCAATAACTCTCTCTCACTAACTAACTCACTCACTAACTCTCTCACTCTCACTAACTCTCTCACTCTCACTAACTCAATAACTCTCTCTCACTAACTCAATAACTCTCTGTCACTAAGTCACTCGCTAACTCTCTCACTCTCACTAACTGACTCTCTCACTAATTTTATCACTCTTACTAACTAACTCTCTCAATCTCTCACTATCTCTCACTAGTTAACTCACTAAATCTATCCCTCTCACTAACTAACTAACCTTCACTCTCCTGTTATTTATACCCACCCCTTTAACAATAAACACCATAAAAAGCAACAAATAGAACAGGCAGATACAAGTTGCCAGCATTCAAACATAAAAAAACCTCAAATCATTACTTCTAATTAATAGTTTTTTATCATCGTCATTTTGTATCATAACTAAACTAACAAAAATGCTTCTCACACTTCTTTATTATAACATTTCAGCATACTGCAGACTTCTGCACAACACAGCTTAAAAACAAACACAAACTCAATATCTCTGCCTTAACACTTATTAGTTCCCAAAGGCAAGACCTATTGGCTATGCCAATGCTTCTTTTGTTTATTCCAGCAGCATTACTTCTGGTGGGACTTCTAGTGTCACTTTTTGTCACTATTAAATTAGCTTCACACATTCCCTTTATTGCTGGATTTTGAGACTCTTCTCAGCCTGGATCCAGGGCACAAGAAACCATGGGGCTGCTGCAGGAGGCTTGCTGGCACCGGAGGGGCGTGCCTAGGCACCACTATTTGCATACCCAGAAGCCTCTGCGGCAAACACCCGATTCATCAGTACAGGCGACGCAGGCGTTTGTGTAATAGCAGAAGGAGTTTTTTTAGCTCTGCATGCAAAGGCGTTCATGAAAATGACCGGCACGTCAACGCTGCAAAGTCACCCTATTAGTAGTAAGTGATATTTTTGATTGTGATTGCGCGAACTCGTCTACATGTCATGTAACTTTTGATCGATATTGTTCCGCGGATCACGCGCACTTCGAGGGGCCGTGAGAAGCGGAAGCTGTACATCAATTTTTGGAGGGTTTCTGTTCAAGAAACTCCGTGTTTTGTGTGAAATGTGAGCTTCTTAGGGCGGGCGAGCCTCCTCGGCTGCTGTGTTCTGCGCGAAGGAGCGGGAGGTGCAACGCCCATGCTTGTCGCTAGAGGTCGGGAGGCTCGAGAGGAAGAGTCAGCGCGTCAACAGCACTCTGCATACCCACAATCCTGTGCGCGCCTCATAACGCTGCTTTACTTCATACTTAAAGCAGGGCTCTTTGTGGCATTGAAAACGATAAAGAGCGGACATTTAAGAACGAAGGGGCCAGAGTATCAGCCCGCTAGTGGGAAGGCACGAACCGTAGTTAGGCACACTACTTTACTAAGGGAAATGTCCGTGTAATTTGCTTCTTGTGTGGCGTTCAAGAAGCATTGGTAAAATCAATAATTGTAAAAATTGAGCAAGGCTGCGCACCGGGGCGAAGCGCTGCTACAGGACACGGTCGTTCCTGAGGAATTTGGGTGCACGTAGGGGGGGGGAGCCGACCCCGTCGAGGAAACCTGGGCTGTGAGCCCACGACCAGAACCCACAGAGGCCCGCCGGGCCCTACGGCCACAGCTGCGCCCCTTGTCCTTGACCCCCGAGAGGAACACGCACGGGCAGCAGACGAGCCCACCTTGGACCCCTGCACTGGCGAAGGAGGCTGCCCCCTGCAGTACCCCTTTTGGTCCCTAGGGGGCCGGAGCTGTGAACCATCAAGGGAGGTGGCTGGTGGCCACGCGAGAGAGAAAGGACTCTCTCCCTTTGGTAGCCCTGGGCAGGAAGCCCCTTCCATCCCCCCAGCAAATACCACCGCAAACATCAGTGGGGGCTCGCACTTCCACTCGAGTGCAGAGAGACCCTTGCCCTGAGTCTTGGTCTTTATTTTATTTATTTTATTTATTTATTTATGCATTTTTATATAGCGCGGACTTTACCCGAAGGCGTCAGAGCGCTTCACAATAGGAACAGAAATGATACAAACTGAGAACGTTACACGAGCAACAAATTGTGAGCAACCAAAAATACATGAGGTAGTAAAAAGTGCACAAGAGGAAAAGTGACAAGTGTGCAGGCTACAAGAGAAAATAGAGTATAATTTGTGGTATAATACTGCAGTATATGTTACACACTCAAGCACAAGAACAAACGATTACGTAGGCAAAAGTGGCACTTGTCCAAGTATCAAAGGTAAAAAACCTGTGAGAGGAAGCAAACCGTGTGTTACAGGGGCAAAGTGGTGAGTGCAAGTTGCAAGAGGGTACCAAACACAAGTACATGGATAATACTGCAATAAAAGGCAAACACTCTAACCGCAAGAACACACTGGGAAGGCACTTCCATGGACATGCGAAGTAGAAATTATCAGTAGTGGGAGGTCTTCCTTCAGATAAAAGAGAGTTACTTTTTGAGGTGTCTCTGGAGGAGGAGAGCTTTGAGGTCCCTTTTGAAGGCCTGGGAGGAGGTGGTGGTCCGGAGCTGAGGCGGCAATGAGTTCCAGATTCTCACTGCGTTGCCTGAAAAGGATTGGGTCATCGTTCTTTCCTTCTTGAAAGTGGGAGGTTCAAGCAGTAGATTCTCCGCATTGCGTGAAGGTCTAGAACCTCCAGAGAGTTTCCGTTTATTCGCCAGGTAGAGAGGAGAAGAGGAGTGCAGGGCTTTGTGGGTGATACAAGCGGTCTTGTAGATACCTCTAGCCTCAAAGGGAAGCCAGCGGAGTGTAGATAACATCTGTGTGATGTGATCGCTTCTTTTGGCCCCATAAATGAAACGAGTTGCTGAGTGGAAAACAGACTTAAGTGGGGACACGTGGGATTTGGGGAGGCCAGTAAGAAGAGAATTGCAGTAGTCGAGTCTGGAGAGGACCAGTGCTTGCACCAGGGTTATAAGGTCCCGCTCCGCGAAGAAGCGACGGATTCCCCAAAGAAGGCGCAGTTGGTATCGAGCTGATTTCGCAATGGAATTGATGTGGGGAATTAGATTAAGTTTTTTGTCTAGTATGACACCAAGGGATTTGGCGCTGTCGACAATGATGGGTTTATTGTTTAGTAGATTCATCTGATCCATCCATGATTGAACCGGGGGAGGAGAGAGTGAGGAGGAGAAGAGGAGGAATTCAGTTTTGGAGGGATTCAGAATCAGTTGATGAGTTGACATCCAGTTTTGAATGGAGTCGAGAGTGGAGCTTAGGATGGAAAGATCGTGAGTAGAGGCAATCTTGAGGTAGAGTTGAGTGTCGTCAGCATAAAGATGATAGTGAATCCTGGATTTACTTAGGAGATTTCCCAGTGGTTCTAAATAGAGATTGAACAGTGTGGGAGCAAGTATCGAGCCTTGGGGAACACCTTGACCTACCGCCACAGGAGGTGAAAGACTGTTCGCTATTTTGATCATTTGGGATCTGCCAGAAAGGAAGGATGCAAACCATTTAAGCACAGTGCCCTCCATGCCCATTCTCTGTTGAAGAATATTGAGGAGGGTATTGTGATTGACAGTGTCAAAGGCTGCGGAAAGGTCAAGGAGAATTAGCAGACAGGACCCCCCTGAATCGAGTATCCTCAACGCGTCATCAACAACTTGCAGTAGGGCTGTTTCAGTGCTGCAGTTTTGGATGAAGCCGGACTGACAGTGGTCTAGAAGGTCATTGTCCTTGATATGACAAGAGAGTTGTTTTGCTACACATCTTTCTGTGATCTTCGCCAGAAAGGGGAGGTTAGTGATGGGGCGGAAGTTGTTGAGGTCATTCGCATCAGCAGTGGGTTTTTTCAGAAGAGGGGTGACCTGCCCAGTTTTGAAGGAGGCAGGAAGGGAGCCTTGCCAGAGGGAGAGGTTGATCAGAGTGGTCCAATAGGAGAGGGAATGGGTATAGAAGTCAATGGCAATGGCACTGGGGATAGGGTCAAGAGAATGGTTGGATGGCTTCGTTTCTCGTATGCACTTGAGAAGGGCATCTTCAGATATAGGGTCAAAGTTCTGCCAAATGGCTAAGGATTTGCGCTCCTCTGGAGGGGTAGGATGAGCGACCTGATCCACAAGTGATTTCACTTTTTCATCAAAGAAAATAGCAAAATCCGCTGCTCTCTTTGTAGAATCCTCCAACTTGGAGGTTGGGGGAGAGCAGCTAGGAATCTTGATGAGATCGAATAGTTTTGTGGGTCTATTTTTGGCTGAGTCAAGGAGGGTTTTGAAGTGCGCCACTTTCCCAAGGAAGATGTGCTTGTGGTACTTGGATCTTGCTGAGCGAAGCTTGGCCAAATTGTCGGAGGAGGGCACTTGCCTCCATTGTTTCTCCAGGGATCTTAGCTGCTTCCTTTCCTCATAAAGGGATTTGTTGAACCAAGGTGCTGAGGGAGTGGGCCTTAACCTTTTTTAGCGACTTTATTAATTTCAGCTGCAAGAACTGTGAGGCTTTGAGAGGTGAGTTCGTCAACATCTAGGTTCGGGTCGAGCCTTGGAAGGGATAGCAAAGCTGATTCACAGAGGGAACCGACATCAATATTTTTAGCATCCCGGAACCATGAGATGGCCCTCTTGGGTTGGCAAAGAGTTATAGAGTGTGAAAGTTGAAGAGAGAATGGGATGAGGAGGTGGTCAGACCAATCTACATGAATTGGGGTAGTGGTAGAAAGCATGCCTGCTTTAGATATAACAAGGTCCAGGATTGCGCCCTTAGAATGGGTTGATTCAGTGCAGTGTTGGATAAGATCGTTAGTAGATAGGAAAGTGGCCAATGAGTTCGCAGAGGAGTCTTGCGGTACTCCCCAGTGGAGATTGAAGTCACCCACGAAGGTCTGATTGTCACTTCGCGAGTATTGGTCGCTGATGAAGTCGGTGAGTTCATCCATAAACGAAGGGCCACTACGAGGCGGGCGGTAAATGACATGGAATCTGAGCGGTGAACGGTGTTGCAATTGAAGCTCAAGAGAAAGGCATTCAAAGGTTTTGGAGGAGCTGTTAGGAGAGGCCTTGAGTTGGAGGGTGTTTCTAAAGGTGACTGCAACACCCCCCCCGTGTTGTCAGTTCTGTCATTCCTAAATAAAGAGTAGCCTGTGGGTAATAGGAGATCAAATATAGAGTGAGATGTATCTTTGAACCAGGTCTCTGTGAGGAAGAGCATGTCAATATTATGAAGGGTGATGGTATCGGAGATTTCAAGTTTGTGTTTTACTGCAGATCTGCAGTTGTGAAGCATGCAGCGCAGCTCTGTCAAGACTGTTTTGGTGACGGGGGCACTAGGGCTCTGAAGGGTGATCGGGATATTGTACTTATGAGGGGGTGCTCGGGGGGGGTTTAGGTGGATGCTTTGTTCTGACAGAGGTGATGATCGGAATGGCGTAGATAGTGGGGTTGCTAGGGTATGTCGGTTGAGGAGGGGTGGCGCTCAAGGGCTTGAGTGAGTTAACAGAGTTTTCCGACGATAGGTTAAGCTTGGCTGTACTGGGGTGAGGGGGCGAGGTGCATCTCGTGGGAAGTTGGGAAGGAGTAGCGGTGCAAGAAGGGGTGACAATCTTAGAGCATAAAAGTGAAATGGCAGCTGTAAGCTGGGAGATGGAGGTGATAAGAGAGCCTAGTGTGTTTTCCAGTGAGAATGGGGCAGAGCACGGAAGGTTGTGTTGGGGAAGGTTGGGTGGCTCTATTGAAACAAGGGGGGGTGGAGTGGGTGGTGGCAGGCAGGGAGAGGTGGCAGGAAAGGAAGTAATTTTGGGTGTGGGGTTCATAAGTGGGGCAGCTTTTTAAATTTACTAATTTTCCAGGAACCACACGAACTCCAAAGGCTTTTGTCACAATAAGACATAACATAAGCACACAAAATAAGCACATGCCATTAGTTAAACAGCCGCATTTAATACTGACAAAGACAACAGACAAGGTTAATTTATTATTTTCTTCTTTGCGGCGGCAACATAAAGCACATTAATGAATCCCGCGTGTAATGTTTGCAATTTTAAACTAAGTTGATTAATAATTTCACCACATACTTATTAGTATAATTAATCATTATGGGAGATTAACTTCACAGGTTAGAACAAAATTTTGCTCTTCACCCTGCTCCATCACATACAAACCTGACCTCCAAATTTCTTCTTAAACCTTCCTCCTCATGCTTGACATCCACCAATGGCCTTCATGTCCTAACTTGATAATGTTCTCGCGCTTCCCAATAGGCGGTACAAACCGATCTCCTCTTAGGACAATACCATTACAAAAGGATAATTCCTCCTTTACCTTCCAAAAATTGCTAAATTCAACTTGCAATTCCGAGTCCAATGGCCACCTATTTACATTTTTTTTTTTTTACATCCAACAGCACCACATCTTTTTTCGTTTCTTCTATCCATTTCACCTCAGGCAACTCCAGCCCATTCACCACATCTCTGTTCCTACAACACATCACGTCTTCATACATGTACCCCACATCACGTCCACTCTCATCCATTTCCTGTGCGTTGCATGATTCCGCTGGTAACTGTGACAACCCATCCGCACCACAAGTATTTTTGTCTGGAACACATACAATATCATAATAATACATTTGCAACTTTGAAGCCAATCGTGCTAACTGTGCTCTTATATTTTTCCAACCTCCTGTTTTTGAAATATTCACTGAAGAGTTATGGTTTGCACAGATTTTGAATTTCCTGCCCCGAACATACACCCTGAAACACTCTACAGCTCAAGCTGGGGCGAGTAACTCTTTCCCTATCATTGAAAATCCTCTGCCCACTTGTGTCAGGGTGCGAGATGCATATACAACCACCCACTCATTGCCATCCTTCTTTAATGATAGAACAGCTCCTACTCGGTAACCACTGGCACCCACAGATTAATTTAGTTGTAAAAATATATCTTTATTTATAAAGATTTTGGTGCACGATACATTTTAACCAATCCCTTGTAGGGTGGTGAACTTTTTACCAGTCGAGTGTGGAGCTCGCAGACATGTACTTTGGTGGTTTCCATCAAGATTCATTAATATATTAAGACTTACCCCATGTTGGGGGGTCTTTTATGACGCTTTTATTAGCCATTTGGCCCACTCTTTATATTTCCATGTTTGGCTAGCTTCCGCCTTGCCTACAATTTTAATGTCATACATTACATATATCATTGCTTTATTGAAACACAACTTTAATCATTCAATTGTGGTCAGTTGTTTGTGTGAGAAAAGTAATAGGTTCGTGGAGATACCCAGGTTTCTTTCCCCGCGTTGATTATTTTCCATGCGGTCTCTTTGTCTGCGGAGGGTAGATCCAGGCCGTAGAGAATGTTATAATGTTCTCATGTTGTCGGTTTGTCATGGAGGTAAAGTGTTTTAGGAGCTTGCCCAGTTTCTTCCATAGTTTCTGTGCATATAGGCAGTTACACATCAGATGAGTTGTGGTTTCTTCGTGTAGGCAGCTTTCTCTGGGGCATTTTTGTGTTCTCGCCATCCCTCTGCGGTGTTGGAACTGTCTGGTGGGGAGGCATTCGTGGACAACCATCCAGGCTAAGTCTCTTTGCTCATTGGTCAGCCGTTTCCAGCTTACTTGTTTCCACGTTTCAGCTGTCTTTTTTTCCGTCCAGTTGGCGATAGTGTTCATTGTTGTTTGATTTTCAATGTCTGTGGTCAGTTGTCTTGCCGTAGTTTTCACCCCAATGTCTTGTAGTAGAGCTTTGTTTTTCACCATGAGGGGTTCCTGGCATATATACATTGGGGTGGGATGAGGTCAAAGACTTTGTTTGCTACTGAGTGGAGTTTGAAACGGTGGAACAAAAAGCCTGCGTGAAATTTGATGTACGCTGCACTTGTAGTGTAGTTCCTAGTTTCCCACTAGGCCCTGCGCATTGGAATAACATAAACAGTAGTATCGACGTAGAAGTGCGGATCTTCCAGGCCTCTACTGACTATGGTAAACTTAATTGGGTTTGTTACCAACTAGCTCAGAGGTCACTGGAAACTTTCTTGACTGCATAGGAAGTGATCAGCTTCCCTGGCACAGACAAGAAGGGATTCAGTTTTCCAACAACCGTGCAACATGACAACTTTGCTCCTCAGATCAAGAGTCAATCTCTAGGGTTGTGTGAAACAATAGACAGTTATTTTACTCAGTCAGGTTGGTGCAGTTTACTTTCACAATATGTAGAGAATAGAGAGACGGGCGTTTGTCAATAAAGGGTTAACATTTATTGAACAGTCTTTCTTCTCGTACAAGAGAAATGTATTGCCACAATTGCAAGACTTGTTATTATAAAAAGTACGTACAGTAAGATAAGTATTGCGAGATAATACTGTAAAAGCATTGATATGGTTTCTTAGCCATACAATGGTTTAAAAGTAATAAAACATATATACAGTCATATATACATTAGGCTAAAATACTCAACTGGTGCTTCTAACTACGCCTACCCCAGTGTACCTGACCTAAGCCTAATACGTGGGAGGGGAGTAAGTAAGTAGCTTTAAGTTAAGTTGGTTTTGCCAAGGTTTGCTTCAAGAATTCTCACTAAGGGTTTAGTCAACACCATACCTCTGAATAGAATGATGGAGGTCTGGTATCTCCTTCAGGGGGAACTCGGTATCCCAGTCACCCGCAAGGGTAGACCAGAAACGCTGGAGCTGGATTTCTCGGCAGGAGAAAGGCAGCGTCTCTTCTTCAGCGCGTCGAGGAGGAGAAGGAGGGGGGACAGCGTCCGCGGGCAGCTGGCATCTGTTGGGCTCTTCGCAGAGGGACGGCTGTTCAGCTCCTAGTTTCACCACACCATCGTTCGCGCTTTGGCAGCGATAATGGTATCAGCAGCTTCAGGCGACGGGCAGCAGGCTGCAGCAACAGGGGGCCACAGCTAACAACGTCAGCAGCAACACAGCATTTGCTTAAGGCAACGTTGGTAATATTTATACCTGAAAGGTGCCATGTTTGATGTAAGTTTGCTGGACATAAGAGGTCAATAAAGATGTCACTTAGGAAGTGATCGCTATCAGTTGCTCATTAGAGTTCTATTACTAATCAAAACACAGCAAGCGGGGATTTCCAGGTTTGCTGAGTTTTTATCTGTTGAAGAACTCGGAGTGTTAATCTAGGAATCTCAAATAGTGACTTCTGCTCTGTCATTGCACTAATTGGTTGCAAAGGAAGTGGCAGAGAAAACTGTTCTGGAATGTGGCTCTGTTCGTGTGAGGCCAGAGATGACTTTCTGAATATCGCACTTGAACGGTTATGCCAATATAGGGAATAAATGGATTTATAGCCGAATAGGGGCATAAGGTCACAGTATCGATCAGGATCCTAGATAAGTACGCAACACCCACTCCACGGGTTCATGTCCATCAAATTACTAAAACTAGAGCAATAAGATGCATGTGTAACATTGCCCACCCCAAAATACATAAATGCATTCGAAATAGGCGTATAATGTAATACGTGAAAAATATAGGTACTGTACGTTTTTGAAGCATAGAAATCATTCAAAAATTATTGCATATGAAATCAATGAACGATTATGCAAAAAGAATTACACATGAAATATCTCTGAAACAGAAGAAGGGCGAGATAAATCATCACATAAAAATGCATTGCAATAAATGTGCTAGAGGCTGGTGTAAGGTTGTTATGTCTCTAGATGTGTTTAGAAATAGAAGTTGAATCTTCTGTTCTCTAAGAATAGTTTTTACTTTAAGCAAAGAATTGTTCGTGCCAAAAAAGGATCAATATTAAAAAGTGTTCAATTCAAAAGAATTAATGCTTGAACGGGAAAATAGAGTTCCAACGCTTTTAGCAGTTTCTGTTGATCAAAAGTGAAGGCCGAATTCAGAGTTCATGGGAACGCTGTGTGTCGGAAAGCTTCTCCAAAGTTATTATTTCTGTTCGGGTGAGAACATCATATCAGACAGGCTCTCAAAGAATTGGTCTACAAAATCAGGTGACAGTTCAACCATATTCGATAGTGCTGTAACTTGGCAGGTGTGAGAATGATTGCTGTCATCATAGTCGGGATCAGCAATGCTCACAGAAGGTCGTACCTGGGTGATGTCGCTTTTGTCACTTGCTCCACTGTTACCACCTAGTCGTAGCACAGGAGTCTCAATGAATGCCGTCATCAGGATTGGTAGCCGCTGGGGACAACACAATGTGTGAGCCGTTATTGGACTGAGCAAAGTATCGACGTCCATTGGTACTGCTGATGGAAGTGAAAGACAGATGTCCAACACGCACTCATCTCCACATAGCATACATCGAAGTACCGGTAAGATACAGTTCTGCCATATAGGTCTGAATAAAAGGAACCAGGTCATGTTTAGATCTCTCAGCCTGGCCAATCCAAGGACGTTAGTTATCCTGTCCCGGTAGCGCAGTGCTAGGATTGTCTCTTCCATTCCCATGGGAGCTATGTCTGAGCTTTGGCTTGCCATAATGAAGCAGGACGGTCAAAAATAAAATCCCTGCTACAAGTCCCAAAAATAAGGGTATGCCGCCAAAAACAGAGTGTACAAAATTAGGAACGATTCCCAAAATTGCTTGAAATGGTGTTAGCAGTCCCGTAAAAATCGTCTTAAATATGCCTGGGATGCCTGTGGCACTAGACATGTTAAGGAGTTGGCTAAGCATTTCTACGAAATGCACGGGGCAATTTGTTGATAAAAGTTCATGAACTTCAGTAGCTGTCCTTGCAACTAGAAGATCATACGTCTCTTTTGATGACGTTATGGGCACTGTTGTCTGCAAAAGCACAGACTTAATTTTGCTTAAAGTATCAATTCGTATAGAATAGAGATTCAGACGAGACCAGATGGGAGTCACTGTGTCTGCAGGCCCACTCGGGAACAATGCCTGCATACAGCATTTGACCATGGATGTTACTCTTACTAGATAACTTTTCCCTGGCACAAGGCCACAACATCTGTGATCCGTTCTAAGAATGTAACTCCCTTTTGCAAGTTGCATAAAGAAGGGCTCTATCTGAGTTGCAGGTGTGACAAGCTGGTGGCATGAAAGGTTGTTAGAATTTCCATCACAAGCTCCGTGTAAATTAATACCCTGGCACAAAAGTATACCGCTAAGTGAATGTTTACAATTTTCACCACTAAGAAATACATTTTTGTCGCTGTCACTGTAGCATGAATGTATGGTAATTTCCATTCAGATTTTACATATCCTTTACCCAATCGTTCATACTGGCCAGTAGGTATGTATTCAAGGCACTTTTTAAATCGGAAAGTTGTTATCGGAATAGTGATAATTCCGTGTATTATCCATTCAATGACAGGACTCTCTGACATTGTCAATGGTAATCTCTCCAGTTTTTCGATGCTCAGGATTGTATAGTCTGCTCCTTTCTGTGCCAAACTGATTTGTTTATCAGTAAGGTTAAAAATGGAAAATAATGATGTCGTGTTTATTAAACGCCAAGGCACATAGCCTGAACGAAGATTTTGCAGCGTCCAGCCCAATTGTACAATAGAACGTAATTGAGATTGGCCATGTTGTAACATTAGCAAGTCTCTGTCTATTATGTCAAAGGCAGAAGATACAATATTGTCCAACGAATATATTCTGGAGGACAGAGTCATTAACCCATTGTCCACTACAGAAAGTGATTTTTCCAAATTAATACGATCAATTTCTCGTATTTTTTCAGCTGTTTCAATTTGTGTGACTTTCCAAGCCTCGTTGTACGCAGCATAAATACTGGTCGCTATGAAACGCTTTTGACGCTGTTTGCGTGGTCCAAGAATGAAATCGCGCAAATCAGCACCATCTTTTAGTAAAGACAAGTGTTGCTTAATTTCAGCCAGTGTGGATGATGTTAGCCATTCGAGGCAGAGTTTCCCTACACTGTATGTTGTTACTATCCCTGGATGTTGTCTCTGGGAGTATCTAGGGTCTAGTCTGGTCATTTTTAACCCCTGTGTTTTGTTCAGGAATCTATCTTGACAGTTGTTTGTGTCAGTAGGCCAGATTAACCACTTTTTCCAATCAGGATGTGTTCTGTTAAAATGTAAAATTTGTGAGACGTCTAACTCAATATCTGTAGTTGTATTTTCAGGTATTGGCTTTGGAATAGACGGTGTTTTAAGGTCTTTGATCTTAGCTAGGCCAAGACAAGATGTTTGGTGTATTGTGTCATTTAAAAACATCATTTGTTCTGGTATCATGCAGGTTCTGAATAGTGCTTCAAGACCTTGTACCTGCCAATCTTTTGTACCCCAAATGGTTTTCGTTTCAATGTTATTTTTCCAATAATCAAAAGCAAATGTCATCATTTTTTCATAAAATGCTTCTGAATATATCAATTTAGAATTTGTCAGCATTGTTTTCATTCCTGTTTTATCTAACAGTTTGTAATAAAACGTTTCTGCATCACTGGTGTTATACCCTGAGAAGTATTTGAATTTCTCAAAAAATGTTTTAGAACTGCTTTTAGGTGGTGTAGCACAATGTTCCCATTGATTATACTTAAAAACATTTCTAGGCTGTGCAGATTTATGCAAATAATGATCACCATAATGTGTGTAGCAGAATAATTGCTCATAACTAGATGAACCTTGTAAATAATCATGTTCTGTGAATCTAGCTGACATTACTAAATCAGACATCATGTCATTTATACTGTTAAAGTCCCAATCATCAGAGAATGTACTAGGTTTTACAAAGTCACTTAAAGAAACCTTCAGTTGATGAGGATACTTCAGGATTTCGACCGGACCATAGATCTCATAGTCAGTTTTCTCCCATACTACCCCACCAGGTATTGGAATTGCTGTGACATTTACTGTTGACAGTTCTCTTTTCTTCACGTGGGATGATCTGTGTGGTTTGAGGACTAGGTTGATGTTCTGACTTGCTGTGTCCATTCAATTGTAATAAACTTTCCTAAAATTAAAACTAAAATTAGGCATAGTAGGAGTATGAATACCCCTGAAATAATCCAATGCTCAATCAACGGTGAATCCAGATATAATTCTTTGAATTGTTGAAGGAGTCCTGTTGTATTTTCTTTAGAATACTTTTTAGTTTCTGGCATCACTTCGTGGTCGTTTTGATCTTCAGAGAAGTTGTCGAAGTTGATGAAATAACCAGAGGCAGTTCTGTCAATTGTTGGGATTGTTCTTTCAATCTGTCTCTCGGTAGCACTTTCTGAAGCCACATTATTGTAGACTGGTGTTTCTTGACGAACTGTTTCAATCTGCGTCTCAAGAGGCACGAGTTCCATGGCATTATTGCATAGTCCTTCTCTGTGCACTGCAGGCTGATCGAATGTGATTAGTCTTTCAGTTTGAACCTCTTGGATTGTTGCAAGTTTGGGTATTCTGTTGTTTCTTGGGAGTCCACTGGGCCTACTGTTGATTATAGGCCACATGGTTGTGGTTTTACCAGGTCGATAGACATGACTCTGTTCTCCTTTTTACCAGCAAGGGGCGGTAGTACAACTGATCTTGTTCCGGTGACTGCCAAGACAGGTACTGCTTTTCTGTAAGAAGGCCCAAATTCCTTCTTCACCGCGATTTTTTCTCTGACTAGATCCCCAATCTTTGGAATCCAGACAGGCCTTGCTGGGGCTGTTGCTTGTGGTGCCTCGTCAGTGGTAGATGGCTGTTGCTTTAATTTTATGTTGCTTAAGGATTTTCTTGTTTCATTCAGTTCCTGTAAAACAGCCAAACGATCTTTGATGTCAAAGTCTGTTGTTTTTTCTTGTACCACTGATATCTGACTATCGAGGTCCTGAATGTTCATTCTAATTCCGAACAATAGTTCGTATGGGCAGAAACCTTTTAGAGAATTTCTTGGCAAGTTATTAAGACTAGTCTGGACACTTATTAGATGTTTGACCCACCCAGCGCCTGAACCTAATACCTTCGCTGTTATAGATCGCTTTATGTCCCGGTTTTTTCTTTCAACCACACTATTCCCTTCGGGGTGCGACGGACAAGAATACTGCAACCCAATTACCAAGCTGGCCATGGCCTCCTTATAAGCTCGAGAGCTAAAAGCAGGACCCTGGTCAGAATGGAACGTGGTAATTGCGTATGTGCCGATAAAGACTCGCAGATCTTTTATAACCGTTCTAGCGTCAGCCGAGCGCTGGGGCCACATCCATATGAACCTCGTACAGGAATGCACTGCTACCATGATATATCTATAGTTGCCATCCCTTTGTAGGGGACCACAGTGGTCCAGGTAAACACATGCAAATGGTTTATCCAAGATGAGAAGGGGTGTCTGCGCTGGTCGTTTTACTGTTGATACTTTTATCCTTTGGCATATATCGCATTCCAATACATACTTTTTAGTTTGTATTCTCAAGCGAGGCCACCAATATCTCTGTTTTAATAGTGATATTGTTGCTGAAACGCCAGCGTGTGCAGAGGCAAGCCCTTCGTGTGCCGCTTTGATTAGTCCTAACCTGTGTTCCCTGTTTGGAATTACCCTATCCCCCACTCCAGGGATTCGAGCAAAAGGAACATTATTCGTATCTGTTGAATATAAGTACTTTTCTGGAAAGCCTTTTGGGAGTGTTTTCTTATCATTTTTTACTGACGCACTGACAGCTTGTAGAATATCGCTGTCTATTTTTGTTTGTGACCGAGTTATCGCAGCTACGGAAGCCGTTTGCACAGCTGCCTTCGCGGCTTCATCAGCCAATGAATTCCCTGCAACGTGAACGCCATCACGTTGATGACTCAGTGTATGTATCACGTGAGTCTTTTGTAGTTCTTTCTGTAAAAGAACTACCTGTTCCCAAAGCATTTTATGCTTTATTGTGCCACCTTTTGCATCTTTGAAACCATTTTCCACCCAATTCTGCAAGTATTCATTATAAGATTGTACGCAATAAAAAGAATTGCACACTATTAGTGTGGGGAATTCGCGATCGGTATTCTCTAGCGCCATCTTAAAAGCTACCAATTCAGCTCGTTGAGCCGAGCAATCTCCTAGAGATTGTGTTTTAGTGACCAGTGGTCTAAATTTTCCTTTGTGCCAGCGACCTTTTACAATCGAGCACGCAGCACTGTAAGCTTGCTTACCCCCAACTGCGGGTTGTGCTGATCCGTCAGTATATATAATACTTCCGTATTCTTCGAGAGGCAGGATTTCAATTGGCAGAGGACATTCATATTCATATTGTAAAAATTCCTGTGTTTTTAAGTTAGGATCAAATTCGTAAACTACGTCTGTTGCAGCAAGAGAATTAACCCACTGGATCCATCTCGGATGCAAAGCCTTAGCATTTGGAATGCTTGCTTTAGTTACCGCTTCTAAAGCCGGTATAGGTGTTACGATTATTATTCGTTTACCTTGTGCTAGGGGCCTTTCTTTTGCTACAGCAGTCTGAACCGCAGTTGAATTTTCTCAGTTGAACTGAATTTTATTTCAGCCTTTGTGTACAAATGTGATTTGTATGCTATTGGTACCTTTTCTCCCTCATTAGAGGTTAGGTACGTGAATCCGCATCTTCCTGGGATGACTCGGATTACAAGATCGCGTGTGTTGTCACGTGTATCTAATTTAGTTTTAGCTAACATGTCTGTTTGCAATGATCTCAAAATTTCTGTGTGTTTTTGAGTCCAATTGATTTGTTTAAAATCAGGTTTAATTAGTTCGTAGAGAGGTTTAACCCTCTCTGCGTAATTTAGAATATAAGTTCTTCCGAAATTCAGAAAACCTAGAATGGATTGTAAATTCTTCAGCGTTTTTGGAGCTTGGAGTACAGCGCACTTCTCTAAGAAGTTGTCTGCCAGGCTTTTTCCTTCACTTGATAATTCTTACCCTAAGAATAGTACTGTCAGATGGGCAATTCGAGACTTTTTAAAGTTGAATTTGTAACCCTCTGCTGCGAACCCAAGTATAATGGTGTTCACTCTTTTCAGGTGAGTATCCAAGTCGTCGTCTGTGAGATAGATATCATCTACGTAAGATAATGCCTCATCAACATATATTTGTAGTAACTCTGTTACTCTAGCTGAGAATAGTCCTGGGTTGTTCTTGAACCCCTGTGGGAGTCGACAGAATTTTCCTGCGACCCAAATGCAGAGAAAGCGGTCAAATATCTGCTTTCTGGTGCAATGTTTTGACAAAAGAAACCATTAGATATGTCTAATGTCGTTTTATATTTTTTCCTAACTATGTTATTCATTAGGGCTGCACTATGCGAGTTTTGTACTGCAAAAGTTTTGCAACATGTATTAAGGTGTCTGTAGTCCAAAACTAGACGATATGAATTGTCTGGCTTAGAGACAGGAAACAAAGGATTGTTCATTTGAGAGGTGCATGTTTCAATCACCCCCTGGTATTCAAGTTGATCTAAGATCTTCCTGACTTGTTTTTTAGCTTCTTGCTTAATGGGATACTGCCGTTGGGCAGTTGGTTCACTTTTTAACTGGATTTTGTGGGGAGGAGAGTCCTCATCCCATCCTACATGATTTTTATATAATGCTGGTGCCTGGGCTACTGCCCATTTCCTTGCATATGTATATTTTTTGTGAATCGGAATGTGATTCGAGAAGGCAGGCATAATCACTTCTTCGCCACGAGGGCACTCCCTGACAAACTCTGGTGGCCAATCTTTTTCAGCTAACAGAATATCATAGCCTTTTGAGAGTTTATCCCAAAATAGACCTCTTATTTTCCTAGTCTTATCACCCTCTATACGCAATGTAATTTCGTATATTTTATGGGGCTCGCTAAGTCTGGTGTCGGCAGTTTCAACCTGAATGTATTCATTCGTGTCCACTGTCTCCAGATGACTCTTCAAAATCTTGCGCGCTATACTGATTTCTGCTGCACTGTCCAACATTGTCAATGCCCACTCCCCGTTTTTCAACTGTGTCCTCAGTATTCTCGGCATGGTTGATTACTCTAATACTGGCTACCTTCTTTTTCTGAAATTGAGATTTTTTACTCTGAGCAGGTTTCTTGTCTTTGGACTTGGTGTGCTCTCCTGGGTCTGACCGTCCTCTTCTTTCCGAATTCTGTGGAAAAGATCGAGAGGGACGTGTATCAATACTTTGATATCTATCAGGCTTTTTCAGATTATCCCTATTTCTAAGGTTATAACTTTTCTCAGAGGGCTCCCTCTGGGGAGACTGGTGTTCTCGAGTCGGAGTTCTTTCCCTCCGTCGAGGAGACCTTCCTCTGGACTGGAAAACTTTTTCCTTGGGAGTGGATTGTTTATTTCCATCCCAGCTCTTTTTAGGAGTGTTTAAATTATTTTTAATAAATAATTTTACTAACTCTCTATATGCTTTTGTTAATTCTCTTATGTTAACTGAGAGTTCTTCTTTTTACATTTTTACAATGTCCAGATGTGGTGTGTAGCTGGCTAGAACCGGCCACGTTGCTCCTGGTCTACCTAGTGAACCAAGCCTAGTTATGTGATCATTATGTTTTAGGGCGCCATTAAACCAGAGCAGGTGCTCTTGGAATTTTAGTGGGATTTCAGTCTCCTCGAAAGGAGCGTACTCTTCCGGAGGTTCCTCTATTTTGTAATAGTGAAACTCTTTTGTTGTAGCGTTTGCCGCTGGAAAGTTTATCCATGAATAGAATACCTCTGTCTGCCGATATTCGTGTGCCTCTATCACGAAAATTACTGTACCACCTTGTGGTGTCAGTCCGTTTTCTATAAGTTTTAAAAAAATAGATTTTCTTAAGTGGACCGGGATGATAATAGCATCCGGGTCAGTGTGTTCGGGACCCTGCTGAGTCGCATCTGCTGCGGCCCCAGTGGTTCCGTTTTCTCCTGGCATTGTATAAATGCAGGTTTTGCAGAGTAGGTCTCCAAGGAGACAAAGATTAGGTGCACAATATTTTGGAACACTGTATCCTTCAACGTTGAATAAACCAGAGCTTTACATAGGAATCTCTTCCTACTAAGGTCGGGCGGATTTTAACCTTTCACCCACTCCAGACGTCTATTGGAGTATTTACGGGAGAAAGGGGTCTGTGTGAAATATGCACGACTGAGTTACTCTAACGTCTTGCGTTAGTTTATCGCCTTACCAAACGTTGGGCGCCATGTAGTGTAGTTCCTAGTTTCCCACTAGGCCCTGCGCATTGGAATAACATAAACAGTAGTATCGACGTAGAAGTGCGGATCTTCCAGGCCTCTACTGACTATGGTAAACTTAATTGGGTTTGTTACCAACTAGCTCAGAGGTCACTGGAAACTTTCTTGACTGCATAGGAAGTGATCAGCTTCCCTGGCACAGACAAGAAGGGATTCAGTTTTCCAACAACCGTGCAACATGACAACTTTGCTCCTCAGATCAAGAGTCAATCTCTAGGGTTGTGTGAAACAATAGACAGTTATTTTACTCAGTCAGGTTGGTGCAGTTTACTTTCACAATATGTAGAGAATAGAGAGACGGGCGTTTGTCAATAAAGGGTTAACATTTATTGAACAGTCTTTCTTCTCGTACAAGAGAAATGTATTGCCACAATTGCAAGACTTGGTATTATAAAAAGTACATACAGTAAGATAAGTATTGCGAGATAATACTGTAAAAGCATTGATATGGTTTCTTAGCCATACAATGGTTTAAAAGTAATAAAACATATATACAGTCATATATACTTTAGGCTAAAATACGCAACTGGTGCTTCTAACTACGCCTACCCCAGTGTACCTGACCTAAGCCTAATACGTGGGAGGGGAGTAAGTAAGTAGCTTTAAGTTAAGTTGGTTTTGCCAAGGTTTGCTTCAAGAATTCTCACTAAGGGTTTAGTCAACACCATACCTCTGAATAGAATGATGGAGGTCTGGTATCTCCTTCAGGGGGAACTCGGTATCCCAGTCACCCGCAAGGATCATACTCGATACAAAGGTGAGAATACGCAAACTCAGTCACCTCATTTCCCCTTCTTTAAGTAGAAACCTTAATAGCAATGGTCTCCACAGCAAAATGAATTTGGAGGGAATATGGTCCAATATATACAAATGTTTTAATTGTGAGCATTGCATTAAGAGACAAAGTAGGACACTGGTACTGAATGACATTGCACCACAACAGAAAAACCAGCTATACTGCAGTAATGTAGACTGTCTCCATAATTATAGGGTCACAGACAGAGGGTAGAAACCTCATATAGTAATGTACGGTGTTGATATCGTGTCGATATATAAATCTCCTTAGCAAAGGAGAAACCTAGGCAACGTAGACAACTTCTGAACAGTGAATAGCATAACATTTGAGAGGATGGATACTGATACATTACTATTTTGCTCCCTAAAAAGAAAATTGAAAATCTGAAATCTTCTTGACACAGGAAACCCCTATCAAGAAGTCCTGAGGAAGGTGCCACAGAATTAATTGTATTGCACCGAAACGCGTCGACGCTTTTCCTAATGTAAGAATCCAAGTGAAGCCTAGTACTCACTGGATGTACATACATTTTTGTCACAGTTGTGTGCGGTAGTCTATACAATTCCAGGCTGTTGGATCTAGTAATCAACAGTGGTGAGAATATCCAGGAGCCACAGTCATAATAGGGGTTTATTGTTTTATAGGTTGTATATGTAAAACCTTTTTTAATGTTTATGAATTGCAAATGTGTTATATATGTATTTCTTTGCTTTGCATTTTTATTACTGTATTGTCTAACTGTGCATATGAGATAGATTGATTTAATGTATTTTTACTTTTCAAGGAATATTTCTTTGAAATTTTAAATGCTGTGTCTTTTTTTATTGTAAGAAAAATCTTTTATTAAAAATAGATTGTTAACAAATTTCATTTTTCTGTGGAAATCATTATTAAATTTCACCCCATAGCATAGTGAGACATAGTAGTCTGCTATTTAACTGTTCAAGTGTAACTGAAATGCTGTAGATACTTTAAGTAAACGAGCACACTCCAGGGATTTCCCTCTGACTTACCCACAAGGGTAGACCAGAAACGCTGGAGCTGGATTTCTCGGCAGGAGAAAGGCAGCGTCTCTTCTTCAGCACGTCGAGGAGGAGAAGGAGGGGGGACAGCGTCCGCGGGCAGCTGGCATCTGCTGGGCTCTTCGCAGAGGGACGGCTGTTCAGCTCCTAGTTTCACCACACCATCGTTCGCGCTTTGGCAGCGATAATGGTATCAGCAACTTCAGGCGACGGGCAGCAAGCTGCAGCAACAGGGGGCCACAGCTAACAACGTCAGCAGCAACACAGCATTTGCTTAAGGCAACGTTGGTAATATTTATACCTGAAAGGTGCCATGTTTGACGTAAGTTTGCTGGACATAAGACGTCAATAAAGATGTCACTTAGGAAGTGATCGCTATCAGTTGCTCATTAGAGTTCTATTACTAATCAAAACACAGCAAGCGGGGATTTCCAGGTTTGCTGAGTTTTTATC
This sequence comes from Lissotriton helveticus, assembly GCF_964261635.1. NCBI lineage: Eukaryota > Metazoa > Chordata > Amphibia > Caudata > Salamandridae > Lissotriton > Lissotriton helveticus. The sequence continues at coordinate 2,052,652 of NW_027611680.1, forward strand.
TTGTTGAAGAACTCAGAGTGTTAATCTAGGAATCTCAGATAGTGACTTCTGCTCTGTCATTGCACTAATTGGTTGCAAAGGAAGTGGCAGAGAAAACTATTCTGGAATGTGGCTCTGTTCGTGTGAGGCCAGAGATGACTTTCTGAATATCGCACTTGAACGGTTATGCCAATATAGGGAATAAATGGATTTATAGCCGAATAGGGGCATAAGGTCACAGTATCGATCAGGATCCTAGATAAGCACGCAACACATTTTTTGGGTTCTTGTTGTGCAGGCTTCTGTAGCATAGCATGAAATATTTAGTGAGCAAAAAGTCTGCGACACCTGGCATTTTCCTCCCTCCTTTGTCGTGGGATTTGCCGATGAGTTCTCTTTTCAGTTTTTCTGCGGTAGAGTTCCAAAGAAAGGTGAAAAGTAGCCTGTTCAGTTTTTGTGGCATGGCTTTGGTTGGAGGGAAACCACAGCTATGTATAAAAGGATTGGTAGTATAACTGCTTTTGTGACCAAGATCTTCTCTTCCAGGGTTAGCTTTCTTGTGCGCCAGAGGTCTAGTTTTGTTGTGACTTTTTTTGTTGCTTGTTGCCAGTTTTTGTCCCCCTTTGTGTCTTGGGAGAAGTGGATTTACACAGCTAGTTGCATTTGTATATAGCATTTCAATTGAGTGTATGAAGACGTAGGAGGAAAGTGTGTGCTGCTCTGTCAAAGGCTTTATTGAAGTCTATTGCAAGGATGCCGACTGCTTCTTTCCTGTCTTTGGCTGACCAGATTGTGTCCCTCAGTGTTATAAGGTTGTCCCAGATTTGTCTGCCTGGGACTGCGCAGGTTTGATCTTCGTGTATTACGGTTTGTAATACTTTCTTCATCCTGTTGGCTAGAACCTTTGTGAAAAGCTTGTAGTCCACCTTCAAAAGGGAGATTGGTCTCCAGTTACCAATGTTTCTTTCTGGTCCTTTTTTGTGTATCAGAGATATTATTCCATGACAAAAACTGTCTGGGGTGGAGTTGTTCCATACACATTTATTAAACATTTCTATTACATCGGTGGCTATGGTAGGCCAGCAAACTTTGTAGAAATCCCATGGAAGCCCATCCACCCAGGGGCTAGATAGCTTGTTACATTTCTGTAGAGCTTGCAAGAACTCTTCCCCTGTGAGCTCTTTCTTCATAAAATCACGTTCATTAGATGACAAACAGTTTTCAATGAGGTCAACATGTTGTGAAATTAAATCCTGGCTTTCATTTCCGTTTTGGTACAGTTTTTCATAAAACATTCTTGCCACTTGTCTACATTTTTCTGTCCCTTCCTGACTTTCCGCTTCCTCGTCTATCAGCTCCTGAATTTCTTTGTGAACTTGTGTTATTCTCCTAAGCAAAAAGGAGGTGCATTTTTCTCCCTCTTCATAGTGTTTTACTCTGCTCCGATATGGCAAGCCAAGCCACAGACAAGACTCCAGCAACGATGGGAGAAACGATCCTACCTATACGCTACCGAGACCGCATCACTAAAGTCCTCGGATTAGCCCGGCTAAGAAATCTAAGTACAACTTGGTTTCTTTCATGCAGAGCAATCTGGCCAGATTGCATCTTACCTGTGCTTCGATGTCTGCTATGCGGAGAAGAATGCGTGTTGGACGTCTGTCTTACACTACCATCAGCAGTACCAATGGATATCGATACTTTGCTAGGTCCGGTACCGACTCATGCAACGTGTTGTCCCCAGCGGCTACCTATTCTGATGACGACATTCGTTGAGACTTCACCACTACGAGTAGATGGCGGTGAAGTACGAGAGGAAAGCAGCACCAAACGGGTACAACCTTCTGTGAGAATTGCTGATCCAAACATCGATGATAGCAATCACACTCTCATATGCACTGTTTCAGCATTTTCAAACTTGGTCGATCTTTCACCTGATGTTGTAGACCAATTTTTTGCAAGCCTGTCTGATATGATTTTCCCCCCTGAACAACGAGAATACCTTTTTAAAACAACAAGCACACAGCGTTCCCTGAACTCTGAATTCGGCCTTCAATTTTTGATAAACACAGCCCCTGAAAAAAATTTGAACTATTTTTTCCCCTGAAAGCGAAATTATTTTTTTTCACTTCCAAAATATTTACCCTTTTTCTGGAATATGGTACTCTGCTTAAAGTAGAACTATTCTTAGAGAACAGAGCTTCTATTTTTAGAGATACTAGAGACAATACTTTACCTCAGCCTCTAGCACATGTACAGTATTGTATATATATGTGATGAAATGGTCTCGACCTTCTTTTCTGTATACAGAGCCGTTTCATGTGTAATTTTCGCAATTCATTCAGCTGATATATATATGCATTTAACTGAATGATACCACTGCTTGAAAGACGTACAGTACCAATACTCATTTTCGTGCATTTACCATATACCATTTCAAATGCAAATTATGTATTTTGGGGTTGGTTGGAAAACACACATGCATCGTTATATGTTTAATATTGCTTAGTTTTTAGTAATGATGGACATTAATACGTGGAGTGGGTGTTGTGTTTCTATCTAGGACCCTAATTCGATATTCCCGATTTATGCCCTTGTATGGTTATAATAAATAATATCCTTATAAAGGCATAAGAATCATATCCATATTTAGTAATAGCCCATGCAGTCCAAATACGGCAAGGCTTCTCCCTTAGACTCCTAGAAAGTACAACGCGTTCTTTAAACAAACCAATCCTCCAGCAGCCCGGGAAATCCCCCTGCTCTTGTTTTGATTTGCACAAGAACTCCTGGAGTCCAGAAAGAACTGTTACTTCTTAGTGACGTCTTATGTCCAACCTTACGTCAAACCCGGCACCTTTCAGGTATAAATATACCAACGTTGCCTTAAGCAAACACACAGTGGTTTGGAGCAGAGCATTTATCTACTTGCCCGAAGCCCAGCTAATGCGAGAGCCGAAGGAAGCCGCCCCTCGCTTTTGATGCACTGAGAAAGACGCTGTCTTTTTCTCCAGCAGAGAAAATCCAGCTCCGGTGTTTCCAGTCACCCTTGCGGGTTGCTGGGAAATCGAGTCCTGAGAGAGAGATACAAGACCTCCTACATTCTATTACCAAGGTACGGAGCTGACTAAACCCTTAAGAGAATTCTTGATTCAGATTCCTTGGCAAAAAACAACTTAACTTAAACTACAACTTACTTACTCCTTCCCACGTATTAGGCTTAGGTCAGGTACACCGGGTAGGCGTATCTTAGAAGCACCAGTTGAGTACGTTAGTCAGTGTTTTTATGTATATATATATTTTATCCATTTTAAAGTATCATATGGCTAAGAAACCATATCAATGCTTTTACAGTATTATTTTATAATACTCCTTTTACTGTACGCACTTTACTTCATGATGAGTATTGCAATTGTGGCAATTCATTTCTCTTGCATGAGAAAGAAGACTGCTAAATAAATAACAACTTTTATTGAAAACGCCCGTCTCTCTATTTCTCTGCACTCTGGTGAAACTAAGTACGCATGATTGACTGAGTGAAATAAGCGTCTATTGTTTTCACACGACTCTAGAGATACATTCTTTATTCTGAGGGGGCAAAGTTGTCATGTTTATGCGGTTGTCAGAAACTAATCCCTTCTTGTCTAAATCAAGAGAGTTAACTTTTTCCTGAACATTCGAGAAAGTGGCTAGTGACCTCCGAGCTAGCTGGCAAAACTAATTAAGTCTAATATAGTCAGTAGAGACCTAGTCGACCTCAGTCCTACGTCTACACTGCTGTTTATATTATTCCAATGCGCAGAGCCTATTGAAAATATAGGAACTACACTACAGGGGGGCCGGACAGTTCTTCCAGGCATTGTCAGCCAGCAACAGTTCTGGACAAAATAGCGCTGGGAATACAGCCTAGGCCCAGTCAAGTCCCAGTTTTGTAGGTTCCACCTCTAGGCCCAACCGCCTGTACTCCTGCAGAGGTTCCCCCAGGTCCAGTGGTGCCCCAACGGACAGTTAGGTTTACCTCCTTTACTCTTATACCCCTAGGTCAGGTGACCCTCTAAAGGCGGCAAAGCGTAACCCCTCCCATGGCTGGAAGGTCCAGGAGCTTCCACATATTAAGCTATGGAACAAAAAGGCAGGATGGCAGTGATACTGTAACATGATATCCCAGCCTGCTCCTAACTACTAGTGCGTGTCTACAGAGGCCACTCCGCAGTAGCAGGGGCCTGTGGCAGCCATGTTGTTGGGAGAGAGCACCTGTACCTCAACACTGTTTGGCAGTGGTAAGGTGCCCAGAGACCTAGGTCCAACAAAAGACTGTGGCAAAAATAAGGCAAAAGGGACAAAAAAAACTGGGTAACACCACCTTAGCGCTGACAGGTCTAACACGCTCCATGCTGGTGCCATCTCCCAGGGAGAAATAGTTTCCTGGGTATGTGCTTGTTTGGCCAGCCACTGCACAGCCATCATTGTTAAGAGTGAGGGAGAGAGAGAAGGTGCCCAGCTAGGAATAGTGAAATAAGAAACCCCTGTTCAATTCGGTAGCACTCGGTCTGTTGTCCCGACACTCACTGTTGAGCTCCTGGTCGTGTGGAGCTCGGGTGGGAGGCAACGGACGTGCACTCGATTTTACAGTGGGGGGGGGGGGGAAATCCGGCGATGGAGCGCTATTCTTCCGACACTGGGCAGTCTAGTCCTGTGAGTGTAGGGCAGTAGGGGCCCCGAGGTGGAGTCGTCACAGCAGGCAGGGGTGGCGGGCGGGCTCCTGATTGCGGTAAAATTGGAGCAGCCCTCGGTCCTTTCGTCCCTACAGCTATGTGCAGTGACCAGTCGTCCGGATGATGCAGGTGTCCCTCAAGTTTGGTTTTCCCAGGTAGCGCAGCCTCACTCCGGACAAGCCAGATACGAGTCCCAGCCCCTTAGTTGGCCTTCCCCGAGTTCTCCCTGGACCCCTCCTCCCTCCACTCGTCGGTGCGCAGCCTGGTCTCAGACAAGCCAAGGAGTGCAGTCCCAGCATCTTCAAGTGTTGGGGATCGGAGTCATTCCTCCCAGCTAGACCCCAGACTAGGTGAACCTACCTAAATCCACCCCCATTACAAATAACTTCAAACATGGCGCATTTACAACCTTATTCTTGATTGCTACAAACTTCTCCTTGTGTTCTTGCCAACAACGAAATGTCGCATTTTTCTTTAATAGCGCTTATTAATTATCCAACATATATGGAACGAAGCTTTTGGATCATCAATGTCCCAACAATGACACCTATAGATTATACCAATGCTTTTTAGGTCTCGCGTATAGCGCTACTGTGCAACGCACTGCCATCGCTCTGCGAGGCATGCTGTATACACTATATTGGGTAAGCTTAGTTTAAGCTCCACCCACTCTACACCCATGTTTTGATTGGGTTACATCATAAATGCAGTGTTCTCGTTGGTTTTCCCATTCTTAGTCCCTCCTCTTAACGGTCATGTTGCCATTTGTAGCCTTCCGAGGCTATCAGTCCCTTTACCGTAATGCAATTTTTCCTTGTTTTCCCCCCCTCTCCTGCAGTCCGTCACTTTTCAACCTCCTGTACCCCTCCCCCCGCCCCTCCTGTTTGTGCCTTTTTCGACTCCCAAACTTTTTAAAAAAAATGAAATAGGGCTTGTGTAAATAAGAGTCCTATTGCATTTATAAAAGCTTATTTTTCCTGGGATTGGCTGACTCAATGCGCACTCTATTTTGCCTGACTTCCTCCCGGCCTGCCCCTCACTTCCGTTTCTCTTGTCCTTCCTCCGTTTGTCATCACTCTGCCGACTAGTGAAGTACTTCGACGCACTTCTTCAAATCATGATAATCGATGCCTTGATCCTGTTAGTTATTTTGAAAACGTGTGGTGTTTGTCCTTCCAATATTCATGGTGCGGTTTAGAGGAAGGCTGTGACAGGTTAGAAAGAGGAACCAGGGACGGCTTTTGGAACTTGGTGGCTTTGGTAAGCCTTGCAAGATGCCGAGCTGAAAGCTGAAAGTGGCAGTGGTTGGAGAGGTGAATCTATTTGGGGAACGACTTGAAGAGCCTTTTTCTAATTTTACATAAACAGTTCCCCCCACTTTTTGCTTTAATAAAACAAGCAGCACGACTCCTGAACAGTTAGTGCCGACTGCTGCCTTTTCCCTGCCCTCTCCCAACTCGGTGGGACCGACCCTGTGACGAGTTGGGAAAGGGTGGGGGTGACTGTGCTCTCACTTCCCTGAGTGACATGAAGCCCTAGCACTGCGGGGCTTCAATCTAAAACGCCCGGGGGAAATTTGACTTGGACGTCCTCGGGGGGTGGAGCCCGGCCCTCAATGCTATGTGTTTACCGAGCTGATGACTTCACACGCCTCAGGGCTGCGAAACCATCCGCCCGGCAACTAGTGGAAATTGCGACCGCCCAGGCACGAAGTGTCATTCAGCGTGATTTACGGTGAATTGAAAATTAGAAGTGTGCAGCAGTCCCGGCTCCCGGCCCCAGAAAGAAAAAAAATGAATGCTTTTTGTAAATGAATGCAGCGTGGAAAGCCCAAAAATAAATTAACAATGAGTTTGGTTTCAAATTAATTTGGAGATAGTGATGGGGGCGAAAGTAAAGGGGGCGGAGCCCCAACGCCCTAGACGAGAAACCGCCACTGGATACCCGGTTCGGGTCAAGTTCGCGCTATATAAAACTCTGAAAAAAAATATAAGATAGTCCAGAGAATCTTATTGTCTTTTGCAGAGATCTTTGTGAAACCCAGAAGCCAAAAGTTACCATCCTCCTAAATGGTTCATTTTTAATAGGCTTGCTGCAATCATCTTAATATAACTAGCAAGACGAAAGCGTGCATCTTTGTATTGTTACAGTGTTTTCCTCCCAACACTACAAACGTACTAAAGCGTTAATGTTTCTGGAGTCGATAATATGAGCAGAGGTGGACGAGCCAACAAATTAAGGACCGTAGAACCTGTGAACGAGCCAAGCCCTGAAATTATTTGCTATGCAAAATACAAACCACGTCAAATATAATACATTCTATTTAAAATTAAACAAGCACTAGCAAAGGCAATATGTCTTACTGACGCAAGAGCTTTTGGCTTTGCCAATATATTTTAGCCATGTTATACACCAGTGTGCTTACTGTTCAGCATGACTAAAAGTTAGGGGCATATTATCAAGGTGGGCGATATGAAATTATTGCCGCTTTTGCAGCCAATTCAGCCGCAAAGCGGCGATAATTTCATCACCCTATTAGCAAGCTGTCGCTAGCATCAGTTAGCGACAGTTTTGAGGCGATAGCTAGCGGTTTGGGGCTCGCTTTGCATGTCAGCGATATTTAGCGCTAATGACATGCAAAGTGGGCGTACCCAACCTGTTAGAGACTGAAACCAGTCGCTAACATCACTATTGCCTATTATCAACGCAGGCGTAGTGATGAAAAAAATTGCGCTAAGAGCGAATATCGTTGAAAACGAATGCCTGCTCAGACCACTTCTTAACCTGTTTATTCAATGGGAGTTGGATTTTCAGGTTAAGTCCCTATTGCCGTTAATGCCTGAATATCGCTGGATTTCCAGCGATATTCACGCATTAAGCAGCTATCGCCGGATATTTTATCGCATTTGAGATAAACGTTACTAATAGCACGTTATCTCTGCAATAAAATCCGGTGATGCGCGGCGATAAAAAAACAATCACTAAGCTCATTTAGCGATAAATATTGCTAGTTGTTGATAATATGCCCCTTAGTGCGACAGAGAAAGCAGAGTCTGAGCGTATGTTTGTGTCCTTTAGTGAACAAGAACAGCGGTAGTCCTTTCTCTCTTTCGCATGTATCTGCTCTCTGCTAATTAGCTGTACTGGCGTCACTGGACCCCAGAGAGATGTTCGGTTGGGCTGGAGGCAGCTGACATGGCAGACCTCTATAGCATCCACACCCCGTGGCACTGCGGCTCTCTGGGACTCCCAGCCTCCATCTCAGGTGAGGGGGGGGTCACAGTAATGCAGCCTCCATCACAGGTGTGAGTGGGTCACAGTAATGCAGCCTCCGTCACAGGTGTGAGGGGGTCACAGTAATGCAGCCTCCGTCACAGTAATGCAGCCTCCGTCATAGGTGTGAGGGGGTCACAGTAATGCAGCCTTCGTCACAGGTGTGAGGGGGGTCACAGTAATGCAGCCTCCGTCACAGGTGTGAGGGGGTCACAGTAATGCAGCCTCCATCACAGGTGTGAGTGGGTCACAGTAATGCAGCCTCCGTCACAAGTGTGAGGGGGGTCACAGTAATGCAGCCTCCGTCACAGGTGTGAGGGGGTCACAGTAATACAGCCTCCATCACAGGTGTGAGGGGGTCACAGTAATGCAGCCTCCATCACAGGTGTGAGGTGGGTCACAGTACTGCAGCCTCCATCACAGGTGTGAGGGGGGTCACAGTAATGCAGCCTCCGTCACAGGTGTGAGGGGGGTCACAGTAATGCAGCCTCCGTCACAGGTGTGAGGGGGTCACAGTAATGCAGCCTCCGTCACAGGTGTGAGGGGGTCACAGTAATGCAGCCTCCATCACAGGTGTGAGGTGGGTCACAGTACTGCAGCCTCCATCACAGGTGTGAGGGGGGTCACAGTAATGCAGCCTCCGTCACAGGTGTGAGGGGGGTCACAGTAATGCAGCCTCCATCACAGGTGTGAGGGGGTCACAGTAATGCAGCCTCCGTCACAGGTGTGAGGGGGTCACAGTAATGCAGCCTCCATCTCAGGGGTGAGGGGGTCACAGTAATGCAGCCTCCGTCACAGGCGTGAGGGGGTCACAGTAATGCAGCCTCCATCTCAGGGGTGAGGGGGTCACGGTAATGCAGCCTCCGTCACAGGTGTGAGGGGGGGTCACAGTAATGCAGCCTCCGTCACAGGTGTGAGGGGGGGTCACAGTAATGCAGCCTCCGTCACAGGTGTGAGGGGGTCACAGTAATGCAGCCTCCGTCACAGGTGTGAGGGGGTCACAGTAATACAGCCTCCATCACAGGTGTGAGGGGGTCACAGTAATGCAGCCTTCGTCACAGGTGTGAGGGGGTCACAGTAATGCAGCCTCCATCACAGGTGTGAGGGGGTCACAGTAACGCAGCCTCCGTCACAGGTTTGAGGGGGTCACAGTAATGCAGCCTCCATCACAGGTGTGAGGGGGTCACAGCAATGCAGCCTCCATCACAGGTGTGAGGGGGGTCACAGTAATGCAGCCTCCATCACAGGTGTGAGGGGGTCACAGTAATATAGCCTCCATCACAGGTTTGAGGGGGTCACAGTAATGCAGCCTTCGTCACAGGTGTGAGGGGGTCACAGTAATGCAGCCTCCGTCACAGGTGTGAGGGGGTCACAGTAATGCAGCCTTCGTCACAGGTGTGAGGGGGTCACAGTAATGCAGCCTCCATCACAGGTGTGAGGGGGTCACAGTAATGCAGCCTCCATCACAGGTGTGAGGGGGGTCACAGTAAGCAGCCTCCATCACAGGTGTGAGGGGGTCACAGTAATGCAGCCTCCGTCACAGGTGTGAGGGGGTCACAGTAATGCAGCCTCCGTCACAGGTGTGAGGGGGTCACAGTAATGCAGCCTCCGTCACAGGTGTGAGGGGGTCACAGTAATGCAGCCTCCGTCACAGGTGTGAGGGGGTCACAGTAATGCAGCCTCCATCACAGGTGTGAGGGGGTCACAGTAATGCAGCCTCCATCACAGGTGTGAGGGGGGGTCACAGTAATGCAGCCTTCGTCACAGGTGTAAGGGGGGTCACAGTAATGCAGCCTTCATCACTGGTGTGAGGGGGGTCACAGTAATGCAGCCTCCGTCACAGGTGTGAGGGGGGTCACAGTAATGCAGCCTCCGTCACAGGTGTGAGGGCGTCACAGTAATGCAGCCTCCATCACAGGTGTGAGGGGGTCACAGTAATGCAGCCTCCGTCACAGGTGTGAGGGGGTCACAGTAATGCAGCCTCCATCACAGGTGTGAGGGGTCACAGTAATGCAGCCTCCGTCACAGGTGTGAAGGGGGTCACAGTAATGCAGCCTCCGTCACAGGTGTGAAGGGGTCACCGTAATGCAGCCTCCATCACAGATGTGAGGGGGTCACAGTAATGCAGCCTCCGTCACAGGTGTGAGGGGGTCACAGTAATGCAGCCTCCGTCACAGGTGTGAGGGGGTCACAGTAATGCAGCCTCCGACACATTTGTGAGGGGGGTCACAGTAATGCAGCCTCCTTCACAGGTGTGAGGGGGTCACAGTAATGCAGCCTCCGTCACAGGTGTGAGGGGGGTCACAGTAATGCAGCCTTCATCACAGGTGTGAGGGGGGTCACAGTAATGCTGCCTCCGTCACAGGTGTGAGGGGGGTCAAAGTAATGCAGCCTCCATCACAGGTGTGAGGGGGTCACAGTAATGCAGCCTCCGTCACGAGTGTGAGGGGGTCACAGTAATGCAGCCTCCATCACAGGTGTGAGGGGGGTCACAGTAATGCAGCCTCCGTCACAGGTGTGAAGGGGTGTCATAGTAATGCAGCCTCTGTCACAGGTGTGAGGGGGTCACAGTAATGCAGCCTCTGTCACAGGTGTGAGGGGGGTCACAGTAATGCAGCCTCCGTCACAGGTGTGAGAGGGTGTCATAGTAATGCAGCCTCTGTCACAGGTGTGAGGGGGTCACTGTAATGCAGCCTCCGTCACAGGTGTGGGGGGGTCACAATAATGCAGCCTCCGTCACAGGTGTGAGGGGGTCACAGTAATGCAGCCTCCGTCACAGGTGTGAGGGGGTGTCATAGTAATGCAGCCTCTGTCACAGGTGTGAGGGGGTCACAGTAATGCGGCCTCCGTCACAGGTGTGAGGGGTGTCACAGTAATGCAGCCTCCATCTTAGGGGTGAGGCGGTGTCACAGTAATGCAGCCTCCATCTCAGTGGTGAGGCGGTGTCACAGTAATGCAGCCTCCATCACAGGTGTGAGGGGGTCACAGTAATGCAGCCTCCGTGACAGGTGTGAGGGGGTCACAGTAATGCAGCCTCCGTCACAGGTGTGAGGGGGTGTCATAGTAATGCAACCTCCATCACTGGTGTGAGGGGGGTCACAGTAATGCAGCCTCCATCACAGGTGTGAGGGGGTCACAGTAATGCAGCCTCCATCACACGTGTGAGGGGGTCACAGTAATGCAGCCTCCATCACAGGTGTGAGGGGGGTCACAGTAATGCAGCCTCCATCACAGGTGTGAGGGGGGTAACAGTAATGCAGCCTTCGTCACAGGTGTGAGGGGGGTCACAGTAATGCAGCCTTCATCACAGGTGTGAGGGGGGTCACAGTAATGCAGCCTCTGTCACAGGTGTGAGGGGGGTCACAGTAATGCAGCCTCCGTCACAAGTATGAGGGCGTCACAGTAATGCAGCCTCCATCACAGGTGTGAGGGGGTCACAGTAATGCAGCCTCTGTCACAGGTGTGAGGGGGTCACAGTAATGCAGCCTCCATCACAGGTGTGAGGGGGTCACAGTAATGCAGCCTCCGTCACAGGTGTGAAGGGGGTCACAGTAATGCAGCCTCCGTCACAGGTGTGAAGGGGTCACCATAATGCAGCCTCCATCACAGATGTGAGGGGGTCACAGTAATGCAGCCTCCGTCACAGGTGTGAGGGGGTCACAGTAATGCAGCCTCCATCACAGGTGTGAGGGGGTCACAGTAATGCAGCCTCCGACACATTTTTGAGGAGGGTCACAGTAATGCAGCCTCCGTCACAGGTGTGAGGGGGTCACAGTAATGCAGCCTCCGTCACAGGTGTGAGGGGGGTCACAGTAATGCAGCCTCCATCACAGGTGTGAGGGGGGTCACAGTAATGCAGCCTCCGTCACAGGTGTGAGGGGGTCACAGTAATGCAGCCTCCATCACAGGTGTGAGGGGGGTCACAGTAATGCAGCCTCCGTCACAGGTGTGAAGGGGTGTCATAGTTATGCAGCCTCTGTCACTGGTGTGAGGGGGTCACAGTAATGCAGCCTCCGTCACAGGTGTGAGGGGGGTCACAGTAATGCATCCTCCGTCACAAGTGTGAGGGGGTGTCATAGTAATGCAGCCTCTGTCACAGGTGTGAGGGGGTCACAGTAATGCAGCCTCCGTCACAGGTGTGGGGGGGTCACAGTAATGCAGCCTCCGTCACAGGTGTGAGGGGGTGTCATAGTAATGCAGCCTCTGTCACAGGTGTGAGGGGGTCACAGTAATACAGCCTCCGTCACAGGTGTGAGGGGGTCACAGTAATGCAGCCTCCGTCACAGGTGTGAGGGGGTGTCATAGTAATGCAGCCTCTGTCACAGGTGTGAAGGGGTCACAGTAATGCAGCCTCCGTCACAGGTGTGAGGGGGGTCACAGTAATGCAGCCTCCATCTTAGGGGTGAGGCGGTGTCACAGTAATGCAGCCTCCATCTCAGGGGTGAGGCGGTGTCACAGTAATGCAGCCTCCGTCACAGGTGTGAGGGGGTCACAGTAATGCAGCCTCCGTCACAGGTGTGAGGGGGTCACAGTAATGCAGCCTCCATCACAGGTGTGAGGGGGTCACAGTAATGCAGCCTCCGTCACAGGTGTGAGGGGGTCACAGTAATGCAGCCTCCGTCACAGGTGTGAGGGGGTGTCATAGTAATGCAACCTCCGTCACTTGTGTGAGGGGGGTAACAGTAATGCAGCCTCCATCACAAGTGTGAGGGGTGGTCACAGTAATGCAGCCTCCATCACAG